>NC_091496.1:16190970-16877619 GCF_947461875.1 Haliaeetus albicilla
TCTGTGCTGTTAGATGCTTGGTAGCAGGACCAATGAGTATTTGTGGCCCTGACCAGAAATTCAGCTTAAATTCAAGGTCTTCCCCTCCCCACACCCCCGTGTACTTTTTATAGGGCTGTTTATCCCTCTCCTGAGGCCAAAAGACAAAGCGGGTTTGGAACGTGACCAGAGAGCACCATGGATGCTTCAGCTGTGCATCCACTGACCTCCCTGGGATTTATTGTTTCTTTGCCTTCCTGCCTTTCTCAGAGTCTGCACAAGACTCAGCTGAGTTGGAAGCAGAGCCTGGGAGAGCTGTGCTGACTGCTCGCACAGGGACCTGAGCGGAAGAGCTGGCCCCGGGGGCACTGCCAAGTACAACAGGGCAGGGGAGCCCTAAATCTTAATTAATCCCTCTTTTCCCCTCTTCCTTTCCCTCAGCTTTGTATTCTGTTGACTTTTCCTTCTTTTTTTTCCATCTTGTCTAGGCCAATCTTTTTCTCACCCGAATAAGACACAGAGGAGCTGTAAATGGGAGCGCATTGCCTGTGCGCACCTTATCTTCTGGGGTTCATATCTTGGCAGCTATCTCTTTGGAGAGCATGCTGATGACAATCTCCTGCCACTGTGGATGATCTAGCATCTGTTCAAGATTCCTGACTGATACATCCCTGTCTTTCTCCAGAAACCAGTCTGTGACATTGTCATTACTGCTATTAGCAGCTGATGGATACTATACTTAGCTCAAGCACAGACAGCATAATTCTTTCAAAAATGCCAAGGAACTCGGTTCTGACTTCACATTTTTTGATGATGGAGAGCTAGCTCCTTACCACATAAAGTAATGTATTTTCCCATGGGAACACTAAGAAGTTGCACTATGACTCTCTGCTTTAATTAAACAAACCATGGCTGTACAGCATTCTTTAAGTATTGCTAAGAGCAAGAGGAGTCAGAAGTGGGGAGAAAGTCCTTTGCTGTACTACTGTATGAGCTGTGAGCCTACATTATGAAACTGGGTGGCTTTTAAATCCTGATGTAAACATCAGGATTCATGAGACTTCTGACTGAAGTGACCCTGGCACATGCATCTGAAATTTAGGATGCTAGAAATCATGTCCTTTTAAGAAAAAAGGGAGTTTGGAAAGTCAGTATAAAATGTTGTTAGTATTTACATTTTTGCACTACCATGGGAAACTAGGGATCTCTGAAATATTGTATGGTTCGATGGTGAGAAAAAAAATCTGAAATTTCATGGAAAATGTTCACCTATTTCAATTAATTGCTGGCTGCCTTACCTTTGAGATTCAAGTAATGAAAGCTTTGATGCAGATGTATTTTCTGTTGTAGAAGTTCATACACTAGGTCAGCTTCTTCCCCAATGTCTTCTATGTTCTGGTTAAGGTCAGGAAACTCATACAGTGTACTGTGAAGGGGATCCATTTGTGCAGCTTCTTGTCTGAAAGGGAAATGGCAGTTATGCAGAAGTCAGACCGGATTATTCTTAAACTAGAACCGAGATACACAATATTTTAGAGGACAAGAGAAAAATTTCTAAATAAGCAGAAACATTTACTTGTAATGGCTTATTAAGAAAACCCTTAGAATGAACTGGAAAATTCCAGCATTTAAGTATATGCCTGTGGGTGACAGATAATATCTATAAAGATTATTTTGTTCACAGATGTACTGAAAACAGTGACTTAGTATTCCAGCATCTGTGTGCTGATCAGAAGTGGGACGTGATGTATAGGGATGGCTGGTGGAGCCCAGGGGAAGACTGCTTTCTCAGTCAAGGGATTTTTTCAGGAGCAGCTGAGCCCTTACTGAACATAGCCCTGAAAATCCTTGATGCCTGAGAGGGCCTTCAGTGAAAGAACAGGATGTCTCAAAATTCTTTCAATTTCAGAAATGGCATCTGCAAAGGCTTTGAAGCGCATGTCACAGCTGGGCATTCTTCCTCCTTTGTCTTCAAGATTTGCAGCAAACCTCATTAACTCCTGAACAGTCTGAGTGAGGGCAGTAATTTCAGTGTCCCACTGATCAAAACAAAGATGACACTGACGGCAAGAGGGAAAGTCTTTCTCAAAGCCACGGCCGCACTGGTCGCAGAACCGGCCGGTGACGCCAGCACGGCAGTTACACGCGCCGGTGGCTTTGTCACACTTGGGCTGGCTGGTTCCCTCCGGGTTACACTTGCATGCTGCAAGAAAGGGACAGCAAGTTACATTCAGTTGTTCCTTTTCCATGGGATTAACACATGCAAAAGGTATAATTGTGCATTTCAAGACAAAAGAAGCAAACAGGTGTTTGAGTTTTAGAGCAAAGTGGACTGCCTGGCTAATGGCTCTTCATCTCTAACTTCCATGGTCCCATCATAACCATATAAGGAACAATATAGATAAATAATATAAACACTTTTGTCCATCTCATACACACAAATGTATGAAAGCCTGCTTCTCTAGATGTATGTCCCGTCTCCCCTATGAATATAAAAGGTAAATGTTTCTTCTGAGGCAGTTTCTAATCCAGTTGTCCCCACTTAGTAATACTTACAAATGCAATGTGTCTGGGGATTGCCAAAGTAATTTTCCTCACATTCATCGCAACACCTTCCGCTGTAACCTAGCTTACAAGGACACTGGCCTGTAAACTGCAAAAACAGTTAGTTAGGATTAAATAACTTCCTGCAGAGTCATATGGCTGGATATACATTATTTACTGGGTTTCTTTTTCTCCCTGTGACTTATGTCATATGGCTGTATGGGGACTGCAGTGATACTGCTTGCATGCAGTGTTTGAACACCATGGTTTGTACAGTATTGTCCCACCTTTCCCATCTTCCTCCTTAAGGTTGTGAAAACAAAATGGACTTTGAGAGGTGGCTTTACTTGACTAATATGAAAGATTTTGTATGTTCCAGTCTATAGAAGCTCTTTGAGAACTCATCCTGTGACTATGATCTCAGAGAGGA
Organism: Haliaeetus albicilla; assembly: GCF_947461875.1. Classification (NCBI taxonomy): domain Eukaryota; kingdom Metazoa; phylum Chordata; class Aves; order Accipitriformes; family Accipitridae; genus Haliaeetus; species Haliaeetus albicilla. Next base: position 16,193,924 of record NC_091496.1, read on the forward strand.
TTTTTTTCCTTTGCAAAACAGATTAATTTCTCATTTTTGCTGGAGCAAAGTACTCATCGTAACATTTCAACTTTTAACTACATGATATGTAACTGAAAACCTCGAGGGTATGTTATGCACATTGCCCTAGAAAATTTATTTTGGAATTCAGCTATTAAATTAAGCTGCAGGGAATTACAGCTCTGATAACTGGTACAGCTCAGAAAAGCAGTAATAGTTCTTTGAGGTTAAGAGCTACATTTGCTAGTAAAAATAATAAATCCATTAAATAAACTAGAACAAATAGAAAGCATATTGAAAGGAAAACGTGAAAGCACATCAGCAAGAGCTTGGGATAAGCTCCTGGTGCTCTGAAGTCAATAGCAAAATTGCTGTGACTCCATGGGACCACAATTTTACCTCTCTATTCTGAAACGCTGTTTTATTTTTTCTACATTCTAGCTCTAAAAAGTGCACAGGAATTAAAGATGAGAAAAGGTATTCTAGCACTCTGATAGATGAGGCATGATTAATGTAATGGCCACAGCTGCTACTTTATGAAAATAAACACTTAAAACAAATACTCATAAGACTCTGGACTTCCTTCTTCCCTATACATATACTTACAAGGCAGCTTTTTCCTATGTGATATTTTCTTACAAAGTATTTCTAAGATCCCCTTGGCAAAGAAACACACAGGGAAAGAGAAATCGCTTACAAGTAGAGCCACATTATGAGAACAGCAAGTTTGATATAAGGACTCAAAGTGTCATCACACCAACTGCAAACTTCCAAAGACTTCTTGTTTTCAGGGAGCACGACAAAAAACTACCCTCATTTATAAGAGAGTCCCCACCATGCCATACCAAAACACCACCACCCTGGTTCCCAGAAAGCAGAGGAATTTTCTTGCCTGGTTGCACAGGTTGCTTTGGGAGTTTTTTGGATCACAGTCACAGATCTGACATCCTTTTCCACTAGCCAGGTCCCAGTAGCCAGAGGCACACTGGTTGCATGTCACGCCCACCACGTTGGGCAGGCAAGGGCAAGCTCCCGTGGCTGGGTCACACAGACAGGCTGCGTTCCCCCCTGGGCACACGGCAGGGCAAACACCTGCTGGATTGCATGTGCACCCTGGAAAAAGAAGGACCATTCCTACATCAGACGATAATATAGACAGCTGATGGACAATCAGAGCTGTATACAAAGCCCATGCTGTAGGTTTACTTCCAGTAATCTTGAACACATTTTTAATTTCATACAGTTTACCTATCTTTCTATAATAGCTTATATATCGCTTTGAGCAAGCTTACTGGGAACGTTCAGTACTTTTAATACAGGCACAAAAAATGAAGGCGTAGTGAATTTTGAATCTTATTAGAATGAAATGTTAAATATGCTGGGTAAGGAGAAGCTGATTTACAGTAGGCACTATCCAGCGTGGGAAACCCCAGTAAGCCAAGTAAGATAAGAAACCTTGCTTGTGAGGAGCCAAAAGTCCTTGCTTAACCATTTCTAACAGACATCTTCCAAGAATGAACAAGGAATGGGCTTGAACTGTACTTTAGATATTCCTAGAAAAAAACTTTCTTGAAAATACCTATAATTGTCTGGCCTGTAGAAACTAGACCCTCGATCAGGCACATTTGTGAAAATAGTCTTTGAGAAGCGTTGGGAAGAAACTTATGCCTTGCTTTTTCTTACACTCCTGCCTTTCTGTTAAAAGTGCTGAGTTATTGACAGTGTCCTCATGGAGTCTATTAAATTGCCTGAACAGTTTTATTCTAGCCACTTAATGAAAACAACTGGTAAGGCAGGGAGCTCAGCAAGGGACCGTCTGGTTAACTGAGCATTGCTTAGTTGGCATCAGCCAGCAACATGGATAAACAATTATCTTTGATTCCTTTACTTTTGATTCCTTCCTGAATGGGCTGAATGCACATTTATTTTTCTAACAGGAAGTACTGATTTCATTTCACAAATGAGTATGTCCTAGGAGTGATATTCAGTATGAGATTTAGTGAGACTTGGATGACAAAGAATTCAATAGATGCCATATTAACATTTATTTGTATCACTGGATAGAAATATATTTGGTATTCTCATATTTTGCTCCATTGATCTGCTTTAGTTTTACTGTCCCTCCAAGGGCTAACCTCTCCTTATAGCCTAACTTATTTAAAACTTTTCTTGGTAGTGTTACTCAGTTACAGTGCTATTGCTTGCTTACTTTGACAGCTTTGATCGAGGGCTGAGCCAAAATACCCTGGTTTGCAGAACTGGCAGTTTGCTCCATGGGTGTTGTGTAAGCACTTGGTGCATTCCCCAGTGACCCTGTTACAGGACTCAGGGTCTGTCACATCAATGTTGTTATTGCAGGGACATGGTGCACAGTCAAGCCCAGGGCTGCCTGGGTTTTTGTAGAACCCACTAGGACACTCGTCACACCGATTGCCTGTTGGAGAGGAAGGTAAAAATATTTGCTGGCTGATGGGAATTCAAGCGAAACATGTAACTTCCAATAATACAGTTAAGAGATTCAGACTGTCTCTTCAAATGCACATTTCCAAGGGAAAATATCCACCTGTTTGAGACTGTTGCCCTTTAATCCTATGATCAGTTTAAATTACATCTCCCACACTGAACTCTGATGGAAATGCACTCTCCTCATCCCAAGTAGTTTTTGCCAAGGAAATCCTCTCAGTAGGAATAAATAGGTACCCTCTCACAGAACACCTCCAAACATCTTTTTCCGGCAGTCCTTTCAATGGCAGTAGTCAGAGTTGGCCATATTTGCAGGATTTTCCCTGGGGCCTTCACCCCGACAGCAGCACAGGAAGGTGGGGGGTGCCCTTTCCCGGAGCAACCCAGAGCCCTGCAGACCTGCCCTCCTTTCCCTAACCTAGTGGAGGATCCCCAGGTCAGATGAGCTCTGGGACACTCTGTCCTTGCTTGCTGGCATTGCAGTTACTTTCTGCATGCCATCCCAATGCCCACCCTTATTGGGGTGCTACCTCTCTGCATCTCAGAAACCTTTCTGGGAAAGCTGCTGTTGCTGGGACCTCATCCACTGGCTCATCCTCAACCAAGGACTCTGCTCCTTCGCTGTGGTCCTCAGGACCAGAGCCTTTCACAATGTCTGAGGAAATGAGCCGGGTTACATGGAGGTGACCAAGAGCCTTGCTGGGCAGGAACAGGAGGAAGAAAGTCCAGGACCGAGGACTGTGGTGGTGTGTGAGGACAGAAGTCCCCTGGGTGAGTACCAACAGGGATCATTTTAGCCCTACAGCAGTTACTCAAGCAAAACTGCTCTTGACTTATAAAGGAACCTGACCTAAGTAAAAATGACAGCATTGGTTTAGTTTTTGGCAGTGTTTCCCATTAGGGTTTGCTTCCATCACTGGAGATCTTTCTAATGGCCAGGGGGAGGAAAATCATTCACCATTCAGCCCATCCAGTTTTCTCTGCAGATATTCAAGCTAAGTCAACAGGATCTTAGGAAACAAGGCACCAGTTTGCTGCAAAAATACCTGCATTTGAGACAGCTGAGAATGGAAAGCTTATTTCTAAAGTGACCATTTGAATGGCAAAACAGTCACTTTTGGGCATAACATCAAAGCAAGACTTCTCTATACTAAGAAAGATTTTCTCTGATTAGGAAATCTTATCAGCTCTCTTTGATGCCCTGTTCTTTCCAATTTGGGCTTCCAACATTTGTTTTTCAGAGGTAATGAGCAACTGCAGTTCTCCCCTCCTCTCTCCACCAGGTTAATGTAGTGCCCCTGCAAAGGAGGAGGTTTCCAGAGAATGCCATCAGATTATTTAATGGCTTCACCGTATCCACATAGGTGAATCCTTTTTTCAAACTCTAGTTGCACAATTCCCTCTTTTCTCCATCAGGACTTCCCCACCTAATTTCAGTAAATTTGAGTGCTAACTTTTCTTACCTATTTTATTACCATTACCTCACTTGTCACTTCTGAACAGATGATGGGCAGAGGATAGTATTTTTTCTCTCTTACATTAATTTTAATAGAATAAAACCCAGTCCTTATTTTGCTTCATACCTGAATATCCCTTGAGACAATTGCAGACTAATTGTGCAGACTGGGGGTCTTGGTAACAGGAACGTGCAAAATACCTATTGCTTGTAGGTGCCCCTGGGCACATGCATGGGCGGCAGGGTTCTCCGTTCAGAGGGTTTCCATAATAGCCGTCCGCGCACCTGTCAAAGCAGTCAGCACAAAGCAGCAGAAATTGTCAAGTGCTCCTTTCAGTCCCTGCAGGTGAACCAATTTATGTGCATGTATAATTAATTTAACATTCCAGGTCATTGTAATGCTGTCCCTATTAATTGGTACAGATATATCAAGCTTCAAAGGTGTTCTAAAATGGAAAATCGGAGATGCATTCCCAAAATCTGGAGCAAAAAGAAAAAAACCCATATGTTTTCTTTTCAAGGAAAGTCTGAAAACTTTCACCTACTCTGGAACAATTTTAATCTAAATGATCATATATACATATGATGTATCACACATGTTTTGCATAGACAGCTAAAAGCTGCCATGTAAAAATTCTGTATATTCACCTACCACTACATATATTCATCTATTTCCATACATATACAGAAGAAGTGGTTGGCATGACATTAGAAAGTCCTGGCATGGGCAAAAAAGCAACGATTCATTCAGAACACTCAGAGAATATTGCATATTTTAGATGCAGCATACGTACTGAAATCAGCCATGCTCTGTCTGACACATTTTGCAAACCCAGGGTGACAGCTGTTTTGAGGCAGTGGTGGCTGTGCTGTTACCCAGAAAGCTGGGGGGCTTTGGGGGCTCCTTGGAGGCTCAGCCACCCCCACCACTCTGCCCACCACCACTGCCTCTGCGTTCTGGCCCCCTGTGGCCTTGCAGCTGTGGCAATGCAGTGGCTTCTGAAGCATCCTCAGTCTTCGATCTGCTTTACTATGGCAAATGGGAACACAATTCTCTATATGTATACAAGCCAGGCTAAAAGTCTTGGCTATTCGATTATCCTCACCCTGGGGTCTGGAGCTCCTGCAGAGGCATAGGGCAACAAGTATTTCAGTCTCCCATTTTTAATCTATTTGCCACCTATAAGCACAATAGCCAAAGGCTGTATTGTCCAAAAGCACTGCAAGAAAAGCTCAATAGGTTTCCTGGGGAAATCCTCTTAAAAGTGAATGACAAGGTACAATCCAGCCAAACTAAACTAAACAGCTAACGAATTTAATTCTGATGTCCATGTTGAACTCTGATACTGCTGCCAGTGTATAGAATAAAAAAGAGGAGCACTGTTTTGAACGGAGCTGGAACACATGGGAAAAGTCAGTTGCTGGTCATATGGAAATAATACGAACCATCAAACAGTACATGTTTATTTAAGCTCCTCAGAGATAATTGCAGGTATTAAAATGAGTATTCAGCACAAGGTTAGCCTTTTGGCAATTTAAAAGCTGGCAGGAGTCAGTGTATCTCATACACAGCGCTTACACATGTCTCCAAGCACATGGTGCCATGGCACTGATGTCTCAGATGCCTTCTTGCAGGGAGCCTGCTGCAATGCTGCATGCATGCCGTGCCTGCAGTCCTCCCACAGGCATTATACTCACATTGCCACATGCATTTGCCAAACAAATAGTTACCTGCCATTCAGCAGCTAAGCCCAGTTTAATCCTGGGTTTTGGCATGTGTTTCCAGTTAAGGTCATTGATGCATTCATGGGGATGTAGGTGGGCCCCCAGCTACACGTGTGTTTCAGAGAGCACCAGTGTTTAGGTGAGCTTTGCAGCACTGCCCATCAACTTACCTTTCACAGTGGCTTCCAGCTGTAAACCCGTGGCAGTTCAGGCACACTCCGGTCACAGGGTCACAAAGCTCTGCATAGCCGTTACAAGAGCAAGGACGGCAGTGGGGAAATCCAAAATACCCAGCCAGACATCGGCTGCAGCGCTGACCATCCACCTCCTGGCGGCAGGAGCACTGCCCTGTCACCTGGTCACACAGCGTGCTCAGCGAGCCTTGTGGGTGGCACTCGCATGCTGGAAAACACCAAAAGCAAAGCTGTGTCCTAAACATATTCCCACCAACACTGCTCATCGCTGACATTGCTCTAAGGCAGTGCAAGCAGCAGGGACAGAAAATTCATTATTCGTGGAAACATTTTTTATGTTGCTTCCCACATAATCATGGATTCAAAGCCCTAAAAAGTTGGGGTATGCATGAAGAGCCAGATACTGGTACTGGTACTGGTGCTGGCTGCCACGTACTCACCATAGCAGCCGTGGAAGCCGAAGCCATAGCTGCCCGCAGAGCAGGTGTCACAGCAGCGTCCCACAACGTTAGCTTTGCATGGACACTGGCCCCCCAGTTTACTGCAGCTGGCATTCAGCGACCCTTGGGGATTGCACTTACATGCTGCCAAGGGGAAAGAAAATCAAAACAGGTTTGGTTATAAGAGAGTGTGACTGCTGTAGTAGACTTGCAGGTTTTAGACTTAAAAGTAGGAAGGAAAGAGCTTGATTATTCTCATCAGCGGTTCACTAACCACTGATGGTCATGGCTTGGATTATTTGATGCTGTAGCGTTGATGGTGATGGTGTATCAGGCACCAGCACAAGTCTCAGTGTTGGAGCTGTCACATTCAGGCCACTGCCTTCAGCACATATTTGGGATAGGACAGAAGAGGGCGTAGCAAAATGTAGATCAAAAATGGAGATATCCTGAAGTCTGGGAGGGTTTGATATAAATCTATGTCTAGCTGCAGCATTGGACATAACCTGCAAGCGGTACTTAGACAGCCTGCACATGTGTATTGTTTGCTGCTTTCTGGACACATTGGACTAACTTGTTTAGTGAAGCTGGTCTGCTAACTCACAGAAGGTGTTTGTCCAGGATGCTCAGATGCTGGCACTAGAAAGCCAAAGTGCCATGTTTCATTGGGAGAATCCCATCACTATGGGAATTGGGCTAATGGGGAGTCAGCACAGCATAAACCTAAATGAGGGGGGTCTGTGGCTGCACAGCTGTGACCACATCATATGATGTGTGAGTGAGGCAGCCGTCCTTCTAAAAGTAGCCCAAACCAAGAAGATGCTATCAGGTCCATTGGAGGCAAAGCTCCCTGAAATGAGCTGGCCACCAAAGTTGTCCAGAAAGGCCCCTCCTATTTCTAGAAGTGCAGAGAAGCTCCATTTCTTGGTGCCCAACACCAGGGAAGTCTCCTGAGGCACCCAGCCCAGCTGCCCTTTCCACAGTGGGGCCAGGAGACTGCCTAGGGCTTTAAACCCCACCTGCCACTGCCCTTTTGCTGGGACACCACTGAGGTTTTCTGGGTGAATCTCTTCCAGGACATCAGCTTGTGTGCCATCATGCCTGGAGTCCTGCCAGGGCATCCAGCTGGCCTGCAGCATCCAGGGAGAGGGCTTAAAAAGCCCTCTGTCATTTTACAGCATCCAGAAAAGTAGGAAAGTTACTGCTTTGGCCATCTGGTGAAGCTGCATCTGATTTAAATGCTCTTCAGAAAACACACGAGCACTGCCATGGTACCTGTCATGCTGCTCCATGAGGCTCATCAGGTGTGATGGACTCTGAGAGCCGTGCCACCAAAAGGTGTTTGCAGTGCACTCAGGGTTCAGCGGGACGTATCCTGCATGTCTATACAAACCACATGCTGATTGGCTTTACTTACCTACACCACCATGGGCTGAGAGCTTTCCAGTCAACATATCCTACAACCTCAAGGGAAGACCAGTAACTGTCCAAAAGAGCTGCCTGTGCAGGTTGCTCCTTACCAACAGCTCCATTGTGAATACGGGCTGACATGCTCACTATGAGCCGTGCGCACGCTTCGGGCAGGACGTGAGGTCCAACTTCTGATGCAATTTCAATACAGTGATACTTCTGGTACTCATCTAAATCCTTTTCACTGCATAAGTTCTCCACGGAGCTGATTCTGGGAATAAGTCCAAGCTTTGGCGTTAAGAGGGAAAAGAAAATATTTTTGCTTAGATATACTGAAAACCAGAATTTCCCACATTCTCTTGCTGTGCTCTGCATTGCAAGGACAGAGGCCTGGAGCACTGTGTTTCCAAATCTGCTGTTGTGCTGCTCAGTCATCTACATTCACATTTATTCTGAAGGCCTAGACATTCCCTGAGTTCTTCAAATAAAAGGGACTGTGTATAAAAGAGTCAGATTATAATGAGACCTCAGATACACACTCAGAACTGTTTTTGCTTCTAAGAGGTGCCATGTTGATGACTCCAAAAGCAGTATCTGGCCAAAATTTTTACTTGTATTACCGAGATAAAGAAAAATCAGCTGAAGGTTCTATGTCCAAGTATGGCCAGCCCTTGTCACGTCCAGTTCTACAGAAGTAATTAGAGGAATGGACTTAAAAATATTTTTCTCAAGAGAGAGACCCAAAACTAACACCCAGTTCATGACTTGGTGGAAACTTGGGAAATGTCTGGATCCAATTCCCAGGAAAGTACAGAACTAATTTTACTTTTCCAAAGTCATCTTTAAATACATCTATGTTTTTTAAATTAGCTTCAGACAAATTATAGAGATTTTTAAAAAACCTAAGTGATGAAGAACTCCATGAATTTACATCCCTAACCACAGCATCTTGCCAGCATATGTGGAGTGTGCTCATAATAGATGAGCAACAGACATACTCTGACTATTAATGTATGCAACAAGTATGACTTGATGAGCTATTATGGTATTACTCCATGAAAATTAAAACAGATACAATTCTGTCATTCCATACAAAAACATGCAAACACAGTGCCAATGGAGGTAAGCAGAAGCACACTTCCCTGAATTTCTATTAAAACACTCTATAAATGATTTTAAAACATTTTGAGTAAGTCTGTGTAAAAAAAAAATCACACTGGTATAAATACAGCCTGAAGGGAATTGTGACAGAACTACTCACTGAGTCAATCAAGATGAACGATTTCGCCTTTGGGTCAGAGGCAGAGGGCTGAGAAAAATACACATCCACAGAATACTCTGTTCCCGGCTCCAGGCAGACTGGAGTTTGCAGAAGTGCAATCCTGTTTAGCAGAAATAAAGCACAGTTATAGCCAGGAGTCAGGACAAGGCAAGTTTACAGGATGCTGTGAGCTCTCCCTCCCCTCTGTGCCTGCATCCTAAAGCCTGCAGCCGCGAGCAAGCCCTACTGCTGTGGGGAGCACACCCAGCCCCACTGTTTGCAGGCTTTGGGAAAGCTGCATGCCTTCTGCCTGGATGATTCACCAAGTGCAATTTAAAGCTGGTAAGATTAAACTGAAAGTGGCAGGTTTTACTACTTCAAGCAAAGGAGTTTGCAACTCACTGTTCATATTTGTCCTTTCCTGTCCCTGTTTGATCAACATTTCGGTCACATACTCTTGGGTCCTCTCTATTCTTTACATAAGTCCAAGCTGAAAAGCTTGTTTTGAAAATAGGCTAGGACACTGACTTTAAGTCAATATTTCCTTTCTGTACTGAAATAGCTGCAGCTGGATCTTTGCCAAAGCAACAATGAACCCCAGCAGGATCTCAGGCTGCTCTCCTGGCTAGGGCAAATCTTTGCCAGGCTGAGAACTAGAGCATTGGACTCTTCCTTAGAGCCTATGTGGTATTGTGGTGTGACAGCAACAGGAAAGACCATACATGTGTTTCTAATATTCCCACTTTTCCACACATTTATTGTTCTGCAGTGCTTCAGTAAAAGATTTGTACACAGAAAATCTACAGGTGAAAGGACAGGAATAGTCAGACCTCTTTGTAGCTGGGAGAGGCAATGCATGTGGCTCCTGTGAAAGGTTGTTGTTTTTGCAGCGTTGACTTGACAAAATACTGGTGGGTTGGATGGCAACACTTGCTAGCCAGTCTTCCAAGGACTATAAACAAAGGACAAAAATTATGGTAATTTTCCATATCTGAAAAACCCACTTTCTCTTTGCCAGGGTTAATGAAAGCCATCTGAATGATTGCACACTGCAGTGACAAAACAGATTTTCTCTTTGCTCTTTACAGGACTAAAAAATAATGTTATTTGTGAAAAAGGCATTGTATTTGCAACGGCTAATTGAAGAGCAGAGACAGAAATGGGATCTTAGCTGGTGCAAATGGAAACAGCTCTGTTAAAGTCATTGGAGTAGTTTCCTTTCTTAGCACACTGTGGTCCTGGAGATATTCTTCATTATCTGCCTGCTCTCACATCCAATAAGGGATAAAAAACATAAAAGACTTTTAAATAAAAGTCTTTAAAATTCAACTGTTTGATCTTCTCCTTAGGAGGAAAAAGCTACATCAAACCAGCTCACTGCGAAAATTGTTCTCATGTTTTAAGACACTGGGGGTTTTGTTTGCCTCAGAATGACAGTAAGAGAACAGAATACGATAGACAGAAGGAGGATCTCTAGTGGTGGGATTGCCCAGGGAGCTGCAAAGTGGAAGAGCAACGCATGTACAAATACTGCTACCAATAAAACAATTGCCTGTGTTTTTGAAGACATGCATGTGGACTTTGGTTTAACCAGATTTGGGTTAACAGATTTGCCTAGACATGTCTTCATCATTGAGAAATTTTGTCCAGGCAAAAAATAAGATTTTGGCTATTTCCCTACAATTTTCACACATCTCAGAGCCCAGCTGCAGCAACTGAGAAACTGGATGTCTGCAAAAGCCCTGGATAAATATCTACTCAGATCACTCCTGCCTGTGCACATTTTCCTGCCCAGAAAATCCCAGCTAGAAATACAGGATGCCCATCTACAAGGAGCTGCATTTTGCATGTGTCTGATTTGTGAACAGAAGTCCAGTCCAAGCAAAGGTACCAAAAGACGAACTCCAGACAGTGAAATCTTGGCTGATGCTTAGAAAACACTTGTAGTGCTGATTTTTCAGGTTTCAGTGGAAAGGGTTAAGGGGATCAGTGGAGGGGATGATACTTGGCTGGTAAGGATGAAAAGGCAAAAAATTTTAATTTTAAATATAAAGAGTGGGACAAGTTGCTGCATCCTATTATTAACAAAATAGAGCCTGCATCTATCACATCACAAGACACACAAGACATCACAAGTACCTCAGGCTCATAGCGAATCGTGATATCGAAGTCCATAGCAAAGGGAATGTTGTTGATGGTAAATCTCAGCCCAGCTCCGCTGGGAACGCGGGTGAAGCCAGGTCCTGTCCATGTGACAGACCGACTGGCGCTGGGCTGTCGGAAAACCACTGTCACAGCCGAGTCCTGTCCAAATTGCATTGCACCCTGCAAAGACATACTGACATTTTCAACAACACACAGTCAAATTACAAAAAAACAAACTCAGAAAAAAGAAAGGAAGTATTTTTGCCATGTTGTTTACTTATTTCGGCCACCAGTCAGCCTCATTTTCTGAACAAGCTTGAGACTGGCAATCTGAGAACTGTTGCAAATGTAGGATGTTTAGGGTCACATATAAAGAAAAGTTTCCTATAGCTTTGCAACAACAGCAATGAGAGGGACTAGAATAATCCATCCATCTCTGTATATTTGGTATCTCCAAGATTTCACATTGCAAACCTTAAACAGATGAAGTTTGATTTCATACATGGCTGGACTTTTCATTATAAGCTGAATAAATATCAATACTTACAGTGACAAAGCTGACAGCCTTTAAATGCAGTAGGTAGCATGTTAATGTCCTGGTAAACTTGTTGGAAAATGGAAAATGTTAGAAATACCTTGCAAGCAAAACTACAACAACAAAAGATATTACCTTTCATGGGGAGTCTTCTCTTCTAAACAATTCATTGAACCTGAGTTTACAGTGGCACTGGACATAGCAGAGCAAACCTGTCAGTGTGAATTGTAAAATGTCCAGCCCAACTTTGTAGCAGAAAAATTGATTTCATTTGTGTCAGGATTGTAACATCTAGGACTGCAAATCCCACATGCTCAGACATTTCCTTGCCCTCTGTTGCAAAATAAAATTTTAGTATTTGGTGTAATCTTAAGTAATTATTCAAGTACCAATTTACCTGTTTCAGTCCAGATTTCCTTACACTTCGTTTCTTGCTCCTGTTTAACACAATCTTTCCATTTTCAATCATGAACTCATAGCCTTGCTTCTGGAAGTAGATGTCACACCTTGGAAGAGTGCTTGGTTTAACCTATGAAGGAATGAGAGAGGGGCAGCAGGGGTAGGTAAGGAGCTAAATGAAAATCCACATTCTTAAAACAATCTCTGTTCTCTGCTGGGTGAAACTCTAAACTATGGCCCAGCAGCTGCTGGAAACCCTTTTCCCGCACTCCCTTAAAATTAACTTGCACTTCCTCTCATAAGCTATGTCCCAGACATCTGTTTTCCATTTCATTATTGGACTGAAGGATGATTACTGGTTGTGATTATAGCTAAATATTTGCGGATGTGACCTGCAAATAAACATTTTTTTATTATTCCTTCTCTATAGCTTCTGGACAACACATCAGAGAAGAAATGTTAGCAAAACCATAGGCAGCAGAAGGGATGCATTCCAGACTTGTACTCTGCATGGGGAACAACTACCCCCATGTTGATGGGGGGAAAAAAAATAAAATTAATTTTTCTAAAAACATTACAGATGGATGCCAAATTCTTGAGGAAATTGGGCTACAATCAGTGCCATTATATAAGGCAGCAAGAATGCATCCAATGGAGCAGAGAGGAATTTGATTCTTCCCCTGTTGGAGATTCCCAGAAATATCACAGTTCGTGATAGTTGTTGGCAAGTCAAACACTTTCCTCTAATTTAAATAATTAAATTAATTTCTCTAATTCATGCTAGACCATCCTGCACTTGAGGAGCAGCAAGCAGAGCTTTGCAGGTCACACCGTGCTGTAGTGACTGTCCCTTGGTAACAGCCACAGTTATGGGATAGTCATGTCCATGAAGGACAAGGATGAACAGAGGACGGTCAAGGGACCTGCTTTGTATTTTCCTGCTAAAGAGCTGCTCCAGCTGCTCTCTGAACAAGGGCTCCTCTCCTCAGCCTCGGCTCCTGTGCCACCACCGCATGAATCCCCTCTCAGTATGACACCTAAAAAGCCAACTACGTACCAAGGGTGCAGAGCCAGAAAGGGGCTTTGCATGCTCAGCTTCATAAATATAATAATCCAGGGGTAAGAAGAAGTAGCCCGGGGCTGGCTCGTTACACTGGCGGCTCACAATGTTGGGAAGACAGTTGCACTGACCGTCCTTTGGTGAGCACCTAGGGTAAGAGTTGGTAAAGGGAGGATGTCAGAGTGCGGCATGGCTGGGTCCTCACAGCACGAGAGCAGCTCAGCTCTACCGTTGTTTCAGCTTCGCTTCATTTCTTCCATTGTCGGATAGCCTCCCCTATTAAACTTCTTCCTACCACCCACCCCTCTGTTTCTGATGCTGAATTTATTCAGTGCTACTTTTTCATCACTTAGGAGACATGAGATGCTTTGTCTTTGTCCATTCCATACCTGAAGCACAGATCCTTTTGTTTCCTGAGCATCCATTACTATCTATTCCTGTAGCCATTTCTTGTATCTGTTTCTATATTTGTTACTGTATCTATCACTATTCTTAAGCACCTGTCATCTGCAATTTTGGAGGCAGGACATGAGATCAGAAGGACCTTTGATTTGATGTGATATGGTAGTTTTCATATACACTCTTATTTAATACATCAGATGATTACTATCTTTGATTTACCTGCTCACAAGGAGCTGCTCTACAGCATCGGACAATGTGCTCCTATGTCTGAAGTCTAACAGCAGTAGTGAAGACCCCTGCCCAACAGACTTCTGGAGGAGCCCAACTGAAACCAAGATTGCTTCTAAAATTATAGATTTCGAAGAGGAGCCAGTACATCAGAAAAAATTAAGATATTTCTAGCTTTTAAAGTAGATGTAGGAAGCTAAGTTAAAAATGTCACCTCTAATTTCTATTAATATTAGGGCCTCTGGTTCTCTCAAGCCATGCAGTTTATATTTTATATTAAATAAAACTTGGCTCAAGCTGATTCAAAGTTGGCTTCAGAGGAAAAAGGAAAATCCCCTTATCACAAATAAATTTCCAAGGTCCCAACCCGACTTTACACTGTTCGTATATGATGAAATTACATCCACAGTCTATTTTCCCATTTGTACTGAGTCTCTATTAACCTAATCAGAAAATCTAGCCTAAAAGTTTATAAAAATTAAAACCAAGACAGAACTTGAAGGACATTAACTTACAAGTTATTCTGGGATCCACCAATATCACAGTCACATGGAGAACAGCCATACAAACTGTTACCAAGACCCCAGTATCCTACCTGGGATAAAAAGAAAGTAAAAGATTTTTTATGGCAAATATTTAAATATGTAAAGCACATCAGAACTTATTCCCCCGGGTGAATGATGCTCTAGAGCACTACTGTCCTGCTGCCTGTGTTTGGCCATGGGAGATTGCTTCTGTTACCAGATTGCATGGGTGATCAGCCACTGCAAGAAAAGCCAGGTATTTACCCACTTGTGCAAGCAAGTTGCTCTGTAAACAGCAAAGATGGCCTGAGAACATGATTTTGCATTTCCTTTCCTTCCTGGAAGTGCTCCTTCTAGTGCAATTTGATTGCACAAATGTTTGCAAGCAGAAAAAAGATCCAGATGTGTCAATGCAAAATGGGAGCATACAACTGTGAAGTGATTTTGAATTTTGACTAATTGTTTACTTTTCTGGCAATGAAAAGGCAGGAGATGGGAGAGAAGACTTCTAAAACCGCACACAGAAGTAATAACAAAAACTGAGTACGTACAACGCATTTTTCACAGCGTCGCCCCGTGGCGAACCGCTGGCAGAGGCAGTCTCCTGTGGCAGGATCACAGACAGAGAAGGGCAAACTGCCGGAGGGATCACAGTTGCAGGCTGCAGGGAGAGAAATGCACAGTTACCTCTGCAGGCCCCAGTAATGGCAGCGGGGCTAACGTTTGCTTTAGATGTGGCATCAACATGACAGGCACTCTCTGTCCTCCGGACAGATCCTCGACTGTAGATGGAGGTGCCCTGGCACCCTGCAGCCCTCAGGCCACCCTTGAGGAATGGACCGTTTCCTCGGTGGGTGACCCCCCCTCCTCTCCGGGGGGAGCAGGGGCACTGGCAGAAATCTGGTGCAGTGGTTTGCCGTGTGCTGTGTGCTGATCTGCACTGCACAGTCCTTGCATGTTGCTGAGCACCATGCTGTGGGCATAACGTGCTCACAAACCCACAGTGCACCTGAGTAGGGGCGGGATGTGTTTTTCAGCAAGCTGCTCTCAGAGTAACGGCTGGCTGGAAGCTCTTATGGCAAGGCAGCAGCTCCTGCCATCTTGACGCTCCACTGAGCAGTGCAGAATCCAACTATCCTAACAGCCTGTCTGTGGCTTTTCGTTCACCCTTATGCTGATTTTGATGCTAAAATACTTTTCATGTCTTTTAATCTCCCTTTTCAATTAAATTGCATATTTAACAATCCTTCTATTAACAACAGACTGATCTATCATAGTATACTATGTATTCTGCAAGTGATTTTGCACCTTTTCAGTTTCAGATGCTGCACTAGGAACATTAAATTACATTGACATTAAATTATAAACTGGGTATTTTGTGAAGCAGATAGTGCATTAGCGAGTGCATCTGTGCATTCAACTACTTCCATCTCTTAAAAATGCTTTGGAAAGAAGAATAAAAGAGGTGGTTTACATACGCTGGCAGCCCAGAGGGTCACTGCTGCTCAGCCCGTAGTAGTTATCCCTGCACTTGTCACAGCGGACACCCTCCACGTTCTCCTTGCAAGGGCACCGGCCTGCGACTGTTCCCAGAGCAGGATCTGTGTGGCTCTCGCACACGCCGTTGTGCAAGGTACCTTCTGGGTCACAGTTGCAGGCTACAGGCATGGTCAAGGAGACACATAAAAAAGCACATTTAGATATAAGCATGAAAACACAATTATAGAGCTTCTGATAGGCACAAATTCAGGATTCTTGTAAAGATGAGAGACATTCATCTGTGCTTGCTGTGTTGGATGCTTTACAGTTAATGCACAGCCACTGTGAAGAAATATTATGAGAATGTTTCCAAGATGTGCTTTTTCTCTGGAGGAGAGTTACAGTCTTCACTGTGGTAGAAATACACCTTTGCTTTGGGTAGAAATAGGCATCAGTCATGCATTCCCTACCCTCTCCAGAGTACCTGGGGAGGAGTGGGCCCCATGCTTTCATGAAAGCTGTAGGGTTACAGGGGTACCACACATGAGCCACTTCCTCAGGTGTCATCTGAGTTGGTCATGGCTGAATTATTTACTGGAAGCAATGGATTCAGCATGGGACACTGCCTTCATGATGCATTCTGTTTCTCCCTAAGGCACTACCCAATTCTTAGAGCAGAGCTGACATCTACCACACCACTCCCCTGGGTAATCACCCCTTGGCTCCTTAAGGACTTTTCATGTCAAACAATTATTACAATTAAATTATACTCAGAGCATTTTTCCCATTCTATGTTAGTACTGAATTTAGCTCATCTTTCAGAAGAAAGGCTTTTATGCCTGAAAGACTATTTTTCTTGCATATGGCAGGTATCTAGCAAAAGTTATTACTTCTGCCTTCATTTCACACCTCTTCTGTAATCCCTGACTATCACAGAAGCAACAGCACTACTGCTATTCATATTTATTGTCCTGGTTTCAGCTGGGATAGAGTTAATTGTCTTCCTAGTAGCTGGTACAGTGCTATGTTTTGGGTTCAGTATGAGAAGAATGTTGATAACACACTGATGTTTTCAGTTGTTGCTAAGTAATGTTTAGACTAAGTAAGGATTTTTCAGCTTCCAATGCCCAGCCAGCAAGAAGACTGGAGGGGCACAAGAAGTTGGGAGGGGACACAGCCAGGGCAGCTGACCCAAATTGGCCAAAGGGGTATTCCATACCATGGGACATCACATCTAGTATATATAAACTGGGGGGAGTGGGTGCGGGGCACCGCCACTTGTGAACTAACTGGGTGTCAGTTGGCAGGTGGTGAGCAATTGCACTGTGCATCACTTGTATATTCCAATCCTATTATTATCGTTATTAGTTTCTTCCTTTCTGTTCTATTAAACTGTTCTTATCTCAACCCACAAGTTTTACTTTTTTTTTCCCGATTCTCTCCCCCTTCCCACTGAATAGGGGGGAAGTGAGTGAGTGGCTGCGTAGTGCTTGGCTGCTGGCTGGGTTAAACCACATTTATATTGATGTTGTTCAAGAAAGATGATAGCCCTGCTGGATTTCTAAGCTCAGTTCAGCAATGAGTTGGAATATGCAGCTGTTTGTACAATGCTGGTTCAAGGATGCTGTCATGCAGCTACTTTATAAGGCAGTTTGGATATTCCAGGTTTGGTAACATTTTTACAACTGTATGAATGTTTAAGCATGGGGATGCCATAGGATTCAGAGCAAAGAGAACTAGAACCACCCTGTTTTGAGTCACTCTTACAGAAGCTAAAAAAGGGAAGCTTACGGAGGCATGCCTGAGAATCTGAGATGACTTTGAGTGGATCCTGGTAAAAGAAATGTTTGCACTGCTCACAGTGTTGCCCCATGGTGTTGTCCCGACAGTCCTCACAAACACCACCGCTGACCCCGCCACTGGCCTGGTACACAGCCATGTCAAAGTGGCATCTGCCAGAGTGGCCGTTGCAGTTACACCCTGAAAACAAAACAAACAGTGGGGTATTTCACACCACAACTCCTATTATTGTGGTATTGCCACCATTGCTGCCTACCATTAACACAGGGTTACTTGTTACTTGTATGATTTCAGTGCGCCAGCAAGATTATAGCTTCCCAGGCCTTGTGCTTTACAGCTGGGGGAAACATTGGAGACTTAAGACAGAACTAGGCCTGACACTTGGAAAAGTGCCCACGCAGATGAGTGTGCCTGATACGCAGTGGGGAACGCTGCTCCACTGAAGAAAGATCTAGCTGAATATTTGTTACAGATCCTAATACATTATTCTTGTATATCCTACATTACTCATTATTGTGGAAATAAATAATTTAGCCTTGCAGAAATAATTAATTTAGCCTTGTCAAAATTCTTTCATTCACAAGAAAGACCCTATGCAAACCAATGAATGATCTTTTTTGCATTAGTCGCTTTTTCCTCTCTATATTATTTTTTTCTCTTTATGAAAAATAAGAACATAAAACAGCTGTCCTTCTTGTAGGGCAACACAGCACCGATGGATATCCATCTATTTTTCTAGATGAGGCACGGAAAATCTCCCTCCCAGAAACCCAGCTATCCCATTATGCATTGGGCTGGGGTTGTGCTACACCCACCCCCCAGCTATTAAAAAGGAAAATAATACATTTGAATTACGTTTGCAAGCATTATCTTGTGTCCCTTCAGCTGGCCTCCAGGGAGCATCATTGTAGAAATCTTTACATCTTTCACAAGACAAACCTTCAGTGTTATGGTGGCAGATACATCTCCCGTGGACCTGCAATGTGGTGAGAACAGAAAGGAGGTAAGGTGACAGGAGAGGAGAGGAGATACGTGCTCGAAGTATGCCAGCAAGATCAGGATAATTCAAAGCTCTCTGGCTCCCTCAGCTGACATAATTCTCAGTTATTTGAGTAGAAGGTCTGGAGAATGCCTGCAAACTTTAACCAAATAGTTTTAAAACCACCGAGCAACATTTAGAAAAAAGTACTTCTAGAGATATCAAAGGAGACTTCAACTTTTTAAGTTCTCTCTCTCTCTCCCTACATGTCTCTATACTGAGATACACATTTTCCAGGAGAAAAAACCCTCTTGCTCCCAGAGCGAAAGAATTCACAATCATGTTCCTGAATTTTTTAATAATCCGTTTTTCATGGGTTAGCTTTGCATTATCAGCTATTCTTTGTGCCAATGCCTTCTCTCCCGCTGCAGAGCCCGGAGCCCAGCTGGAGTGTGGAATGCACCCAACAAGTGGCCATTCAAGTCTGCACACACCACAGGCTACTTACGGCATTACATTTGCACCATTACAGCTCTGGTATTTTGCTGCTATTATCAACATGTCTTGTCCCAGTTGCTTTTGAAACACCACAGTAGTGCCAACAAAGAGACAGCTTCTGAGCAATCCAGCCCAGGATTTTAAAGGAAGAAGCTGTATTGAAACATTTTACAACTTGGAGTTGCAAATGGTCAATCCAAAGATCATCAGAGATCTTCCTTGCTCTCCCTCCCTCCATCTCTTCCTTTCCCCAAAATACCAGGTAGGGACTGCCTTTGTTGGAGACAGCATGAATGACGCACCATCCCAGACTGATGGAAAACATCTCCCCGCAGATTCTGCAAGGGATCACACTGGCTGGCGTGGCCATTGCAAAAGCAGCTGCCCCGCACAACCATCTCATAGACAGCGTAGTAGTACTTCTCGAGGGGATCACTGTGCCTTCTTCCAAGCAGAGCATCCCCAAGGGTGTGGAGTTTAGTAAAATTGATCCTTAGGTTTGTCAATGTAATTAGCTCTGGAAGGAAAGAAGAGAAATTGAGAGCCCAAGTTCACTCAAAAATTAACAGTATGAAATCTTCAGCTTGGATCAGCTATCCAAGAATTCCCCCATACTGAAGAAATAGTGAAAATGATCTGATATTGGCCGAGACCAGTAACCAGGACAGTGCCAGGGCATGAGCCCACTCAGGGCACACAGCTGCGTAGCATTAGCACCCTCCTTGGTATGGCTCTGGCTGGGGCCAACCTGTATTTTCCCAGCCACTGCCTTTGTGGGTTCATGTACACCTCTGGGACTGCTCCCAAAAATCATTGTGGACTGGGCCACCTGATCCCAGAAGAAAAGACAGTTTAGCTGCATGGATGAGCTCTGCAGAGCTGTGCCATTTGCCCTCAGGGCTGGAGAACAAGATTGGCCCATTTTATTTATTAATACAGATATCTCCCTAAGATCTTTAGGTACCTAATTTTCAACATCATTGAGTTATACCAGCTGAGCTGTTGACCCTTTCAGTGTACAAAACAAGCAACACCAGCAAAGTATCTCTGGAGAAAACCTGTACTGTCCATACCTTGTATATATGGCACATACGGATTTTCTATTTCAAAGCTGGGATCCAAAGCTTTTAAAACAACCTGCAAAACAAATTAATACAGCTCTCTAGATCACTGAAGCTATTCTTTTTGGATATAAAGACTGTCACCTGAGACCCATTAGTTACTAATGCCACTCTGCTGATCCCATAAAAGAAAAGAACAAGGCTGTGGCCCTGATTCAGCAAGTGCTCTCACCCTTTCAACCTGGCCTTGGCTGAGCAAGGCAAAAAGACCTTTTGGTGGATTGATGTGTCAGGAGGAAGGAAAATCAGTGCCCTAGAGTGATGTAGAGATGGGATGAGCACCTACCAAAGGGATCAAAGGACAGGCCCCTACCTTTAGCGGTAGAGGCTGATGGAGAGTCAAGATCTCTTATGAGGGGGACTTCCATGTGAATTTGGAAACCAGGAAAGAGCACTAGAAGGTTTTGTACAAGTTGTTTTATGAATTCATTTGGGTGTGAAACTGAGGGTGAAATACAGTGTTTGTCTTTCCCTCTTACTTCAGTAAAGTCAATAGCACTTCATGTCTCAGAATCTGTGCAAGTGGAACTGATGGATACAGACGAGAGACCTTCAACTCCAGAAAAATAGCCACATATGATCTGAACTCATACAAACACAAACACTTGGTAATACCTCGCCTTCAGTGGAGGGCTCGATGTCTGAATATCTTGAATCACAAATGATGTCTCCCACACTTTTTGCTGGACCAGAAGAGATGTTGGGAAAAGAAGCTGCACAGTCCTGTGCAAAATACCTAAATGCTTTCCAGGTCTGACCAAAGTCAGTGGAGCGCTCAACCAGCATTGCTGCAGGCCGAAATGTCTGCAAGAAACATTATTGCAAGAATTCCTTAACCAGGCATTGATAAGACATCTCAGGGATTGTTTTATTGACACTCCTGTTTGGGGGATGCCAACAGCTGCCAATTAAAATTCTACAGGGCTACTGTGCTGGTTATGTGATTCCCTGAAAAAGCCAGATTCTTCGTTTCAACCACTCTTTAGCAAAAGGGAAGGGTAACCTTCCATATAGATACAAGATTACTTTCCAAGTAAGGAAGTTTACCATAACAATGTAGGAATTTTGTAGAAAAAAAATTTGTAACTATCTGGATCATAATGGATATGCATGAGAAGGCTGAACTAAATTTGAAAGAGCAACTGCAGTTCAGAGATGTCCTAAATTTTTAGGGATTAATTTTGCAGTTTAATTTTTTTTCAGCTTTAATTCTCAGATTTATAGAAAATAGGACCAGAAGGCACATGAATAGGAAGCTATTCAGTCTATCCTCCTCCCCTAAGGCAGGATCAACTATAACTTAACCATACTTGACAGGTGTTTATCTAACCTGTTCTTACAAACCTCTAAAGACGGAGCTTTCACTGCCTCTCTAAGCAGATTTATTCCTGTGGTTAAGTAATTAGTGTATAACATTACATAAAAGCTCTGGTAAAAGATGTACCTTAAAAGTCAGGATAAGATGGCTGAACTGGAATAAAGTTTCTAGGTCCAATCTAATGCTGACATGGTCAATGCCTGAAAAGAGAATGAAAATGAAGAGCACAATGCGCACATTGGAGGGGTTGCTGAGACAGCTTTCCCATGGGGAATTTCAAGAGGCTTTTCCAGCGCAGCAGCTGTGCTCTTTAGGGCATCCCCTGTGCACAAACTTGGTATGCAGCTGGATCATTCTCTTGGGGGCAATGAGATGCACTGCCTTTCCAGCACTGGCACTGGCAATATTGCATGTCACTGAGACTGCAGGAGATGGTTAAAGGTGCTGTTCAGATCATTCAGACTGTAGGTGATGGTGATGGTAAGGTTCTGGATTTATATCTTCCTGTATCCAGATAGATTTTTTTTAAAATCCATCCAGATTTTTTGCTTATTTCTAAGAAAAAACAAAACTCAATAAAAATATGGGGTTTTCTTCATGCTAAACAGATCTGTTAAACCCTTCTATATTCTCAGACCTGAAATTTGTCATGAGCAGAGCTATTGCACCAGGCATCTTCCAAAATTGCAACAAGTATGGAAAAACTCCCCACAATTCACACATTCTCTGTAGAGAGTTGCAGGAGCTCAGCTGATATCGCCATTGTTCACATCTGCATGCAGCATCCCAGAGGTCCTGCTGACCAGGCTGTGCATGAGATCTCATCCCAGAAGAAAGATGGGGAGAGCAAGAAAAGATACTCTAACAGCTGGCCCACTGCTTTATTGGCAGTAGCATCCAAAACTGGTGACAGTTCCTTGCTAAACTCCATAAGAAAACAAGGCTTATGAATTTTTAGTTGGATACCCAAAATAGGGGTAACATATTATCTTAATTTTTCTATGCCTTAATTTCCAACCAGTCAAATATTTTTTACATATTCACCATATTTCAAATAAGATAGAGTAATTCTTCCTAGCATGCCTTCACAGAGAAGCTGTAAGGATAATATCTTCATCAATGACATAGACTGTGGGATGAGTACACCCTCAGCAAATTTGCAGATGACACCAAGCTGAGTGGTGTGGTTGACATGCCTGACGGATGGGATGCCATCCAGAGGGACCTGGACAAACTCAAGGAGTGGGCCCATGTGAACCTCATGAGGTTCAGCAAGGCCAAGTGCAAGCTCCTGCACCTGGGTCGGAGCAACCCCTGGTATCAATACAGGCTGGGGGATGAAGGGATTGAGAGCAGCCCTGCAGAGGAGAACTTGGGGGTACTGGTGGATGAAAAGCTAGAAATGAGCTGACAATGTGCGCTCGCAGCCCAGGAAGCCAACTGTATTCTGGGCTGCATCAAAAGAAGTGTGGCCAGCAGGTCGAGGGAGGTGATTCTGCCCCTCTACTCTGGTGAGACCTCACCTGGAGTACTGCGTCCAGCTCTGGGGTCCTCAGCACAGGAAAGACATGGACCTGTTGGAGCGAGTCCAGAGGAGGGCCACAAAAATGAACAGAGGGATGGAACACCTATCCTATGAAGAAAGGCTGAAAGAGTTGAGGTTGTTCAGCCTGGAGAAGCAAAGGCTCTGGGGGGACCTTATTGCGGCCTTTCAATACTTAGAGGGGGCTTGTAAGAAAGATGGGGACAAAGTTTTAGTAGGGCCTGTAGTGACAGGACAAGGGGCAATGGTTTTAAACTAAAAGAGGGTAGATTCAGACTAGATATAGGGAAGAAATTTTTTACCATGAGGGTGGTGAAACACTGGAACAGGTTGCCCAGAGAGGTGGTAGATGCCCCATCCCTGGAAACATTCAAGATCAGGCTGGACGGGGCTCTGAGCAACCTGATCTAGTTGAAGTTGTCCCTGCTTGGGGGGGGTTGGACTAGATGACGTTTAAAGGTCCCTTCCAACCCAAACTATTCTATGATTCTATGACACCAGTGAAGAACGACTACAGAGAAGCTTGTGACAAAATTAACATGTGGCAATAAGGGTACTGATAGCCAGGCTTTATTTAATTATTTCCTAAATTATTAGTGCTTTACACTGCAAGCACTATTTTTTTAAAATGGATACTTGTGTTTTACCCACTCTGTCTTTATGCATCTGTAGTCAAATGTACCTTTTGCCACAAATCACATTTCCCTGAAAAGCAGACACCCTGTGAAAAATACATGGCCACCATGTATAACACAGCACTGCCACAGGTCCGCTGGCCAGCTCTTAGAGATACTGTGCTTAAAATTTGTCTGTAGAAAAATAGAATTTCTGAAGTCCTTATTGCTACACACAAATAGATTTAAATCACTTAGTATTACTGAATCAAAGAATAGATGCGGTTTTGTTTCATCTCTTCATGAAGGCAACATGGTGAATGCCAAATACATAAATAAATCTCACAGTAAGATTTTGCAGTAATATTTTCTCAAAGAAACTTACCATTTTCTGACTGCCACCACTTCTTTTTCCTATCGGGCTCAAAAGTTGTGATAACATTTTCAACCATGTGACTGTTGTGCTGTGTGTAGGGATTATATGGGTATCTGGAATCACAGAGAAAGCACTTCTGTTCAGCCTAGAAAACAAAACGAGCAGAATAAAAGATGAATTTGGTCTCTTCTCTAAAGATCCAGTGGATGTACATGTATTTATGCCATTGCAAGACTGGAACCTGTCATGTTGCTTTGGGTGCCTGTGCTTGTAATCACCCAGGCTTTCATATATAAGGGACAAGCCCAAGAAAATCATCATATGCACAAAGCATGCATATAGTAAATGTTGGCCTTGGTTTGCCCCAGGTACTCTATAAAAAATACACTTTTTCAGTTGTGGAGAAGAGATCTCAGTAAAAACAAAGAAATATGTTAAGGTGTTGATTCTGGGTTTAGCTGCCAGAGGGTTTGTTTTGCAAGAGTTTCTTGGGAGAAATTTATTTTTTAAAAGTTGAGCTTTTGTTCATGTCTCAAAGGCTGTAGAAACTTTCAGCAAGAGACAGCAGTGAGGAGGCACTGGGGATACAAGAGAGGACTGGATCTTTGAAGATCTGAAGAAGCCTTGAAGAGGAACACTCACTAAATCATTTATACATCCTTTTCATTTCTCTTTTGTACATTTTCTAGCAGGTTGGAGACCCAGCCAGGAGCAGCAGACAGTTGCTGTTGTACAAATGGAAGGCAAGGCTGGATCCAGGCACAATGTAAGTAGGTGGTCTGGATTGACACCTCCACCCCAACTACTGTCAGTGCCTTTTGTAGGCATAGGGAAACTGGAAAAGTTTAAAAACAACGCAAATCAGGATGTCAATAGGATGAAAGGGTCTTGTTTGAAAATGTGATAAACAGAAGACGAAGGTGGCAATGATTAGCCATATCTCAATGCGGAATGAGAGGCCTTTGTCTGCAAAATGGCTTTGAAAGTGAGGAGGGGGATTGACTGGGAGACATAAGGACAGGTGACAAGGTTAACATGCTGGGCTGGGAGATGACCCGTGCTGAGTCATGCAGACAAGTCCAAGCAACATGCGATCGCAGCCAGCAGGGCCACAAGGAAGCATACAGCAGTGGCTGTGCCAGGGGTTGCCCTGGGTGGGGAGGGGTGGCTGCACTATGCAGACAGACTCTACAAGATTTGGGCAGAGCCTGAGTGCAAGGACTCAGAGATAAGCCAAAGTGGAAGGTGATGCCCAAGCTGTGTGCCTGGTTGGCAGGAATGCTGGCAGGGAGAAGAGGGGATGACACAGCACCCAAGAGGGAGCTGAAGGAGGAGGCACATGGCTCCATGGCGCCCATGGCTGGGAGGCTGGCAGGGATGCTGCTGAAAACAGAAAGTGTAAGTCAGTGGCAGGAGCTGGGCTGGAAACGACCCAGAAGGGGATGGGTGGAGAGGCACCCCGCTCAGCACGCTCAGGATCTACGAAGTATTAGGAATGGTTTGCACATCTGTGTATTATGAAATCACCTGGGAATTATTCATATTTAAATACATAAAGAGATACAGATTTACAGGTATGGTACAATTCATGCCTTTTAAACGTTACGATAAATATATATTATTGTCCTGGTTTTGGCTGGGATAGAGTTAATTTTCTTTCTAGTAGCTGGTATAGTGCTGTTTTTTGGATTCAGTATGAGAAGAATATTGATAACACATTGATGTTTTCAGTTGTAGCTAAGTAGTGTTTATACTAAGTCAAGGATTTTTCAGCTTCTTATGCCCAGGCAGCAAGAAGGCTGAAGGGGCACAAGAATTTGGGAGGGGATACAGCCAGGACGGCTGACCCAAACTGGCCAAAGGAATATTCCATACCATATGACATCATGCCCAGTATATAAACTGGGGGGAGTTGGCCTGGGGGGATCACTGCTCGGGAACTGACTGGGCATCAGTTGGTGAGTGGTGAGCAATTGCATTGTGCATCACTTGTTTTGTATATTCCAATTCTTTTATTATTATTGTAATTTTATTATTGTTATTATTATCATTATTAGTTTCTTCCTTTCTGTTCTATTAAACTGTTCTTATCTCAACCCATGAGTTTCACTTTTTTTTCCTGATTCTCTCCCCCATCCCACTGGAGGTGGGAGAGGGGAGTGAGTGAGCGGCTGCATGGTGCTTAGTTGCCAGCTGGGGTTAAACCACAACATTTATATTCAGTCATTCTATACCACACTTCGTATACACTTGACAAGTGTACAAAAGTACAATTTAGAAGATGAGACAGAAATACAAAAAATACTCTGTCACCTCATTTCACAAAGTTTTGGTAAGGAGAGCTCAGGTTATCAAAGGATTTGGAAGGACTGCACACACCCACTCTCTGGTTTATATAGATGCATACAATATGATACTCAGTCAACTTATGTTTAAGTTTGCTCCATAAAAATCTTTTTGTGGCCCAAAGAACAAGCATGTGCATGTCCACATAAGACAAGTCTGGCAGATCCCATTTGCCTCTGAAGTGTGCAGCTTTATACTCTCCTCAATACTGAGTCCTCTTTCTTTTCCTTTCAAAAAATGTGGAAGTAATAAATCCAAACACAGGGCTAAAAAACATTTAACCTACATCTAGAGATAAGACGACACATAAAAGACTGAAAATGATTTGCAGTGCTTCTTTTCAAACACAAAGCAGTTGAACTCCAATTTTTTTCCAAACTGAATTTTCTCTAAGACATCCCAGCCAAGTCTTGGCTCTTGGCAGCTTGCTGTGTTGACTAACACACACTTTCACAAGTAAGGTTTGCTCTCGTCATGATGCCTGACACAGGTCATCAGGAGGGGAACTGAGGGAGGAAGAACTTTGCTTTGCAAGATGCAAGATCCAAAGCTTCCTGGCCTGCCTCCAGCAACGCATTCAAAATGTGCTAGTGAGAAAGAGAACTGAGTTGAGTGGGACTCTGATATACTATAGGTGACACACATATTTAAGGTGAGCTGATAGAGCAGAACACATTGACAGAGCATAAGCCTCTATCTCTTGAGCTCTGCAAAGCAGCAGAATTTGTAGTTCTCACCCTCTTCAGGACACAGTCTCCAGGGGTCAAGACAACGTTGAAGCAGCATTAAATCACAAGGATTATTGCGGAACAGCTGTTCCTTTTTGTGCGTCTGTATTTACATAATTGAAAGGGTAAGTATAGGCAAGTGAAAATATTAATTTTTTATTGCTCTTTGACCTCCTCTTAAAAAGCAAAAATAAAAGGCTATCATCTAGCTAAGGGCCAGAAAGATGATGTCTCTGACATGGCTCTTTGTGCCCATCTACCAAGCAGTGCCAAGACTCAGGCTATTTCAGAAGAGGAAAGAGGTATTTACATTTTGCAGAAAACCGTGGTTGCAATATGTAACTTGGAGAAGTGCTTGGTGCCATCTCAGTATGGCAGAGCTTTACTCTGCACATGTGTCACGCCATTTTGCCAGAAGGTCATAAACTGTAATTATTTTCAATTGCTTATAAATTATGCTGTATTTTATTAACTTCCTCTTCAGTGTAAGCTGGTATTTAGTGAAAATACTTCTATTTGCGACAATTTATGGCCTCAGCAGGGCCAAGTCCTCCAGGATGTGCAACAGGGAATTCCTGTTTCTGCCTGGTGTGGCTCCCGCATGCTCACTGGTCCCCCATAGCCCCCATCACTGTGGCCAGGGAACGAGAGCGATCCCTCTGATCACCCACGTTTTGGATCTGCCTACCCACCCACATGGCCAAAGACTGGACTACACCATTAAGTTTTCTCTCTGCCAGAGATGGCTTTCTGCTTTTGTCAACATTGGTCTTATTTCAGATCAGAAGACATGAGAGGACATGGTGTGAATCTCTTAACAGGCTGCCTCAGGTCTCAACACTGTATGCAATGTCCTCCGACAAAGGTCTATCAAGGCAGTGCCTACAGCCTGCAGGACCGCACTCCTCCTGCACTCACCTACATGCAAACATGTATGAAGACATGTGGTCTTCACCTCTGAGGCATGAGTGGGGAAAGTACTCACAGAGCAAAGCTCCTTCAGAAATCCCTGTGCTTATTTGCATCTCATGGATGTTTCTCCTTCTTGAGAAGTTATGCATCACTGTGGAGGCTGCTGCCAAACCCTCCATATGTGCTGCAATAAGGCATAGCTTTCCACCAGACTTATGTCACACTGTCTGATGATATTTCAGACAACTCCAATGGAAACTTCCTAGTCTGGGAAAATTCCTTTTACAGATGAGAATATTGTTTGTAAGCAGAGTTCAGTTTATTAAAAAAGAAAGAGCAAACCAACCTCTAGGTAGCCTATAATGCAGTACTTCTGAGGGCTGTTCATTCCACACGTTGACGAGGCTGTTAACTGCTTGCTGCGGCCCAGGAGGAGGTCCCCAATGGCCGGGTAGCAGGACCCAGCATTGCAGTCATCCTGTGCATGCTGGAGTCTTATCAGCACTGAGCGCAAAAGAATATCAAAGAGAGATTAAATTGTTTTGTATACCCAGCAGTATCCTCCAGAAAAAATCAGTTAAATCCCAACATCAGCAGAAAAGTAAATTATCCTTTGCCTGTACTCCTTTTGTCCTTAATAATATCATTCGGTAGAATCTTGAAGAGCTTTGGTAATGAACACACCTGCTGCAAAATCATTACAAAAAGTATAGCTAGCATATTGCAAATCTATGTTAAAATTTAAATTCTCAGCACATTATTGCCCAGCAAACATGGCAATCTGCTATGAGCAATAATTTATTACACTTCCTATCCTGGCATACCCATAGCCAGCACTCCTGCTGCAGAATCATGGGTATTTCAATTGACTCTGTGAGCAGAGCAAGATTTGCATTAATTCTGCTGATTGCTGTTGATTTCCAAGTGATAATGGTGGAGCTGAGACCAGGACTGACATCAGGGATCCCTCAGATTTTCTGATGATTTGCAATGAACCCCTTCGTCTAGTCCCAGAACCCTTCATTCAGACTGATGGAATGGTCATTAATAATTAAACAGAATAATTCTGAATTTGCTAAATAATTGCAGGATCTTTTTGTTTATTTTGCCTGAAACAACTTTAAATATTTTCCCCATTATGTTAAGACTTCCCTTAGAGGGCTTGTCCTTTTAAACAAGTTCTGTCCTGAAACCCTGAACAGGAATGGGTACCTTGGAGGCTTTATCTGTTCAGCTTTACTTGGCTCAACTTGTTATAAAAAGTGCAGTTAAAAAAAAAAAAATCAATACATGAAGATCCCACAGAACACTAGAAACAGTAATGCAATTACAACAGTAAAAATACAGTATTTTACAGCCAGATTTCAGTCTATGGCTCAGGCTATACTTCAGATTGTGAGTGACGCTTGACTCTATGTATAAAGCAACGCATTAAGTTTGGTTAGCCTGCTCTTCTTTATTTATGTAGATACACACTCATTATTCATTAGCACATATTGATTGCCCCTTTCAGGACCTGATTCAGACAACATGTATCTTTTCTTTGTACTTAAAGGTTTCGTATCACTCATAACTCCTAGGCAGGAGAGTGGGGAATAAGGACTCACTGTCACATGTGTCTTAATAGCATACTTGAAAGAAGCACTCTAACAAAATCTTGGAGAAATATGTAAATCACATGATAATATTTCAAAATTGTCCTGAGTAACTGTAACTGTACTTACTGAGGTGTAACAGGATGGCCAGCTCCAGCCTCATGTCTCCCCGTGAAATTCAAACTGGTACCACTGCAAGAGAAGAACTGGTGGGTCACTCGGCACTTTGTCTCACCAAGGCACCCCTTGCGTGTAGGCTTGCCCAGAACTAGCCTTTAATAAAGTGTCAGAGTCATAATAAAAATATAAAGGTTAAAAGGAAACCCTGGCTTTGATTTTGTTCTAGTGAAAATTTCTCATGAGGGAAATTTTGGCACTGGAACAGGGATGAAAGCAGAGGGACACCTCACAAGGGCTTTTGGAGAAGACTGTGAAAACATATTCACACTCAGTATAAAATAAAACCAGAATGCTATCAGCAAAAATATTGTAGTATTCACATAAAAGCTATTTAATCCTAACTAGATTCAGCAGGGCTGTTTGCAGAGATCTAACTCCTTCTCTGGAGGTTCTTGGTTTTTTTCATTAACTGAAAACAAAGACTGATGGTCCTAATGAAGATGCCACTGAGAAATGCCTGACAGGTGCTATGAATTTTGGCAGAGACGAGATTATAACTGCATCTTAAAGTGCGGTGAAGAAAAACAGGTAATGTCAGTATCAATGCAAAAGACTCGTACAGGGGAATCTGTGTGAACCCAAGGGATGTTCACTGTGGCATTTACTTCACATCCTTCCTCTTCCTACTCACCTGGAGGAAACTAAGGCTTGCCAACACAAAACCTCTGTTGGAAAAACAGAAGGCAGCCATGGGTATAAAAGAAAACCCATCATCCTGCCACAAAGTAGAGCTCCCAAATCACAGCCTGCCCCCCATCTTTGCACCTTCCACCTCCTTCTCCATCTGCGGGCACCAGCAGGGCCAGCGCGCCCTGATGCAGCTCCAGCTGCTGCAGCATCCCTGCATGAGCAGCCCAAAGTGCCGCTTCCTGGCTCTGTTCTTGTTCCTCACCTTCATACAGCTGTCACTGTGCTGAATGAGCTAGATGAAATACCACCCCCCAGAGTAGGGGGAACATACGCAAAAGCATTCAAAGTGTTTCAGATGTTACAGGCTCCACGTAGGCTTGATTCATGCGGCTCTATACAGCATATGACATAACAGCCATAACCTAGATGGCTATTTCGGCAACCACAGATAGGGAAAGCTATCAAGGGTCACCAGCCTTTCATGCTGTTTCAGCTCCTTTCACCTGCCACAACCGCAGAGAGCCTAGCGCGTGACGGGCAGATGATGCCGGCAATCATCCACGCAGCTGCGCCTGGCTGTCTGGCTACAGAGCAAGCTGGCAGCAGAGCCCATGTCTGAGGCAAAACTGAGCAAAAAAATTCCTGCTGGTTGGACTTAAAATTTTATACTCTGTCAGAATAATGGACAGACTCAGAGATGACTTAAGCTGCAACCACTGTGACAGCACTGTAGTGAAATATAGGTATCTATGGTAAGAATAATCTTGGTAGGTGCACATCCCAGTCCCTACCCTGTCTAACACTGTGATATTCAATACCAACGATAATCTTTAAACATGACTCCCTTTAACAGAGGAACAAGGACCAGCAAAACCCCAACATCCCGGCTTAGCAGGAAAATTAAATACTGAAGAGGTCTTACCTGGGTTTCAGACAGCCAAGTGTTTCAGCTGGAAATGAACACTACTGACTGAGAGAAGCAAGCAAAGACATACCTGTGTGCTTCAGCTGGAGAAGACAGCATGTCCCCCGAGGCACCGAGGTGTAGGTGTGAATGAGACCCAGCCTGCAACCTGCCAAAGGCTTGATTTGTGAACTCTTTCTGCCGGGGGCTTCTGGCATTAGCAAATATGCACAGTAAAAGAAAATTGTGACAGGTTAAGTTCATGGCAGAAAAAGTTCATGCCACTGAAAAGAGAAGGCTGGGATTCTTAAAGTGCTGGCAAACAACTCTTTACTTGTTGTTTGATTAAACAACTGTTCAGTTGGTCTGGTTTGCAAGCAAATGTCAAAGTCTTTACAGCTACTTAACATCAGAAGTCTGGTGGCACTGGTTTATCTGAACATGGGCTAGAAAGGACTCCTCCTTACAGTAGGGGTGCAAACGACGTGGAAGGGCTGATTTGGGGTTTTGAGGTCACTGTAAACATGCCTACCTGAAAGCTGTGTCCACCCATGGGGATGTATTGAGCCGGCTTCAAATTAGCTCAAGCTCTGGATCACTGCTGTGAGCACTAGGTTTTTTCCAATTTAAAGCTAAAGACAACATGGCAACTTGAGTCACAGCTTTGCATTTCAGCACAAGCTTTGCCTGTAACTGCCCACAGCAGCAAGCACGGGGCAGGGTGGTGTGTGGGGTACAGCGCAGTCGTGGGAAACATGGTGATGGAGCAGCTCCAAAACGGTGCTCACCAGCTCATGCACAGAACTGGCCACTGTTTTTTGGTGTCTTTGTTGAAACCTGTGGTACTTTGATTCCAGTTTTCAGAATGGCAGGTTGTCTTGGATGCACATTTTTAGTTGCGATGTATTTGTTACCAGTTCTCCTCTGACTGCTTGTAAGGCTTAATTCATGATTGTCTGTAAAGCATCATCACATCCTCAAACAGAAAGTTTTCTATATGTGCAAAATATGTTTTATAAACTAATCATCACTTTTCTCTTGGTAGTTCCTATTCTTTCAAAAAAAAAAAGATACATGTTCTTCAATCCTATTGCAATGCTCAGTACTAAGTGTCCTCTGCCATTACTATGATTGTTCACTCTAGCAGAAATAATTCATATACTTACATTTTTTGAAATTATTTTCCTCAAGTGCATGTGGAAATTACTTGTGTGAGACTTTTTTTCAGGCTAATTTAATCTGCATTTGGTTTGTATTCATGCATGATTAACTATTGTACAGATGGTTTATATTTAGTGGGTTTCAATATTAAGAAATAAAAGACTAAATGTTATATTAAGATATTAATTTTACTTTTTATGTGTAAGCAGTATGTCAAGTGCTCTCTAAAAGAGTGACATATAACTGAAGAAACTATTATTATTATGATGCTACTAAATTATAGAATGGCTGACGTTTTATTAGCATATTTGGTAGGGAATTCAGATTTTGTTACAGAGAAGTTATGTGAGAAGTAAATATCAAGGAAGATTTATTTGCAGAATATAGACAGTCCTGTGTTTTGATTTATGTAGGACCCCAAGCAAGAAGGAGGTTTTAAACCGCTTGAGGCAGGGATTAAGAAACTTCTTTCTTGCTTCTTTAATCTCTCCACTGGTAAAGGATCTGGATTTATAATGCATCACTCGTCCCATGCTGGCTGGAGGGTAGATAGCACTGGTGCGTGCTATTTCAAGTCATCACAGGTCCTGTGGTTGTCATTTCTTAGGCCCAAGGCATATCCGTAATACACACAAAGGACAGGAATTGCTAGCACTTCAGCATATATTCCCTTCACAGACCTCACAGCAGTGAGGGAAGAAGGCAGGAGCAGAGGCACCAGCCACGCTTTAGAGCCTGGCCCCGAGATACTGGCTGACAGGCAGTTGGCACCAGCCCATACAGGTACTCCTTTCCCTGTGATGAACATTCGGAATAAAAATGTCTCTTTGGGTATATGGATTTTTTCCCCTGTAATGGAAATGTGAAAAACATCAGGAAAAAAAAAAATTAAATCCAGTTTTCTTTAAAGTTTCAGTAAGAAGTAAAATTATTTATGGCTGGGATTATTCTTGCCATGTGAAAGTAAATACTTAATCTAAGCAAATCACCTGGGCTTCCTTTAGAGTCAATGGAGAAAGACAGGGATCCCTACAGGGTCCATCCTACCACCTTCTTTAGATACTTACCTTACTTAAAGGGATAAATCCCCCTTTGGAGGTATCTGCTGCTTTCCTTTGGTTATGGGTGGCCCAGTTCCCTATCTTAGGACAGATGCCTGTATTTTAAGCAACTAAAGTGTACTGAGATGAATCCCATCCATAAAGAACTGGCCAAAATCATAAATGAAATCTAATGCTCTGAAAAACAAAACCATCTTATTATGTTTCTCTCTCTCCTCTTTTGTTTCTGCTCTCATTTCTTCAAGCGTGTCTTATGCTTAAAGTGTAATTTCTCAAAGACAAACACGGTGCATTTTTTTGTTTCCTACACATTGGGAGAATGTAGCACTGAATAATAAAAACAGAATGAAGTATAAGCTTACAATAAAAAGAAGTATTTTATCTGACATATCTGATCAGGAGAGAGCTAAGGACAGCAGAGGAATATGCTGAGGAGTTCAGGGGCAGGGGGAGAGGGAGGCCACCCCGTCCCCCAGCCTCCTTGCCTCTGCATCCCACTGGCTGGCTGCTCCTCCATATCTTGCATCCTGGAGCAAACGGCTACTTTTTAGATGTATTTAATAACTGTTTAAAAGAGTTTTTCCACGTTTCAGAAGGATGTAAAGTCTATTTATAATTTATGAGAAGCTTCTTCATTTTCTAACAGTCACAGCTGTTACGTGCCCTTCACCTTTTGTGTGCAAGTCAGGTGTTTGAAGTCTTTGGGTTTTCCACCACAAGCAAGAAATGCAGTTTCAGCTTGAATATTCTCTCCCTGGCAGGCACAGAGTTGCTGATAGTAGTAATCAACAGTAAAGACAAAAAATTTCAGTGTGATTTTCAAAGTGCTATTCAAGATAGAATGGTTCATGTTATTTCCTAACGTCTTGACATTTCCAAGTTGGCAGTACAAATGGCAGGATGAGGAGTCCGTCACATACCTTGTTGCAATCTCATGTTAGTTTACTCAGAATCAGTGAGTTCATGCAGTACAACTGGACAAGGCTGTTTCTAGGAACCTTCTCACATCAATAAGCAAAAGTGCTTGAAATTTTTCACTTTTCATTGCTTTACTGGCCTATTAATCAGAAATAATTATTCTCCCTAAATTCAAGAGAAAAAAATCATTATTGCGCATGAAAACACAGCAGAGGGGACTAGCAAGTAAGAAAAAAAAGAAAAGGAATATGCTCAGGAAGAAACAACTGAAGACACATAAGAGAAAAAGGAAGCAAAAGAGCTTCCAACCTCCACAAGGCGTTGCAGCCTGGTCTCCAGGGCTGTGTCTGGCCCCTTTCCCTCTTCTTTACTCCCAACTAGACCTCCTGGATGAACCCTAAGCCTGCTTCACCCTTTATCGAGCCTGGGGGTACTGACAAACCCCATTACCAGTACCCAGCTCTGGCTGCTGTGTCCAGATGCCATGGGACTGTGCCCATTGGTGCCATGCTGCATGGGATCAGAGACATAGCAGTATTGATGCCAGGTATGTGGACAAAGGCTGAAGCTAGAGCACCAGCAGTGGAGAACTGTTAGATCAGTACAGCTGTATGGTGAAGCTGAACTCGTAGGTGCTCTGGACGCCCTCCCAAAGGGGCCTGTTCCCTTATCACAGTCCTCATGAATAGTCTTTCCTGCCTTGTGTCAGTAACCATGGTTCCTCAGGGCTTGAGATATAGCCCTCCTTTTTATTTTGTACATTGTCAGGATAGCTATGGTAAGCTTTTAGATATATTTTTCTAGTGGTGATTTATTATACCTGAATAATAAGCGGCAAAAAAACATGGAACTGGCATCTCCCTGACGAAGGTTGTCCTCCAGGTGGGAACGCAAAGCAATGACCAGCCTGGGGAGCCACAAATAACTCTCCTCCCTTGACATGCCCTGCTCTTTCCTTGCACATAGCAACATTTCCACAGCTGTTTGGCTCTGCTACAGATTTTGAGACACCAACAAATACCCAGACTGGAGAAGTGCTTCATCCATTTGCTCCTACTGGTTGTTGTCACCCGCAGCTGCCCAGGGTGTTCTGCTGTATCCCCGCTGACCTTCCACAGAAAAATGAAGGGAAAGTACTCCAAGGAAAGCAGATTTACCCTCCTAAGCACACTCTGGGTTCCTGGCTTTATTTGGCCCCATTAACTCCACATACAAGTGTTTTGGGTTTGTGTGGTGGGGTTTTGGTAGCAGGGGAGGGGCTTCACAGGGCTGGCTCCTGTGAGAAGCTGCTGGAAGCTTCCCTGGCTCCAAGTCGGACCCACCTCTGGCCCAGGCCGAGCCCGTCAGCGATGGCGGTATCGCCTCTGGGAGAGCGGATTTCAGAGGGGGAACCTGCAGCCAGGAGGGGATTGGGATGGGAGAGGAACCCCTCTGTGGATACCGAGGGCAGGGAGGAAGGAGGGCAGGAGGGGCTGCCCCCGCAGCCCTGGGGAGACCAGGCGGCAGGCTGTGTCCCCCCAGTCCCAGCAGCGGGGGAGCAGATGCCCACCTGCAGCCCGGGGAGAGAGGAGCCCACGCCGCAGCAGGGGGGTGGATGCCCCCCAAGATGGCCGCCACCCCCCAAGATGGCCGCCGCTCCCTGGGGAAGCCCGCGCTGGCGCAGTCTGGGACTGAAGGACTGCAGCCCATGGAAAGGACCCACACTAGAGCAGTTTGTGAGGAACTGCAGCCCGCGGGAAGGAGTCACCTTGGAGAAGTTCGAGGAGGACTGTGTCCCGTGGGAGGGACCCCACAGTGGAGCAGGGGAGGAGTGAGGAGTCCTCCCCCTGAGGAGGAAGGAGCGGCAGAGACAAGGGGTGAGGAACCGATCCCAACCCACATTCCCTGTCCCCCTGCACTGCTCGGGGGGAGAAGGGAGAGAATTCCGGAGTGAAGCTGTGCCTGGGAAAAAGGGAGGGGTGGGGGGAAGGTGTTTTTTTAAGATTTGGTTTTACTTCTTATTATCCTGTTTTGATTTGATTGGTAACAAATTAAATCAATTTTGTTTTTTTCCCCAAGTTGAGTCTGTTTTTTGCCCGTGACCACAACTGGTGAGTGATCCCTCCCTGTCCTTGTGTCAACCGATGAGCTTTTTGTTATATTTTCTCCTCCCCATCGCACTGGGCCCCAAGGGATAGGAGTGAGCGAGCTGCCGCGTGGTGCTTTGTTACTGGCTGAGCTTAAACCATGACAAGTTTCCTCCATGATTATAAGGAGAAAACTGCATTTTGAGGCTTTAACATAAGTGCTGTAGGGTATATACATATAAACCCCACAACTGTAGGAATTAACTATGCATGTTCTCTCTCCTAAAACAGGGTCTCCACTAAAAAGGGAGAGTTGTATCGGACTTGCAGGAGTTAAGAGAAGCTATATTTATATTGATGACTTTATTGGGGATAATCTAAAGTCTCTGCAAATAAGACAACTGGAAAAGATTTTTAAAAGCCAATATTTGCTTTGCACATCTTGCTATTTTAGCTACATGGAAAGGTTTGCTTCTTACAGAACTGATCCTCGTTTCAAGCAATTCAAGGCAAGGTGCTTCATATTAGTCACAAAAAATGGCTATTTTTATAGATAATTTGACCAAAGAAGTTTTTGGAAAGACATTTGTTCAATTATTTTCTTCAAGAAAACAAAAATTGCGAAGTACACACAACACAGGCCAGAGGGTATGGTCCTTCCAACTCTGTCAACAAATTGATTCAAGCAGCATGAAGAGCAGTTGTTGAACTAGATTTACCTATATGCTTTTAAAGAGTAAATCATACTTTGTTTTAAAATATCAAACTATATTTTGGCAAAGAAATAAAAGACCAAAGAAACCTCTTAGTAAACCAGGGATTAAAGTTATTTTATAGCTTTAAAGTACAATTTGTACGAGGACAATATACAGAGCTAGGATGATGGCAACAGTTTTTCACATGACAGCCACTACCCTGCAACATAAAATAATGAAGCTTCTCAGTGGAAAGCTTTTTCCACCACAGTATCTGTTAATAGGGAATAACAGTGCTCTTGTTCTGCTAGTGGTATCTGTACTGTTGAAAGTGCTAAGAAAAGATTGTCCTATTTTTATTCACCCAAATTTGTTGCAGTGTTCTGTTTTAAATCCCTATTATTAGATTTTCCATACCTGTCAGCCTAAATTATCCTAAGTATTTTTCTCTAGGTTAAAGTAAATTCTTCTGCAAAGGTTAAATTGATGTTTTTCAGAAATTATCCTGAGCTCAGAAAATGTCTCTGGCCCCTGAGGAACCTTTGTGGCCTACTGGCTTAGAAATGTTTTGTTACTAATGCAGAAACCTTCCATACTGTACTCTGTTTAGGAACTAAGGTGTATGTTGGGGGGGGGTTTGACCAAGGGAATAAATAAAAATCAGAACCCAGGAGACCACAATTTAAAGAACAATCTAAGGAAAAACAGTCAATTCCACAAGCTCCCAAAAAATCCTAGGAAATTGAGATCATCAGGAGGACAACCTGACAGACAGAAGGATGACAGCTTCAGTCTGAGGAGAGAAAACAGTAGAGAGAAAAATGTGTCCACTGGAGGACAGTGGCAGTAGCAGCAGCAGCAAGAGCATCCATTGCAAAGCCACCAAAGCCCAGTGGTTAGAGAGCTCCCATGGGAGCCACTGGCTCTGGTCCTCCAGTTGGAAGTACAAAGTGAAACGCACTTGACCATCCTGGGGAGCATCCGAACTACTGGTCTCTGAAATGAAAGAAGTCTGCCTGCATGGTTTCTCCTTATTTTTCACAAGAACTGCAAATTTAAATATTATGTTTTAGATTGACCTGGAATTAAATCATTTTGTTTCAGTTTGGTTATTAAAAGCAGGATGGACTGAAAATCACTTTTCTTTCTCATTAGTTCATTGGCTGGAAGAACTGGTTTCTTTCTCATATAATTAGAAAACAAAACTAGCATGAAATCACTAGAAATCTGAAAAAGTATGTTTAGACTGAAATGAATAGAGCTTCAGGAAGCTGCAGAAATAGAAAGGTCTGCATGGTGAAATAACTGGGAAATCTGACATTTCCCATCGGTAGTGACCAATACCTGTGATACGCATGGTGTCTGGCTGTGCACCACAATAGCACTCTCACACGGTCCCTCCCTCTCCTGTGGTCACCCAGAAGGTCCCTGGTTGCCAAAGAGAGCACACGCAGAGCAGACAGACGTTAGACAAACCAGAGCTCAGTCAAAAACCTCAGCAGCTACACATACCTTCTTTTGCCTAACTTGGCAATATAAACAGCTAAACTGACATTTTGGACATTCTCCATTTTCAGTCCCAAATGAAATTTAACACAAAGGTTTTTGGGGAGTATTTAAATCTATCAACATATACATCTTAATTACCTAAAAGTATGACAGAATGATGGCTGGCTGACTATCAGCTGTTTAATTTTATCTGTGTCTCTCCTGTAACATCTGGAATCTGTACAAACACAGGAAGCATCACACATAAGTCACGCATAAAATAGGTGAGTGGAATGATTAGATTTCATCATGGACCCTAATGACATAACCAACGTAACAGTAGCACAGCAATAACACTGCATGCTAGCAAGTTGGGAACTGGTGCATGGATTTATATAATTTGCCCAGGATCAAGAATATATAACCTCTGCTTTATCTTTCTCTCAAGTACTTAATTATACCAGATGGGAGAAAGCAGAAAAATTCGTGTCTCCCTTCACTTTCCTGATCTCCCCTTGTCACATGGAAGGGAAGTGTTGTCACTACCAGGCAGGTGCAGGTGGGTAGGATGCAAACCCCGCCAAGCACAGAAAATGCCAGCAGCAAACCTGGGGAAGGAAATACCTCTTGCTTTCAAACGCTGTTATTGAGGCAGTTCCTTTTCAGCAGAAGAAGGTGGGAAGCAATCTTTCCCTTGCTGACCATCTGTGCGGAGCGCATTTCAACAGCAGTTGATTTGCTTACACATTGCCCATCCTTTCTCACCCAAAAGTTTGTGTCCATTACCCCAAGCTCCTGGCAGTGGAGTCAAGGGAGTAGGTGTCTGTGAACACCGAGCCAGATGGCACTTCAGAGTCTCTGCTCTATCTTGAAGGGTAAGCAGCCTGCGGGGAAGCCAGGGCCAATCTGAAGTTGGGATTGAGAGGGTGAGAGAAGGAAGAGAAGCTGCTGATTCAGGTACCCTGGCAGGGAAAAGATTTAATGTTTTTAGAAGGCCCAAAGGTACTCATAGGGACACAGACTGGGTAAAGAAGATGTGGAGAGAGCTGGGCAGGGGATTACAGAGAACATGTTGGAAGTTGTAGCTGGAAGCTGTGGCTTAGATGGACATGAAAGAACTGTTGTGTGCTAGGAGTTCAGAAAAAAAGTATTGTCATGCAGGAACAGAGGCTGAAAAAAACCAGGGCTATCTACTCGGTGTCTGTTCACTGCGTGGGCATGTCTATGCAGAAATGCAATGTCTGTTTAAAGAGTTGGGATGAATTGGACCTACTGGGCACATTGAGGTGCTCACATAAGACTTCCCACCCCTTCAGATTGCCTTGCACAAGTGTCCTGAAAATGAACTGAAATCCTGGTAATTGCCACATTACACTTAGACTAGATAAAGCTTAATTAACAGTTGTTATTTTTGCTAGGTTCATCTCTCACCAATCATATTCAAATTGTTACAGAAAGCAACAGGCATGGTAAAAAAAACCAAAACAAACCCAAACCACAACACCAAAACATGGAGTTAATGTTCTTTTATTAAAATCAAAACAATATTCTTATAAAGCAAAACCTTTCTAGCAATTTTCCAAGATTTTCTTACAACCTGTTTGGCCTGGCAGAACATCAAGGGAATAATTTTCAAGAAAACTCTAAAGATTTATTTCCTGTAGAGCCCAAACAATCAAATGTGCATAC
This sequence comes from Haliaeetus albicilla, assembly GCF_947461875.1. Lineage (NCBI taxonomy): Eukaryota > Metazoa > Chordata > Aves > Accipitriformes > Accipitridae > Haliaeetus > Haliaeetus albicilla. The sequence continues at coordinate 16,234,267 of NC_091496.1, forward strand.
TTACCTACATGGATTTCACAATAAGTTTGGGGAACCTTGTTCTACTGATTAAGCATCAACTTAACATGCATGCTACTAGTATGTTTGTAACACCACAAGGGTCATAACACCTTGAAAATTTTTGATAAAATATTATTAAGACTATGTCAAACTTGTTATTATTTATTAATATCCTAGTATCAACATCAGCTCACATTTGGCTTATCCAGACCTCTCCTGAACCCTCAAATAGACTTTAGCATCTTTTATGCAATTAACAAATAGCAATGCCTTTTCATCTGTCAAAGGCAAACCATTCATAGCCCTCCACTATGCCAGCTAACACCGTTCTCAACCAGGTAGCCCTGCAGAAGCCCAAATCCTTCCTACCATCCAGGTTTTTCAGACTAGTGATACTTTTCAAGACTAAGCTTTATGCTGGGACACGGCAAACTTGTAGCAAAGGAGTAAAAACTGATTATTTGTGAATACAACTTCAAAGAAACTTCGAGAAACCTATTTATTACTGGCCATGTGTTTTCTCAGGAAAACTGTGTTCCAAAGAATGGAAAACAGGACATTCAAATAAAAGAAATACTGAAGGTCACAATGTGCAGTAGGGTAAGTGGCAAAGTGACTTTGTCTCCTGATAGTTGCTCGCCTTGTCCTGAGCGTTTAGACAATTCAAGAAGCCATTATGCGAAAGGATTATTGCGTTTATGTAACTTGATCAATTATCAAAATATTTCTGTTTTGTAATCATGATCTAATTACTAAAAATAGCCAAGTGGTGATAGATCAGGATTTATTACTAACCTGACATTTGTAATCTAGACAGGAATTCAGCTCGGTGACTGATGTTCCCTTCCCACGCACCCCATACAATCTATCAACAACATGTAGCAAAACTCCGCTGAATGAAAGGCACAACTTCGAATCAGTTATCTGTCTACACCAAACAATTTAAATTCTTGGGAAAAGGAAAAAAACCAACAAGATTACACCGTAGCATTTTTAACCGCAGCTTTCACAGTACTTTACTCAAGTACAGTAGTTATCTCAGTTCCCCTGTGAGTGAAGTATGAGCCTCATGGAGCAGCTGTATAAATTGAATTTTAAATGTTAGCTAAGTCACAGAAGTATGCAAAAGAAGAATTAGGATTAATTTCTCTAAAGAGTTGTAGTGGTAAATAATTTGGGATTACGTGTTAAAACAGTGGTAAATCCGTAGAATAGAGTTGTCCTATTTACACCGTGAATTAACGGTAAATAGGGTTGTTTCAGATAGCCTAAGTAGCTTTAACATATTTTTCATTTCAGTGAACCGGACTGTTCTGTTTTTTGAGACCCTATGAAAAGAAATTTTCCTGAAGATCATTTACAAAAGGATCTCGACCAGAAGCGGGAGTGAGTTGGAAAAACGATGTGGAAGGGTAGAGACGAAGGCCTCCTTTCATTGCCGTCTTGTTTTTACTTAAACCGGCTACAGGTGCTCCAAGAAAACGGGAGACACTAAATAAATGCCACTACAGTAACGACAACCACTTGCATTGCAAGCAACCGCCGCTCCTACTCAAGGAGGGTCGGCGACTCCGTCCAGGTTCTGGGCAAGGAAACGGCGCCGCCGCCGCCGGAGCGGCGGGACTGCGGGTTGCCGCTCCCCGGCTGGCGCCCGCCTCCACCCAGGCCGCGGGACCGGCCGGCCCCGCCAGCCCTGCGCCTCCCCCGGGCGGACCGGCGCGGGGTTCCTTCACCGGCAGAGGGCACAGGCGGGTGGCAGCCTGTGACTATATAAACCGGGTGTAAGCATTAGCTCAAGTCGGGGACGCGTGGACGCCGAAACCCTCCAGTAATCCAACAGCCTCACCGCCCGAGGGGCAGGCGTCGGGCACGGCCGCCCCTGAGGTAAAACGGCGGGAGCGGCGGCGGCGCACAGGGCCCCGCTCTGCGAGGGCCCGCGGTTCACCCAGCACCTCCCTGAGCGGGACCGCGGCGCAGGACGGACGCCGGCAACCGACTGCGCGGCTCCGGGGCAGGGAACGACAGCGTCCAGCTCCCCCCAGCGCCCGGCGAGGGCTAGGCAGGCACGGCGGCGGCCCCTTCCAGCTGCCTCTTCTCTCTGGTTCCTGCGAGCGTGGTTCCTTCCGATTGGCCGAGGGGATCTCCCGCCTTCATCGCCGCTCTGCGGCGCCCGGCGGCTGCTCCGGGGCCCGCTCGCCCTCACAGGCCCCTCTCACCGCCCCTCGCTGCCCCGTCCGCGCCCATCTACCCCCTCCCAGTCCCTCCAGACCTCACCACTCGGCCCCCGGCACTGATTTTCGTCCCCTCCACCCCCTTTTCAGCCACTCCCACCTTCTTATCTCCATATTTGCTCTCCTGCACCTGCATTTCCTCCTCCTTCTCCTTCCTAAATGCCACCTCGATGCCTCCACGTTCCGGTAAAGCGCCTGCTTTCTCCCCCCAACCGCTGCCTCGCCTCTCACCCCCTCCGCGCTGCTCCTGTCCTCTCCCCTCCGCCTCCGGGCTCTCCCAGGCGAGCGGCGGCCGATCCCCACTCGCTCCTGTTTAGCCGGCCCGTTTCTCTCGTCCTTTCTCGCTAACCGTTTCAAAGCACCTTTTCAGCTGCCCTGAACCACCCGTGCAGGCGACTGTAGCAGCAGCAAACGATGGGGGCTTGGGTTTAGTCTCGAAATGCTTTAATCAGGTTTTTAATTTTGTGTATCTTGCATACAGTTTCCAGCATGTTAACACTGAAGTGTGCTGAAGCGCAGGTGGGGAATCTGTGCATGTTTATGTTTGCTCCTCTTGTTTGGTCTACCATCTTCTCTGTTACTGTCTTTGATATCAAGGTGCTTCATAGCCTAATATTCCTGGGATTTTTTTTTTCCCCTGTCCCACTTCATTTGTGGTTTGCTAAACTGTACGGATATGAGACACCTTATGTGGTTTCCCCTCTTTGCACACATCAAAGCACTTAATAAATCTCCAGTTTTAAGATGTGGTAGTTGTATTTTTACATAGATGACTGCACTCAAGTCTCAGGGTGCCTTGGGATCTTGTTAAATGCTGTAGCGAAACAAATGTGTGCAAAGAAGCAGCCGAGGGGCAGCCCCTTGGCTCGCCTGTGTGGCTTGCCGCTGACAGCTGCATTTCTTCCTCCTTCCCTGCTCCCATCAGGCTCCTGAAGGTAATTTGGCAGGTGCTCATAGGCTGCCACCACTGAGGTGTGATCAGGAGAGCAGAAAACAAGCACGCAGGTGCATAAGGAAAGGAGCACTGTTTGAATTGGAATAGTCTGGTGGAGGCAGTACGATCACTGTTAATCGCTTTAGCACAGTACAGTTGAATATGTAGTGCTGGTATAATGCAAAGTGTTATCACTAATTTTCTCCATTTTTCTTAAGTTCTGAAAAATGTCTACTGTGTTTTCCCTCACAAAATCCTGTGGAGACATCTGTAGTTAAGAATATGACTATAATGGTGCAAAGCTGCAAGCAGTTTTGTCCCATGCCACTTCTCCTCTGTAAGAGGCATCTCAATGTGGCATTGAGCACTAACGCCAAACCATTTTTGTCTGAGCAGATTGGATTGCTTTAGTTCATAGCCTGTGAGAACATCTGTTGAGCATCTCTGATGCACAGCTAATAACCACATCTATCTGTTGCTCTTTCCAGGCCTCAGCGCTGAGAGCATTTCAAGGGAAAATAGGGTTTAGCCAGCAAAATCCCTGGCTGCTGAATTATACCCTACAAGCATCGGCATGTCAATATAAGAGCCTTAAGTGCTGTAGCTAAAGCTGTCTGCTGTTTCTGAGATGAGGGGACAGATGAATGTATTTTGGGCCTGGTTATTTATCTCTTGTAGTATCGTCCTCCCACCCCCTTTTTCTTTCTGCCTCTCTGATCCAGTTGCCAAAATGATCAAAACAGACTGATCAGAATTCTGTGAGAACATTGGCGTGTTACTGTATCTTTCCTTCCTTGAAACCCACTGTCTGCCTAGCCCTAAAAAGCAAAAAATACTCTTTGGATTTGTTCATAGTACTTCCTCATTTTCAGGTTCCTTTAGTTCTCAAATGCTGTAGATACCCAGACAAACAGTTGTTTTATTCAAATTGTATGTACTTTGGTGTGCTACTTGAAACTCTTTTGTCATGGATCTACTTTTCCCTCTAAACCATTAAAAAGAGCAAATCTGTATTAATGCTGTGAAAATAATCACTTCCTGTGTTTCTGGGGTGTGGGTTTTGCTTGCCTCATTATCAAAAAATACAAGAGTCTTCAGTCTCTTTTCTGATCTATGAATATAAATGTTTGATATATTTTTTTTTAAGAAGGTCTTATATACAGCACTTTTCCTTGAAAAATGTTGATGTCACCTAAGATGTTAGTACTTCCCAAAAGATACTGGAGAGCTCCCCTTTTGGCTGTAGGAAGATGCCTAGGTTGGCTCAGCTACTCATGAACTTGTGGGCACAGTGGCAGTAGCATAATGTCACCCCATGATAATTGACTTTGTAAGTCTGTTTTTGGTAGCGGCACAGCCGTAAAGACTACAGGGGGCACTGGCATAGAGGAGAATGAATTGCTGCAATTGTAAGGAAAGAATCTGGCGATAAACTAACACTGCTGTTACTAAGGGGTGAGGTTTGTGGTGAGAGGCAGTGCCTTTTTATGAGCTCCACCAACACAGGGAAAAGAACAGAGATTTGGGGCATAAATGAGCCCTCTTACTTTCTTCACTCCAGGTCTCAAGACTGGCTTGAGAGCTTAAAATCTGTTCTGTTCTTCCCCAAATCTATCTATTTATCTATCTAAAAATAGCCCACTGCCTTAAAGCCTTTCCCCTCATAGTTAACCAAAGAGGTGATACTGCCTCTTTTCAAACGTTGCCTGCTTTTATTATATCCATGGTGTCACCACTGCCAGCCAGGTTACAGCGCTTTTCCAGTTTGCTTTTGAAGGTACCTGATACACATCGCTTTAAACGACCGCTCAGTAACTCGCAGCTTCACAAATTCTCGTTGACACTTATTTCCCCTTCCTCGGAGCAGTTCGTTCCTTCCGTTTGGCTCTTCCCGCGCGGGTGGCTTTGGAGCCCAGCGCTGCCGGCAGCTGCGGTTCCCGAGAGCCCAGGGCACCCGCAGCGGACGAAGCTCCGCGGAGCTGCCGCCCGTGTTTCACCCGGGCTACCTAACTTACCACGGTTCGGAGGGCTCGGCCCCGCGGCTGCTCCCGGCTCTGCTCCGCTCTCCAGCCGGGGCTGGCAGCGAGGGCGCGTCACGGCAGCCGCCGCTCCCTCCGAGCCCTACGGGCGGGGCACGGCTTCCATGGTTTCCAGATCTACGTATTCGCGCTTCCTTCTCGCCAGGTCGCTGCCCTGATCCTCCCCGAGGCCGCTGCCGCCCGCCGCCGCTGCGCCGCTGCCCGGGGCCGCGGCGGCGGGCGGCGCTTGCCCGTGGGGCGGCGAGCATGCGCGCAGGCGGGGCGCCGCCGCCGCTCCCGTCGGCCTGTGCCTGCCGCCGCCGCCGGGCGTCGGTGGCGGAGCGAGCCCGCCCCGGGCCACGCGCGCTGCCATGGTCAGCGAGGCGGGTGCCGAGCAGGGCGTCGCGGCTCCCCTCCCTTCTCCGGCCTCGCCCGCGGCGCTGGGTAACGGCGAGAGAAGCAAGAGGTAGGGGAGGGCGGGGGCGAGGCGGCCGGCGCGGCCTGGCCCGTCCCGCGGCTGCCCGGTGCCTGGCTGCGGGCCTGCGCCCGCCTCGGGCCGGCGGCGGCGGCGCCCGGGAGCGCCCGCGGCCCGCGCGGGCGTGTGGGCTCCGAGCTGACGGCCGCCTCCCGGGGCCTCCCTCCCTCGGCCTGGGCAGCCGGGCGGGGGTCGGCCGGCGCCGGGTGCGAGGCCCTCGGGAGGGCGTTCAGGCGTGGGGCCGCTCCGCGGGTGTGGGAGTGGAGGTTCAGACGCGCACCGGCGCCGGTAACGGCTTGGCTTCCACCTTGTCCGAGTAAGCGAAAACTGCCCGAGCCCCTCAGGTGGGTCTGGGTTGCGGTCGCTCCGAGCGGGTGCTATGGTCTCGAGTGGTGTTTGCGCTGTGCTTTTTCCTTTTTTTAGCTTGTAATAATATTTTTTTTAACGTAATTGGCTCTTGGATTTACGATATGTTACTTTCGTAGCAATGGATTCCACATTTTATACTTTGTGTTTCTGTGGTAGGTGTGTCGAGGTGGGCAGGGGGGAAGGTCTGTCTCAGTTCGTAACAGAAAGTGAGTCTGTGTATGTGGGATTAAGGAAACGAATGAACGAATTGGATCATTCTAGCTAGATTACAAAAATCCGCATGCTCACTGATGCAGGATGATTCAGAAAGTTTCTTAGTAAAGCGCTCTCAAATTATCTAGGTTTATCTTGTACCTCTTTACGGTGTGCTCCTACACATGTGGTAACAGAGAAGACATGGGGAAAATGAAACAGCGCTAAGCTGACTTCGGTGCTGTCTGTGTAGGATATCAGGCAACCCTGTCTGGTGTTTCCTCTGAGCTAACAAATGTTATGGCTCCAGTCATTGTGTCCAAGCAGCTGGTTTGCCATATCTGTGCTCTGAAGTTTTCCAGTGTTTCCTTAAGCTACTCTGAGCAGAGGAGATAATTCTTTAAAACATAATTATGTAGTGTAGTAAGGACAGGACCTTGCTTCCCTGATTCTTTTTTTTTTTTTGTGATGCCGTATAACCAAAATTCTGTTCCAGCACCCATCTTCTCTGTCCGCTTTAACTGTGGTTTCTTTGAATCCTCTGCAAGGCACACAAGTATCATTTTGTTGGTCTCTGCAGGCTGACTTGACTGATGCTTCCGCCAAGTGCAGAGTCTGTATCTTCCCTGAAGCGCATTTGTGTAGTGAGGAAATTGCAGGCATAGATCGTGATTCTTCACATGTGAACTTCCATTTCTAGTAAAGCCTATTGCTTTGTTATTGCACAGTGTGAAGGCTGCTCAGCACCAGGGAGGGGCAGGGCAGGGAATAGGTCTTCAGTAACTTCACTAGGACACGCTGGAGGCTTGATGTGCTCTTGAAACAGGGGAGGTGAGTTAACGGATTTTTCTACAAGACGATGATGAGGACCGTCTCGCATGTTGGCAGTGTAGTCAGCCTTGTTGTCTTTAAATAGGGGATGATAATATGACGTATTCTCAGAATACAGTAAATGCATGATGTTTTTCATAGCTTCAGAAATTCTGGGCAAAGTACAGCATTTCCTCAGAAGGAAAACAGCAGTGCCAGCTTGTTAAAACATGCAGCGTATTGGCAGGACTGGGTTGTGAGTGTATTTGCATGATTTCGAAACAGTTTAAGACAGTATTTCCTAGGCAGGCTGCTTCTCTCAGCATCCTGCTGCATAGTGTATTAAACGACTCCAAGCAGAGCAGAGATCATGTCATGGACAAAAAGGATTCTGAAGGATGGAACTAGGATTTGATGCTTAATTTGCTTTGGGGGGCATTTTTATAGAGGAAAAAAATGCTAATTTTATTATGACCATAAAATTCTACAGCTGTAAAAATGTGAAATGCACTTTTTTTTTCCTTTAGCCTGTAGTATGTGCCCACATTGGCTGAATATAGGAGCCTAGAGCAGTTTGACAACCTCCTGATTTTATGCAGCCTATTAGATATTCCCTGCTAAGTCAGTGACTTCCATGCATTGTCAGGTCTGTTTAGCAAGCTTACTTCAGGACTGCATTTGGTTTTTTTAATTTAAAATTCAATATATCCAATACCAATAAGAATTTAATCGAGAAAGAAATTAGTCATAGTAATTAAATGGTGAATGTGCTGGATGTGGCTGGAATGTAACCAGCGGTGTCCAGACCAATTTTAACACTTTTCTTGAAGCAAGGCTGAACATCCAGTTGCCTAGCATGTGGCTCTTGAAAACATATTTCTTAGATTTTAATTGCCTTGTTATTGCTTTATAATTATAGCCAGTTGATTTAAGCAATATTGCTTGTGTATTTTAATCACAACAATTTATTCTCAAATCAGAGGGAATATATGAACGAGGAGGTGGAGGAGTGTGCTGAAGATGAGGCGACTGAATCGGAAGAAGACCTTGAATTTGATGAAAGAATTGGATGCCTTTCCAAAGGTTCCTGAAAGCTATGTGGAGACTTCAGCGAGCGGAGGCACAGGTAGGCCTTACTGAGATGCTGACATGATTCATGTTGGCCGTTGGCTCAGTCTAGCATGCTCTGGGAATAGAACCTGCAACAGGAGGAAGACAGGCATCTGTGTTCATCTGAAAGTAGCCAAAATTGGTTTTGTGACTTCTTTTGTGGACTGGCAGAGCTCATCTCCTTCAAGTAAAGACCTAGTATCTTATCCAAATAGATGCATTCATCTCTCATCTCAAGGGATATTTTTGTGTAAAACTGGTGAGACTCAAACCAATGTAAAGGTTCACTGTGAAAACTTCTAACCAATTACAACTGGAAGTGCACTGTGCCAAGGCTGTAGTAAAACTTTCATTTGTTGTCTCACTAAGCTGTTTTCTCTGTGTCAGGTTTCTGGGCAAGACAGTGTCAGCATGAGCTGAAATGCAGGTTGGATTCAGCTCTATGCTTTCATAAAAGTGGAAAATCATTCTCCAGAGGTGTCTAAGAGCTGGCTAAGTTAAGCATCAGGATGAAGAGCAGCTTTCTAAAGCTTTTTGTCTTGAAGCTGTATTTGATTTTAAGAGTAAGGAAAGCCCTTTCAAGAACTAAACACTTTACTCCAGGGCATATGTGCTTGTAGTGTTCTTGAGCTCCTTGAGCTTCTCTCAAAAAGCTGTAGCTGTAAGAAGTACCTTTTGTATATGTATCTGAACAGAAAATTTTGCCTGTAAGTTGCGTTGGGTTAGAGTTAGCCTGATCTGGAAATAGTGACTTAATCTACTGGACTATGGGAATTGTTTTCAGATAAATAGGAAACTGTTAGCAGTTAGTTTGAAATGGAGGACAAAAATCTCTCTCATGTGTGATTATGTCTGGAACTCAGTTGAATAAAAAGTACAAGAAGCAATTGCAATCTACAGATAAGCCTTTGAAGTCATTACGCCACTTGTGTGGAAGTAAATATCACAAGGATCTGTATTACTTTGCTATGTTTCCTGAATTGCAATGTTAATAATTAAAAGATTATTGTATATAAAATAATCTGTAAGAGGTGATTAAATAACTCTTTGTTAATGTTAGTCCCAGTTCCTGAGAAAGCGAGTTGTTTTTATGTTGTAATTCTTAGAAAAAACAATAAATGCTTAAAAATTCCTTTTTTGTAGTATAGCACCATCCTTCGTGAGAACTTCGCTTTGGGGAAGGGTGCCTTAAGGTTTCTCAACACCAGAAGTTACTTTAGCATTCTTTGGTTTATCCCAGTAACCTCATAAATGACAATATAGGATTGTCTTACTCTATGCCGTTATAAAATTTTAATGTAGTATTCCCGTTTCATTCAGGATTCCAGTGCCAGGCTTACTTTCTGGTGTGAAAGACTCTATTCTCAGACTTTCAGTGCCTTAAAACCCATTGCAAAAGAAGTACCGGTCTCTCAAACAGGCTGACACTCTAGCTCTGGGGCTGGGAGAACCTTCGTAAAAGACGATCTGTCTTTGGAAATTCTATAGACTTTATTTTCCTGTTCAGATCCACAAATACCTTTGCTCAGAAATACCCAGAAAGCAGCTATGGCTCTAATTGTTTCCCTGTGTTTGGATAGACAGTATGGTTCCAGCTTTCCTATTGCATAGCTGGGGTGAGTCTCGCCTGCTGAGCTCCAAAAGGAAATTGATAGCCAGAATAATTAACTGACTGGTGCATCCACTTTCACAGTATGCATTCACATGAAGGTTTTCATATATATATGATCCTTACATAGCTTCAGCTGAAAGCTAGAACTTGAAATGTCACTGATCAGTGCAGCAGTCAGTGGTTTCTTTTCTGATCCTGTAGGACAGTGCCTTTATATCCCTGCTGCCACCTCTGGGCTCTAGGCCACTGTGTAGTGAGTTGAAGCCTATCAACAACGGGCTTGTTTTTTCTCAAGTTGCCCTTCACAGACTCCATAGAAATACTCCACAGAATGCAGATGGAAAACATACACTGTCAATAAGCTGTACAAATCACTACTGTGCTCCATAGCTGAAGTTTTTTCCACTTGACAAAAGTCCTGATTTAATAAAAGGGGCATAGCAGGTACTTTTCTGCATCTGTTTCTGACTATGTGCAGCAGGATAATCTTCCCTTTGCATTGTACAACTTTGCAGGTGTGATGAATAGGGTTCTTTGGAGATAAGTGAGGCACATATACCCTTAAAATATGCCAATTAGTTTTCTTCCTAAAAATAATTTCAAATCAGTTCTTCACTTATTTAGCTGTTGGTAGAATGGATAGCTAGGTACATGTTGGTTATCACCAGAGGGAGAAGTGTTTGAAATATTGGGGTGGGTGTCCTGACTGTGCAGCTATACACAAGTAATATAATCAGGGCACCTTTTTCTAACTGGACAGTGCATATAATGCATATTATTTCTCTTGTCTGCTAGCTTCTTGGCTCTAAAACTAGATATAAAAAACTTTGTTACATAACTTAGGTTGTAGACAAGTGGAGACTTGAAGGGACTTCAAGGTGCACATTCTCCTTCTTTCATGCTTGAGTTTAGGATTGAGTTTGCCTAGACCATCCCTGACAGTGATTTGTGGGCATTTTGTTTTATATGCAGAGCTGGATCTAGCCTGTTCTTAAATCTTCCATATAAGGATTTCAGAATCTCCTCATCATTCTAGTATTTGACTGTACTTAAATGTAAAAAGTTCTTTCTTGATGCAAAGGTAGGACTTGTTCTTTCCCCTTCCTACGTAAAAGCAAATATTGTAGAAATGAAAACATTTTTCTAAGAGCAGGTTATGGATTTATAAATTAAAGATACTAGTGTTGTACTGGTAATGCTGAGATTCTGGAATGTTAGAATTTTGTTCTGCTTATGTATCTGAATAATATGTCTCACAATCTAAACTACTTTTTTTTTTTTTCTTTTGACCACTCAGTTTCTCTGATAGCATTTACAACGATAGCTTTCCTGACTGTAATGGAGTTCATGGTGTATCGGGACACATGGATGAAATATGAATATGAAGTAGACAAGGATTTTACTAGGTAATACTTATTTATTATAATTCCTTTTAAAATTTAAGTTTTCTGCATTTCAGGACAGAATAAACTTAAAACATTCATGTGACTTGCGAGCAATTTATGATTGAAATTAAAAATGAAATACTAAAGGGACTTGATTTTTCTTCTGTTGATTCATTTGTTAGGTTTTTTTTTTTCCTGGAATCTATGAAGAAGAGAAATTGAGATTTCTGCAGCTAAGAAGTCAATATAGTGTAGGTTTGTTGGCGGAGTACCCTGAGGAATTATTTGCTAACAGTTCAGAGGACATTGTAATATGTAACTCCATATTGGCTATGTAAACCCACCACATTTGCATGATGCATACTTCTAGTTTATACAGTAGTATATTGCCATTATACTTTGTGCTGCTGGAGGTGAACCTTTAAGCTCATAACTTTGACTACATTATCTAGAGATTGCTACTGATCTTGTCTCCAGTTACGGCCTCCAAGATTGGCTGAAGATATATTTGCTGTTGGTTTCGTGTGCTTGTCTGGAGACTGCATTTGCCTTTCTTCCTGACGTGGTCGGGCACCCATGAGTCCATGCAAAGTTAATGGAGACTTTGTGCACTGAACACCTTTAAATATCATGCGTCTGGAACTGAAATAACTTTAAAAGCTGTTTCACTAGTTGCTGTGGTAACAAGCTAAAGCTATGTATATTAATTGGATGTTTTGTACGTCAGAAATACCAAAGGTTTCTGTAATGAAAAAATAAAAAAATATGAGAAATTTAATGGAGATGCATCAAAAACTCAAGTTAGAGTAAATCCATTCAGACAGATGGGAGTTTCACGTTTAGGTCTTTGCTAAAGTAGGCTATTTCCCTAGCAAAGCTATCACATGGGAAGGATAGTCTAGTGGTTAAGAGACTATTATGCGACTTGGGAGAAGTCCTGCTGCAGATTTTCCAGTTTGATTGTGGGTTAATAACTCAGCTTGCAGTTCTGTGACAATTGAAACCAATGGAAATTGGTATCACTTTAACTGTTTTTCTCCTGTCTGCTGACCGTGTCTGATCCCAGGTTGAGCCAATGTTGAATCCCTTGCTTACATGATTTGTTTATGTCGTCATCTAAGTTCCCAGAAGAAGCTCCCTGGAAGTGATAGGACTGTACGACTATAGTGAAGGGATTTATTCATTATAGTTTAAATGATTTATGTGAAACTAACACTAACCAGTAGGGAATACCCAGAATATTGGGGAATGCCACACAGTCAGACTTCTAGTGTGATGGAGTTTTTTGGGGTGTTGTTTATTGGGGTTTTTTTTGTTTGTTTGTTTTTTCTCCTGATGAGAGGAACTATGTTTTACCTCCCCTACATTATGGAAACATTCAGGATAAAGATCTTGACATACAAGGCATTTTGCTATTGTAGTATGGGAGCATTTTTGAGAAAAGAGCTTTTTCCAGAAGCATTGCTAGCAAAACCAGCAATCCTTATGGCATGGCAGCATTTTCTGGGAACTGGTTTTAGCAACTTCTCAGCCTGATCCTGAATGTTACTGTCCTGAGGAATTCTGATTAGGATTGGAAATACAATTGGAAATACAAGAGAAAACAGGAGGAAGGTGCTCAAATATTTACTCGGTTTTAGATTTTGTAACTCCCACATTGTCCTGATCCACTGCATTCTGTGAAATTTATTGCACTGTTGCAGTTGTGTGGCAAAAAAAATATGTGTAAAATATTGAAAACTGTATATTCTTAATAAGAGTCTGACAAACTCTTGGGCCAGTAATATTTCCAAAAAATCCATTAGGATTTTCATCGTAAAATTCAATAGGGAAATCTGATGCTTTTATCTCCTAAGTTATGAGTGGTCATCAGTACTTTAGTAACTAAAAGTCCGTCTTGGTTCACCCAAATTATAAACAGCTTAAGTTTATATTTACTGGTGTAAATTTCGTTATTTGACTGTGTTTCTGCAAGTAATCTGAGAATTTTAGTAATATATCTTTTGATACTTGTACACAATGTTACTTACTAGCTTTTTGCCTTTTTTTCTTTCCAGTAAATTAAGAATCAATATTGATATTACAGTTGCCATGAGGTGTCAATGTAAGTATTCCATCAGTGAATGTTTTAAAACACTTTTAAAGGGTCTTCAGAGTATGCATTTGCTTGCAATATAGTTGGATATTGTTCAAAATATTCAAGGAGTGAGATTTATTCTGGTCTTGATGGTACGTAGTGATCTTGATGGCATATAACTCACTGAAAGTATTGGTAGGAGATGTGAAGAAAAGTATTTATGCCACCTCATTCGTGACTTGCAGAACTTTGCTTTGTCTGTTGGCAAAAAAAGGATCTGTTGTTCCAGTCTCTCTCTAGCTGGAATATTCTAAAAGCTCATCGAGAGACACAACTCAGCAGCAGGAATTTATCACAACTTTTATTTATTTATGAACTTGGCCAATATTAACACGGTCTATTGTTTAACAATACTGGAACCATCAAGTAATTTCATCCTCCTGATAAACATATGGACGCCTGCCCATTTAAAGGCAATGCTTACTATTGTTTTGATGTCATTTAAGTAATGAACCATTATTTGTATGGACTAGTTTTGGTTGTCCTGGACTGAGAAAGAGGGAGAATACTACTACTACTACTACGAGGAATACAAGTAAATCTTCAAGACTCACTTTTTTGGCTAGGCTAAACCTTGAATTATTTGTATGGTACATCAGTACCAAACAATTTGTGTTTGTCTCACAAGTATTCATTTAAAAGTTCTCCCATCTTACTCTTAAAATTTATTTTAATCTTTTACAATTATTTTCCAGTTAGCGTAAAAAAATTTGAAAATTCTGATTTTAATTTTTTTTTTATTTGAGAAAAACCCCAAACTTTATCCTCTGTTTTGACTAGTTTTGGTTTGGATTCAGTGCTTTTGAAACAGGAAAAAATATTTATGCATAGCAGATCCTGTGGTTCATACAACATCTCTGAAGGTGTTATGTCAGTGAGAAAATACTGCAAATCTGAAAAGTTTGTTTCTGGTCACTGTGCATCGGTTGATGATACTCTGATATAATAGGTTGAAAAGTAGGATTCTGTGGTTTCCCCCTACCTCCCAAAAATCTGCTTCTTGCCAGATTTGTTTATCTTTTGGTTTGGACTTTGTTAACAAGGAACAGTAAACACTCAAAGTTTACCGCTGTACTGTGAAACTTCATTTCAACTTGAACTTTTTTTGTTTGTTTATGCTTATCTATATGACTCTTAATATTTTTCTCCCTGTTTAAAATAGATGTGGGGGCTGATGTTCTGGATTTAGCAGAAACAATGGTTGCTTCTGCAGATGGGCTAATCTATGAACCAGTAAGTTGATTCTTACCTTTTCATTTGAAAAGGAAATTGCTCTTTACTTGGTGTGGAGCACAGCTGGGCTGGCTTGCTTGCTTGTATGGTTTTTTCCCCACAATTGGGCTGCATAGAACCTCCCCAAGTATTGTCTGATCCTTGAGTGAGGTCTTCAGTGCTTACTCCAGGAATCTCCTAGGGAAAACGGCTAGCATTGGGACTTCTGCAGATTTGAATACAGCAGATTCCCAGATCAGTGCTTCTTAACAAGCTAGTGATTTCTACAGCTAGTTATTTTTACATGTGCAAATTCTAGGCATAAATGCTAACAGTATTTGATATGGAAGGAAAACTATTGGAGCTCTCATAAAAATAGAATTGATGTAACTGCTTTTTAACTAGAAGAATACTATGATTCTAAAAAGGGGTAGAAAGTCACCATGATATCCTTATAATATGGAATGGCATTAAAGATCATAAATTGGGTTAGTATCCTTTTAATTTCTGTATTGTGAACTGAAGGCTCTTTTGCTTGCATAATACAATAAGCTTTGAAGTGATTATGCTGTGCGAAAGTAATTTATCATTTACAGAAAACCTATTAGAGAATGTAACTTCCTGCTGTAATTATTGCATTCTCTAATAACTGAACCATATTCCAAATTATAAGAGTTTTGTCCAAATTCCTACTCGTGTGTGTGGGTGGGAGGAGATGGCTGAATGGAGGGACGTGCTTGGGAAGTAGAAGGAGCTTGTTTTTGTTTGTTCTCCTTGGAACATTTCCTCTTTTTGTCTGGACAGTCATCTCTGTGCTGCTGTAGCTGCTGCATGCTAGCAGTTGCCCCAGTGATTATAATCTTAGAAAGAGGAAACTTCCTGTACTTAACTCTTTTGGCCATAGCTCTGGGTAGGTTTAAGCATTAATTGCAATTGAATTTACTGTCTGGACTACATCAGTGTTAACACTACATAGATTTGAATTTGGTGCGCAGATGTTAGTGGTGATATTCTTGTGCAGATTGAAGTACAGCAGGTCTGGTAGCTTGTCTTAAAGAAGCACTTAATGTGTGATGACCCTAGAAATAAACAATCTGCACCTGGACACTTGTCTTTCAAAGATTGCTCCTCTGCTTGTTTCATTGCTGTTTGCATCAAAACCATGCATGTCAGTTATATCACTTAGAATTAAATTGCCACTCACTGCTTCTTCTTGCCCATGTTAGTCAAAGGCTACAAGGGCAGAGACTGCTGACTCGAGTTATGAGAGCTTTAGGAAAAGATGCTGAAGTTATGAACGCAAACAAGAGAATAATTCTTGTGGGGAAGGGACAGAAATTTCCATACTTGAACACTAAATGTATTATTTAAAGTGCAAAGTCCTTTCATAAACTCCAGTATGTGGTACCAAGTGTGAAGTTGATTATAACTCCCCACCCCTTCGCACACCCCAGTTCTTTTCAGGGTTTCATGAATGGGACTTCAGTGCTTCCTGCATGTTTTATTAGTTGTGTTATTTTTGTTTCAGGTAGTATTTGATCTCAGCCCACAACAGAAAGAATGGCAAAGGTAAAGCACTGAGATGCATGCCTATGGTTTGTATTATTTGTACTGGAAGTGACTTTGAGGTACACCAGAGTCACATGACAGAACTACATCTTGGGTCTAACAGCTCCTGCTTTTAAGAGTGCAAACCTGTAAAAAGATACTAATTTACTTTGCTTTTCTCATGATTTGAGATCTCTGTTATGGAAAAGAAATTGGCTTTGGACTTAGTTGTGGAATTGGGTCCTGCAGTTGCAAGCAGAGATGTATGGCCTCACCCAAATATGTTTCCAAAAAAATGCTTGGTAGCACAAGTTTTAATTATGGGTTCAGATGCATAACACAGATAGCTTGGTATCTAAATGTCAAAGCTGAACCATAGTAACAAAGTGGCATGTTCTTGCAAAGCCAAAGGAGTTTGAGTCTTTTGTATAACGACACGCTGTTATCATTTAAACTTGAATAGCTTGGTTACGTGTGATTGCTATACTGATAGTCTGATAACAGAATCTGAAGCTTATTTGGGATTCTGGCTGGTTTCAGTATTTTGGTTATACACTGCTGTGAATGCCAAAGCTTTAAGCTCTGTATAAAATATCATTCTCAAAGTTTAATGTAACACTTTAATACTGACATGAACCTTTCTAACTTCTCAATGTATAATCTGGAACTGAAGCTGATAATTAGTTGTGAAGTTACTTTTTGTTTTACTGTTGCATGCTTTCACACTTGTCTGTGTAATCTTTAGGATGCTGCAGCTAATTCAGAGTAGGCTACAGGAAGAACACTCTCTTCAAGATGTGATATTCAAAAGTGCTTTTAAAAGTGCTTCTACAGCACTGCCACCTCGGTAAGAAAAATTGGGATGTTGTGTCGTCATTCCCCCCACCCTATTTAATTAGACTTCACGTTTTATTGTGATTATGATTTTTTTTTTTCCCCCAGAAGATAAGGTTGTAAGAAAAGAAGACCTTACTGCTTTTTATTGCATTTTAAAATAGAATGCTTCATGCTTGCTTTGGAGAGCTGTTATTTTATGAAAACTTCTGGGGTTTCCAAACTGGAGCAGGTTTCCAGGTTTTATGTGTGTATTTATATGTATGTATGTGTACGTAATACAGACACACACATAAATATACACACATACCTTTTTAGTCCATTTTATCTGATGCTTCCTTCTTAATGTGAATTAATAATGCCAAAGCAATACTAAACAAGAAGTCTTTTTTTAAATGAAAGAATATTTTTCTGTCCAGCAACTTTTTTTAAAAGTCCTGCTATTAACTGTGACTTAATACTTTATGATTTTAAAAGAATCAACCTTTGAATAAAAATGTGTTTTGTTAGTAAAGGCCTTGGTTGAAGATAGCACTGTTAAAATTGTGTGGAGAAAACTTGCTGTTTATGCTTTATTCCAACTACCCACAAAATGCTGGGAGACTAATGCATAAAAGGCTTGGTCTGCCTGAATCTAGATGCTATGTGATATTTTCCCCTCCACTGTCTCCCCCCCCCCCCCCCCCCCCCCCCCGGGGAAAACACTTTCTACATAAAAGCTGAAATTCCTTTCTCTTTAAGAACAAACAAACAAACAAAAATACCCCACACAAGCCATAAACAAAGCAAACGCCAAACCTGCTGTATGCACTTTCCATGTTGTAATCTCCTTGTTTGAGGAATAAATGCATCTTTTTTTCCTAAGGCAAGGCTGAAGAGGGCTCAGAAAAATCTTTTTTCTCATTTAGTCGATGTCTTCAAATTCCTTAAGTCCTTCTGTGCCTCTGTGATACTTGTTAGTGCAGTATTTGAGATGGTAGTTATGCTTGAGATGTGTTTAAAAAATTGTATTTATTTTTTTTATTTCTCTCTAAGGAGCAGTTTTGGAAATATGTTCCAAGTTGTGGACATCCCAACAGGTGTGGGAAGAGGAAGGTTTCATAAAAAATAAATGTTGAAAGCTGTTCTTGCTACATTGTTGTTACTGTGACTAATATATTTTGTTCTGTTCATTGTAGCATTAAAAATTTTCCAACAAACCACTTTTGGTAGAAGTAATTGGGAAAAAAAAAAAAAAAAATGCCCAGGGCAGCAAGATATACTTACGGTCTTATGTTTTCTGTTCATGTGTTCAGGTATCGTAAGTTAGTTTTGTAGGCCAGATCTCTGAATACAAGTACGAACGAAAGCTTATTGGTTTTATCAGACTGACCTTTATTAGTTTCTTTTCCTTCCACGATCCCTGCTATAATTCCAGAAGAATACAATAAGGAGAGGTAGATGATAATGCTGTATCTTTATGCTAGGAAAAAGAAACCTAACTGTACTGCTGTTATTTCTGTTAGACAGTGAATCTTCTAAAGTACTCTTTATGTTGTTTTTGTTTAAACAGGGAAGATAATTCATTACAGTCTCCAGATGCATGCAGAATTCATGGTCATCTCTATGTCAATAAAGTGGCAGGGAATTTTCACATAACTGTGGGCAAGTATGTTCTGTTCAATTCCTGAAAATAAAAAAAAATTAATTGATTTCTGCATTACGTACAGTGCATGCATGTATATGTATGTGTATGCTTTTACACTTTTGAGTTAATGACTTTTATTAACCTTCCCCTGTACATGCTTGGTATTATGTTCCATGTGGTATCTTTTCTTGCACAGTTAAAAACAAATTTCTTCATAAGTTACTAAAACAATGCAGTGCAGTGCATTGTTGTATGCAGTGTAGTGGTTATGAATTCCAGTGTCTTACAGGATGAAAACTCTTGAAAATAAGTCCTCTGTAAGAGTGTGATGTGGAGTGGACTGCTTGTACTTGCCTCCATTCTTTGGGCGTGTCCAAACTTCTCCTTTGTATTAGTACAGTTCACTAACATGGATGAAGTGTAGATATGTGCCATTTCCATGCTGAGATAATGTCGTTATAGAACCATAGTTAGGGAGCTAAATGCCAGTTCATCTTGATTTGCAGAGAGACTTTCTGACGCGCTTTGGCAATGGTATTAGCTTATATACGCCGCATACAAACTTGTGTTAACTTCTCTCTGTGCTCTCCAGCTCTGCTGTCCTCACTTATCTTCCTTCCACCTTTGTCACCAGAGATCTTGGCATGCAATCTGTACTCTAATTTATCCATATGTAATTCCAGCTGCTGTCTTTGTGTGGGTACTTCTCCAAATGCCACATCTGTCTGGTCTTGTACCACCTCTCTGATTTGCCCCTAGATGTCCAACTTCCTAAGCCCTTTTCAGAGCTGATCATTTCAGCCTTTCATCTGTACTGCTATCGTTTCTCTCTTCCTGTCTCTAGTTTTGCACCCCTGAATAATTTTGCTTTCCTTTGCTTCCTTTAGCTCATCATTACATTTGTAATTCTGTGAAGCTGTGCTTTCTCTGCTTGTAGGTGGTTTTTTTATGGCTTTTTTTACTGGCTGCCTTTGTACCTTATTGCTGGGTTATTTATTGTAGTCCTATCTTGACTGATCTCATTGCATTTCTCCACCTTCTATTTGTCCAAAACTTACATGCATTTGGTAATGATTTAACTTAAGCAAAGTAGGGAAGTTTCCTGCATTATTGGCTGGACTGGTAGGGATGAAGTGTGGCTGAGAGACTGTTTTGCTTTTCAGATAGAGTTGCACTTTTTTCTCCCTCTTCACACTGCTACCAGCCTCTGCTTTGTATTTTCTTTGCAGGTCTACAAACAAATGTCCAGACCTGAAGTTGCTTAGTCAGGGAGTAAATACAGAGCATAGTTAACTTGCTCAGTCATAGAAAAAGTACAGTAAAGTTTTCGTTAGTCACTTGAGCAGTCCTGCAGCTTTTCATGTGGTAGGCCTTGGTGGCTCTTCTAGTAGCCTAGTGACTTGGTGTGTTTTTGACATTTCTAAAAATGCAAGACACTAATTTTGTGTAAGAGGGTTTTCATGAGTCTTATGTTGCTGTACCTTGTAATTCAGGCTGTCTGTACTCAGCAGTAATAAAAATGTATTTATTTATTTATTTTAATATACACATGACTTTTATATATATATAAAAAAGTTTGTAAAACATATATTTAAACATGGATATGTTATATGCACATATTTTTTTATATATGTAAAGTATTTATTGCAATAGAGGAGGAGAGGTAATTTTTCTACATAGTTCTGCTTAGGAAAACTGTGTGTTTTGTGTGGATTCATTAAACAAATTTTTCATGAAACATATCTTGCTTTCTTTAGGGCAATTCCACACCCTCGAGGCCATGCACACTTGGCAGCCCTTGTAAGCCACGAGTGTAAGTTCTTTATATCATCTCCGCGCGAATGAACATCATTTTGTTCAGTCTCCTAATTCATATGTTAGCATAGGTTGCTGTTGTAAAGATGTTCTAGCTGGGCAATTGCATTGTAGAAGAAAGTGAAGAATATTCTTTGCAATGTTATGACTCAGTAGTGACTTACTTTCATACATTTAACACTATTAGTATTATCTTTAGGTGTCTTCTACAGTAATGATAACACAAGAATCTGGGATGTATTTTGGTGTAACACAAGATACCATACAAAATTACTGTATTTCAGTCCAAACTACATATTTCCTGCAAAATCTGTTTTTATGAAGTTAAAAATTTCTGACCTTTGTCCTTAGAAACTTCATTTTTAGGTTATGAGTCTAGATACTGAATGTGTGTTGCTACTGTACTTAATGTGAGGCAAGGGTAGACTTACTGTGAAAAATGAACTTGGTATTGGTTAAACCTCCAAATGTCTGCCCATGAATTTATGTCAGCTCAAGTGTATAATATTATAGAGCTCAAATACCTTTGCAAAACTAGGCAATGTAGTAACTTGTAGTTGCCTTATGCTTTCTCTGTACACTTAATTTATGAAATTTTAGTCTTTTTAATACCATTACATACAGAACCTGAACTGTAGGATAACTTCAGTATTTGGCCAGCTGGAAATTTCCTGTCATGAAATTTTAACTCTTCAGCTCCAGGGTTGATTCAGATAGAGTTATAATTTGGTTTAGAAGTTCTTTTCTAGAGAAATTGAATTTCTTTGTTAAATATTTTGGATTTGAGTTTTGTTTGAAACATGTACGTAGATGTATTGATATAGTCACAGGCACAAATCCAATGAAATGTACATCAGAGTTTGAAATATTCTAACTAATGCATTTTCCAGTGTGAGAAATGGGTGCATCTTTTTCTCTGAGAAGAGTACAGAATCTCATAGTGTAAAAATGTTGTTTCATTCCTTTGTATTGTCTTTCAGCCTATAACTTCTCTCACAGAATAGATCATTTGTCATTTGGAGAGCTTATTCCAGGAATTATTAATCCTTTGGATGGAACAGAAAAAATAGCATCAGATCGTAAGTGTTGTGTGTTTAAAAAAGCATCTTGTCTTCTATATTTTTCCAATAATTACATTTAAAATATTATCATGTTTCATGAACGTTGTGATTTACAAACAGCATGTCCCACTAAATGTGGTAGCAAGCAATGCACTGTTCAGGTACCTACATGGCATCTTAAATGGATGATTTCTTTTTAATATTGGTTATCACTGTACTTTGCTGTTTTGCTGGAGTTGATTTGCAGTTTCTTCCAGATTTGTGTTATGTTGAAGTTACAGTATGTCTGAACATATGGCAAAGAATTTTGCAGCAGTGTGCTACAGTGGAGATTCATAGATCTGATTGTTGTTGTAACTGGGAAAAATAAGTCTGATTTGGTTTAAAAAAAAAATAGCATCTGGAGTCTTGGATTCTATTCCTGTATTTGGTTTGTCACTTCCGCATTGTATTTTGTGAGGCTACTACAGGAAAGGTTTGTGTATCGCTTTGTTTCCTCATGTATAAGTAAAGGAGTATAGTAACCTACTTTACAGAGCTGCCTGTGCCTCATCCTCTGGCTTGCATTCCCCATGGGAGTGATCCCCAGAACCTTCTAAAGCTGCTGTTGTGTCAAAGTCAGTCAGTCTGTTAGCAGTTCCAGCCAGAATAGTTTTGTGTAGTTGAAA
Organism: Haliaeetus albicilla; assembly: GCF_947461875.1. Classification (NCBI taxonomy): domain Eukaryota; kingdom Metazoa; phylum Chordata; class Aves; order Accipitriformes; family Accipitridae; genus Haliaeetus; species Haliaeetus albicilla. The sequence goes on from NC_091496.1 coordinate 16,256,305, forward strand.
CAAATTGCTTCAGTCTGTCAGTGTTTGTTCTCTTAGGGAATTGCACGAAGACAGAGCAATCATAAATGCATAAGCACGCTGATTGCTTTAGAAGAATTCTCTAGAAGTCTGTCTGATCAAGAGGAAGAACTGTAACCAATTTAGAGGGCTTCCAGCATTGTATAGACAATTCAGTGGCTAAAATCTGTTCAAACCACTGTCAAGATGTATATATCATGCAAAATGTGACTGACTTCTAGTGTTGTGGAAAACACTATCTATGCATTTCATTTGAAGCTTTGAGTGGCGTGACCTTAATGAATCTTTTCGTTACATGGGTAAAATGTAAATTCCTCTGAGTACAAATGTGATATAGGCCCTGCCCATGGAAACTAACTTTGTTCATGCAGATGGTGCTGAAGTAGTCTTGGCAGTGCTGGGACTCCATGAAGAATGTCCCTAGTGTAAATGGCTTAGCTGATTGACTATTTTAAATATTATTTGATTTATTTGTGAATGTCTTAAATGGTCTTTGACTGTGTACTTAGTTCAACAGTGAGATTTATTTTCTTCTAGACAACCAGATGTTCCAGTATTTTATCACAGTTGTGCCAACCAAACTCCATACGCATAAAATTTCAGCAGAAACTCATCAATTTTCAGTGACAGAAAGGGTAAGTAGAAGTAAGAGAAAAACATGCAGGGAAAAATCTAACAGTGATTGTTGTTAACAAAAGCTCAAATGTGGAAACGAAGACTTAGTTGTACTGTGGTTTTGAAAACTCCTCTAGCGTGAAGAGACTCTTTGTAGAATGTTCCAGTGCACTAGATTTATCTGTGAGTAATGTAATAGTGATGGTAAAATATATATGCTTGGTGATACATGCTAACATCTTGCATTAGTGTTTTGCATCCGTAGATCTGGAGTCTGATATTAGAATTAATGATAGATACCCAGTCATTTCCACTTCACTGGATGCTAATAGTGGTGGTGGTGGAGAAATCCTGTAAGTTTTTGGTGTGTAATCTTGTGTGTAGCTTTACAAATATTTAATCCACCATTAGCTTTTTATCCATGTGGGAAGCAAATCAAAAAACGCAGCCCACTTGAATGTCATTAACTTGGTTGTGGAGTGTAAGAAATGGAAGCAATGGAAGTTTGTATGAAAAACTGATCACACAGAAAGCATCTCTGTCTTTCAGCTGTCTTGTTTAACCTTTGTTGAACCACCAACTTTGATTACTCTCCAGACTAGAGAGCTTCCACTTCTGGGCTTGGAGAGGCTTTTAATTCTGAATCCATAAAGAAAGTAGTTATTGCAGCATAGTACATGGGCAAATCATAAGGTATTAATTTTAAAGACTGCTGTAAATAAGAAAAAGGCCTTATGTGTACCAGTTATGTGTCTCATTTCCAGATACTGAACTCTGTTTTGGTCTTTTATTCAAAAGCCAAAGAAAAAAAAAATCTTTGCGAAAAGTTTAATTTAAAAATGACAGGTAAAGTGAGAGGTAAGAAGGAAGCCTTGGGTTGAAAGGAGATTCAGAGATTAGAATGGCAGTTCACTGTAATACAGTTTGTGGTGTTCTCCAAGGGAGAAAAATATTTATTTTCTCACAATTCCATGCTGCTTCTGAAAAATACATAGCATGGGGAAGTAGGATAGAGGTGATGTCTTGGGGTTCAACTTGGGACATGCAGACCACTGAAGGGAAAGATTCGCTCTAAAACTCATGAAAGTTGGAGTAAAGAGAGGAATGAAGAGGAATTTCATAATGCAACGTACTCCCATCTCTTGCTGGTGTAGCAATCTGCTTCATGTTTTCTCTGCACAATCTCTGCAACAACTAAGGCACTCCTTAAACTTCTGGACATCAGTTGACTACTTATATTACTCCTTATTGCTTTTTTTTCATCTTGTATTAAATTTTTCTCTCCTGCTATAAAGATAGTTTCTGTCAGTTAACTGTGCAGTCTTAGTTAGCTCTTTGATTTTTTTAAATTTTTTTTTTTTTTTTGTGAGGATGTATTTTTCATGAAAGTTGCAACATGGTCACAGGTTGCTTAGGAGAAAAGCTTGTGAATAGTGGAGGCTTGCTCTCACTGTCTCAGTAGGTAGCCCTGTTGCCTGTAAAGCTTGTTCGTGTTTATATTTGGAAACCAAATACCCCAGCAGATGAGCTGAGAAAGGCTATTAAGAACAGTTAATGTTGAACAACTTAGTGCATTTATTTTATAAGAGTAGGCACGTATGCAGACCTGGAAAAAGGTGGTCAGCTAGCCATGGCTAAAACTTGAATACAGTGAGATTTAATTGACAGTGTGAACAGACTGGGAAGGAGAGTTTGAAAGGTGTGGGCAGAATCATCTCCACTATTGTTGATGTTTGAGGTATTGTGTTTATCTATGTTAAAAAGATTTAATTCTAGCACGGCTTTGCTGATCTGAGATATCTGATGCAGGGTTACTTATTTGCAGCAGGTTTTAGCAACCAAGAGTTAAATCTTCTGCAGCAGTAGAAGCTAGAAGCAGACCAAAATGGTTTGTGGAAAAAGAATTATGTATATTTTGAGGGTGGAGTTTTGGGTGTTCCGTTTAACTTCATATTCTTTTTTCACCATTTGACCTCAATAGACCAATAAGGCTTAGGGAAACAATAGAGGAAAAACAAACAAAAAAAAAAGTTTTGTCCCTTGCCAATGGCAAGGTTCTGTTTAAATACCTTCAGTCTTCTGTTCTTTCTTAGTATGCCTGATCATCCATCCTCTAATGCGGAATGTTGTCATGCTCTTGAAATATAGAAAGCATTCTGTACTGCGTTGGGGAGTTTATTTTTTTTAACCATTGCAAAGTTTCCATAACTTGGTATCATAACTGATACATTATTTTGGCATCCTTTTTACTTCAGTTTGGTAGCAAAGGAAGCAATATGGTTTATGTCAACGTTAGCTGATTGGAGAAGTTGCCTAGTCTGTATTTTCCAAAGTGGTATTCAGCTTTTTATTTTGTACTGTATTCTGCATATTTTTTGAGCGCAGACTGTTAAATCTACAGGTGAAATGGAACTGTGATATATTACTTTTCTGTTCAGTCTTACTTGTCTGTCTTCTATACTCTTATTAGCCTAGATAGACTGAGTTTGTCTTCAGTCAGTTATGTTCTTTTCTGCTGCCCTTGTGTATTTTCAGTCAGACTTACCTGGCAGTGCATTTATCAACACCTTTCACTAACAACAAAATGATAGCAAACTTTTGAAAGAAACTTAAGACTGTGGTGAGGCTTTTTCTCCTGAAACCTTTTTTAAAAAGTAGAGATTTATAGCAGCCTCACTCTTGTCTTTGGGGTCTTTTGATTTAAGAATTTGGGCAAATGAGAAGAAACTGTAGAAGTTCTTGGATTAGGACTAAGGCATCTGATCTGTTTAGAGTAGTCATGGTGACTTAGTTATTATTTTTATCGAGGTATATTTCTTGCCATGTGACTGTTATCTGAAATGACCTGACTGACAAAAATTTTGAAAAGAGGCTTGATACTGGTATTCAGTTTCCAGACCCCAGAAATTTTGATCTTTTTCCTTTTTATTTTTTTTCCCATCAAAGTAATGGATTATGGCATATGTGCAAGTATGCACTAAGGCAAAAAAAAATGGCATTGATCTAATTTAATTTAAGCTTCTGAATTTCCATTATGGTATACTCTAGTTTAGGGTCTTCCCTGATACTTTTAAGAACCAGGAATTAAATCCTCTGTGGCATGTGAACCTAGAGATATGCTCCAAGGAAGAAGAAGGATGCAGCTTAATGAGTCTTAGATGCAGTATGGGAAAACTGCCATAGCTAAGGCTGTTCAGCAACTTAAATGTCTCCTGAAGGTCTCATCCCGATTTAAGTAATTAGTAGTAACGCATAAAGCAGGAGTTGGGGCACTGTGTTATACCAGTGCACTCACTTGAGTTCACGGGCTAGACCAAGATGGTGGCACTTATCCTTATAGGTACCAAAAGCAACCTAGTTATAAACACCCTTGTTTAAAGGACCATGTAAGCAAATCTTGAGAGTATAGTGCCAGAGCCTGATAGTGAACATTGATATGCAGTACAGAAGACCAGTGACCAGGAAAGTAAATTGTAATTTAATGGTGTTTGACTATTAGAAGGTACTGGCCAAAGTTATCTTGATGTTCCCTGGTCTTCTGTTGATTGCTAAATCTGACCAAGTAGCTCTTTGTCATCACATCTATTAAGATTGTTTTCCCTGTGACTAACCAGAAGTGACTAACTTGTGTTTCTCTCTCTTCTTTCAGGAAAGAATAATTAACCATGCAGCTGGCAGCCATGGAGTGTCAGGAATATTCATGAAATATGATATCAGTTCACTTATGGTGACGGTGACAGAAGAACACATGCCTTTTTGGCAGTTCTTAGTGAGGCTTTGTGGCATTATTGGGGGAATTTTTTCAACTACAGGTAACTATCAGTGCTTTCCCTCTTAAGTTCTACCAGAAATTATTTTTGGTTGTGGTGATTATATTATGGTTAAGTTACAGGGGAGTCCTGAACCTCTAGCAGGTTTTAAGACGAAGTGCCTGTTTGTGTGCACTGAAATGTGCAATGGAAGCTACTCATTTTTGGTGTCCCAGTATGCCATTTCTGCTGTTCTGAGGGCCTGTTGTTTCCTTTTTGGTAACTACAGCATAGTTTATTTACTTCTGGAAGAGCAAAGAGATAGATATATATATAGATATAGAGAGAGATATATATACACAGACACATACATACACATGCTGACTTCTGATATACTGTGTATTTCCTATAGTTGGGATCCAGTGCTAAATCAGTGCCAAAAGTTGAGAAAAATTACCATCTGAAGTAATTGGGAAGATTTTCCTTGTGTAGCTTGTTAATGTACTGCAAGATTTGCTCCCTCAAAGAAAATAAACTAAGTTGAAAAGACACAATCCACTTATTAGTGAAGACATAATAGAGTATCTTGATGTTGTGGTTTAACCCGACTTGATTACAAGTTATGTCTTTTCTTGGCTTTCACTTGAAGAGAGTATAGTAAAGAGACTTCGAACTAAGAGCTCTCTTTCAAAGTAGATATTTCTGTCCCACAGAATGTATTTTCACCCATGAAAGTCAGGCAGAGGGAATTACATTTGCTTGGATAGCTTTGGTTTTGCTTTTATTGAGGCATTTCAGAATGTTAGAATTCCCCCCGCCCTTGGTGTTTCCTTTTTTATGTTAATTTCTCAGTGTTTTACATACTGGTTTACTGCACTGTATCCTGTTTAAGTATCATGTAGAGTTTTGTTGTAATACTTCTGTAAATACTACAGTTTTACTACTTGTGACAATTTAAATCTTGTTTGATATTGCAGGAATTTTACATGGCTTTGGAAGATTTGTAGCAGAAGTTATTTTTTGCCGTTTCAGACTGGGCTCTTATAGGTCCACATCGGTAAGAAAAATTTTCTCTGAGTATTAAATAAGTGGAACAGCTGTCTGGGGAAGGATGATAAGGACAACTTTGGGACTTGGTCCCAGCAGAATTTAAGACACTTGCAATAAACCCTCCCTTTGACATGCATATGAGCAAAGATTCAATAGCTTTTAAAAAATAGTTGGAAAACCTAACATGTAAGGAAGCAAGGTATTTTATAAGAAGCTGAATTAATGAAACCGAGTCTTAGAGATTTCTTTGCTACATTCCCTCCATTGTCCTTACTGTACTCTTTTTATTTTCGTATTGCTCCAAGAATTACTTGTTTTCTCGGGCCTCATCTGTCTCCTTCACATATTCTTTTGCTTGGCCTGCTGACCAAAGAAGAGACACCGCATGCTACAGGCATTCAGTGTTGCTACTGACTAGCCTGCAGGCTGCTCCCAAGCAGTGTGAAAGAGCTGAGCAGTCTACCTTTCCTTTCACCTGGGCATCAGTAGGATTGCTCCTCTAGCAACTACTTGATTTTGTTTTGTTTTTGTCATTTAAGCCTCTAGGTAGCCTTTAAGACTTCTGCCTTTCCCTCAAATTTGGTTGAAGTTTGCCAGCTGGCAAGGTTACCTGAGGGGTGGGGAGAGGAGGAAAGATGGGCAGGTTTGTATAATTTTTGTTTGGGAGACCAGGCAAAAGGCATATAAGAAATGCCCAAGAATAAAGAAGTGTGTGTTTTGGGGGAGCGTGGGGAGATTCTGTTTCTGGGCAAGCCATTAATAACACTTTGGTTTTGTTTGACTAGGTCCCACTTCCTGATGGCCACACAAGCAACCACTTACCTCTAATTACAGACAATAGTACGCATTAGCCTCCTGAGAAAACTTTCTTCCTGCCTGATACAGAAGACATTTTTTATAATAAAGAAAACATTGTGCAATATGCTGAGACAGTGCTGAAGGGCAGCAAAAAATGAAGCCTTTACAAAAAAAAACCCCAACAAAACAATTTGTGTAATTTTTTTGTCTAAATGCGCATGGAGTCATAGAAGGTTATGAGACCAGTGAGGTGGACCATCTTCTGGAGATTAGAGGAGCGTTGCTGCCAATACAGTATTCATGGTCGAGCTGAGCATCTTTGTGATGGCTGCCATTGACCACTGAAGCATCTTCGTGATCTTGGTTCTGTGCCTGGGAAGGCTAGCAGACTCCAAGGAGAAAAGAGTACAAGTGGGATGCGTGGAAGGGCCGGGCAGCAGGCAAAGAGGGACGGTAATAGAGCTGGGGTTTCTCTTAGGTGTACGAACTGGGGTTTGGGTTTTCTTGTTCTTTTGTAGTGGTGGGGCCGGGGCCTAAGATGCTATTAGAGGTGGGGAGCAATCCTAGAAAATCCTGAAGAAGAGGGAGAGGAGAGAGAACTCAGGGAGTAAGGTGGAGCCCAAGCCATAATGTTGGTCATAGCCGCTGCCTTTCTGTAGTCCCACCATTCCTTAGTGGAAGAAACATAATGCAGAGCAGAGGAGTTCCCCTGTGTTTTCACACAGCTGCTGTACCAACAGTGAGAATATTGCTTCTGGTGTTGATTTGGAAGTGCCCAAGGACTCTGAGAATGGGCTCCAGTGTGCACAGTTGTTTGACTTTGAATAAAAAGCCTTTTAAATAAGGTGTTTGGCTGTAGTTTTGATAAAAGGCAAGAGTCCCTAGTGAAAGATCAGGAGATCTTTGTACACCTCTTTCTTGGCAAAGAAATTACTTTGATGGAACCTTCATTGTACCCCTGCTGCTAGTACGTAAGCCATGGTGTGTAAATCCTGGAGATGGGGAGGAAAAAGAGCAGGAAGCTGCCTTGCTTTGGTTCAGCTAAATACTGCATAAATGTGGAATTCAGGGCAGAGGAGGTCTGCTAGCCCAGGCAGGGAGCGGTATAGTTGGTAGTAGGTGACTTCAGGGAATCTGAATCATTTTGCTGCAGACAGGTGATGATGAGGGATCTGCAGAATTAATCCTTATTGTTCGTGAAGGTTTTGTAAAATAAATGAAGAGAGCAATATCGGTTTTATATTGTAAATATGCTACTGAGAATGAATGTTATTAATGCAGATGGTGCTTTGAGAAACTAAATATCCTCTTACTGCTGAACTACTGGCATAGACCTGTGGTTAAACAGTTACTCCACCAGGGTAAAAAAATCAATAATATGATTCCTTCTCAGCAAAACTGATTTAATAATATATTAGGAGATGATGCTGACCCTGGCCTTACTCACCATGGAATGAATATTTTAATTGAGAGGACTAATTATGGAAAATAAAAATCTTTGTGATGTTGTCAGATTTTGCTGACTTCTGTTAATGTACTTTACAGGACACTTGGATCTTGGTGATGAGCACAGTGTAAATAATGTAGCTGATTTGCTATGCAAAGCAAAGGGCTTTCTAAACTGAGAAATTATATGAAATAGTAAATAAAATGTGGGAAATGAGGAAAGACCCTTGTTCAGTTTGACTGTTGAGAAAGACAGAAGTTGAAGGAAGCTGGGTCCTTGGGGTTGGCAGCCAGGTTTGGGGTTTTCTCTTTTGTGTTTTTTTTAAACACTGATGAAAAATCCAGCAACTTGAGAAGCTCTTGTCCTTGGTGAGCAAGAAAATCAAAAGCTATAAAGTTTTGGTTCCCACTTCTCTTTGGCATTTGCCTCTGAGGTTTCTTCCCTACTTCTGCTTGGACTGGTTCTGCTTTGGGCTTTATCGTAACACTTGTTTCTTACCTACCTGGAACAGACTGTACTGGTGGGAGATAATGATCTCAGTTGACTTTCTGTACCAGAACTTAAATGATATTTTCTATTCTCACATAAAAGAGCCAAGTGGCTTGGTGTGTCTTAAATCCTTGTGTGGCGTCTTCGTGTTGTTCTGTCTGGAACAAAGCTTGTGTGACATCTGGTTGCTAATGGAAGAAAAGGTGGGATCGACTTCCACATGTGAGATGCTGCATTGTGGAGTGAGTACAGGATCAGCTGAACCTGCTGTTGGCTTTCTCCCCACAGAGGGTTTGGTTGTTGCAGCTAGTACCACTTACCCATGTACCACACGTTGTCATTAGCTTAACCAGCAAGGATGGTTAACATGCAAGGATGTTCCAGAGGAAAGAGTAGTTTATTGCAGTGACTTTTTTTGGTCACGTTTATTTATGTTGTGTAAAAGTGAGCATAGTATGGAAAAATGAAAGGAATAGGTGTCCCAAGGGAAACAGAAACCCTGATGTTGACGTGATGTGTATTTTCTGAAAGGGGGGATAGTAGATGAAAAATACCATTTTCTGGGTCAGGAAAGATAGTCAAAACTATGTATTTTTGTCTTTGGCTCTTACACAATGTTGAAGAGAGAGAACACAGGGGAAGAAATTTTTAACCTTCATAAGGTGTGTTCATAGCATGCCCTTTGCAGACTCCTCTGGCTCCCCTGTCCCCCTCAGCTGTCTTTATGGGCAGAAAGTCTTCCATGCTTCCAGCTGGCATGGTTTGGGTTTTGCTCCGCTGCTGCCATGCTCTCAGGGAGTGTTGTTTGTTAGCAGGAGCACGATTGCCTTGATTGTCTCCAAGACCTGGAGTGCTGTGCCTGGATGTGGGTGTCCCCCGGATCCCTCGAGCTGTACCCCAGTGTCACGGGAAGCCGGTGCCAGCCGTAAGAGGTGGAGAGGGGATGGGAGCAGATATGTCTCAAGTAACTCTTGGTTTTAGGGCTCCAGAGGAAACACCGAGCTGAGTTTTTAACAGGACAGAGTACCTCCAGCCCTGTCACCTGCAAGCCAGGATCACACAGCGTTGACAAGAAGTCGCTGTAAAATCTCTGAGTTAAGATGACACACTTCACCGGTGTTTTTCTGGATGTATTTTGCAAAATATTTCTAATTAGAGAAAGAAAAAGGTGAGGATGTAGCCAGCCCTGGCACCTGCAGGAGTTCAGTAAGGGTGCTTGCTTGCTTTATGGTACAGCAGAAGACTGGATGAGATGTTTCAGTGGGCAGGGGCAGGTGCCTGTTCTGTGGAGGAGGCAGCAAAAGCAAGCTAGCAGTGTAAAAAATGAAGATGTGGTCAAAACCCATAGCTGTGAGAGAATTCTTTGGGGGGGGGGGCAGGCGGGGAACTGATCATGAGCTGATGTAAAGAGTAAATTCATGTAATTTATAATAATGCTGTCTTCCAGCCGAGTGATGCGCTGTGGCGGTGTAGCTGAACAGTGTGATGGGGGAGGCTGTGGAAGTCAGGCTGTGACAGATCCTGCTGTACATTGTGGCTACTGTCTTCGTGCCGCCTGTTGCTCCGTCTTCCTTAACCACCACCTCTGGTGTGTGTTGGTGCCTGTTGCAGGACAGACCATGAGAAGAATGTGAAGTGGGTGTATGAATGGAAATTGCCCTGCTTCAAGGCTCTTTTCATTCTTTCCCCTGACTTTTCTAGTAGGTTTTGGGGCTCTTGCTGGCAGGGAGGTGAGGAAGAAATGCATGCGTCTCTGTAGCAGGAGAGGAGTTGGGTTAACCGACGTAGCAGACTTTCTTTAAAAAAGCAAACCCAAGCTGCTCTTCACTCCCCTGAAATTCTCATCCTGGAAATAGGTGAGTAATTTGAAAGAAAATTCAGCTCTTTCCATCTCGGAAGCTCCCTGGTGGGGACCTGCGCTGTGGGTGCAGTGCCCGGCCTTTCCCTGCAGCTGCTGGCTCTGCCCTGGGCGCCTGTTTGTGGCCGTGGGGTGGTCCACAGTGGGATGGGGAGATGTGCTGGTGGAGTCGGTCCTGCCTGGAGCTGGGCAAGGACTCTCCCTCCTCTGCCTTGCCCTGCCTGAAATCCTCTTAAGCTTTTCAGGGACTGATTTGACAAACTGAGCCCTAAGCAGTCAGCATAGTTGCTTAGGAACAGTCAGAGGCAGATATATATTTGGTATAAATGCAGCTGTGATTAACTGTACAGACAAAACCAAGGTCAGGGAGGCATGTTGCCTTGTCATTTTGCTGTCTAGTTCTCTGTGAGATGGATGTCTTGCATAACACGTTACAGATGCAGTAACGCTGAAGCAGGAGGGATGTGGTCACCTCGATCACGTCTCCGGTGGCATTGATGGTACTAAAACTCCCTGCTCTCTATTTCTTCAGAGGTAACCAAGCACTGCAGCTTTTTTCTGGGAAGATGGGAAATGAGAACAGCTTGTTTGCGGATACTTGCAAAGATCTCCGTCTGTTTTTAAAAGGCACCACAGAAGGCGGGGGTGCGAGAGGATACATCTACTATACGCATCGCTTACTTCGATCGGTCCTTAGTTGCAAAGTTACTTCTTGTAAAGACACTTTTTTTTTTCTGCCAACGCTCAGTTAATGCAAATCATGTCTAGTGTTTGGCCTTGGCGGTGGTCTGTTGTTTAGAGAAAATATGCTTTCCTGCGTATATAGTTAACATATAGTAGTTAATGCTTCAAGACGCATTAAGGGAGTCTGCCTGCTACCTTTGGTGCCCTGGCAAAGGTTTGGTGTCGTAGGTCTGTCCGCCTTCTGCCCTTGCACACCTCGCTGGAGCACTGGCATACATTTCAGCTGATTTAGTTAAAATTATATGAAAAGCTTCGTCTTTTCCTTCTGCCATGGCTTAGTGTCCTTTCCAAAGTATTTCTGGTTGCTGCTGGCCCAGGAGCAAGGCAGTGTCACCTTTTCCTGTCTTCCAGAAGAGTTTTCTGAGAGCTGGTCCATAAATTCATTAAAGCAGAAGCCTTTTAAGGCTGGGTGGTACAGCGTGCTTTCTGTGGGGAAGAGCTGAAGGCACACTCTGCAAACCTGAGCCTCTCCCTGGCTTTGACATAGCAGAATTCAAGCAAAATCTCATTGTGGCTTGTTTGTTTTCTTTTTTTAATTTTGTGTATATAAATAGAAACCTTCAGAGTCCCAGGACCAGCAACGTGAGGTGTGAAAAACAGAAAGCCGGACTGGGCTGAGTTCAGAAGGAGCCTGGTGTGGTGTGGGGGCAAAAGGCGATCGCAAACACGGCGAGCGGAGCTCCTGCAGGCTGCAGTGCCCATGCCTCTGCCTCCCCCGTCACAGGCTGGAGGTGTCACGAAGCGCTCCCTCCTCTGAGCGAGGGCCCTGTGCTCCCCTGCCCACCGAGCCCAAGAGCCGTTCCCCAGGGAACCCCGTGGGTGGGCTGGAGCCACGGGCAGCCTGCGGCTGCTGTGCAGGACCCTCACCGTGGGCAAAGCGAGCCGGGGGGGCTGCGTGTTGCTGGGCTGTGGGAACACGCCGCCCTGCGGCACGTGGGTCTGCAAGAGCTGCTGCTGGAGTCGGGGAGCTCCCAGACTTTGTCCTGTGGCTTCTCCAGGGCGGAGGGTGACGGGTCCTTGCGTGAAACCAGGACGCTGGTATTTCCATCTTTCAGTGGCGATGGGGCAACTGAGTAGCAATGGCAATTTTGCACTTTGCTCTCCTGATGTCTTGGAGATGCCTGCGTGGAAGGGGAGCCGTGCTGGTCAAAGCTGACGTGGTCAAAGCCCAAAGGGCTTTTCAACTAAAAAGCAAAGCTTGTCCAGGATAAAGCCTTTGACTGAAGAAAAATGGCTGGGTGAGGTGGAGCAGAACTAACAATAGTTCCCTGTCTGTGGGCCCTCATCTCCAGGCCTGGATTTAGGCAAGCTGGTGGCTTTCTGACCTCTCCCGGGAAGGACTGTCCCTGCTCCTCTCTGGGGCCAAGGCACCAGCGTCCCCTCAGCAGGAGCCTCCCCCTGCACCCACCTGCGCGCGCCGCTGCCACGCGCTCCTGGCTGTGCCAGTCGCACCAAGGCGTGACGCGTCTCGCGGAGCCGCCCAGCCTGGGCGCCCGTGTGCTGGGAGCTTGCGGGAGCAGGGCCGTGCGGTCCCCTATGTATCTGGCACTGGTTTTATGGGAACTGCAGACGCCTAATATTGGTTCTCAGTTTTTTGGGTTTTTTTTCCTCCCTCTTTCCCTTGCCCCTAGCTCCAGCAATGGGGATTTCAGACTCTTCCAGCAGGACTGATTGTTCTGCACCAGCTATTTCTGAGCCCCTGCACAGCCCAGGTGTTTGTGTCCCTTCCTGGATTTAGCTGTAATAGCTGTAAAACCAGGGAATTGAATGGGTTTGGGTTTTGGTTGTTTTTTTTTTTCCTTGCAAACTTTCTCATAATTACAAGGTGGGAGCGTGTTTTACCATGAGATTTTTCTGGCTGCAGAGTGCTCAGCACATACTATTATTTTGGAGGGTGGAAAAAAAAAAAAAAGAGGAGGAAGTGAGTTTTGACACATGGATAATATTTGAAAATTACTGTTGACTGAAGCTTAATTACCTGGCTGGTAGTTAGTTATTAAAAGTGAGTATGAACAATGGTGGTGTTTAAACCGAGCATGGCTGCTGGGCAGCCTGGGCCTCCAGCTCTCTACCCATTAGGGGCTGCTGTTGCTCTGCTTCAGCCAGGAGCATGGGCCCTAACAGGTGACTTTGAAGTTTAGAAATTCACTTTTCAGGTTTTGAACTTTTTTGGAGTAATAGGAAACTCATTAAACCTTTACTTGTGTGCATGCAATTTAATAGCATCTTTTGAGTTTTGCCTAAACCTGACAGTGTTAAACTAATGCAAAAGAGTTGTTGCCGTAGCAGTCTGTGGAGGCATGCGGAGAGGGGGAATATTTTCCTTTACGTGGGTGACATCGCTGCAGGGGCGGCGGATGGGCTTTTTGTCCTCTGTCAGCGGCACTCGGAGAGGCCTGGCTGGGGTGGAGAAGGTGTCAGCCCCATTGCACAGATGGTTTCCCTGCAGAGAGGAGGGCTGTGGGGCGCATGTCTGAGCCCTGGTGGCTTGTCCCAACATCTGAGGTGGCCTCCCTTAGTCCTGGAAGATGAACCACAGGTGCAAATGGAGCACCCTGGGGTCAGCACCCACTTAGCTGAGCCCCAGGGCATCAGCCCGACTCTTCTTGCTGTGCCCACCCATGGATGTAGCTCAGCAGAGCACTGCGTTTCGGACCAGCGGGCTTCAAAATGGCAAAATTCACGTGAGTTTTATGTGGGCGTTCATCAGGAAATGCTTAGGATAATGTAAGAAAATTGCTGGTGCATAGAACTGGCTTCCCCGTACGTTTGTGTAAGGTCTCACCCAAACCCAGCAGGGCTCAGTGGCATCTTCCCGGCTGGTGTGCACAGACCTGTTGCTTCCCAGTCCTGGTGAGAGGTGTAGGGGCTGGTGCCAGGTGAGTGTGGGCAGGATGGGCTCATTTCAGAGCACGACACACCTCCCTGGGGGGAAGGTGCTGGGGGGGGACACACGGATGCTGCCAGAAGCAGCTGGTTTTGGCTGCCCTGTGTCTTGCCAGGCCCCATAAACCCTACTGCATCAGGGTGGGTGGCTGGGCTTGACATCCCTCGGCCCTGCATGGCCTTCACTGAGAAAAACTGAACAGGTTTTTCCCCTCTTCAGGCTGCTGCGGGCTTGGTCAGCAAGCAGCAGCAAGGGAGGGGAGCTGTGCTGGGGGGGCCAGGCAGCTCTGGGGACACCCACAGGGGAGCTGCCATTGTGTCTGCCGGCAGCTTCGCCACAACAAACCAACCCAGCCTCTGCTTCGTGAGCTGCAGAAGGTGCTGCTGCTCTTCCCAGGGCTCGCAGCTCTGCAGTTTAAAAAAAAAAAAAAGTATGTATTGTGACCTCTGATGATAATGGTGTGATGCTGACATTGCTGAGCCCCAGCTTTAGCTCAGTTGGTTTAAAGTCCCAATTGCAGAGCCCGGTGGGTGGTGGTGGGGGCAGATGGTTCTTGCTGCCTTGCAGAGAACAGATGTTTTCAAGGTGACCGCCAAGATGTCAAGGCAAGGAAAAGCAGAACTGAGCATCCATGAACTAAAGTTAATGTATCTATCTGCAGTGCAAAGAGCTGGGTGTTTATGTTCCTGCTGTATGAATTTCTCTCTACAAGGTAAAGGTGTGTCCCACCATGCTGTGTCCTTGTGGCCAATGGTCCTGTGCGGGCCAGGCTCTGCAGGAGCTGCCAAAACATGGAGCAGGGGAAGAAGAGGTGGCGATGCTGGAGGTGTGTGATCCTGTGAGCTGAGTCACTGCGCTCCTATCACCATGTTGGGCTGTCTCAGGGCCCACGGGGGAGCCCAAGGCCTCTCCTTTCCCTCTGTGACTAGTGATGGGTCATCCTTCCCTCAAGAAAGGACTTGAAAGGGATCAAATATTCAGCTCACTCTGTAGTTTGTCTCCTTGTCTTTAGGTCTAAACCCCAGTATCCTTTAGCTGCACGCTTCTGAGGAACATGGGGTTAACTATGTGTCCCAGCTCGGGTGTTAAATCACAGCCAAACCATACTGCTTGTTTCCCATGAGCAAACAGGCTCTTTTTTGAAGTAAGGGTTATCGTTCTGTTTTCAGGTGCTGGATGTTATCCTAAGTATACAGGAAGCGTTACATCTGATAGAGCTTGTACTGCCTGCTGGCTTTCAAACAGCTCCACTAAAACCAGAGGGAACACAAAGTCATGGATCTTTTTTTTTTTTCCTCTTTCCTTATAGTTTGTCAGAGATGTTTCTGGGAAAAGGTTTCCTTATAGCACAGATTTAAATGGTTGTCGCACAGAAGTGATGTTCTTCCCCTTGGTGGCATGTCCCAGCTGGGAAGGGGAAGCCAGTCCCTCAGTACTTCTAAATTCAACCTGCACACTTACTGCCTGCCAGCTCCTAGCCAAACAATTTTGCAGCCACCTCCTTCAAGAGCTTTCCCACACTCAGGAAAGAGATGGATGCTGAGGGCTGTCAACTTTATTTGACAGGATCTGCCCTTTCGCTGTTGTCTCCAAGAAACGGCACGCTTGGCAGACAGGCAGCTGTGCATGAGCTGAATAGGGCTCAAGATGGCCAGAGATGAACTTCTAGACTGTATCAAATGGCAAAGAATAACATGAAGTACCAACACATGATCTTCTCCAAATCTTTTCTTCTAGTACTAAAAAGTATTTGGGGAGGATGCAGCTGGATCACTGTGCTCCCTATGAATGAGTGCTGTATTGATAAATAGTCACCTTTACAGAATTTTACTCTCTCACCACTGATAATTCAACAGTGGCCAATTTAGTCAGGTTTGTAATGACCTTCTGTCTTTTGTTTGGTTGCTGTTGTCTCTTTCATTCTTTGCTATCCCTGTAATACCTAACACATAGGCCCAATTCAGTCTACAGATCATTCTTTTGCAGAGCATCTTGGAAGAGGTGAGCAACAACTGCAAGGACAGTACTGCTTATAGGTTACCTCCCACCTCTGGGAAAGGTTGCAAGGAACACTAAGTAGAAGATAAACTGGGGAATGGAAAAGGGCTCAAGACATGCAGAATGAGACAGGGGACAAATGGGAATGCAGCTGTGTCAACACAACCCATGGAAATGGGATCTTGCATCATCCTGATGTAAGGGATTAAGCTCCACAAAAAACTGCACACAAAAGCTCCTCCTTGGAAATTCAGCGATCAGAAAGTAGACTATATTATTAACAAAGCACAGCTTTAATAAAAAGGTTTAAGGCTTACATCTCAAAATGACTTATAAATAAACATAATCACAATACATATATTCTATTTAAAAAAAAAGTATTCATTATAAGATAATATATATTTTCTGAGTTATAAAATCTTATATAAATAGCAAATCATTCTCTGTATGCTGATTACAAGAATACATAAAACCTGGGGTGCAGATCTGAAAGGAATCCTGAGTACACAACAAATGGCAGAAAATAGAACAATGATACTGTTGTCCTAGTATGTAATTTCTCCAAAACTGTAAAAATGGAACTGAGAACTTTTTGGTTGCTCAACCTTGTTCAGCTCCATAGCCTCAGGAATGGCTCTAGATATCCACTCCTTGAGATTTCAGGAGCACCCTATAGATTCTTTTGGTATCAAAAAAAGAGAATTTTATCTGTCTTCTGATGGACAGAAATAAGGCACTTACTTACTTAGACCACGTCAGTGCAGGCTGTAAAAAGCAGCTTGGACTTGTAGCCAGAGAGCAGCAAAAGGCCTCTCTTGAATGAAGATGTGTGGCAACAAATTCTGGTAGTTATACACAAGAGGTAGCCAATTCTTACACTCCTCAAGGTTCCCCTGCTTACCCCCAAAATAACAATATAAATTAAACCAAGAACAAGCGGAAACTTTGCACGTTAGAAATAGCAAAGTGAAAGTTCCCCCCCCCCCTTTTTTTTTTTTAAGATTGAGATAAGCGAACCAGCAAGTTGGACTAGCAGTCTGGCTACAGCAGCATGCTGCTTTCTTCCTTTGTGGTAAAAGTTGTAGCAGCATTTAGATCAGAGCTTTCACTCTGTGTTTTCTCCTGGCTTTTCAAAGTGAGCTGTACAACAGATATAGGTGAATGGTAACATTCATAACAATGTGACTACATCTCCGAGAACAAAGCAGAATGCAGTACTGCAAGAGGACACCAACTTGCAGAAGCCTGTCGGTGTATTTAAATTCTGAATTCTGACCTATTTTATTATTGTAGCACAACTTTTTTTTTCTGATCATAATGAAGAAGTGTCAATTATTCATGGAAGAAATAAAGACTCTTCTGCCTGTTGTTTTCAAGCAGAGTAATGTAGTCATTATATGTTCCTTTAAACACTGCTATTATATAAAATGTAATGTTTTCTTTCATATACTCAGGGTCATAAGCTCTGACTTATTACTAAAACACGAATCATCAGAGCAAACTCATACACGCAAATGGCAATAAACACATAGAAGCTTAAATTTTGCTTCTTATTACAGCGTCAACTCAGTAGAGATAATGAAGTAAGTAAGAGCCATTTATAGTCTTCTGTCTTCTTCCCAATTTAACTGGGATCAAAAACTGGATGAACAATGTTATACTGAAGTTGAGCCATAGTTTCTGGAAGCAGAACTTCACAAATAAACAACAGATGCATGATAACACTTTAGATTCAGAAATTCTCAATAGTTTTCTGTCCTTTCAAATATTACAAATAACTTATCCTTCTCTTTTTTGGTATCCTATGAATACCAATAGCCTCTCTCATGGCAATCTTCTTCCTGTTTTTTGGTTAAAAACCCCAGCGACAAGAAGTTGTAAATATTGCACAGTGAGTTAGGATGGAAGACTAGAAAAGAGAATGGCACTTGCAGGGTGACTTTTCAATCCAAAGAAAAGCTCTTCATTTTTTCTGCTAATTCCTGTCTCATTTCTATATGTTTTTTCAGGTTTTGCACTTCATGGGGCAGGTTAATGTCCCACACCGACACACAGGATTGTAATTCTGGAAAAAAAATAATGAAAAAAATTGAAAACTGCAACAGAGAAGAATTACTGCATAATAAGAAGTGGTTTTGCTTATCTGCTTATTTTTTAGTTACTCATAAATTGCTTCAATGAAGCATGATGCTTAGGACCAGGAAGACAAGTTATATGAAACTTCATGTATGAGGTAATGCAGTTATTGGGTTACAAGCTGTTTGTACTTGCACAATGATTTAGATTCCAGTTCCTAAACTTAAGAGTATACCATTTAAAAGCACTTGAAAAACTCTTTCTGGTGCCTGTGGGCCATAAGGTACTGACCTGAGCTACAGCTAATGCTAGTACTGAGGTGCTGGCATAAAATTTCATCTCTATTTTCCCGAGCAGATATACCCTAAATGCTTACAAGACTCAAAACCCATTCACTGTAAACTAAAAATGAAAACTGATTTCATAAGGTAGTGAGCATACTGGGAAAAGGTCACTTCTTCAATCCCCCTTCATGCAAACAACTCAATTCATGGAAAATTCACACTGCTTTTTGAGAACACTTACCTGAGTAGGGGCTCACAAACTAAGGCCCCACGGTTTCTGGGAGTCTCTGATTCCTCTCTGTATAATTAACGGCACTCTTACATACAATAAAAAGGCTAAAAAGGCAATACGTGTTCTCATGGTAATAATCAGGGAATATCAGAATATAAAAACCACTGCTGTAAGTTTGATTCTTATTTTACTCCAAACAGTCAGCTCATCTCCACTTGCCACCTATAACTTTATTCTGTCATTGCCACATTTTTAGGAGTCACTGAAACTGAGATGAGATAAAGGTGAAGAAGGGCATCGATCAGAGCATCAGCTGTAACTGTTCTTAGAAAAACCCAAAGATGGAGGTTTTCTATCTTCTTATTCCAGCACTTTGCTATCCTAATTGTCAGGAAGCTTTTCTTGATGTCTGACCTAAATATCCCTTGCTGTAATAGAAACTGGTTAGTCCATATCCTACCCCCAAGGAATATGCAGAAGTCTTTATTCCCTTCCTCTTTATTTACATATTTGAAGCCTGTTATCATGTCTTCTCTAAGCTTTATTTACATTAACCAACTTAACTTCCTGCAACATTTCCTCACAGGTTGCATTTCTCTCATCTGGACTATAGTCCAGAACATTCAGCAAGTCCCAAATGGATAGGCTCCTCCAGCAGAGGCCATATCAGCATTCAGCAGAGTGTAAGAATTAGCTCATGTCTTACAGACACCACTTCTCGACTGGTGTAAGAATGGTGTTTGCCTCTTCTGCAGCAACGTGACATGTTTGACTCATGTTCAGCCTGCGATCAATTATAACCCTTTTTCTACAGCACTGCTGTTTAAGCTGATCATTTCCTCATGTTGGTACAACGGATCATTCCTAATTAAGTAAAAGGTCTTACATATGTCCTTACTGAATTGTATCCTACTTCCCTCCAGACCATTTGTTCTATTTGTCAAGGTCATTTTGAATTCTAATCCTGCCCTCCAGTGTGCTTGTGGCTTTGTCTTAGCTGAGAACTGTCTGCAAATCTGAAAAGCACATGCACTATTCTTTTCATCCACAACATTCATGAAAACATTGAGGATTCCTGGCCTAGCAGAGACCCCTCTGGAAATCCATTTGATACATTCTCCAATTATACAATGACATTTACTCTCCAAATACAGTTTTCCAGTATATTATCTACTTCAAATAGTGGCTTCCTCTGATCCATTTTTAGAAGTTACTGTTAGTTTGCATGGAGCCCAGAAATGCAAAAGACAACAAAAACTAATAATGATGTTTCAATAAAATTATATGAAATGATGATCAACTCTCAGTGGGTAGTCAAGCATGATAGTGTCTACTCTACCAATAATACAAATAAATGAAACACAGTTCAGGTACCTTTGTGATATTTGTTGTCTTCGGTGTCACTTTTATAGCGATATCCCAAAACCAGCACCACATTCTTGAGACTCCCTTTTTCAAAGAAATAAAATGTCAAATTTTAATTTTAATGGGAACTTTGTAATTTAAGGACAGAAAGAGTAGATGACATCATCCCACTAAGACGACAGAAAGCAAAGTTCATTCAACTGGACCCATTATTCAAAATCATTAACCATGAAAAACCCAGACATGAAAACAATATAGTTCATGTCTCCATTTAACGTAGGGGTTTATCAGGATTCAAAGGCACAAGCACTGGATCAGCCGGCCAGCAACAAGCCTGAGAACAAAGCACCTATTATATACCACAAGCAGAGGTAGTAGAGTCACAGGAAACAGATGTCACAGTGAAGGGGTTGGCTGCAAATGAAGTCCCAGTGCACAGCAGAAACAGAAAGTGCCAGTAATCAGTTTGGTTATGAAAAAATCAAAACCAAGTATGATACAAACCAATTAAAAGTGTTCTGTACTAACGATGGCACGTGGGTGGGAAAGGAGAGTTAACAGGGACGTAGAAATAGGGGACGGATCATAGGAAGGTGCCTACTGAGGAACACAAAAAAAGACCAGGAAGACAGGTTGGATCACAGAGGGATAAGTTGAATGTGCCAGTGTTTCAGTATCAACTTCCCGCTTATTCCCAACAAGACATGTTTAAAAATGTCTTGCGAGGTAGATGGAAGCTGTTACATGTTCTCCTGCCACAGCAGCTACCTGTCCTACTGGCAGCACAAAGAGGGCGGTGAGCCCTTGGCTGTACGCTAGTAGAGGAATACAGGACCCAGCCTACGTACCAGGATCTCGGATCAGGCCAGGGAAGGAACAGCCCTCCGTCTGCAGACACCCCAGCTGCAGCACTGCGCCCCACACCTCTTCATGCATGAAGTCTTACACTCTCCCCCAGGGAAAGGATCAGGAAGGGGTCAGTTTCTGGGGTATAAATAGACTGGAGTATGGCTTTAATGTGAAAGCCACAGTCTTGGAAGTTTAGTGTGACCACACTGCAGTGTGTCCCCCACGTTATGTTCCTTCTGAACTGGCAAATGTTTCTAGTGGGTCCCCCAGGACCTCTGCAAGGTAGAGACATTTTTCCTGCCCTGTGGAGATCTGCAGTATATTCTCCTTTGCTATTGATGTAAATCTGTTTATGGTAGATGCGGGCTGGTGGGAACCATACACATCTTCCATGCTCAGATTTTTCATCACTTCAATTTTTTCTGCAACCAGTCCTATCCATACTCCTTACAAAAGCGACTGGAACTTAAGTATAATGTTTCTTATTCAGACTAGGGTCCTTTCCTACTATATAGAAGTCTAAGTTTTCACTTGCAAAATGAACTACAGATTTACATATAAATCATTCTCTATGGTAAGTCTCATGTCTATTATATGTCAATGTGTTAGGTGAGAGAATTAGAAAAAGACATTATATTTCCATATTCATATATGAACTACAGATAAAATTGATGTCTCAAAGTCTGGCAATCTCTTTTCCCTGAAATATTTACATTGATTGACATTATGTATTTTAATCTTAAATGAAACTATTTAATACAAAAATATTTCCCTCTATCTTCTCTCATTTCACACAAGCAATGCATTACTATTGAAGAATTACTCGGCAGCCTCAGTGCCATTTTCACTGATCTGTGAAAATCCCAGTAGAAGTAAAGTCCTTGAACTTAGGAAAAAACCCAACCCTTATAAATAATTGCTGGGAAAAGACGATCAAAAGAAAAAAGTACACATCAATGTATCATGCATCAATCTTACTTGCAATTCTTGAGTTTTGTGCAAACACAGCTAAACTCTTTCTCCTGAAGTATTAACTTTTCTATATATAAAATTTTGATTTAAAATGTTGAGGTGACTAGAAACAAGGAATATGAGACTCAAGGCTTTTTAAATCACACTGTACTATTCTATAGAATATACTTTCCCTGTCAATGACTGTAATAAGTGAGGCAGAAATTTTGTTTTCATAGTAACTACTCTTTACAAAATGCTAAAAATAAAACAACCCTTTATAGTACTAATATTGTAGCTATCAGCACTAGAAGGACTGAAAATGCTGTGCTAGTGAATCTGGACTCTATAGCTGGCACTCCTAACAGCTGAGGACTGAACAGACTCTACAAACTTGCTGTCTCAGGCAAAGCCAAGTCAGAGAAAGATGGAGTTCTTTGACTCATACAACACTGTCAGCACTATGAACTAACTGTAGTGTATGGATACTTCTGGTGCTAGAAAGGAAGAAACAGCCCCCAAATTAAGTTCATGATGGTAATGAGAAAACATCCACAGCCTGCAACTATGAAGTTTACTAGCAGGATTACGGTGTGTTTCTGAGTCCACAACAATCGCTTCAGAGTGTTTTTTTGACAGCAAACACACTTTAAATCACACTGACAAGGGAACTCCAAAGTTTTTTTCAAAACACAGTGAAAGGTGATGGGAATTCACATGTTGTGCCACAGAGTACTTTTTGAAGTAATGTGTATTTTGAGCGTACCCACCACTGCTGTACAAAGAATTCTTGAGTTGGTATGGCCTTTATTACTTTGGGGAGAGATGCAGGAAAGCGTACAGGTGAAGGAAGTTACAACAGCCAAGAAGTGCCCCATACCTAACTACGCTCCTCTAGCTGTTTGTAATGACCACTGAAAACCCACAACTACTATCTGCCTACAGCAGCTTGAAACAACTGGCCCTGGTGACAGGAACAGGACATATGTACAAGTCTGCACCCTGAGTCCAAGTGTGTAGCACTTTCTCAGCTTTGCTGTGATCTGCCTGTGACCCAAACCTAAAAGAACCATTCCTGAATAAGGATGGCAGAAGAAAACTAGGCATTAAGCAATTAAGGAAAAATTATTAAAACCTAACAAGCTCCACAGAGAGAGAAGCCGGAAGCGTAAAACTTAAGATGGAGAAAGAACATGGGTAGACACAGATCAAGACAAAGACTATCAGACAGAAGATGGTGAGAACTGTGCTGAAGCATGGCACAAGGACGCAGTGAAGGTGGGGTGTGTTCATATGCTGATCAGTGACAAACCAGGGAAAAGCTGTTGTTTTATGTGGGCACAGGTATGACAGCCTGCTGGTATTCAGCTAATACCGGAGTGTCTGACATTGACTGAAGATGACAGCAGTGGAACAGAATGAATGAACAAAACATGGGAAATGCTAATCTGTTCCTGGAACACCATGACGAACAGGACACAGCAATCCTAAACTTGGCACTGATTTCAAAGTACTCATCATTTGATGGTTTTACTTACCTAGCTGAGCTGTTATCATGACTCTAACAGAATCACAAAAGTTGTCTATAACTCGTACAGGACGACGTGTTGATAAATCAAGCAGCAAGATATGTCCTCCTCCTGTTCCTATCCACAGTGCAGTATTTTTCTGCAGGCAAATTGTCTTCACTCTTCCAGAATAAGCCAGTTTATGTTTTGATTCCTTATTTAGTTTTTCCACTTTGTCCCTACAAATATGGAGAGAGTTTGTATTAAAATCTGGTGGCACGCTATTCCACAACTGCTAAAATGACTCTCTCAATACCAGCCTTTTAAACAATCATTCATAAAGACAAGCCGCAAAAATCTCATGCTAATCAGTTGACTGACTTGAAACAAACTGGGATGAAAACTACTGGACTTCTAAGAGCCACCTGGTCTGCTTCAAAAGATGTTTAAATAGGAGGCAGGTATACTTCTCTGTTCTCTCCCAGTCTGCAGGAGGATAATGTCACTGCAAAGTGGGAGGAGCGCACCTAGAGGGGCTCCTAACCTCACCATGAAAATGAACATTAAGGGAGAGGAACAATTTGAATGCAAATGAAAATCACCGTCACTGTCAATAAAACTCTGATCTCCTGCTGAATCTGTGCACTGGAGAAAGAATACATTCTTATTTAGGGTATCTGGGAAGTAACTGGATGCAAAAGCATTAGTACCTGAAGGACGGCAAAGGACTTTCTTCTTTCTTGAGCAGAGTTAAATGAATCCTCTCGACATCATACAGAAATTGTGAAATATAATAAGGGTCTTAAAAAATTAAGATTCTGCATGGCATATTCTGAAGTTCTGGGCCAAAAGAGAGGAAAGGAATTCCACATTTGCCCAAAGAACTGGGCAAATCCCTTACCACCAGCAGGTTAAGGTACTATGCTAGAGAAGGCAATCTGCTATTCAGCTTTCTACGCATCAGGCCATCAATCTGAAATAAAACACTTACTTAAGAAAATGTGCACAGTCAATTAGTTCAGAAAGTTTTTCTGTCTTCTTGTCCCAGATTTCCACAAAATGGCTGTTTTTCTTTGCCAAGTAGATGGATTTGTCTATTGCTATTGAAATAATGTTTGCATCACTGTAAGCATTATGACAGAACCTAGAAGAGAGAAGAACTCCAGTTAGATACACAGAAAAGAGCTAGTAGAAAAACTTGACTGTTTTGAGTGGGGTTAGCTTCCCTCTAACTGTTACAGAATCATTCAGCCTTAAAACCAAACTGGGCTAGGATACAACTGAAACGGTTTGTTATAATCTTCCTACAGTTTGACATAAATTCTCACAGTAATGGAGTTATGCTGATGATATCCTTGGAGGCACATTAATGCCCCAAACTTATCAATAAATCTCTCCCATCTATCTGCTCAAATTACATATGCTTACATCACAGCAGGGCAAACTCTACCTTTCTCCTGCCTCTCTTTCAATGTTTTGAGACACTTGACAGTTTTCGGGCCCACAAGACCATAAAGGGTCACTCAACACAAAGATGACTAAGCCTGAAAAGCAGCAGTGAGATTTAGTTCACCCCGCTCTGCTATTGTTTCACTTTAGCTGACAGCCTTTTTCACATTTTCTTCTACTTCCAAATTTGTCTCTCATGCCAGGTCTGTGCCTGCACATATCAAAATATTATTGGCCCTGCAAATTAACAGCATTAGCTTATTTCACTAACTCTTCAATTCATCTTGAAGAACAGCTCAAAATCACAGGCCCCTGACAGCAGACGCTCAGTAACACTGCTACTTTCCCTAATGTTACTTGGTTTTGACAACTTTATTTTCAAAACCATATACAGTTTTGCCTCCACAAAGCTCAAATTATTCCTGTGACCTATTTTGCATCTTACCATGGAACTGCATTTTACTTAAGTTTTAGGTTTTTGCTTTATATTAACACATTATTTTCCAGAGTAAATTAATTTCCCAGAATAATGATTTCTACTAGTATAAAATCAAACACTGTTTTCCCCGCTCAGGAAAACCTTGCCTTAACTTGAGAGCAGGATTTGCCCATGTGAGAATTACATCAAACACTCCAATTTTCTAACACTAATTTCTAAATAATGAGAAGTCAGCAATTATACATGATTTAGCTATATAAGGCAAAGATATGCACACATGTCATACTGACAAACATGTAAGGGCAAATACTATGCTAAGTAAGTGTGTATAATTCTAAATAAAGTAAAGAGGGCCTGGACAAATGCAATTGGGGGAGAAAAACTGATCAGTTGCATTTATACATTTTCTGAATAGATACTGACTTCATAAATCCTTTATAGAGTAAAAATGCATATCCCTTATTTAAACACAGGAACAAATACTTTAAACACTACTCACTGATCTTATTTTAATGCACATTGTATTCCCTCTGTATTATGGAAGGAAAAGAATGGAAACAAAAGAACTCAAAGAACGAGCTCTAGGACAAGACATTACATCAAAGTACTGCCAGAAGTCTTCAATGAAAATAACAGAAGAGCCAGGTAACATCACTTATCAGAAAAACTTACAGTTGACTTGTCTTTGTTTCAATGAGCTTTTGAACAGAGAAATCACTAGTTAAGGCAATGATCTTTGTTCCACAGCCTCCCCAGATTATATTTTTTTCAGATAAGTATGAGGATTCGTTTAAGCACATCAGTGGTGTGCTAACATTTCCTACAGTTAGTATCTTCAAAGGTGTAGCACCCTTACACTGCAAGCAAAAATACAGACTCCGTTAGAAACAAGGAGCGTACAGACACTCAGAAACTGTTAAAACAAAACCACACAGCCTGCTGAATTAAATTTACACAGACGGATTTTCTGAACTATTATGGTATCTTTCCAGAATGTTATGAAACTGAAAAGCACCATAGTCTCATTATAGATGTCCCATAGAAAACAGCCTGTGTGAGTGCAAACAGGACAGAGCTGGGACTGATACTTTCTGCAACCCCTGGCGCAGTTCAAGAACTGGATGGAAAGTCACATCCATACCTTGGAGACATCCCACACTGGACCATATTCTAGTTCTGCAGTGCATTGCAACTCCATAACTGCTCTAAATTGCATATGGTCAGGAGCCAGCCCTCAGGAACCAGATGATATAAACAACAGCTCCCAGCATTTCTTTACCTGTTCTGTGAGCAGAACTCTGATCTATAGAAACAATACTGCTTTTTTGAAGATATCTATTCTATGAAAATTTAGTGTGAATGAAAAGAAAAAGGAGCTATAACAACAATAAAGGAGATTAAAACTGTTAGAATATTCTTAATAACAACCATTAATATCACTCTCTAGTCAGTTTGCCAGGACTTTCAAAGTCATATACTAAGAAATAATTTCCCCCTCTTAACTCTATTGGTTAAAACAGATATTGTAAAACATGTGCAGCTCCTCTAAAACTGCAGCAGAAAATTATTTTTAGTTTTAGAGAGGCGATTAAAAAATAAGCTGCATGAAGTAAAGCTACTATTGGTAGCTGCTTTACATATTACTGATAGCATTTTGTAGAACAGACAGCAAAGAACAAGTCTACCTTTACTGCTTTGTCTTCAAAAACTGCCAGTCTGCCATCAGCTGTGCCTACCAAGAAGAAATTCTTCTGTTTGCTGAAACAAAATAAAAGAATGAATTCTAAAAATGCCTTAATCGGGTAAGAAAAACTTAAATGAGCAGCCTCTGGTATTTCAAGATGTTGTTTCATGTTTCATTGAACACTAAAAGCAAATACAACCACCTGTGGTCAGGAATGTAATCTTCAGTTACACTGGGTGCAAAATTAAGTGAAAATACAGGCAAAATAAGCAGTTGTCTGAACAAAACTGCATGAGTGTACAGATGTAATTTTCTGAATATCTTTGTTTAGTCATATCTTCAAATGTAACCTAAAATATTTAAATTAATTTATACCTTTGCTTTGAAAGAGAATTACAGTATAAACAAGTGATGGAATCTGACATTTTCTGCAGACGATGCCTTCTTGTTTCATCTTCTGTGTTAACTGCCCAGAGAGAACCAGACTGGGTTCCTGCTACAATCCAGTTTTCTTTCTCAGTAGGAAGGGTTACTAAGGCCAAACTTAAAATTTTGCTATCTGCAATATCCTAAGTCAGAAAAAACAAAACAGAACAACCTGGTTATGATTTCAGTAAGGGGAAATGCTGGTAAATTGCTGGTAATAAAAATAAAGTACAATGTTCTAGGAGCCTGGACAGACCCAAGACTTAACCTCCCCATTAAGAAATCTAATTCCCTATTAGCAAAATACTTCAGTTGTGCCATCTATCTTCAAAGTGCTGAGAAGGACCCCTCAAACAGTACACAGGAAAATCTCTTAAGCTGAATGCTGAAAAAAATATTATCCCTCTCTATTCTAACGAAGGGCTCAAAGCCATCAGAGAATTAAGCAAATGGAATTACACTGCAATATACGTTCAGTTTAATTGCTAACTCTAAAAGTACTGGTCTAGTATTTCTTTTTCTCATTTTAGTTTTAGAAAAATAAGCCATATAATTTATACCAAAGCTACCAATTTGAATGTAACATGGTCAACAGATGGCAGATGGAAAGATAACTTAAACAACTTTGATGATGAGTCACACTCAGTTCTGGCACACATTTTCATCACAGCACATCAAGCCTGGGTAAAACCTTTTCCCTTTTCTTATGGAACAGGACTGAGATGTACGAAAATCAAATGAAAAGACCTGGAGGCTATCACCCAAAGTGGCACAAGGAGGTGGCATCCATGGGAAGAGAGGAATTGTTAAGAGACTAGCTGGATTATTAGGGGAGGTAGAAATACGAAAGGTTGTATAGCTATTACTCCTTGTTCTAGCCTCCGTGCTAGAAATAGCTTCCATCTGAGTGGAAGAAAGGAACCCAGTAGTGGAAAGACAGTATTATGAGAAAGTTCAGGCTGGATGGCAGGAAGAGAGGAAAAAGTAACTGCTTTTCTGCTTCATTTCATGGCTACAATGATGACTCACTTATGAGCAATCTTTGTTCTCTCAAAGGTTAGCTTTCCAGAAGTAATAGCCTGCTGTTAAAATGCAATTAATTCTTCTGAAATACATCTGGGTGCCAAAAAAAATAGAATAAATGGCAACTTTCCCACATACCTCACAAGTATGTCCATCTGTATTTAGGTTAACAAATGAAAGTTGTGCTTTTTCTGTGTTCCCATTGCCTATCCAGACTCCTGCCTTCTTGCAGCTTTGATTGGCAGCTACCATGCACTCTGCTGTAGACGTGCTGGGTATTGAAACATACCTCATCAAACAGATAAGCTCTGCAGAATTCAGGATCTCATAAACCTACAAAGCAAGCCACAGCATGCACATGCTAATAACAATGGCTTATACAGTGATAAATAACAACCAATGGATAACAATGTTTTATGGAATATGGACAGAGTATCTCAGCAGGTCTGCTCATTTGTATTACCACTATTAATGAGCAATCTTTGTGCACTGAGCAACTTTACTTTGACTCTTACTTTTCTGTTAAAATTTCAGGAAGTCAATGGCGTTAAGGCATGTTTGAAAATGTCACCCATTTCAAAGAGCAATGCAAAGTGTGTAAGAGACAGTAGGTTTCAGATCCTCACCGCTGTTCCTCCTCTCACACACATGAACAGTGTAGGCTAACTGCACTGAAACTATATAACAAAGTCCTTTTTGCATGGCTCTAGTAAAGACCATGAAGTAATCTGAATCTCATTTCACTATGATTACTATACAGCAACACAGGGAAAAACAGCAGGCTAGAATAAATGGTTGGTACATTTGAATGGAACAGTTTATCCTGGATGGCAAGAGCAGGCAACATTTCATGGCTGTTTCAGTTCCAGAAAAGAAGAACAGAAAAAACCCTGTGCCTCTTACTAACTTAAATGTCCTATTCCTTTTTAGAAAGCACAATAACTTTGTGGTATCACAAAAATACAAATAAATACACTACGTAATACCTGGGAAGATGTTGGTCGTTCCTGAGGGTTTTCCTTCAAACACTTTCTAATTAAATTTTCAACTTTAGGCCAGGGGGCACACCCATATTCTTTGACAGGATCTAAAATGTAAAATTAGATAACTTCTTAACCAGCCTTTACCATAGTTCAGAAATTAGAGTTCTGAATAACTTTCTTCTTATTTTAAGAATTCATCTAACTTCTTACAGAGCTTCTCTAAGAAATATCATTCTCTTAAGTAAAACGTCAGCATGAACAGCTTGGAATTGCTCATCTGCCATTAAATGCCAGAGCATGAAATGCTAGAGGTAGAGTCCTTTTCATTAAAAGCAGTTAAAGCAAATGGATTTTGTTTTAACTTTTTCTTTAATGTCCCTATACCTGGGATTGAATGACAGATAAGTGTGAGCTGTGTTTTGATTAATGCTGACCATTCAATGGTATATCATTTCGGTCTGTAGTCTTTACAATTCCTGTGAACATTTTTTTCCCACATTTATTCTTGTGTTTGGGCAGAGTATATGGAATACAGATGAATTTCCAATAAAATGTATAGTTATTGAGATAAACAACTCTATATAGTATTTACGAGTTATAAAAGTTTAAATTCCCACTCAGTGCTTTGAATAGATATCTTATGACTATAAGTGCTGACCTCTCTAAGAACAAATCACTCGTGAATAATGACGCTTGTATTGCTTTTCCTTTTAGCTTATCATAAACCACAGCAGATATTCCAGTCCTACATTAGACAGAGGTAACAATAATGATAAATACCTGCAAATGAACATACTCTGGTCAGCAAATGATAGGCACTGTTTACTTGTGAGCTCAGCCAGCCCCTTTTTTGGTGGACATATATAAACGATGAGCATGCGCACATATGGAACTGTACTATCTCTAGAAACTAATACTTCTGATTATTTCATAGGGCTCATAATACAGAAAACAGCCAAATGGACAGCTGCACTCCAGAGAGTCATCAGTTCTTGGGATGGCCTCTTCACGGAGGGGGTTTAAATTGTCTGAGCTATGAATTGGACTATTCTCCTTAAGGAGTAGAAAAACGTATGAACTCTCTATATCTCCTAATGAAGCAGCCATGCCAGATTAAGTGGTATGGTTGCTGCCCTCTCCTAGATGGAGTGACCTTTCAGTCTTAAAGAATGTTTCATGAGTATATTCATAATTGCAGGGCAATAAATAAGAACGCCATGCATTAAGCTTGTAGTACTATAAAAATTCGACAGCTCTTTATGCAGAAATTGCCAAATACTGAGTTACACTGTCCAGCTGACTACATCACGTCCAGCCAGATAGCCTGTTTAATCTTCCTTCCAGCAGCCAACAACTACATATTGTAATGCAGATGGAATATGAAGAACGTTATGTAGCTGGGCAAGGACTTCACAATCTTGACAAGTTAAAAGGGAATTCCTATTTAAAACCTTTAGGGGTGGCTGCTCTATTAACGTAGTGGCATTTTTTTTTTTTTAATAAGATTATTTAAATATTTTTTAAGGGTTTAAAAAAGATTTAAAGATATGCAGCTTCTCAATAATGGATATTTTAACATAATGTATCATGATCAAAGAACAGAAGTGGAACTGTGTTTATATTAGTGCATGATATGCATTATCACAGTAATATGTAAGGGTCAAGTCCAGACATGGTATTAGAAGGTACCTTCAGCAACATCCATTTTAACTAGGTCTGGATAAAGTCCCAAGTATACAAAACCTCTATTTCTTTAGAAAAGGGAACCAGCTAGGTATCTTGAAATTGCAATAAAATTATAACCAACGTGATGTTGAATGGATGCCTATTTCTCACTATTTCAAAACCGCATGAAATTAGGAGAAGCTTTTAAAAATTGCTATTATTTAGCCTCCTCCTCTGATCACTGTCAGACACAACATAAAACATGAGAGGTATTATTTTTGGAGGAGGCAGGACAAATAGTCCACTTTCATGTTCAAACTTCAAGAAACAAGGCATACCTGGTAACTTTCCTTGTATTGCTAATTCATCAAATTCATTTGGAAACTTCAAGCCTTCCATTATTCTACCTCCTCCTGTTAAAATGTCATAGAGCAGCAAGCCAAATGAATAAACATCAGCTTGCTGATTGTAAATAACATTTCCTCTGGCCACCTCCGGTGCTCGAAATCCTGTAAATAAATCATTCATTAATAGTTATGATTCATACCAAGATGAAGCCATCTTTATCCTATTAAGAGCAAACACTTATTGATGAAAATGTCACAGGAAGAAAACCAAAAATGGCACACTATTTCTGGGTTGGCAGTAGTTTGCATGTGGCAGACCTCCAAAAATATCTCCAGTCAGTATAAAGGAAGGGGACAGCACATCAGTTACAGAGCTCCTGCACCATTACACACAAAATAATTCATTTATCAATGAATACTGAAAGTGAAGGGCAAGTCTGCAGTCTTTATTGAAGGCGTAACATTTAACACTTGAAGTCACACCCTCATGCACAATTTCCAAGACCTAAAGGCACCTTTGAAAGTTGTTGAATTGTTCAGTGCTTTAAAATGGATGCTAATATGTTCTCGCTAAAGTCAGGAAACAGTGCAGGTATTTATTACCTTTAAAAAAAATTAAGACCTACCTAAGCATTACTGAAAATTAAAAAACCAAACAATTTTAGCAGTATAATTTCAGTATCACAATAACCATACTAAAACAAGACAGAAAAAAAATTATAATGAATGCATGTAATTTAATTTGTTCTCTTTTTAAACCTTTAGCATACTCCTTGATTCTCCTAAAAGGGCTTAAAACATTAATAGGAAGAAAGGCCAAAAGGTATAAATCTGGCATCACAACTTGTAATACAATTAGGATTACATTTTGTGATTTTGATTACAGTATAGATTTGAGTTACTTCTTACAGACTACATGAAAAATATATTAGCTATTTTTTGATATAATGCACTGTAAACCAAAGCATTTTTCCATACCTGGTGTGCCTTCGGAGGTTTTTATTCCCATTCGGCAACAATACTGGGCAATGCCATAGTCAGCTATTTTTGCAATAACAGCTGAATTAGGATATAGGGTAAAGAGCAACACATTGTGAGGCTTTAAATCACGGTAGATGATCATTGCTGAATGCAGATACCTGTTAATCAAAAAAGTATTAATTGAAAGCATTCATAATTCAGGGATACATCTATACACACACTGAATGCATTATTCCCACAACAGTAAATCATGCTTTCAAATGTTAAATATTATGTGAAAAAATGTCAAACATCACCAACATGACACCGCCTTACTGGATATTGAGCTTAGAATTGTTCTGAAATACTATTTACTGGCACATAAACACTGCAGTGTTTTAGCACCAAGTCTCATCTGAAGTGTCACTGGCAGTTTGAAAACTGAATCTTAGAAGTTTAAGCTTCATTGGTCCCTGAGCTCCTTTGCAGGTTTTCTCATTTTTACAGTCACACTTAAATAGCTCCTGAGGACATTCACAGACTTTCAGAACTTTAAAAATGCACTTAATTAATTTCTTTGAGATTTTATTAAGAAATCAACAGCGACATAGAAATCTCACCCAGAGCTCTTGCTATTTCTCTACTTATATGAGCACCATTTGTTAGCAGAAAAAAACAGGTAACAAAAGTTTGTGTTATGTATCAGCTAATCAATCATAAAAATACAAGCATTTCTCTGACCCAGGGAATATTCTGCTTGAGATAAAAGAAAATACAAGCTTTTCATTTGCAGTATATTCTACTTGCAGCTGTATACTGTTTTTACAGCAACGCAGAAGTCATTTACCTTAAGCCATCAGCTACATGTAGAGCTATCCTGTGCTGAAGTGTTCTAGTTAAACTTGCATTGTCTTGTTGAAGCAAACGATCAAGAGATCCTTTAAGGGCTAATTCCATCACCAGCATCCGGGGACGGATTGCAGCAGCCAGCAGAGACACTAAACTAGGGTGATGGAGATGACAAAGCACTGCAAGCTCCTGTAAATTGTAAAATCAGATGAAATATTGCAAATAGCATAACTTCTGTAGCCCTGAAGTAAACTCAGAAATGTTTTGGAGTGAAGTCTTGCAATTTTCTTAAGCTTTTCAAGCTCTTCACTAGGGTTGGTATTCCAAAAGCAGCACTACAGAAAAAAAAGGCAATTTCTTACTTGTCTTAGGAGCCTGAGGGAAGTATGTTTATTGAAAATCTTTACAGCAACCTCTTCTCCACCATAGGATGCACGGTACACAGATCCAAACCCACCATCACCTTTTCAATGATAAAATTGAAAAGAAGATTAAAAACTGAGGGATATCAACAATTTCTCAAAAGAATAGCTGAAAGGGTCCAATTTTAAAATGTATGGATCATCCACTGTGTTAAGCTTCATGATCAGTAATCTAAACACACAAACCCCAGTGTCCTAGCATACAACTTAATGGAAAATTCCAAACTAAATAACCTGAAATTCAGAATACCTTAAAAAATACATTTCTACAAAAAGAAGTCTCTAGAATGTTTTCCATATGTTGCAGAACTGACTTCAATAGATTTGTTTACATAAGCTCTGTAAAAAACCCCTACAAAATAATGTTTACCCAAGAGAAATTCAGGAGCTTCATCAAATTCCAGCTCATCATTGTTCAACATAATATTTCTAGGCAAATCAGCCAATATCAGATCAGGAGCAATCTGAGCTATTGGAATGGTATGTCTTGGTTGATCTGGATTTACCAAAAGGTCACCTAAGGAAAACAAATGAGACAAAAAAAAAAAAAAAGGTAGCCATCATTCAAAAGGCACCGAAAGGTACATGGATCTCTGTGAGTGCATATGATCAATGTACCTAAAATTAAATTCATATACGCACATGTGTATATATATATACATGCACACACACACATAAACGTATATATATACATGTAAATATATGGAACAGAACACTAATTAAGTTTGCCATTCAACTTAATATATCTTACATGTTTAAGTGTTTTCAAGGTTCTGTATATGTACCAATCAAATGTGATAGCAAGTGTCGCTATGTAATAACACCAAACTAACCAAGGGATTATTTTTCTGTCTATAAAAAGAAAGAATTCTGTTAGTATGTAGAATGTCATCCTGAATACCGCCTTTTAAGAAAGAATTCTGTTAGTATGTAGAATGTCATCCTGAGTATTGCCTTTTAAATTACTGTTGTATGTGGTCCAATCAAAAGATCTACTACCAGTTTTACTATGTTGTGGATTCAATTCCATGAATGAAGTTGTATGATCGGTATCACAACAAAATAATTCTTTTCATTATTGCCATTTATACATAACTATACAGACTAGCTGCAATCTGTCCCATATTCTATACTTATACAGATGGCTCTTACATAAGAAAAAGAACAAGTTGCTTTTGAGTTATACTGTAATTATTTCCTACAGAAATGAAACGTTTTTAAGTAACATGAAATATCCAAATGTTATAAAGGGGATGACATATAATATTTATCTACATACAAGTGTAGCTCTATATAGCTCATATGGCATAAATATATACCTTCTTCAGCTTTTTTAAGTAAGTCATCAAGTAGTATTTTTTGGTGTTCTTCACCATCCTGAAAGCTGTACAGAGCCCATTTCTTCAACAGTGTTTCCCCTTCACCACATACATCTATATCCAGCAAACCTGGAAACCATTCTTCCATAAGAGAATCTATGTGATCCACAACTTGCCCCAAAAGGATGCACCCTTTAAGAAACCAAAAGAGGGAAATTACAGACTCAATCTGCCATACTTGTAATTACAAAGCTAAACTCTACATTCCAAAGGCAAAAGCACAACAAACCAAAATGCCAAGCTGCAATCAAAGTGGAGCAAAAATCAGGCTCAGGAATAATTAACCTTTTCTGCAAGAAGGTGCTGTAATTTTCAAAAAACTGTCGGGGTTGTTGTCAAATACTGCTGATTCCACTAGACAATACGCTTCAGGAGACCAATTCAAGTAGATGCCTTGTCTCCAATACATTCTGTTAGGACGAAGAGCTCGCTCTAGAAAATACAAAATTAGATTAAAAACCTGATCTCCAATAGGAATGTCATATTTTAAAATATTCAGAATAATTCATGGTACTTTAAATATTTAATTGTGATTGTAGGTTTATGCCTACCCAAATAACAAACAAAATAAAGGCTACAACTTTGTAGACAGAATAGCCCCACAAAAGCTGACTATATGTCAACCAGCGTTCAGTTCTGTTAAGGCATATCCACAAACTAAATATTTAATCAGATGGTAAATCATGTAGCAGGTGATGCATGTAGGGATTACAGAAATGCGTAGGTACATTCAGGTTCAAACACAGAATATCTTAGGCAACATATGAAAAAAACTCAGCAATTTGATCTTTTCCACTATCATACACTCATGAAATAGCAAGATGTGACTGGAATTCTATGCTCAGGGGAAAACTGAATGCCAGAAGAGCAGGCAGTTCTAAATCATATTTGTAGAGCATTAGCAATGCATATTTTTCATACTTTACTCGTCACCAGTATTGATAAATCACACATTAAAAACCCAAAGATTAATGAAATTGCAAAGTTGAGCAGACAGATCTCATGTCAAAGCACAGAATTACTGGAAAAAAAATTAGACAACCCCCTCTCCCCTGCCCTTCTGATAAAAGCAAAGTTTTTAGACTTTCATAAAGGGAGAATCAATGAACCTGAAGAAAAGCAGTTTGTATTTCTATGTGGAAGACACATCCTTTCCTGTATTCTTTGTAAAAGCAAATGGCAATGTTGCATAAGTATAAGGATTTCCTCCATCTCTAGCATGTGACAGAGAAATAGCTGGCTTACAACCTTCACTTTCTTTTGCACACCACTGTAAAGATCAGGCACTGTCTATTCCTGGATATATCTAAGTTACAAAAATGACCACTGCTCTTTTTCTCACATTTGTGAAGTGGCCAGAAATTAGGTAAAGCAAAACAATGTTGGGGATTAGAGCTTTAACATGTAGGTGTTGGCATTCGAAGCAAACATGCTCACTATTGCTTTTGGAGATAAAGATTTGTACCTCTTCCTGACAGCATGTAAGGTGATATTTCAAGCAACCTGTTGATCAGCCTGGACCAAAATCCCATAGGAAAGTATGGCATCTCATAAAGCCTGATGATAATTTCCGAATTTTCACAGTGGGGAAGTTCTATAACAGGTCTGTGATCAGACAAACTGAAAGAATAAAAATATTAGACAGTAATTGAATGATGTAATTTATCCAAACTGACTGATGACATACATTATTATGTAAAATGTATTATTTATTAATGAATGAATGATTCAAATGATCAGGGAGCAGACAGATAATGTATTTGCTTATTCTACTTGCTTGTGCTAAAGTGGAGTTCTGCTGTAATTTAACCCCAGCAGAACCTCACTAACAATCATTAGATATTGAATGTAAATGTGAAAAAAACCTGAGACACATAAAAGGCAAGTAAGGCATTCAGATAAAATCTTCCTATCCCAGGACTTTGAAGAATGCAGAAGCTCTAACCAATACAACCATGCAACACACTCTCCATTAAGGAACATAAGCATTATTAAACACATTAGGGAAATCTGTAACTGAGGCAGAGAAACTGTGTTACCTGCTGCAGATAAAGCAAAAAGACCGCATTAAAATTCATAACACTTTTTTGTCACCACATTGAATAACTAGACTGTTTGGAAGAGATACTGTCTCTGAGTAACTTGACTGTGGTTCGCACTCCAAGCAAACAGGCTATAGAAATTCACGGTTATCTTTCATATTGCAATAAATATCTGTAATGCTGGCACATACTGCAATGTAAAGCTAAATTATAATCTTCCTGTTGTAGTCTCAAAGCATGGTAACTGTAAAAGAAATACTATCCTCATAAAGCATTTTATCATTTATAGATTCAATTTACCTACCGTGCTAATATGATGTAAGCTTTATCTGCTACAAGGTCAGCTTAAGATGTCTCTGAAAGCATTACTAAAATGTAGTGTACTAAGTATA
The DNA here is from genome assembly GCF_947461875.1 of Haliaeetus albicilla. Lineage (NCBI taxonomy): Eukaryota > Metazoa > Chordata > Aves > Accipitriformes > Accipitridae > Haliaeetus > Haliaeetus albicilla. Next base: position 16,293,283 of record NC_091496.1, read on the forward strand.
TATCATGCTTTCATATACCGAATTGCTTTGATGATCAGTTAAACTAGTTAGCCTGATGGGAGGTTTTTATTTTGATTGATCTCTATGGCTGTCATTTGTGGGTTTATCTCTTTGCTTACCTGCTTGGGATTAGTAGTTGATCCTCTCCTAATGGCAAAGCAATCTGAAACTTTTCTAGAAGCTTGAAGTATTGTGACATGTAGATCTTGGGAAACCTGCTCTTCTTTAAAAGGAATTTTTCCACATCTGAACGCTTTACAATTCCCTTAGGATATTTAGAAAAGCCTTCCACTTTCACCATCAGAATCTTTCCAAAAAAGTAAAACAATTTCAGGTGTACAGTCATAATGAGATTGCATTTTCCTGACAAACTTTGTTCCCTGAAATATTTGGTAGCCTATTATTTAGGGGGAAAAAATAAGACTCCATTTCACAGTGAAACCAAACTTTTCCATAATGCTAGCCAGCAAGAAGACAGCAGTGAAAAAACTTAACCTGTCCAAGCCACTTGTGTGCTACCATTCTTCAGTAGCTTTCACTGTGTGTTGTGATCTTCTAGATCTTTTCTCACTCTTAATCCCACCAACTTTAAAGACTCAAACTTACGTTTTTGCCATCCCATTTCCTGCACTGAATGAAAGTAAAGCTTCAGAGGTTAGGAAATCTGAATATATATAAAAAATATTGAGTGTTTCTAAATCAACATTTCAACAACGGTTTCACTCAAGCAGTCAGTCTGCTACTCTCCCATCCCAACATGTGAATCCATATCACTCACTTTCCTCTGCCATCACTACCAAGCCCACAATGACCCTTCTTCCCCCATTCTTACTACTTTAATCAAACGCTCCAGCTTTCATCTCAACCTATTGCAACATATTGCAGGATTACTTTGCATCTGTGGGGTTTTTCTATTCTACATATATTCTTGTGTCCGATGCAATTTAAATGATACTGGACATTGCAGTGTAAGAACGTAGAACCACTGAGACAGTTGTCTAGAAAGCAAAGGAAACAGAAAGAGCCAGGTAAACCAATCTGGGCCCTGAGAAAATTCTAGATCATGAAACAGTAAAGTAATGGTAAAGAAGAATCACTGATAAGTTACAGTGGTTTCAGACAGGCGAAAAAGTTCCATGAATGTAGATACAAAAACTAATCAGAGTCAAACCTGTGCCATGATTTTACATAGCCACTTAGGATCTACAAAATACAGATCTCTTAGCTGTAGTGCTGGGTCTTGAAAATGAAGAAGTACACCTGCGCAAAGAATATTGTAATTAGCAATGCATTTCTCAAGCTCCATATTAAGCAAAGTAAACAGTCCACTCTGGGCTGTTTTTCTTATGTGACTTGACATAAGCAATTTGAATAATACAGCTATTGAATTTATGTCAATATCTCAGGAGAGTATAATGCAATCACAGTTTGTTCAGCTTTACCTTTATTTTCAGATGTTTTGTTAGATTTGTAATCTGACTTGTTTTTTTGCGAAGCAGCTATGCTCTGTGTGGTTTATTAGGTAATCTTATGAAGTCTGCATGGCATTTGAGATAAGCTGTCACATGTATTCATCTAACCGCTGTTCTATTCAAGCTATTACAGCAATTGCATCTTTCTTCAGAAACCGTACTATCTAACCAGCAGGTACGATGTTTTCAAGGAGGGCTAAGAGATTAAATTGTTACAGTAGTGATCCTTTATATCATGGAATTCCTTTGACATAACAACCTGGATTATCAAATGACTGTTACCTAACCTCAAGCATTTCAGCTCAACACTTTATGGCAACCTTGTGCAAGATATAAAAATGCATAGAGGTCTGTCTGCTGCAGATTTGCAACAAAGTGCTAACAAACATACACTGAAGATAATATTTTACCTGATTCATTAAGAAAGTGAACTGCGTGAGGGAGTTCATTTTCATCCAATTGTAACTGGCTTTCTTGTACCAGTTCCAGTAAACGTTTCTGATCAATCACAGGAAATTCAACTGGGACATTTTTACGTTCCAGCAAAATTCTCTTCTCCAGCTCCAAGTAGCTGTCAGGAATTAGCTGACCGACCACTGGTTGATCTCTGATCTGTATAATTAGGAATAATAATCTTAAATGTATTAATTTATTCATGTGAAATGCAGACAATAAAACTAAGATGTAAGCTGGGTATGTCCACTCAATAGTAGCAGTGAGAAGGAACAAGAACACTCTTTTATTGACTAGCATGGTTTCTGAAAGGTAGATTCTTTCAGAATTATAATATGAATATCTTTCTATTAATAAATACTCAAAGAAAATATTTCCATATTACACGTAAATAAAAAATAAAAAATTATGTCATCTCAGAAGACATCATTTCAAAGAGAAGCTTTGATTTGAAGTAAAAGGAAAATATTCACTATATGAACAGATGATGTCATACATCTCAGGTTAACACAAGACAATAGGCAAATGAATAAAAAAAAAGATACCTTTTGTAATCTGTAATATCTCTAGACATGTCTTTAGATAAACTGGGGGGAAAAGGGTAGTAGCTCAATTAAAAGTCTCCACTGCTGATAGTCAGTGGTCAAGAGGATCAGCTTAAGATGATCTTAAGAGGAGAGGAAGAAATAAATTTAGCCAAGTTAGTGACACTTACGGGAAACAGAGTTGGGTGCTTTGCCCCTGTTCCTGACCAGGTTCTTCATTCTCCATAGGTGCTAAGCTAGTAATTTTTTTGAGGAAATGGGAAACAATTTTCCCAACATTTCCAAATTGGCTTCTTAGTTTGTAATCTTCCTCTCAAAGAAGTTAAACACCAATGCACTGTGGTATTTTTATGTGCCAAAAATGTAATTAGTACCTTGTGAAAATGTTATTAGTACCTTGTGTAATTTCAAAGGCTCAGAGCACTTGATGACAAAGTTGAATACTTAACTCATTTTGCCTAACTTCTAAGCAGGTGCCTTATAACACTCCTTTCACAGTGTCTACATTATTTATGGAAACTACCTCCTTTCCTTCAGGCCACCTTACATTTTTGTAGAAGTTTAAACATCAGTTTAAGTCATAGTCGCAAGAGATGTGGATGTTACAGGAACAATTTTTAGGTCCCTAAGAGTGAAATGTTTTCAAAAAGCAGAACTTCTCCTGAGTGTTGAAGAAGTACAGTGAAATATAGGGCTACATATACCTTTACAAACACCAGCTCTATTCATGCCTACTGGATGTATGAGAAGTGGAATTAATCCATTCCATCTGAACAGGCCACTTCATTGCCTCTTAGCACTGGTTAGCTATTCCTTGAACTGTGGAATGAAGTTAGGCATAGTATGGATGTGGCTAAGCTGCTAGTTTCTGAGAAACAAGAGGTGTGTGCACTCTTTCTCTCCTTTGTAACACCATTAGTGTGAGGCTGGTCATAAATACAGCATTTGCTCTATAAAATCTTCAAAGCAGTAATTCAGAAGAAATTTGGGCTCTGCTATGGTTTATGAAGTTCTGCCATTGACTTCAGTAGCACAGGACATCACCTTTTCTCTTTAACATGTTTTGACACTGCACAACTGATATCGTATAAATGAAAAAATAAAAATATGTATATTTTTTTTGCTACAGATTGGATCCTGTCTTTCTATAAGCTCCATGCCTGTGCTAGTCTCTTCATGCTTGTGATTCACATTTAGAGCTTCATGTTGTGGCTACGGAGATAGCAGGGAATGAGTGGTAGGGATGACTTTGGAGACAACAGAACTATGAGTGCAGATTCTCCAGTTCAGGAGGATCATTCAGTCCAAGGGGTCTTCTTTTCCTGCTTTAATTCACTTTCCTCTTTCTAGAAATGGTTTCACACTATGTAAAATGAAATCAGTAAATGGAGAATTAGTTGACTTTCAGAAATCACAAAATCTTATTTTCTGGTCCCCATAGATCTTGCAATACTTATTATTGCAATTACATGTTGCCATCCAACAACAACCAGTTTTTGATCACATTTCTTCCTAAGAAAAAGATGGCCTGTTTTTAATTAAAAATATTCTATTTATGGCCCTAGTGATTGAAAACATAACTTAGCTGAGATTTTTACTAGGTTGCTTTTTTTGGCAGAAAATGAAATGAAAACAAACCTGGTGATCTTCCTTCATTATTTTTCTGTGTGTAACATTTTATAGAAGGCAAGATGAGTTTGCTATCACACTAAAAATGTATTTAATTATGTGTTAATTAATGTTTAAAAATATATTTACTTAACTAAAACTAGAATGTTTTCAACATTATGAACAGTAGGTATCTTACCTTGAAATGAAGACTTTCCTTTATTATGATTTTCCGAAGTCTGATAATGGAATCGGATTCTTCCGTAGCATTCACAAAGTGATAATCTTGGATTGCTGGGAAGCCTCGCTTATTCAACAGCTCTCTAGTAATTTTACTCATGCAGGCCTTACGTTGCATTTCATCAGAAACATCTAAATGAGTGCCAACAAGAATGACGGGCGATGTTGAAGCTCGAGCCTATTATTAAGATCCATACAGTTGATTAACTCAATAGTGAATGTTGATGTTATTGTTTTATATCCACATAAAATGCGAACAATTTAGTCAAAACAATCAATACAATGAAAAAAGCAACCATTTCTCCCTCTTTAAATATACCTCTTTTAAATAAGTTTGAAATCTGAAATACGATGTCATGTCTTTATCCAGAGTAAGTTTAAACTGCAATCCCACATAATAGCCTTGACTGGATAAGGCAGTAAAAATGCATCAGCCTATAAATATGAAACATATTTTTTAACACACAGAGAGCAGTCTATTTCCAAATAGAAATATTAAAAAATCAGCTTTTTCTAAAAGGAAGCAATATAGATCTGGATTTCATACTTTGCAGATTAATTGCAAATTAATTGTCAACTTGTCATTGTCAGTAAGATAGAGGGACAACTATTTTTCATTAAAAATGCCGAACAAAATAGAAAAGCAAAGGGTACTCTGCTAGTTGTCACCAGAACAGTGCAGCAATGAAACACCAGTGAGTACTGCATAGCAAAGGAGAACACATCAGAAATGGTCTTCATCAACACTAAACAGACTGTAAGTCTCTGTCCTGTATCACTGCTCAAGGTGAAAAGAGTGAAAAAGATGAGTTTAACAAACAGGATCAGTATACAAAATCTTTATGTAATTGCATTGCCCAGCCACGGCTAACCATCATACAAAAGGAAAAGACAAGTAATGCTCACCATGGGGTGATTCCATCAAATGAAAATAAAACACATAGAGCAAAAGAAAAATATATAGGCAGATTCTCAGACCAATTTCCCTACCATAGTCCTGGAATCATCCCTATTAACAATAGGATGCTAAGCATGCACTTAACAGCATGATTTCAAACCTGCATCTAGTCAGTTTAACATTAGCCAAATTCTGATTTCTGCAGAATATACAATGGCATAAAAGAAAAAGCAGGTTTAACTCATCATCTGTTTAATAATACCCATTTCTTATTTTTATCAGTCAGTTAAAAATATTGCCAGAACATACAAACTATTATTTTGCAAATCACTCTGACCATTTTAAGAACAAAATGGTGCTAATCATGTCTTTGTATGTCTACAAATATTTTCATATCCAATATATGATTACTTCAGCTCTTGTTTCATCTTACTATTTTTATTTGCTGAAGAGCTTCTTTCCTCTTCCCCTGTCTAAAAATATTTGTGGTTAATTTTCTGTTCACCAACAGCTCCCTGGAAAGTGGAATTCCATTGTGTATATATCTATGGCTTACCTTGATGTTAAAAAGCCATGGCTTCATAGCATCCACCTCTGCTTGTCCTTTGCTGAGATCATAAACAGCGAGATATAAAGCTCTTTGGGTCATAAAATGAGGATGGGTACTGTAGAATTCCTCTTGTCCTAATGATAAAAAATTTCCACTGTTGAGTACTTCCCTCATGGAATATCTTCAGATAAGGCAGGAGAACACTTATTCTCAGATCACTAATCCACAAATGAAATCAGTGCTTACAGAAAATTGTCTAAATTGACAGGAGGCCTGTAATAAGTATGAATTTTAGGTAGGTACTCTGTAGTAGCTCATTGACTGAAGTGTAGTGTTGAAGTATGTAAGCTAGTTTTAAATCAAGAAGTGTAAGATTTAACAACTAGATAAACATGGTTGCTGCAAAGACAATTTGAAAGGTCATGATTCTTTTAAAACTCCAGTATTTCTCCCTCACTCTTTCCTTCCCTTACTTTCTTCTTCCCTCCCTTTCTCCTATCCTTTCAGCAACTTCAAAATAAGACTCCTAAGTTCGCATGATTAAGCACTTAAAATCACAACGGAAGCTGGACATTCAGCTTTAATTCTGCTCTTCTGTGCTTATCCATTGTGATATAGACTGTATTTAAATGATCGTGGACCAATGTTTAAAAATAACTTTTCTATAGCCTAAAATACCCCTGAATTTTAGAAGTGCTTCTGGAGTCCCCCAAACTTAGAAAGTTTTCCAAAGTCCAAAGTTTAAAGTCACCCCCTAAGTGCTTTGTTTTCTGTGACATTACGAAACGGTGATACTGTAGAGCCTAGAGAGACTCAGACTATAAAAGGGAGAAACAGTTGAGTGGAAGATGACTCTTCTGGTGACTGATTACAAGCAGTTTCTTACTATTCTGAAATGACAGTTCTAGAGTGCTATGGTTGAAACGAGGGGTCAGACCACATTTGGTGATGAGAAATTCCTGGGGCCTTATGTTAAATTTGAGAGATTATCTGCCAATTTACAGAATTCACTAATATAGAAGTGGTTACTTGACTTTTGGTGTAAATTTGCATGATTCTACTGTCCAGAATTCAAAATTTCACAGGCTGACTCTAAGTAATGCATTACTGTGTTAGAAAAGAAAATAGTAAAGGACAATAAGCTCTTGAAATACCTCCAAAATCCCACACATTTAATATAAGCTCTTTCTTCATTTTGCCTTTCCCTTGAATGATCCAGTCTTTTACATCAATGCCTACTGTAGCTTTTGGAGAGCCCAATTCTGTTCGTTTGCACTTCATTAGTTGTTGTAGCAGGGTGGTTTTCCCACTGCCAGTGTTTCCAACAATCATGAGCTTCATTCTGTTATAAGGTACAGCCTTCTTCAGTCGTTGTTGAAGAAATCTGGCATAAAAAAGTTTGCAGAACTCATAGAAGTGTATAATAAGGAAAATATCAACAGAACACAAGATCATACCATTTTCTTCAAATTTTCAGTATCTGTTTGACGTTACTGGGATTTTAAGTCTATTCTAATTCCTGACTTGAAAGTTAAAGCTTAATTCAGAATGTGTCTCTTTATTTTGTAAATAAAACAGAAACATATGAGAAATAATTGGTAAGCACCATTTATTGCATGGTTTATAGAAGCACCAAATTCAAGAAGTAATACTATTATAGTCTAAATCGCTATAATCTATTTTATGTGTGCGTTGATATATGATACCTTCCATAGAGTAGCATGCTGGAATTCATACGACAAACCAGCATGTCTTTTCAAAAGAATATGTTCTTTTCTTAATGCTTACTGCATATCCCGAGAAAGCAAAACAAGAATATTCAAGAACAATAGGGCAACAAACCTGATAATGTCTCTGGCTTTGAATCCCACATGTTTGAAGTCTAAATTAAGATGGAGTCCTTCCAAAGGAAGATCCCAGATTTTGGACAGTCTTCCCATTTCATCTGGAAAGAATCTCAAATCGGGATTATGACTTACATCCAGAGAAGTCAAATTCTCTAGGAAGCCAATCTGAGGAGGAATCTAAATAAAAGAACATTGAATGGGCAATTAAATGTTTAAAAAAAAAAAAAAGTATGAGCATGAATACATTAATGTTTAACAAAACTAGGTATTATTTTTACCGCTGTAGTTTAACTTTTTTTAGTAAACAGGCCTAATATTCCACACTAATAGACAAGGACCTCATAATGAATTCATTATACAAACTGATTATATGACACATTCCAGACAGAAAAACTTAATAGAATATGGTGATTTTCATTCACAGGAAGTACTATTTGCACTAACATATCATTTCATTAATAGAATTTACAATTTTATGAGAAGTGATATGAAAATCAAATGAACATTGAAAAACTGCATTAAATTGAAAAGTGATTTCATTTTCTTTAGGTAGAATCTTACACTTTACCTCCTTTAACTTGTTGTGGGACAGGTGTAGCTTTTCTAGCCTAGACCATGCACATGCCTTTTCACTTAAGTCCAAGACGTCTATTTGATTATAATTAAATAACAGCTCCCTTAAGTTTAATGATTTCCAGTGCATTGGTCCAGGCAGGCTTATGATCTTGTTTTGGCTTAAATCTACTGATCGCAAACTAAAAACATGAAATAAAAAAAAAAAGAAGTTAGCAAATGAAAAAAAAACCCTGAGATTAACTGGAACTGTATTAATTTTTAATAAATAAACAAATAGATTAGATATCAGAACAGACAGTTTTCTGACAGCAATGTACATAAAAGATAGAGAATTACTACTACAAGCAAAAGTAAGATGATATTATAAGTAGATCTTCACTACCTCAGAAAAAATTATAAGAAAATATATATGATTGATTCAGTATAATATTCTTTCAATGTATTTGTGAATGAAATTGCCTGGTCATGAAAATAAACATCCACACTATACTGTGTGTGTAAGTTTCAGATAGTAAATGAAAGAGTCACTTTAAATAAGTGTACATATTAGGATAATAGTCCACTTCCTTCTTTCTACAATTTGCAGACATGCATGGCTCTGTTCACATTAGTAGAAGACACAGATAAACATGGTTCACACTCCTGTAGTGCACAACTAATGTAATACTAATATGTATTTTCATGTGCTTTTTTATAAATCTCAAATTAAAAAAAAAAGCAATGGGGAACTTCCTGGTATTATCAACTTTCTAGAACCCAAGATTCCACTTATAAACTATGGAGCCCCACTAGGTGATCTGAACTGCTCTCTTTCTTGCTCCTAACTTAGGAAACTAACACCAGATGCTATGGCTACCTCACTTATCAGAATGTTTCTATGAATATATGTTTGTAAATACATGTATGTGCATAAATTACATAGTCCAACTACACATGCATTTAAGAACTACATAAAAAAGAACATTTCATTCCCGTAAGTCATCTGTTGGACAAATATGCTGTTTATGTACTGTGGAAAATGAAGCATGCAAAAAATCCATGCAACTCCTTATTGTCTGGGCTGGGAGATGTAGAACCTGAAAGCTGCATCTTTTTCAACATATCCATTAAATTTGCTGCTGTGAATATAAATGTTAGCATGCTGAATCAGTGTAATATCATGTTGATAATGACATGCTCTATGTAAATTTGATTAATGTAAGTTCACAAATCTATGGATCTGCCCTCCCCATAGTGCCATCAGCACTCACATCTACCCACATCTATCAGATAACTGATCTGATCATCCCTTCCAAGCACTCCTTCCACAATCTGATTCTAGTGACCTGTTAAGGTCAGTAACTTGTATAAAAAATAAAGTCTGATTTTCACATGAGTAATGCTTTGAAGGTATACCAAAATAAATGTCACATGCATCTTTATCACAATTCTATCTAGAGGAAGTGTCACTCTTTGAGAATAAATATCTTGTGATATTTGGGAAGTGAAAAACTAATCTCAGTAGCCTTGTGCAAAAGTCTGCAGAACTTCTTGAAAAGGAAAAATTGCCAGTATCTTTTTACTGTTGGTTTCAAGAAAATAATAAAATTATTCTGGTCTTCTCAGCAAGAACTGTCAGCTTCAGCAGTCAAGCAATATATTCTCAATAACAATGATTTGAATCTGAGGAATAGAATTTCTCAAAACAATGAAGAAAACATGACTGATTTGTCTTCAGTTAAAAGCTACTACATTTTGGATTTAACCTGTTAGAATATTTCCTGAAAATCAGTAAAACATGCAGAACTTTTTGCTTAACAAAGGTCTTGCCATCAGATTTTCTTCATCAAGAACTTGTCATTAACTTCAATGGATAAAATAGTAACTTACTGTGGTAGAAGAAGAATTGCTTCTGGAACATTAATAAAATGATTTTGGGATAATTTTAAGGTTGTTATGCTGGATGACAAGTCAGGTATTATTTCTAGAGCAGAAAAAGAGGTTAATCCTATTACTTTTCAGAACTGTTCAAATTATTTTTAAGACTGGAATTTTCTAAAATCAAAGACAGACTAAAAAGTCAGTCTACCATCTTCTATACACAGGTCTTTGTACAAGCTACCAAAGGCAGAATCTGAATCTTTTTTTTAAAGCTTATTTAAAACTAAACTCCCCAAATGAAAGAAGTTTAGAACTGAGTTAATGTATTGGCTTTTATCACATTACATACTATCATACTTCATCTCATACTGGCACTAAACACTGAAATAATCTTACTTGCACTTTACTGTATTGCCAGTATATGTAACATTCCCATAATTCACCCAGTGAGTGGTGGGACTTATGCATATAAAAATGACTCTAATAGTTCAGCTGTGTTTAATGCAGGCATAAGAGCTACGTTCTGAAATACTGTGACAATAATTTCAAAATGGAAGATTTTATGTCTTGAAGACAGAAATAAATTCTGACAGTAACTTATGAACTCCTGCAGTATCATTAAAATCTCATTTATGTAATTTGTATCTTTCATAGGTAAATTAATTTTGACACCTTTGCATAAAGTATGCTAAGCCACTGTAACCCACTCTCAATTCAATTGCTTAAATACTGGGTTCTACTGAAGGTCATCTGCCCTGTCGTACCTAAGCATTCTGCACATGGCTTAGAGATACAACACAGGAACTATGGAAGACCTGCTTTTTCTGGACCAGAAGCTGTAAGCCAAGTGTGATACTTCAGGGCATCTCAAATGACACCTGCATTCAGACTAGTGAACCAAACATTCTGTCTTATTCAGAAGACAACACTGGATATAGTGTGGTAATACTTAGAATCATAGAATCATTTAGGTTGGAAAAGACCTTTAAGATCATAAAGTCCAACCATAATCCTAACATTGCCAAGTCCATCACTACACCATGTCCCTAAGCGCCACATCTACACATTTTTTAAATACCTCCAGGGATGGTGACTCAACCACTTCCCTGGGCAGCCTGTTCCAATGCTTGACAACCCTTTCAGTGAAAAAATTTTTCCTAATATCCAATCTAAACTTTCCCTGGTGCAACTTGAGGCCATTTCCTCTTGTCCTATCACTTGTTACTTGGGAGAAGGGACTGACTCCCACCTCACTACAACCTCCTTTCAGGCAGTTGTAGAGAGCGATAAGGTCTCCCCGAGCCTCCTTTTCTCCAGACTATATAAACCCAGTTCCCTCAGCCACTCCTCATAAGACTTGTGCTCCAGACCCTTCACCAGCTTTGCTGCCCTTCTTTGGACATGCTCAAGCACCTCAGTGTCTTTCTTGTAGTGAGGGGCCTGAAACTGAACACAGTATTCGATGTGCGGCCTCAGCAGTGCCAAGTACAGGGGGACAAACATTTCTCTAGTCCTGCTGCCCACGCTATTTCTGATACAAGCCAGGATGCTTGTATTGTATGTATTCCAGTACAGTATTAAAGCTGTATTAGTACTAGATTTGCAAGCTAACTTTGAACAATTTCCTCTGCCTTTCCTCTGAACCTTCCCCAACAATATGTACGATCTTGAGTACACTCAACCATTTTTACAGCATCCACTACAAATGTAAAAACAAGATGAGTTACTCCAAGTCAGATCAAATGTCCATCAAGCCCCACTGGAAGTATATGGCTTTCCAACACTGATCAAAAGCTGATGTTTAGGGAACTGTATAAACAAGGACAAGCAAATGTGGTATTCTCCTTTTCTGTTCTCCCAAGACTCCAAATGCTGGTGGCTGAGGAATTTTGTGACTTGGAATGGTTTCTAGAAAGTGGATCCTATTTCCACAGATACTTACCAAGAGCATTCATCCTGGCATTGAACTGCTCCAGTTTTGTACAGCCCATGAAGACATTCTCAGCAAGGGATGAAATATTGTTCTTACTAATGTTTAAAATTTTCAGTTCTTTCAAGCATATAGGTGAACATAAGCATGAAATTTTGTTTCTATGATAACAAAAAGAAAAAAAATATACTTTTTTTATTCAGAAACTATTAGCTAAACAGTGAAAGTAAAGAGTATTGATCTGGCAATGCTATCCTTACACTGGTAAACCAAAAATAAGATTTTTATCTATATAGAGACTGACCAGTCAGCAGAAACACTGGTACATGTGGCAACATGCAATAACATGACTGACATTAAGATTGTTTTAATTAATTTGGAGAGCAAATGTCAGAATGTACTACAAGGTGTCATTTCCTGATTACGTCCTGCAGCTCAATCTCACACAAAGAGGACTGTTGCATTTGTGAGTAGTCCTGTTTAGTAAAGATATGTGTTTGGAGGATTATATTCACAGAATGACTATCAATCTAAAAAAAGAATGGAATCCCATATAGGGGATACAATTCAGGATGAGTTTATATTGTTACAGACAATGTATTCTGGGAAGAAGAACACCAGAAAGAGAAAGATACAAAGACCCTGAAAATCCAGAGATAAACAAACCATGCAGCACTGTTTTGCAAGGGTAATATTGCTAATAAAGTTCAAAACAAAGCTAATGAAGAAATGCTACAGGATTTTGAATTTAAAATATTGCTTGTGTAGATTTGATCCATGTTTAATACTGCTTGCTTTAGTTACATATGTTGCTATCTTTCTTCTGTGTGAACTTCTGTGTAAAAAATGTCACCATCTTATTTAGAATAAATTATGGGAGATGAATGAGACAGTATCTGCAGTTTACAGAGCTATCAATAATAGCATTCTTAAGAAATCCGTATAGGTATGAATTATCTCACTCACTAACAAATATGATAAAAAGTGCTGGTAAACAAAAAAATACGTATTTTCTCTGCTTCTGTCATTTAAAACATATCCATACCAATAAATGCACTTCCGTCACTCATACTTCCATAAAACCTTTGGTGAATATGAAATACATTGGAAACTGTATTCTGTATACAGAAAACCTAGTTGAGTATGTTAGACAACACAGACAGTCCTGTGGATGAATAGTATGGCAGTAGAAAAATGCTGAACTACAACATTTTTAGTATGTTACTGAAACTGCAATGCTGTTAGATTCTATCAAGGCCCAAAGATATTCTCATGTACTTTTTAACACAACACTGAAAATTGTAGTAAGTTACACATTTGGAAGATAATGTCAGTGTTCCACTGCTGTCTAAACAATCCTTTCCATGCTATAACAGTCATCATTCTGGATGACAAATATACTACTTTCTGTTATGTTTGTTATGCTACAGTCCATTCACTAATGCTACTCACCCTTCTAGCAATAGCTGTTCCAGATTTTCAGCAACATTTGTAAGAAATTCAGGAGTGCACACCAACTGATTGTATGAGAGATTAAGTTGCTTTAGAGTTGGACATCTGAGGTATGGATCCAAAGCAAAGGAAGGTCCAATGTCATTTCGAGAGATATCAAGATTTGCGATACAGTTCATTTTCAGTAAGTAAGTTGGAAAAGAAGTGAATCGGTTACTGTGCAAATCCAAGTAAGTCAAGCACTTCAAGTTCTGAAAGAAAAGGATAATTTGTTTTTAAAAAGTTAAATGAAAATATGAATTTATAGGTTTTAAATTGAGTTATATTTTATACAATTTATTAATTTACTTATATTTCTCTCACTAGGAAAAATAGCAGGAAGTAGCAATCATACCAATGTAACCCATAATATTTCTATTACAGAATAAAATAGAAAGCATTTTCAAAATTAATTAGCTCAGTGTCATAAAATTTAACAGATAAGAATTGCCCGCAGTTCTCGGTTTCATTTACATTATTATGTTACTCAATATAACATGTCCTAAAGCAGTTCTCTGCAGTAAATGACTTGAAACAGTTCCATGAAAATACTTTTATTTCTAGCTGAATGTAAATCCACTGAATGAAAATTGAGTGAACGTATGAAGCATGCAAAAATATACACCCATATTCATGAGTAGTATTGTTATGGGTACATTGTTAGAGACAAACAATTTATTTAATCTCAACTTGTATTACATAAAATTATGCAGAATTACTTCACACAGTTGTTCTGGAATGTTTGTAAGAGCATTTTGGTGGAGCTCCAGTTTCTCAAGATGTTCCAGATGACTAGTTAAGCAGCTATTCTGGCTGATGGCATCAATGTTCTCCAGCTCATTTGATGAAAGATCTAGTGATTTAATATATTCTTTCTCTGAGATCAATGAAGAAAGACTGTCTGATGGTCTTATATGTGGTGAAAATTTTGAGATGCCTTCTATTAAAACAAAAAACATGGGAAAACCAGCATGATTTAATTTATCACATAATTAAAATTAAGATCAATCAACTTGGGATGTAAAGATGCAGAAGACAGTGAATGTTTGGATATTGGTTAAGAACCAAATCCATGAAGACTTCTATTAAGAGACAAATTTATAAGACCGTAGGGAAGAGATGGACACTTATGCACTGCACAACAGAAGTAGCTTTTGAAAGCTAATAAGGGCGCTCATGAAATTTCATTGCCTGTTTAATTCTACATAAAATATTTGTGAAGCCCAGGAAAAAAATTAATTCCCTGTATATGCGTTATTTGTACTCCACTGTAGTATTTCCAAAATTTATCCTCCTCTTTGTAAACTAATGTATAATCTGACTAAAATCTTTGCATGCTATGCTTGTGAAAGCATTAAGGATGAAAAATCTGTTATATATGTTAAATTGTAGTTTACTTACTGGGGGATTCATCTGAAGGCAAGAATTTTCTTCTTTGTTTCATTAGTGGTTCATAATCTGAGCCAGGTCCCTGGAAAATCCCAGAAGCGAACAAAAAACATTTATGGACATATGCAGATATCTGAAATGATCTGAATTCAGATAATTTCTTTTTATTGTGGTTTCTTTTTATCAGAACTTCCGGGGGAACACAAAGAAACTGTACATTTCAACTAAAAATAACAATAGGTCACATCTTCATAAAACTTACTGATCCACGCAATATGAAAGAACAGTGGATTTAAAGTGCCATGGAAGCAGTGCATTTTTTGGCAACCTAAAATGACTTTCACTAGGGTGGGGTGATAGGATGGGACAGGATACTACAAAAAATAGCTTTCTCTAGGGAAGCCAGTCTCTCCAGTTTCCCTTTACAGTCAATGGAAAGAGACAAGCTTCTTTCAAAGGAACCTGACTTTGATTCCACCAATTTGTCCTCTCATGTCTTCTTATGGAATCAGTCTCTCTTCAATGATTGCAGTAGCACTCTGAAGATTAGCTTCACTAAGTGGTAGTTAAGTCTTTGTGAATAGGCCCACAGTTTCTGTATCTGCATTTGAACATCAGACCGGAAATTTGAGTAATTCACAAGAACGTGTACTTTTTATTGATTGTAAGTTTTTGCTGAAATAAACTCTCATCTGTGCAGTGATCTGGAGCGCAGTAATTGCACAGCAATAGAAGGAAATATTAAATGGCAACAGCGAGACAAAAGCCTATATGGTTACATGACCTTTCCTAACACTTGATTATTAACAATTTTGCTGTAGGCAACACAGATGGACTTATAAGAAGCCTGCAATGAATAAGGATCTGACTTACCACAGAATAGGAATGTCGCGGCAAAGTAGGAGAACCTCTTTGAAATGCCATTTCCCTACAATATAAGTCAGCAACTGCAATGGAATTGGACTTCTTTTTTGTAAAAAGTGAACCTTCACTTCCTAGTACAAAACAGTAACACAGGAGGACAAATAGGTAAGAAAATGTATTTAAAGATGAGGCTCAGAATGCCCCTGTAATATAGATGCTGACATACAAAGGGGAGATACATTTCAAAAGCATCAATATTGGCAGGATCTCACCTGTTAACTGTGTGTGAAATAGGCCAAGAATGTTGTCAACATGTTTTAAAGTACATGGGCCATACTAACCTAACATGCTCCAAATACGACCTGCAGCTTGTTACATTGATGATTTGTCATTTAAAATTTCCAGCAGGTTGGCATTAACTATACATGTTTCTTAACACATCTTTGTGCTACTGCAGTGTAAATAACTTTTTCAAATAGAAAAAGGTTGTATTTTAATAGATAAACTTGCAGTCTCACATTTATTGAGAATGAAACATCAAATTACACTCTGGCTTTGGTGATTTAGGATTATCTGGACCAATTTAGTGTTCCTCTTCTCAAAGCTACTTTTAAAACTCCTAAAATCACTCCTGTTAGCAAAACCTGTATTTTTTTACCATAATTTACATATGACTTAATAACTTTTCTATGTGGGACAACAAATAGTACCCATCAGTATTATACGCCTGTGCTACAGTCCTACGGAAATGAAAAATGGTGTTGAATGATGTAAAGGAAAAGAACAAAACAGAACAAAAAAATTATTTAGGATTCTCTGATTCCAGAATTCAAATTCTTCATCTGTGATGATTTTGAGTATCCAACAGTTCTAAAACAACAGTGACATTTGAACAAACAAAAGGTATGTTGAAAATCAAGGCCACTTACTCTTAGTATTAAGTTATCGACAGAAATGCTGGTTTTTTATAAGTTAAAGGCATTCAGATTTCCTGACATGGCTACCAAGAATGATGTTGGACTGAACATAGACTTGTCAATTTACATATTCTGATCAATTAGATGTCTTTGGGATAGAGCTTGTTTCACCTACTTTATTTGTTAACACTATAGTCCTCTATACCAGACTTAGTTGTGCGCACTTTATTTACAGACAACCCAGGGAATAGGGATTTCTAGATCACAGTACACCTGACTTCACGATGAGACAAATCGTGCTCTTGAAGGACTTGCTTTTTGCTATACACTATTAAGGCAGCATGTGAGAATAGCTCATAAACAGACATAAAAACAGTCAGTATCTAAAATTGGTTGGATGAATCCCACTCTTTCTCTCTACAAGAAACTGAATGCATGAAGAACTAATTTTAAGTGGATAAAGGTCCTAATTTTGTAAATAAAGCACATACTTGCCCATCATAAACTACTTTCCAATGTTACCACAAACAAAATTTTAGATAAAACTATTTTTTTTTGTGGGAATTGTTTTATCTCAAATACAAATAAACAACTGATTTATGGCTATGGTCTAGCCCTGGTACACTAGATTGGGATTATAAAAAGAAAAAAAGAAAAGAAAAACAATTACCTTCACTATCAATATCATCACTGAAAGGAAAAACACTGTCCACTAGTGGGTCAGAAATGAAATTCCAATCATAGTTTTTATCCACGCTGTCTTCAGAGAAGTTTAGATCAGAGGAGGCTCTTGATCTATCCTCTGAAATATTCTTCATCTGGAATTTAAGCACCATTCTTGCCAGTGCAGAACCTGCATCTGTATGTATAAGAAACCGAAAAGATAGCATATTCTCCAAGAAATCCAAATAGCTTTAAAAAAAATTAACAGAAATAACTTGATCTATTTTCAAGGTTTGGCAGTCTTTCTATAACCAGCTGAATGCTATGAAGAGATCCTCAACTGAAGGTCTTAATCTAAAACACTTTAAAACACTTATATAGTACCATCAAGAGATATTAACACATTTTGTATAGCAAATTCTATATATACTCACTTTGTTTTCGTAATGGAGTAAGTTTATCTGGGAACAAAGGAATGAGCCAGGAAGGTTCTAGTCTCCCAATACCAAATCCTCCAAGACATATACTGCTGTTGGCGACATCAAGGCTAAGCCTCTTTAAGAGCAAGCTGATGATTTGGCTATCTCCTCTCTTTATACTGATGGCTAAAGCACTTCGAACATCCTGCTCTCTAGCACCGTTGGCTAATAGCAATTCCACCAATTTAGGATTATTTCCTTTCTCACACACCTAATAGAGAAAAGCAATTACAAAAACTTATGTGAGACACTCAAACAACAGCTCAGACTGCATTAAGAGACTTGTCTCAATTTCAGAGTCATTGTATTTTTAGGATCATGTCTCTTTCTGAACTACACAATTCCCTACCCCTCAGAGCATATGGATGCCTAAGGCATCTGAGTACCAGCTCCCATTTTCCTGAAGTCTTTGCCCAAAATATAACAAATGCTTGAGTTCTGTAATTGTAATTTCTGCCATAAGCACACAAAATATCCAGGCAAAAATGAATGGTAATTTATGTAGTTTGGTTATTGCATGTGGTCTATGCCAACTCCATTTATTTATCTGTTCAGTGGAAAAAAAGACACTTAGGGGTTATTTTGCCATGTCATCTGGATATCAGGTGAACAAGCAACAATGGTGAGACTCGTCAAGCCTTGCCCAGTGCCAGGGAGCTCAGGTCCACTGACTTCAGTCAGCTTTACTCCTTCCAATCTCTCAGCCTGCATTGCTACACAGAGCAGTGTTGATTGTGAATATTACAAATATTTTTTAGAAATACTTCCAGTTACTTCAATATTTCCACTGTGGTTCACTAACAGTGATTTGCCTACCTAAGACTCCATGGATGGATGGTTGGTTTCAAACCCAGCTATGCTTTATCACCCAGCCAGCTCTGCCAGCAGGAGTGAACACTTCCTAATTAATTTCACGCAGTACTGGTAGGGTTATCTCAGACTGTTTAAAAATTTGACACTGAAGCAAAATCAAGAAGTGCTCATACACAGCATTTCTCAAAAAAAATTTTAAAGGCAGTCACATTTAGCAAGGAGGTCTTACAAGCAGGTGGGAACGGCCTCTCTGTTGGCATTGCTGAATCCAGATGGGATGTTTGTCTATGGCCTTATTTAAGACACCAACGTATTTCAAATAGTTGATGCTCTGGATGTGGCCACTGTCTGGATAAAGCTCCTTGCAGCTAGTGTGACTGCAGGCATTCCAAGATGTTATATTACTCTAGCTGTGTTGATAAAAAGTCAGAACTCTAACCAGAACAGTTAAATCAGCACAAAAACTGATGAGTATATCCATCTTTAATTACAACACAAAGTAAAAAAACCCCACCGTTCCAGGGCAGGCATTTTGGGCAAAGTCTTCTCTGCAGGTCTAGAACAGAGTAGGACTACACACACTGAAACCTATCCATGCATAGTGGTGCCTGCTGGTCCATCTGTATTTCGGCCTCACAGAGCTTGGAAAGAGCTGAATTTGGAGTATCAGTTCATGGATTGGGCTCTAATGGGCTTGATGCCATCTGTGCCTGATTAGTTCTGAAAAAATGACTGGGAGTTTGCAAAGCTTGAGCTTTAGTCTTCTTTCTCAAAAATTCTCCAAAGCTAAGGCTAAGTCAGTACTTGATTGAACCCAGGTTTGCATGTGAACAGGGTAAACAATCAGAAAGCATGGACTTTAAAGTGAACTTGCATCAGGACTGAACTGGCAGCATGGGTACATTCTAGCTGACAGTGACCCTATGAGCTTCAGTAAACTGAAGGGTGTTTCAATGAACATCAGACTGAGCCTGAAGTCACCATAAGTAGCACTGGTTAACACCACTCGGGTCACAGTTAGATTGCACTGGGTATTGCTGCTGTGTTCTGCCAAATATATGTTTCCATGAAAAGAGAAAGCACAAATTTCAAAGCAATAAAACTATATATATATTTCCATATATTACCTGATAGATCAAAGAGTTTGTCTTTGTCTTCTTATTAATGTCAGCTCCCAGTAGAAGTAAACATTCAGCCATAATACTATTGTACTCAATACATGCTTTTTCCAGCATCATATTTTTTATATCATCATTTTCAGCTATTTTAGCAAAACATTTACAACACAGGCTTTGGAACTGAATGGGAAGAGAAACAATCAAAGTTAGAACAAAAAAAGCACCAAAATCTTCAGCTGTGGAGCTGTCAAAAGGCAGAAGATACCTGTCGATCTCGCTGGTCAGTGAAACACATAGACATCTGGTGAAAAATGACTGTGTCAAATGATTCATGTACCAGCAGCTTTGCAAAACAAGGTGATAAACCAAGAATTGACAAGATTGTATGAAATCCCTAGGAACACAATGAGAAGACTGAAATAAGTACAGTGTTAAAAAGTGTCATTTAAAAACAGGTTGTGCAACAAAATCAAATTTCAACCAAAAGATATGTGCTTTAATTTTTCTTCTTGCTTTTAAACATGCAATAATTCACAAATTGGAGAAGACCAGGAGAGAAGGCAGAAACACCTGATGTCTTTGTGTTTATATAGCTGTAGTTTCATGCTTGTTTAGCTGGCCCACTTAAACAGATATTAACTGACACTTTGAAAAGCCAAATTATGCACCATAATATCTGACAACATCCTGCCTGGCACTGACAAATGTACTCGTGATTTCCTGAAAATGTACAGACGAAACAATCTCCTTCTAAGGATATGAGATGAAGGTGCAGCCCCTGTCCCAATGTGTTGCTCTGTAATCCTTGAATTTGAAAAAAATACATAGGCTAAATGAAAAACTTAACAAGTGTACCGAAAAACTAAAAACAAATACAAAATTATTCCATGATTCTGCAAGTAAAGTTCACCTAGAAGGGTGAAGTGGCTAAATTACGGACTCTGTCCAAGCCTAATTGAGACTAAATCACTTCAGGCAACTTCCTTATTCCACCACATTATTTTGATTTCTCTCTACATTGGTTGCTAAGCTAAATTTGGAATTGTTGGGGGAAAAACAGCAGTAAAGAAGGGAGGCTGTGCTTGTGGTATTTTCATATTGATCCAAAACAGAATTACAGAAACTCTCACAGGAAGCTGATCTCACAGGCAAGCTCCATTACGCTAGAAAAATGAAACTGGCAACAAACAAGGAAAGCTTCTTCTGAAGCAGAGGAAATGGAACTTTCACACAAGGAGGACTGAACGTGTGTTTGCAGACAGAGAAGAACTCTCCTTCCATATTCAGAAGAAGATCCAAAGTCTGACACAGTATTCCAGTAATATCCTTCTTAAATACAGCATTCCTATGCTAAGCTTATTGCTGATGACAGGGCTGGGAACTAAATTATTTTCTATTACTTTTAAAAGAAGGGCAATCAATACTATAATAAAGGTTACTTCATTAAATGGTTGTAGACTGACTGAATGATGGACCATGACTAAGAAATTTGTTCTAGTTTGCAGATCTCAGAAATCTTAGATAAACACCTAAACCTACACTTACATATTCTGGATTGAATATATGCCTGAAAGAAAACCATCTCTATGGCAAACATATTGGTTTAATTATAAAGGCTTATACTAATCTAGTAATTGCAATAAAATCAAAATGAAGTAAATAAAACAAGTAATTATACTTCAAATACAGCTACATTAAAATAATTTTCTAAGGTTATGCCTTTCACTTTTATCTTTGTACACAGAAATAACACATACATGCATCTGGATTTCAGTGACCTCTTTAAATCGTCGCAGAGCAGAAACCAGAACTGTTGATAGGACATGCATAGTTGCAATACACAAACTTTTTCTTGTAATCAAAGAGTGTAGAAGACTCAAACCCAAACACTGTATGTCTAGAAGAAAAAAAGATTAATAATGTTGATTATTCAGACATTCTGAGTGGAATAAACCCATGACCTACATAGTGTTATATTACTAATTTCCAGAAAGTTATTTGCATAAGCTATTACAGGGCCAGGCATAACTACAAAGTGGATGAACCTGAGGACTATGCAGTACTGCAGCCTTTTCTTGCCATGTAACCTACATCACATCCAGTACTAAAGAGTGTAATAGATAGGTTACAGCTTCTATGGTTAATCAGCCCCTCCTACTACGTCATTCACATTCTACTAACAGAACACCTTCCCTACCTTGTTCATCTGGATACATCTGTAGGGTGTGAAGCACAGTGTCAGTAGCTCCTTGCTGGGTTAAAATTTCTAGTGCACCAGTGCACTCAGCTACAGAAGCAAGTAGTTTTAATCCACACTTCTGAATGCTAGGATTTCCAATAAACTAATGAAGACATGAACATAAAATCAGATCAAGTTTGTTCTGCTTACAATGGCAACAGAAAAGTTGCTTGTTCTTAAAGTTGTTCTTTAAGAACAAGCGACTGTTGTTCTTAAAGTATGTGAAATTACAGCTGATGTGACAATAAATAACAATAATCACAATTTCAAAAAGGTTTCTATTTCAACCATCAGTTTAAGCTGATTTAAATCAGTTTAAGTTAAATCAGTGATAAGTTTAAATCCCCAGATTTTTACCTTTGATTCTGAAAATATTCCCTAGCTGGTTTTCTAATGGAAAGTGGGACTTTTTTTCCTCAAAGTTTCAGTACAATCATTTACAAGTTCACACCATTTTGCTAGGATAAGGAGAGTGAGAAAAAGTACTTCCTTTGTGGTTAAAAAGGAACAAAAATGGGGTTCTTTCAGAACTGGCACAAGTGATAAACATGGTGGCAATTGAAAAAAAACACGAAAAGAAAAAGATATGAAGCAACATATCTATTACAACACCCCGTCAAGATTTTAAAAGTTTTGGGTTTAGTTGTATAGCAATTCAATAGGTTATTTGTGATTATTTTCCCCAATTTTCTCCCACTTTTAGATGGAGGAAACCTAGATGAGGCCTAGATCTGAAAGTGTGCATAGCTGTCACAGTGACTTGCAAATCTGCAAAATTATTTCAGTGGAGTCATGCCCGTGTTCCTTCTTATTCCTTCTCTAGTTTTTCATTAAAATGTTAATTTCTAGCTGTTCTGGTTGATATTGTAGTACCCCAAAACACAAACCAGATGGGTCACAAAGAGCAGTCAGGATGGTCACAAAGCACTGGAGACTGTAATACATTTTGAAGTAAAAATTATTTTGCCTCCCTTGTTAACTCTTATATCCTCAGGTCAAGAAATGTCCTTTAGATACTCTAGCACTCTTTTGCCAAGAGGCATAAATTTCCTTGACTGAAGGTGTTTGGCAAGCCTAAAATTGTTGAAAGATTTCTGAAAAACTGTGAATTGCTACAATTTGATTGTGGTCATGTGAACCTTGGAAACCTTGTAGAGGTGGGATTCTTCTGAAGACCATGAAGTTAAACATTTCCTATCACTAGGATTTAAGTTTCATTTGCTGTGCAAAGTGCCCAGTGTTTCCTTTGTTTAGACTGGGTCTGCTTCAGCCTTTCCCTTTCCAGCTTCCCCTTCAAGGCACTGTGATCATTCTGTTTTCCAGTGGCTGGAAAAAGTTATAGAATTGAACAGTGAAAAGAATGGAGACAACTGAGAAACACTGTTCTGTTGAAAGTAAACAAATATGTATCCATGAAAGCCATATGAAAGAACCACTCAGTTCTATGTGTAGTTGGGGTGTAGGTATGAGGACACTTTTCATGTATAAGCTTGTCCATTAAAAAATCGCAAATAACCTGTATGCTTGAAAAAAGATTAGTCTTATTTTTATAAGTATCCTTTAGAGATATTGTATAAAGAATCATCTAATACACTCCAGAAAAGAAAGTAAGAAGAAACCCCAAACGATAAATGAAACTCAAGAGTTAAGATTAATTCTATCAAATCAATAGGAAAATCAATGCGGAACTAAAACTTACAAATGATTCACCATTGCAAGTGTAAAATAGTTACAAAATCCATTAGGATAAAGCTTTAACTATACCCGGTTCAAAGCATTAAGCACCAATGAATGAGTTCCTTCCAACAGACACTGGCTTTTAATGACTTTTACTGTAAGTACAAAGGCAGCATCTCCCACATCTCTGGAAGAACCATTCTGGTGTTCATTCTTCATATCTGGAACAATGGAAAACAGCCTTCCTCAGAAGAGCAGATTTAATATTCTCCCCAGTATTAACCCAATATTATTAACCCAATATAACAATCAAATTGAACACACAGGTGACTCAGAGAGCGTATCTCAGATCTTATGACATTTTCAGAATGCTGTAGTTACAGAGACTGGAGTCCCTCCAGATTTACATTGTGGTACAAGTACATTGTGTTTGAAATGACGATTTCAGCATGTGTTTGCTCACTGCTTACTGTGAAAACACAAAATCATGCCAAAAAACATTGCAATATATTACTTTTTTGAGTTACTGGGTTTCTCAGTGTTCCTGATACCTACTTCAGAATGCCTCTTCCTTCTGGAAAGGAGACACTATAGAGAAGCTATAAACTAGTTGCCCTTTCTCACTTGGCAGCACATAATAGGCCAAATTTTACGCACAGATGACATTAAGTGGAAGGTGAGTACAAATAAAGGAACTGAGAAAGGTCTTTCAGATTTACCCTTCTTGTAGTCAAGTGGCACTACAGAAAGTACCCAGAAATCCTTTAAAAGGCACTTCAGCATTCGTATTTGTTCCGATTACTATTTTCCCTATGAATTACTTTTTATTCCCTATTTAACCTGCAAGTTCCAACATTGAGTTGGCGCTCTCTTTGTTTGACTATACTTTAGAAGGGCCTCCCTTTCATGATACTGGCAAAAAAGTGCCTTGCCTACATGTTAGAATACGTATGTCGAGAGTTAATCCTGCTGTTTATTGAAAAGAAAGGAAAGTATTAGGATTATAATTCTAGAAACAGAAGGAAACTGAAAACCTGCAATCAGTCTGCATATTAGCCAAGTTACTAGTTTCAGAGTTACTGGTTTTGTAAATGTTCAACTAAAACTGCTGAGAGATACTTGCAAAAAGTTGCTCTGGAAAAAAAAAAACAGTAGCCCATGTCTGCACTCTCACACTTAATATCAGAGGAAAGAAACAGGATATACAGCAGTAAACACGAAAGAAGAGTTCAAACTTTCCCCAAATTCTATTAAAGGTATAGAACTAACAAAGAACATATTTTTCCCACAGTAGATTGCCTTTAACGAGTTTTTTTTTGAAAGGAATTTCTAAGCTAGTCAGTTTGGCCTCTCCTTTTCTGTAGAAAGTAGTATATAATAGTATATTTCATATCTTTAAATCACTGTCTTTATTTTTTGGTGTCAGAGGTCCAATTTTTATGTTCCTTCCAAGAGATACTATTAAAACAATTGCATTTTGGGGTGCAGCAATGTTGATGTCAGTATCACCATTTGCTCTCACTTAAAGGGTATCTATGACGAAAATACACAATCACAGTGATAGCTCCACACTCATTCCCTTGATTCCTTAGAAGTAATGTAGCTAACTCTTCACTGATGAAATCAAGGGGAAGTCAGCAATGATAATTTTGGCCTGTTACCTTCAATACCTCAAAAGTTTTCCTCCATCTTGTATGTTCTTGAAGAGTTACAGCTGCTCTCTGCTATGTACAGAACTCCAGTAAATCTTTTGAAGTCCCATTAAAGGCTGTCTCATTAGATAAGAAAGACTAAAACCCAGGTATCTAATTCTGTTCTCTGTTTTGCTGTATGATGCCACACCAATTATATTTTTGGATGACTTACCGGGCATCATAAAGTGTAAAAGGACTCGAAGTGCTTCCAGTTGTAGAGAGAGTGATTTTTCATGTTTCCTCATGGCTTTTACAACTTCTGATACAGCTACTGTCATTATATCCAGATGAGGGAAACTGAAAATATTGTTTACAAAATAAATAAAAAGAATGCATTTCTAAATTTTACATGTATTTGCTTCCTTAATCACACTGTGTGATAACTCTTTAGAACACTGTAAATCTTGTGTGAGCTACAAAATATAAGTTAAACTATGGTACTTTTCTTCATCATAGCAAATACATTATTTTTGTGCCATTCCATGAATCCAGCCTATGTAACTAATTCCATTCTAGACTACTGAGAGGTAATTTGCGATCCAGTCCAGAACAGTGACACACAGAGAATATAGTATTTCACTCAGGATGAGTGGTGGATTCATATATTCCACTTTGATACCAATCCAGATACGTGAAAAGAAACATCTTCCTTAATTTAGTGCTCCACAACTGTCATAAAATACTGATGAATTGTCAGATATTTGTAGAATAAACAGAAAAATATCAGTCAGGTTAGGTTCTAATCTTGAAGAAAAAAAATAAATCTCAATGTCATTAGCATTCCTAGAAATGGCAGTAGCCAAAGGCCACTAATTCACTTTTAAGGTTATTTTATTCTTTCATTTTATAATACTTCTTATTCCTGTGAACATTTATGGAAGTTTTGAGATTTTCTTCTTTATAAAATGAAATTATTCATAAGAAATTCTGTGACTATATCTTGAGTCTGTCATTTCTTCACAGACAGCTTAGCATATACAAAGCTTTCAGGGAAGGCTGGAAAAACTTGGAATCACGTTCTTCCCACCCAGTATACCACTACTTATGCGTCACAAGTTTGATTTTCCAGTCATGTTCTAGAGCATTTGCAAAAGCCAACACAAAAGTAATATTAACACAACGTTATTTTAATAACCAGAGTTAATATTGTGGGAAATTTCTTAGTTCTCAAAGGAATTCAGTGTGGCTAACAGGAGGGGAAACCATCTAGCAATAGTCTATTCAAACCTCACTGCTCAAGAACCACGAAGGGAAGAACATGCAGCTCCCTACACATATCCACCTGGGCATTTGACTACAGGGCTTAAAAAATTCAATGTCTTGAATGGGGCTGTTAGCCTGTGGTCAATTTTAATATGAGTGAAACAGTCAATAATTTAAATATAATCACTTACAGCACTGAATCTCAGAAACCTTCACTTTGGAAGTGGCCACGTATTTCTAAGAATATTACCTTCCTTCGAAAACACGATTCAGAATTCTGCAGGCACTTTCAGCCACTTCAGGAGAATGTGGATGTTTCCTCATTATATCCAAAACATTCATATGTATTCCTTTAGCCAAAAGTGTCTTCCTAATATTTACTACAACACAAAATAGTAAGCATCCCATAAGTAAATCTATCTCTCTTTATGTATAGGTTTCAAAACCAACGGAACTGCTAACTTTTTTTCCCACCTTTTACAATTTTTTTCCTCACCAAACACACACATCATAAAAGTATAAATTAGCATGGGAAACAATTTCAGCTGAAGCTGACTTCTGTTTGCATAGCTTAATCAAAAGCATTATAATTCTTGAATGCCTAATATGTTTAAATACATCTGCTATTTTTACTTATATTAAGTTACCTTAAGGGAAGGAGAACGTACAGCTTTACTTCCATTTTCAGAAATGTTTATTCTTAAACAATTTTTCCTTTTAATTGCATTCTGTGATCATGTAGAAAAGCTAGAATTTAAAACTTTCAAAAAACCTTTTAACTTCCAAAATAAGGCTTCAAAAATTATATTATATTTATTAATTCTATTTACTTTGTTAATTCATTTTTTTAAAATTCAAGCACCTAAGCACATGTTGTAGCTATAATGTAACCAATACAGCTCAGAACACTATAAAAATATTCTACATTATCATGGTAACTACCACCAATTCTTGTCATTCCCAGTTCAGTACATCCATTTCAAATGGTTAATTCAAGCAATATTCAAGCATTGTGCCAGAGGGTTTTACTAAGCTTCTTGATGTCTATCATTTCTGGCGTAAGCACATTCATTTAGGGGGAAAAAAAGAAGACAAAAAAGACAAAATAAAAATTTGCTTTAGATTTCCAAATAGAATCAGAGGCCCACTTGTCAGTAACATGTTATGAAAATACCTGGTATAATATATAATGGTGTGCATACATTTATGAGATCTATTTCTTGATATAGATACATATTTATCTCATAAATAACTATAAAATATTTTCATTGTTAGGATTTATGTACTTGGATGGCTCAGTAACCTAGTGATAAAACAATGCTTTCTCACCTAGAGAATGATAATTAACTGCTAGCCTTTATCTTCCTATCTAGCCAGTGGTTTTCAATGTGCAGCCTACAAACCACTATTTCGAAGGGTTCTAGGAAATGTATCTTACAAAAGCAGGCCAACTGTCAGCAGGCTTAAATACTCTACCCAGGGGTCCACATCTCCACTGGAAAATTTTGAGGGGGTCTGCAAATCGAACTTGGGAAACCATGTTAGGGACACAATCAGGACTAAAGCAATCTTGAAAACTGTTATGCACATGCTTAACTTTCTATAAGTGATTTGATTCACTGAAGTCAACAGGACTGCTCAAATACTCTGTGTTAAGCAAGAAAATGGTATTTGTTGGGGTGTAATCCTTACTCACGTGATTTTCAACAAATGCTGGTCTTGATGAAATTCAAACATGTGATAAACAAGCATACAAAAAGAATGCACTCTTTTCATGTCTCCTGCTCCAAAAAATAGCAATTGCAACACATAAACTGGCAAAGAGCTCTTTACTTCCACATACTCTCTTTGATACTAGCCAACAATAGCTTTTTCAAAGCAAGGAATAAACTTCCTACTAAACACAACTGCATAATATTCTAGTCACAGGGAATATTGTATTCATACAACAGCACACTAAATATTATTTAATGTTATGGTAATAACTTTCTGCTGAATTAGAAAGTAAAGATAATTAAATTCCCTTACCATTTTGTTGTGACAAAATTGCCAAGGTACTAGCAGCTGCCTGAAACACTTCTTTTGAAGATGAGTGCATCAGCATGGACAGCATCACTGCTCTGTCTATTGGGAACCTTTCACAGAGAGAAACAAATCACTGCACATTGACCACATTACAGCAGTTACTTCATATCTGTAGTTCAGTCTCCGAAAAAGGTATTAAGCAACATAATTAAATCTTCAGATGATTGTACTTGGCTTCTAATATAGGGCAGCACCCTCCCCCCCAACTATCCCCTTTCATCTGATTTGTGGGAAAATGAGCACTGCTTTTCCATACTTCTTACATACGAGATATCGTTAATCTTCTCTATTTTCCCTGCTCTTAAATTCTTTAGTCCTCTCTATCCTTGTTGCAACTGAAGAAGAAATTCCTTTTGAACTATAAAAATTAGCTGTATTAGACTGTGTTCTGACCTTTTATTAAAACACTAGCAATTTTGCCTGAGTCAAGGTTAGCACACTTTCAAGAAACTTTCCCAAGTGTTGTTGATCACCACGCGTTTCATCATATATTAGGAAACAATAAATAAAAATAAAAATAATTGAAACATGACACCCCAAATGGCCTAATAGCAGGCTTTCGTTTTTTTCATTTCCAAAAATACAGTTCAAGATATTAACACTGACTGATTATCTCCATCTCCAATCTTCTCATGAAGGTTGCGTTGATACAGAAACAGATTTTTCAAAGCCCAGCATGCAGCCTCCTAAATATAAACCAAGAGGAGACAAAGAATTATGAAAATATGCTTTTAGAATATCAAAAATATATGAAAAAAAAATAAATAGTTTGTTTTTCAGTCTATGACAAAGGTACAAGGTGCCTTATGTAGAAATACAACAAGATGTGGACTGTCACATTCTTTACAGCTGGGATAGGCCTGAGTTACAAACATTTGCCACAATCTCATTATTTGATTTGCATTTTGATACCTATTTTAGGCTGAGATTAATTCTTCTGTTGATGGGCTTGTGTTTTGCTGCTGTATTCAGAAGAGCTACGTAAACAACAATCTTTGGATGGCCAAAGTTTCAGGTAACAAGTCTCATCTTAACTACCTACAGTTGATCCAAAGGAGTAACTGAAACCAGTTGAGGTGAACAAAGATAAGAAAGCCAAGAAAGGTTAAGATTTATTCTAAATCTAATCCAGTCCTTAAGGCCTTGTTTGCCCGAGGATATACAGGAGAAAGTGATGTTGCTAAACATTTTAGTTAATGCATAATGCAGTCTCTCCACAGCCCCATCATCCAGAAATTCTCACCAGCACATCTGTGTTTCTTCGGTGCAGTTCTAATGCTCTGTAACATGCTTCCAACCAGCATAATTTTTCTTCCTCCTCCTCTTCTTTTCTTTCCTCTAAGTCTTGGTTTAAGAATATTGTTTCAGCTTGAAATAAAAAAATATTTACAATAAATTCTTGTTGTGCAAACAAAACACTTATATCTTAACCTTCCTGTAGTCATGGAGGTGCTCACACTGCCTATGTGCAAAAATCAGCAGGAGGATTAGCCTTTTCTGGGAAGTGAGAACTCTTTTGACATAAACTCTATGACAGATTTGAAAAATGTCTTTAAGGTTATAAAGGGACTAAAAAAATTA
Source organism: Haliaeetus albicilla (assembly GCF_947461875.1). Classification (NCBI taxonomy): domain Eukaryota; kingdom Metazoa; phylum Chordata; class Aves; order Accipitriformes; family Accipitridae; genus Haliaeetus; species Haliaeetus albicilla. Next base: position 16,323,475 of record NC_091496.1, read on the forward strand.
ATTATAGTGCAGTAAATTAGGGACATAGTTACAGACCAGTGAATGCTCAGGCTCTGAAAAGACCTGCACATACTTTTTTTTTTGTTGTGTGTTTACATACAGAATACCACAGACATAAAATATAATTTAACCACTTACCACAGAGCCATCTAAATTCTGAAGCAGTGCCATTAAAAAATGAAATGCAAATTGCAGTTGCTAAAAGAGAAATATCTGGTCCTAGAAAGTGCAATAGAATTTAAAAGAAATAATTTTATACCTGTGATTTTTCAGCATTTAAGGAAAAAAAAAAGTATCAACAGTGACCATAATATCTGAGGCTTACTGGAGTATGTACTGATTTCTAATCTTTGCTATTCTGGGGACTCTTAAACAGCATCTCTATTGACTTTTGTATGGAACAATTACTCAAAGACAAAGAGGATCAGATTCTTAGCTTTTTGCAACTAACTAAACTAACTTCTGTTTCAAAATAATACCTGGAGTGTACTCAAGGAAAAGTTTAAATTTTTTAATTGATTTCAGAACTCCAGCACAAGCATTGATTTGGTGTTGCTATCAGCTGCCACAATGTAATGAGTACTGTCATACATGGCAAACACAGCATCAAATTAGTGTTGTTATGTCTAGAGATTTTATATTAAGTAGGGATTATACCATATTTGCCTAGGAACAAACAGGTTGCTTTGTTAAGATCTGTCAACATAACTTACCAGCTCTGAACACTGTGAAGATGCTGGACATATGATGTGAACACAACCATGTCATAGTAAAACAACGAACTGTAAGCATGTAGGAAATCTAGCTCTGTCAAAGCTATCCTGCCTGAGGCTTTCATGTTAAAGAAATGGAGTTCAAAATCATTATAGGAAATTACCACTATAAAAAAATTAACAGTGGACAGATAAATGAAATAATGTATTTATGTATTTAGGAAGAGATTTACTCACTTAGAAGAGCTAAACAACTGAGAGCTGCAGCTTGTAACTTTGCATTTTCAGGATATGTTTTAGCAGCCTTCACAATGACTTCTGGAACTTTATGTAATACAAGGATATTGAAAAAATTTCCTGAAAATACATGAGATATTAAATTAATATAAACACATATCTAGGGCTTTACACGCATTTAACATAAATTTCTCAGCACACAATGCAAAAACTTTGTAGCAAACAATGGATTTCTTATTAGAGGGCTTGACACAACAGTGTTTGTGGAAAGAAGACGTCAAGGATAAAAAATAGCTGGGATCTAGGTTCTTTGTGGTTTTTTTATGAAAGACTGAGGTTTAATGCAAAATGAAGTGCACATTGTCATCAAAACAAGAAAAAATACAGTCAGTGTATCACTTGCAGACTTCCTGCCAGGAAACAAATACAGTCCTGGTCTTGAATTCCTGCAATGATTTGATTTATCCTATCAAGCAATTGGTTTAACCCTGGTTTGCTCTCTGTTTTTGCCCTCATTAAATAGATCAAGGTCAGCATTATAAATACAGAATACATACATTCTGGAATAGTAGAAAAAACTACCTTTTGGTGATAAATATATTTAAAGCATAACTTTTATTATAGGCTATTTTATAGCCTACAATACAGTATTTATATTAATTTTATACTATAGGTTGAATAAAAGGAATTCTGCAAAAAGCAATCACATGAAAATAACTTGCCTGTTTGTTGTAAAAACAAGTATCATGCATAAAATACTACAGCAAGGCTCACTTTGTAAAACATAGTTTGATAGCTACGCTTTCTATTTTGATATTAAATTTTGTTTAACTCTTGATTAGTAAAAATGAGAATCACACTAGCAATGTGACAGGTCGGATTAAAATCTGTATCAATGTTTCTCAAACCCTTCAGATGAGGTACAAAATTAAGAAGTCTCCCATATTTGAGAATCAAAACTACAATTGCATACTGAAGACAAGCAAACCTAATTTCTTTCCCTCAGTTCTGGTCCTGAGTCCTATAGGTGCTGACTACCTTCAATGTCTACTTTTTTCACCAGAAGATAAGTACCTCTCCCAATGTTTTATGGTTCAGTTCAACTAGACCAAGTTAACAGAATTCTTAAGAACAGACTTTAAGGCAAGTCCTTTCCAGATTCATCATTCTAAAACCCTGGCCTTAACACCTATTACCAGTGCAACTGGAAACAGTATTTTTCTTCTTACCCTGTAGTAGTGTGGTCATGTTATACCAGCACTGCTGTTTCTTGCTGTACTTTAATGGAAATGGTATGTTCGTGTAAATATGTTACTTACCTCACAAAATTAATAATCTTAGGCTATGTGATGAGTTATTACAGGTATCGGTCAATTAAATCTAGGGTAGTCATTACTAGATTAGCAAGAATGCGTGATGGTGATTTTGGAAGTTAGTAGATGCTGACTTTACCATTCCACTGCCAGTTAACACGGGTTGGAAGACAGTGTCCATCCGAATAATTCTGGAAGCCGCACTGGCTATATGGAAATATTCCAGACTATTTCCAGGAGCACCCAGCAATTTCACATCTGTTTACCTAACTGTGTGGTGCTGTGGACAACTCTTCCCATAACTCTACTGAAGTGGCTCCTTATTAAGATGAAGGGCATCTGTTATGCTGAAAGAAGAAATGGATCTTGTGGCTCCTTTACTTGTTGGTCAGCATACACATACAACAAACGTGTGACTGAAACCAGGCTGGCTGGGCTTAGGGCAAGATCAAGGCATGTCAACAGAGTTGCTGTGTCCCCACAAGTGCTTGGTTTCCCTGCCTATCTTCAGTTAACATTGCACAGGAAAACATTCAAGGGTAACATCACCTTTTGCCAAAAACCTGCAAATACTACCTCAGTGACCACCACATTTTCTTGAAATTTTTATTTGGCTTTCTTAAGGGGAACTGGAAGTTGCTCTGCGTTGTACTTAAATTTGATCTGTATTTTCTACAATATCTGCATGAAGAAGCAGAAACAGATGATGAAAGGATGGGACTGACTTGATTAAGGGGAGTCATGCACTGGTACCAGCATCTGCAGTAGCTTCAGGCCACCACCTGCAAGAATTGGGAAGCCTAACTCATGAGAAAAACCTTGGCTGAGTCCTTGATGAAGAAGAGCCTGCCATGGAGTGGGGACTGCTCAGGCAGCTACTCACAGTGGTTTTGTATGCAGCAGGTGGAAAAACAGTTATTTTCATTTGACCTTCCTATTATGTGGTCCTTGGGAATTGCTCAGATCGGCTTATTAAAGTGGCAAGAGAGAGGACAGAGCTGCTAAGAGGCACAACAAATCCCTTTTTGACATTGCCATCATTTTTCTTGATGTAACACTAGCCCATGTAAGCCTAGACAACGAAAGTACTTTTGCCCAAGTCAAGGGAAGTCTAGGAACCAGTGGTTCTTTCACTGCTGCAGCATAGGGGGTCCCAAGACAGGCACCACAGCTGGGCAGGAATGCAGCATAGGTCTCTGAAGGCAAATGCATTGCAAGGAGGAAAAACACAGTGTTGGAGAATACCTCCTAGGTAATTCTGTAGCTCCAGTTGTTTCTCACACATTCAGCATTGCCACTTCAAAAAAGAAATCTATAAGGAATTTTCTTGCTTTCTTATAGGAACTTTATATAGAATGGGATCTATTGATCTCCCATTCTCATCTTGTGTTTCTCCCACTCTTTTGTCTCATTTTTTCCCCTGCTCTAATCTTTTATGGCAGCTTCTGTCATTGTTACTAATGTTTAACATGAAAGGATACCATATTGACTGTGGCCAGTGTTACCTCAGTATGTTTACATCATTGAAGACATGGAGCTATACACCACCCTGAGGATTAACTGGAATAGTAGTTCTCTCGTTGCCTGTAATGCTTGCTGTCAGTTAACTCCAACTCTTACAGAGTCAGAGTAAGCTAACCATAAACAACTTTGTGAACTTACCCAATGTAAGCTTATGCAACAAACAGCAACTCACTTCCTGAACTGTTTCACTATTGGGGAAACTTTTCATCATTTCCACTATAATGTTGTAGCAGCGAACATTTCCAGACATGAGCACTTCAACATTGCTGGCTAAAGAAAGAAACAGAAATAAAAATTGCTTCTTAATAAAAAAAACCACCCATGTTGATTGGATTCTAATTCAGACTTTATTTAAATAGATTTATTTAGAAAACTGGGCCTATGTTTCAGTTTTTGCCTTGCAACTTGACAGAAAGGTGGCATTTTTTTTCTTGGTATTGCCATAGAAGACACAGAGTCCTGTCACTGACTCCAAGGGAGTTAGCATTACTCTGCTGAGGTCTATAATCTTTCTTAATCATTCTTTCAACAGCTTGGCTCTCCTATATACAACATAAAAGGAATATCCACAACTGTATTATTAAAGATAGTAAGTCTTTTTAAAGCAGCAGGAGATCTTAAAATTAATATATCTCTGAATATTAAATGATACTCTGTAAGTTGAAAAAGCAAGCTCTGAGTGGGAAGCATTTCTGAAGCATTCTATTTGATATTGAAGTAAGGTACTTTCACAATGCTTTAAGAGGACAGCAATTTATTCATGTCATTCTCAACTGAAAACACCTTTTTAAAGGTATGTTCCACAAAATAGTATTGCTTCACAGTAAGTTATCATTTCACAGGTGACAATTATAAACATATTAAAATATTCAGAAGATTCCAAACTTGTTTACTACAGAAAGAGCATAATTAACTGCATGTTTAAATCCTGCAAGAACCAAACAATGGTACATTTGCAGGGAGCCACCATTTACCAGAACAAGCTAGAGAAAAGGAGGTGGAATGGATCTCATTTATTCTTAACCACCAAAACTTGGTCATCTAGGTTCTCACAACAACTGCTGAAGAGATCTGAGCATTCCATATGGTGGCTTATCCCACCTGTAACAGATACCTTAGGGTTAGGTAGATTTCCTCTTGAGGTGCCTGTTTCTCCCCATTAAACAGAAGAGAAGCTTGGATGGCTGCCCATGACTACCATTTGGATGGCTAATATTCTGTGACCTGTCACCTCCCTATGGACTTTGGAGGACAGTCAGCAGCAAAGCATTTTCTCATTCCGTTGAAACTACTGAGATTTAAAAGAGTTCTTGTACTGCATTGGAATAAACTCTTACCCTTCAATTTCTCATGACATATGAGCTGGAATAAAGTCTACATATGTGTAACTGAAAGAAGGTATAGCGAGGTACAAATCCTTGATTTAACTCCTTTGGAATAAAGATCTGAACTTCAGCATATGGGGAGACAAACATTTTACTACCAGATAAGCTAGAGTGTGTAATTACAGGGAATGATTTTCTCCATGGTGGCCTTGAAGGAATACATTTTCTTGCAGGTATTGTGGGATGTCACAAACCAAGAGTATGAATGCTGGCAAAAGTAGCCTAGCATTGTACATTCCTGTGCAAACTATCTCTGTTTCTCTGACCATTTTCAATCTTTTGTATCAGAAATGAGAGTGCTAAATACCTACTTTAGAGCAGGTCTGTCATGCCCTTCTCTTGTTACGCTTTGTGTAAGTATTTACTATTTTAAAAAGTACTTAAAAATCTGGCATCCTCTTCCTTAGAAAATGGCAGTAACTTCTGGGCTAGGCTAAAATTATTTCTGGCTCAAGGAATACTTAACTTTTTAAACACAAACTGGAACAGCATGAAGTTTGAGAAACAGAAACTAAATAGCTTGGAGTCTGATGAAATGTGGGACACTCCAGTCCAGTTCTTGTTTTACGGCATACATGGGGCCAGCATGGTTCCCACAGAGCCAGGCAAGATGTATGAGCAAAGCTTTGTGAGGAATCATGTTTGCAAGAGTACAAGATTACGTACCTCATGGAAGACATGGAGAGCAGGATGCTGCTCTATGCTTGCCAAAATTGTGACTACCAGCTGGAAGCTGACAAGAGTTGCCTCTGTGTCAACAAGATCAAATTACTGTCAACAAACTGACACAAAACATCAAGCACATTTCTCAGGATCTGATTTTGCCCACAACAGGGACTGCTGTTATCAGAAGACAAGACATAATGAAGACATTTTCTTCCAGTCCTTTTGCACAACACCTGAGGACACCGTTAAGACTCTATAATGTGCACAGTGCTACCAATGCTCCTCACTGCAGCCACCACTGAATGATCAGAGGGGGTGTCTGTGTACCAGATACCTTTTCTCAGCCCTGGCCATTGAATTTGCATGGGTGATTTTCCCCTTGTGGAACAGCCTCTGCCAACAGTGCTCCTTACCTGCTACCCAAACACACTGAAGATTTATTTAGTCAATAAATATATCTTATTTTTCAAGCATTAAAAAAAGACAGGGCAGGGTCTTGAACTTTGACCTCTACAGCCATGATGAGCATCTTTGTTACCTCTCACTCCAAGCAGAAGAACGCCTCTTTCTGTTATGAGAGATTTCAGTTTTATCAGAATGGCTGAATATGAAAATTTTGCATGAAAAATTACAAATCAGTATTTCCCAAAGAAAACAGAAAAGTAATTTCTCTTGCAACTCCCAACCAGTTCTCACTGATTTTTTATAATTACTGAAAGATTACCACAAACTGAGGTGAGCTAATGCACACTATGGGAGATGAGGAATTGAAAATAACTTTCAATAATGCACTTACATGGACCAGCTAAGGAATGTAATGAATAAAGTGCAGGAAGAATCACCTCTTCTTTCTCAGGAAACTCTTTAAATACTTTCAGTATGATCATATGATCTTTGCTTTCAACAAATTCAGTCAGCTGCTCTTCTGGAACTAAATTGAAAAGCAAGAGAGACACAGTATGTTTTGAAGAAATAATTCACATCCTGGTACAACATGAGAGAAGATAATTGTTTTTATCAAGTTTCTTTATATTTATTTTCTATTTTTCACAGGAAGTAAGGTAGTCTCCACACGCATCATCTTACACATTTATGACTCCTTTTACTAAAAACTGAGCTACTTTATAAAGACCTTTTTCTAGCCTGCACTTTATGTAACTGAGTTCTGACTTTTAAATGCTTCCCGGTGAATCAGTATCTTAAAAGAAGTCTTTTAGCCTTTTTCACAGAACAAACTTCAGATATTCCTCACCAAGACAGTATATATTGAAGGAAAGGCAGTGAAAACCATTTGATGGAATGCCAATTTGCATACTGCATGATTTTACTTCACTTCTCAACTTTTTTTGATAATGGAGTTCTTTCCATAAAGACTACAGCCATGCTTTAATAATATCTTACCTTCATTGTAATAACGGCTTATGGTTTTTCCATCCCTGCCCCCTGTCATTTGTACTGACATAACTGCGTGGCTGTGCAATGAACCAGATAAGGGAACTGATCCAGGTTGAGAAAGAATGACACATTTTAAATTTCGTAAGCAGAATCATTTTCTGAATCTGGTTCAAGCTAAGGCTAGGCAAACATTCACATTACAATAACTGACAAGGTGGCTCAGATGCAGGAAAAGATAGCCATAGGCAACCCTAGGAACTTGTTACATTAGCACTGCCATCAATAAGAAGGTATGCAGGTCTGTACCCAGAGCAGTCTGTAGATCTGTAAAAATCAGGGACTTATAAAAAACATGCACAGAAAGTCTAAGAAGCTCAGACCTTTGTGGAGACTGAAGAGAAAATACAGCAGGACAAAAGTATTTAGGGAAAGTGGAAGAGGGGAAGGAACGCAGAAGATAACTCCAGGCACACATGTGTGGGAGGAAGACTTAGAAAAAGCAATAAAAATGGTGCCAGAAAGAACAAAGCTGAAGAGCTGGAGACTATCTTTAAAGGAAAGGAGTACAGCGGACTTGGTAGGAGTGCTAGTATTTCTCAATATTTGTTTTGAAGCAAGATACTCAATGCAAAGCAAGGCTGCTACAACAGTGGGCCTTTTGGCCATTACACATGCAGTTCCTGAGAATTTTGCCAAAATTCAATACATGGCAAGTTCATTTCTCAGAATAAACAAAAGAATATCATACAGACACATATTCATCTTTTAGCATTGTCAGGATCAAAAGCAAAATCATGTATTTTTCTAAAGTGCAAACATTTTGCTTGATTTTAGAACTGTTCATACGTTACTAAAATTTGCCAGTCTTTAAATAAACAATCCTGTTTTTTAAGAGTTAAAATCAAATGTCACTAGTCTTTGTTCCAGTGTTACTAACATTGAATCCCATCTTTTCAGTTAACTCTTGAGTCAGAAGTGAAGAGACATTTCGATTTTTTTAAAATTTCATATTCATTGCTCTAATTTAGCAAATTTGTGATATTGCTTGGAAAACTTGTTTTGTGCTAATTCAAAGAACGGATATAATACACACAACAGAATCTGGAATGCAAGAATTCATTTATTGCAGTTAAACAAACATCTGTGGTCCCCTTCCAACCTATACGTTTTTTTAACTTAATAAACTACAAGATATAAATACCTTTCTCAAAAAGTTTGTGTAATGCTTTACATCCATGTTGCTGGATCTCTTCATTTTTAGGGAAGGTGTGCATGGCATTAAATACCAAGGAAAACACATCCACCTCTTCCTCCAAGAGCAGGAAAGCAATTACATCTGAATAGCAGAAGAGATTACATGTTGCGCTGATTAGTTCTCAACATTTTCATTGAAGCACTGTACTTAACCATTACAATTCAAAGTTCTTTAACACTGTCCTTAACACTTACTATGATGGCTCAAATCCAGGTTTTTGTATAACCCATGAGGAAGTTATCTCTTAAGGCAGTATTTTACAATACAACTGAGATGTTCTAAAACATTACTGCCAAAAAGACAGTTTCCCCTCTCCACTCTTGCTCCCACCTTGCACTGCTTTGGTACTTGTCTGACCCCTCAATGAGCCAGTTCAACTCACTAAACTAGTAGAAAATTAACCCATCCAAAAAAACCCTTTTTGCAGTCACAGCAAACTGAAAGGTTTCCCTAAGAAGTAAGGTTGATGGAAGAAAGAGGGCAGGACTAGACTGCCTGAGGAAAACAAGTGGGGATTTGAAATGTACCTGTCAGCTACAGTGAACCATTAAATCAGTCCATCTGTATCATAAAACCCTATTCTCGCTCTCTCAGCCATTCGTTCAGCCTGAACTGAAAAGCCAATCTCACTGTTGCTTTTATAACATTAAAAAAATTCTGCAAAAAAATATTACTCTGTAGCATATGTAGACAAAAAGATTCATAGCCCTGACAATTTTTCAAGCTTACAGCAATAACAATAGAATTCATAATGCCTGTTCCAGTGTTTCAAATGCAGCTGGGATTTTTTGTGGCTGGTTTTTGTTTGTTTTGTTTTGGTTTTTGTTTTTTTAAGAGAAGATCTTTCTATATGGCATTCACACTGGCCTGTCAGCTCTAGTTATAGTGTAATTCAAGTTGAGAGACATGTAGAAATAAAGAATACCAAGAGATTTTTCTGACAAGGTAAAATTTCAAATGTTTTTCTGAAGTAAGGTAGTTGAAGTGAGAGTTTAAGTTTGGTTAATCAACTGCTGAGAAGAAGAGTAGCAGTCAGGAATAAACTGTTACAGAATATCCAGTCAATAGTTTAAGACCCTTTATGATACCTCACAATTAAAAGAAAGAAGCTGCTTATTACAGTTACTCACTAATAGCCAGATTTTGCTATTATTATTATTAATCACACAGTATAATGCCTTATAACAAGATCTGTATTACCCAACTTCAGCAGATAAAAAGTTAGGCATCCAGTCTAAGATAGTCCTCCAGACCTCTCTACAATCAAAAGGGAGAGGAAAACAGGTTTAAGAAGTAACTGATCTTATAAAATAGACAAACGGATAGCATGAACCATCCTCTGAAAGTGCCTGTCTCACTCTACTGCCTACAGCAGAAGCTTGGACAGCTGGATTATCTTTAACTACAAAGCCTGTTAAAATCAATGGAAACACTCCTAATTCTAACAATAATTTGTGCTAATATTATATGCTGCCTCAAATAAAACTAGCAGAATCTCTCCCTTAGGGTCTCTCTTTAATTTCAACAGAAGATCAAGAACCTCAGCACCACGAGAAAAGTTCTCAGTACCTGGTAAGATTAGGTCTCTGCAGAGCAGCATAACAGAAATGTCACAGATGATTTACTGTTTTCAAAAGTACTAACCAGTACTAAAGGAACCAAGTCAGAATGTCACCAAGTTTATACTTAGGTAAGAAAAATTAAGCTTTTACTTATTTTACTTAACTACTTAACAGCAAGTATTTGTGTCTATGCTAATAACAAGTCGGCAAAATTAAGCAATCATGTTTTTTACAGCCTTGCAATTTGGAGAATCATTTCTACCTGGGTAAAAAAGGTGCAGAACAGTACTCATTATTTTGTATGCAAGTACAAATGAGAAGTGACTTTATGGAGTAAAACAGAGAGAAAAATCAGGTCTGACATGTACAGTCACTTACTTTATACCACAGTTCTGTGGTATGAAGGATTAGACAAATTAGGAAAGTAAAACACACAATACCTGACATGAGCAGTAGATTTAATGCTTTCAGTCCTATTACTGAGAGATTTATATTTCCTTTGTGGACTGTGAGCATTTTAAGAATCTGCCTAAAAATGAAAAAAAAAAAAAAAAAAAAAAAGGAAAAAAGAGTTATGGCTAAAGAAATATTAACATACACAAACTTTCATCAATTGTTCACCTTAAAAACAAAAATACTTACAGAAATTAACAAAAGCTTAAAAAGCTCCCTATTCATTTTTTTAAAATGTTTATTTCAGTTTATGTTTTTTTCAAGTTAGCAATGAAATAATGTTGGTATTTTAACTATTATCATACTTCATTAAAATAGTGATGCATAATTTATCAATTTTACTTTATTTTTTTCATTAGTTATGTATATTAATTCTACAGAGGACAAGTCGCATTCAGGATGGGGTTACTCTACAGAAAGCAGGGTTGTGGAGTCCAGCAGACTGTGGACAGTATGGTACTGTTCTGTCTGTAGCAAGAGCTAAGCCACAGTGAACGATCAAGGGTTTGTTGGAAGAGAAGCAGCAGTTTCCCAGCTAAAGAACTTGAAGAGCACCTTGAAGAACTCTACCCTAAGTTTCCACCATACAGCACTTACATGATGCTGGACCAATCACTAAAAAGAAACATTTCATAGACTGCCAATTGTATACTCCTTACTTTCTAGGTGGCCCAACTTGAGACCCACGGATATTAACCCCTGAAATGCTGCATCAGAGTCAACCAAAGCTGACTTTTTGAACAGAGAGTGCCAAACAATGCCAAGTACTCTGAAAAACCCAGTGCATGTATCAAACTGAGAACCCAAAAATCAGTTGACAGTTTTAACATACTTTGCTCAAACTACCATCTGTAAAACAGGGACCACAAATCCGTAACACCTTCTCAATAAACAAAATTCTAAAAGCTGTAGACAATACTGATGAACACTAAGAAAAGCTGAGAAGAAAATGAATAGGCCAGTTTTCACATAAGGTATCACTAATGAACAATAAATAAGGCAGTGGGCCAAACATTGAATGATGCTGATGACAGAAAATAAATAAGTGTTGATTTTGCCCTGAAGGAAGTGTATCTCAAAGGGGGGGAAAAAACCCCAAACTGAGTAATTAAAAACTAAATAAAAAAGGATAGGCTTACACAAAAAACCTAAAGAAACCTTCATTATTTTATTTTCATGATTTTGGAGAGCTTGACTCTACAATCTTAATAATCTTCAAATGTGAATCTTTGTATATATAATATATAATAAAAATGGATTGTGCAGCAGTCTGTGATACTTTAGTAGATACTCTTGATGTGTCTTGAAAAACAAAATGCAGCATTTAAAGTTTCACCCAAATTTCATTCCCCAGCTCTAGCAATGATGTTGTTTGCCTTGCTAAAGTAGTCTAACTTTATAAGCTAGAATGAATGTAACACTGTTTTATTTCTTTCCCCTTCATACTATGATGTTGCTAGTTTCTCTCTCCTCTGCTGTAGCACTAGTGTTGTAGCTGTGATGACCAAAGTACACGTAAGAGGGAAAGTCTGATGGGAGACATAATATCCTTTACCTTTTTCAAGACAGAAAATTATAACAGTATCAGTCCAATAAAAGATATATTGTCTGTTCATATAAACTATGCCTTGCTTACATACTTACACTCTCATGAACACAAAACTGCTATTGAAATCTAAGGTTAGTCAGAATACTGTGCAGGATGATCTTAACAATAGAAAATAAAATCCAGTTAAATGCAGGGTTTTTTTTTTTCTTAAACTGAGAATAGATACCTCACTGAAACTTCTGTATGCACACTTTGGACTTTTAAGTCTACAGACAAGGATAGATAGTGGCTTTTGGGGTTTCAGTCCTGAGGCAAATTCTTATCCCAGCATACAGCCCACATGTATGGACTAAGTAGTAAGGTGATGAGTCAAGGAAAACAAAGAGCCACGCTAACCAAGCTGGTAGAATAGCTAAACAGACACCTTTAAATCTGCTTTAGCCTCCTGATTAAAGTATTCTAGTCTTAAGCATTCCTAATGCACTTTATTGTGTGGTTGCAGGTGTGCATGCACATGCATACATGTGTAGAAACTGTACATGGGGTGAAGATTCCTTCACCTCTTTGCTCCCTAAGTAACTGTGGCTTAGACTTCCTTGCTCCTTATACCCTGCATGGATGGAACCCCTGCCCTCCCCGAGTTATCAAATGCTCTGAAGCCATGAAACATCTCTCCCTTGTCTACCAATGATTCACAATTTCTGCTGCGGGGAAGGAAATCTGCTTTGAGAAGAGGGCATTTTATAGAGGGTGATCCGTTTCAGGCAAGTGTTCATATATAAAGACATGAGCTGGCTCACTATACTGCAGGGTAAAATAATCACACACTAAAGCATGTCTAATGCAAGGAGAAAATTCCCTGCATCTACTCTCCCATTTCAAGTACAATCAAGCATGAGGATGTAAAACATTCTAAACTTCATCTACTGTACGAGAGTTGAATATAACAGATTACAAAACATCTCATGAAGTCTCTTTGAGCTTGCAGAAAGGATGCAAATATATTGAAGGAATTTCCTTCCTTTATCCTCACAGTGACAGCGACTACTTAATTATTTATCACACTGTCAGGAACACCTAAATCAATAACAAACTACTGTTTGTAAACACAACTGTAATGTGGTCAAGTTGGCTTATGGTTGAGAGACAAGAAACAAATGCTTTTTTCTAGCTTAAGATTTCTTTTCTCCTAAAATAGTTACACACACAAAAGTGAAAATCTCTTGCAAAAAAAAAATGACCTTTTCTTCTCTACCATAACTGCTTCCTGTCTTGCTGCAAACAGCATGTAGCCAATAAGGTGTTGATGCACTAGTCCAATCCACCTACAAGGAACTTGAGATACAATTTAGTTGGCTTGCTCTGCCTTTGGCACTGACAGAAATGTCTGAGCCCACTCCCCCACTAAGAACAAGCTTCTCCACAGCACATAAAACTGTCCAAATGTGAGACAGGGATACACAGTCAGCTAAAGTATTGGTAGTGGGAAGGGATCATGTACAGCAATGTTATCACTAGATCTTTAGTGAAGTTTGAGTTTGAAAAGGATGTTTTGTTCAACTGCTCATACCGTGTAGGCTCTGAGAAGGCTATGGGAAAGATCAGTAATTTTTCTGAGACCCAAGGATGAACAGCAGAATCTCTAGCTCTCAGAATAAGTCTCAGTCAATTAACAAGCCTTTAAGCTGCCAAAGAAATCATAACTAGCTTATATGGCTTCATCTCAGTATTTCCTTCCTTATGAAAAGCAACCAAATCACTTTCGCTTTCTAACAAAAATTGCCAACACTCCTTTCAAGGGAGTTTATTCACCTACTGACCATGTATGTACTCTAGCCACTGTAAAACAAACAAACCAACCAACCACCACAAAACCATCTTCATGCAAATGATCTTACAATAGCAACCTTTCTAAGGAAGGGTATGGTGAAGACTATAAAGGCAGAGGCACGTTCACTAGGGGAGTTACAAGGCTGTAGCTTCTTGCTGTCATTATCAGCCCTGAATGAGGCAATCTGCCCAAGTGAGAGAACACCAAACAAAGCCCTTCTTCCCTATTTGTATTATACCTACATCTACAACTAGCATTTGTGCTACGGAACAACTATGGAGCTAACCTACGTGGGTTCTCATCCCATCTAACCACAGCCATCCAGAAACCAGTTGCTTTGGCTCCCTCAACATTTAATGGACAGAGATGAGCAAGTCCAAACCACAATTTGCTCCAGGATAACTTACTAAAAAGATGGAATGAACCATCCTCTCTGAAGGTAATTGTGTTCACTGACTGTAGTTCACTCACTGTAGTTGAGGTGACCAGTGTAAATACCAATTTTTAGACAACTAAGATCAGGTGTGACAAATACACCTTCTCTCCATTTGCGCTACTTTAGGCTTATGGATATAATTCATCACATCTGGAAAGAACACACACACACACACAACCATCCAGGTAATACTGCATCTGTTTATTAAAATACAAGTCCTTGATAACCACAGAATCCCAGCATTGCTGAGACTGGCCGGGACCTGTGGAGGTTTCCTATTTCAACTCTCCTGCTCAAAGCAGAGTCAGCTACAGCTGATTGCTCAGGGCCATGTCCAGTCAGGTTCTGAATATCTCTAAGGCTTGAGACTTTACAATGTCTCTGGTCAACTTGTTCCAGTGTTTGATCAACCTCAAAACAAAAATAAAAAGAAAAATTTAAAAAGTTTGCTTGACTTTTTTTTTAATATTTAAGTGGAATTTCCTGTATTTTGATTTGTGCCCATTGCTTCTCATCCTGTCGCTAGGTGCTACTGAGAAAAGCCTGGCTCAGCCTCCTTTACTTTCTCCATCAGGTATTTATACACACAGATAAGATCCCTGCTTCTGTGAGTTTCCCATTCTGAAGGTTGAAGAAACACACAACAATCTTCAACCATTTAGAAGCTGATGGAATAACATTATATAAATATATTTCATTGTATACATATGCTGCCATGATAACCAAGCATTCTGGAAGACTCTTTGCATACAAAATACTTACTGGTGAACACCCAGTACTTCCCAGTCCTTCCCAACATCCTTAGGAGCTATGTTCTGTAGAGTACTTGGACAAATTTCTATTAATTTACAAAGAAGTGACCAACCCATCTGTAAAACAAGAATGCAGCTATTTTAGAACAGGTATTCTGTTTGAAACTTCAATGTTGTCTTCTAACATTCTTGACTTTTGGAAGACATGTTCTGAAAAGTTATCTAGCTAAATCATTAAGGGAAAATTAATTAACACAAGATAAGAGAAATGACATAAAAAGTTAAAAGATGGAGGTAAAACAGATATGCTAACGATTCTGAATGCATTGCTTGTAGGAACACATCACTTTCAATGTGCTTCAGCACTGCTTGAGGATAAAGGATGCACAGTTAAAAGAGATGCTGACAGAGAGAAAACTGTGATGTGATCTATAGTACATCATCATGGGCCAGGGAAGACCACTGCACTATTACAGGTAGTCCAGCTTTATTGAAGAACAGGTGTTTCCATAAGAATTTGCCATTTAATTGCAAATTATAAAGAGAAAGGATAGGTTTTTAAAGGCGTCCAATGTTTTAAATGGATGAGATACCTAAATAATACTATATGTTTCATATTCTCGCCATCAATCCTCAATACTGTGTGCTTTCAAAATGTAATGAAGGCAGTGAAAGTTTTGAAATCACAAGGAATGAAAGACGAACTAAAACCAATATATTTGTTCTTAATAACTACCTGCTTTATCCTATGCAAATTATTTGACTTTCAAACATCTCTAAATAATGCCAAAACTGAAAAATGTTCCTCTTTGGTCTTCCATATTGGAGAAATCTGCTTTCTTATGAATGCCTGCAGGCTGATATGATTGAATGGGCTTTGGTGAGGATGCAGTAAGCAAAATCTGTACAAAGGATTAACTGATGAGCAAGAAAACCTCACTGTATTGAAAGAGAAGTGAACTGAGAAATGTCAACATTCAAGATGAAGCAGATTTTACAAAAAGGAATTAAAAAACGGCATCAAAGTTTCCTTGGCCATGTAAACAAAAAAAACAAAAAAAAAAGTGGAAGTAGGCCTGTGTGCTTTAAGAATAGGGTCAAGACAGAAGATAATCTAAGTATGGCTCAAAAACTGTATGCGTAACTGGATCAGTTTTTGGCAGAAGAGTTATATAAAGCAAAGAGGTCAAGACAGGACAGCCAACAACAGGAATGTAAATGGCTACTTCCAAGGAGTTTAACGACAAAGTTCATGGAAAGTGCATGATCTCTAACCCTGCAGTCTGCAAGACTAGAGACATGAAATTTCAAGTCTGGTAGTGTAGAAACACCCATAGGAACAGCACAGGCTTGAATCTAGATAGCTTTCATGACAGCTTTGGCAAACATAAAAAAGGTGATGTAGCTCCCTGAGAACTGGAATTCTGCTTTTATCTTTCACATATCTGATTACATGGGTTATGTTCACACTATCTGCAGTAATTTTGTTTCTGTTTCAGTTTAGATTTGCAGAGCCAAATGTTTCAAGCCAATTACAACCTTAACGTCTGCAGATTGAGCTTGACCACGGTCCGATTCGCATGCTCTTTTTTTACTTGGACACCAAGCTGGCTTGCTCTACACGAGACTGCAAACCAATTATTATGGACATTCAGGAAGATTAGGCTGGTCTGTGTAACTGAGTCCTAACTAAACAGAGGTGCAAAGAATAGTCTTAGCAACCATCAGTCCTCCCCAAGATGAGGATATACAATTACCTAATTTTCCACATTCCAAGAGCTTATCAGTGACAGTCAATCAGGTACAGATTTCAAATCTGCATAGCAAAGACATTGTAGAGGTGACCACTAATTCATACACTGTGTATTGGTTAGAAAATATTTTATTTTAGAAGTCCCACTTCATGCCATCCTAACTGTTCTTGTAAAATTTAGAACATGATGAAAATTAGCTTAATGACTTTAGAAAATTCCTTTTTGTATTAAAACTGTTTCTGATGAAATTTATATTTCCATGAAACATTTTTATTTGGATTGTTGTGACTCCAAGTATTAGCAAACATTTATAAGAACTGTGGATCCAGAGATGACCGATGTAAACATCTGACCTGCTGACATGTGGTCTATTTTACAATATTAAAATCACACTCTGAGATAACAGAGAGCTTATTATCTGTTTAATAATCATGTAGGAAAGTATGGGTCTTATAAATAACAGAAATCCTAAAGGTTACAGGGGAAGAAAAAAAACCAAACCCAGTAAACAAAGATGTTCTTATAAACACTTAAACAGGTCCCTATACACAGGAACAGTTGGTGGCAGCACTGAAACTCTGTTATTTTTAAATCAGACCCTTTTCATTTCTAGCGTGCAATGAATTTATATTACATTAGGTCACACCTTCTACATGAGACAATAAAGCCCTGCTGCTGACTGCTCTTTACTGAAGTGTAAACATATTTTGCTCTAGAGTTTCTAAGCTGCTCCAATCATTGCCAGAGTAACTGCAGAAAGAAACCACCATATTTACTTAAAGGCGTCTATTTTATTTTAAGGCACTATTGACTTTCCAGCCCAGTACCTTCCTACTTCTAAAGAAGCTTGCAGAGTTTATGCCTGTAGTCCGACTTGCACTGGTACTTGCAAGATTGATCTATTAAGCATATTTACTCTGTACAAGCCAGTGGAACAGCAGCACAAAGTGATGCTTTATGACCAATTAAGGAAGGGAGGGAAAGAAAATCCTCACTTCAGATATGTCTCTGTGTTTATTCTCTTATGTGAATCAATTTTATTACAATGCCAAAGCAAAAGAGGTGGATTAATCCACTTATTCAATGAAAATTCATTAGTAGTGTAAAGAGACTGCACTGAAATCAGAATTACGTTATCACTGCCATAAAGTGAGAACTGTGTATTCAAAGACTGTAAACGAATTGCAGTGAATGAAGCAAGAAGACAGAGCTCTACTAACATATTGTGGATGTTTGTAAATATCGTAACTGAATGTGAAGGAAGAGCTGCCTAAGACATTTTACGAGGAACAGGATTTAAGCTTTGCACTGGCTATGAATTTCACACTTTAATACAACATAGTAATGCAAAGGAGCTCCAAAACTTCTAAACTGAAAGACTGGACGACTGCATATGTAGACAGACAGAAGATAAAACTAATTTTAACATTCTATATTAAATCAGTGAGGTGTTTTAACACAGTTAAAATGAATATTAAACAATCACTATTTTCCTTATGCAATTCTGAGAGTCTTGTGCTGTCATTTCAGACCTAATTCTGGTTGTGGCTGGATTTCATATTTTTTACTTCCTAGTCTAAAGTTCTGGGCAGTGGTTTTGTAAATTGTTATATGCATAATATGCTTTATCCTGAAAATAACTGCTGATTCATTCTTCTTTCTTAATGACCTTACAATTGAATAGTAAAATTAGTTAAAACTTCACTCTGCACAAACATTTAGTCTTCAAAGGAAACGTGAGACCACCGTTATTCCAGATTAATCACTACACAAGTACCAATTTCATATTTAATCTGAATTTTATGCTTTTGACCTCTAGCTGTCTAGCTAGACAAAAAAAAACCTTAAAATATACTATTATTTAAGAGACATTTGTGATATAATTTATGTTTTGCCTTCTAGTTGAATTGAAAAAAGTAAAAGATGCCAAAAATATTGTATCCATACAATTATGGGCTTAATAAAAAAAAAAAATAAAAATCAAGTGAGTTGCACAGAAATCTGGAGCTTATAAACATCCTTTAAGCATAACACAGTCAGAAATTTAATATATGCCTGCCAGGAAGGAGCTGTTTCACATGACAATTCTGGCAGCTGTACCATAAGTACAACATCGAAGTGTACAAGTGCCACACCTAATCTAAATGGGCCAATGGCAAGTTACAGAAGCAGCCAAGCAGAACCTTAAATTGCAGAACCTACTCTTAGCTAAAAGATTTTTTTTACCCCCCACCCCGCCGCCCCTTACAAAACTGGTATAGTACAACTCTCTAGGATAGGGCTACATACGTATGAATTCATATTATAAAATTCTGCTTTTCAGAAGTTTGTCTAACCATGGCAAAATTCAACAATGACACGTACAAAACGTATCAGATAACACTGCTGGTAATTTGGAAGCCTCTGTCACGCAGTATTCACCCTGCTTAATTTTTATTTTCTACTCCGCCGCCTTCCGCCCTTTAAAGAGAGATGCAACGAGTGGTATCTGAACAAGCTGGAACGCTTGTCCCTTTAAATGCAAGCGCCCTTCTACAGACCGACAGCACTTCAGAAAGTGGCCCAGAAGAGAGCAAGTGAAGTAAACAAGCCGAGCGGTAACCTTCCCTCCGGGAAAGGGCTGCCGCGCCCGGCTCGTCCCGAGCAGGGAAGCCGGCGCGGCGGGACCGCGGCCCCGGCCCCGACCCGACCCGACCCGGCCCCCCGCCCTCAGCCGGCCCCTCGGCGCGGCGCCGCCCTTACCTGCTGCACGCCCGCCGCTCCCGGGTACAGGTCCACCACCAGCAGCAAGGGCACATGGACGTTTTTGCCGCTGAAGAGCCGGGGAGCTGTGGGGGGGGGCAGAGACAGGCCGCGTTAGCGACCGGCGGCGGGCGGGACAGGGCAGGGCTGGGCTGGGCAGGGCGGCGGGGGCCGCCCGCGCCTTACCGCTCTGCCGGGCCGCCAGCTCCAGCAGGTCGCTCAGGGTCTGCACCAGCGTCTCCAGCCGCTTCCTCTCCTGGACGTTCTGGAGCCGGACGACCAGCTTGCTCAGGGCTTGTTCCTCCCTCGCCGCCGCCGCCGCCGCCTCCCCCCCCCCCTCAGGGCCGGCGCTGGCCATGGCCGACCCGCTGACTCTCCGCGCCGGGCGCCTCACCCCATCCGCCGGCCGCCGCGGCCCGCGGGGACGAGGGCTGGGCGGCGCGGGCCTGTCCCGCCGCCGCGCCGCGCTGCGCCGCTACAGCCGCCCGTCCGTCCGGCGTCACCCGGCTGTTTCGAGCCGCCCTTCCCGCTGCCGCCTGCCCCTCCCTCCCTCCCGCCGCGGCGACGGACCGGCCCCGGCGGGCGGGCGGGCGGGCGGGCGGCCCCCATTGCCCCTAGGGGGCGCCCCCGTCACTCGCGCAAGGGCCCGGCTGAGGGGCTAGGCACGCTGGCGGCTCGCCCGTTGCCGTTGATTGACAACAGAGCTGTCCAATAGCGCCGCAGAGCTGGAGCCTAGGTTCCGCCTCGTCGGGCTGCTGCTTGCTTGCTTTTCTTTGCTACTGTATAAAAGGGCCGTGAGGCGGGAATGCCGGCTGAGGCGAGGGCGGTGGGGTGTGGGGGTGGGTTGGCCGGGAAGGGGAGGAAGGAAAAGCCGCCTGCCTTATCTTTTTGGCGTTGTCGAGGAAGAAAAAATAGATATATAGTGCCCTGCTGGGTAGGGGGGAAGAGGGGAAGTAACTGCAGCCCATCTGTGTGCCCGTTGTGCAGCTCCCCGAGCAGGTGAGGTGCCTTCTGGCCTCGTGTGGTGTTCGGGGTTGCCAGCCCTTCCCCGTGCGGTGGGTCTGTGAGGGGCCAGGAAAGGTGGAGGGGGTGCTCTGATCTTAAGGCTGTTGTGTGGCAGCTGAGGTGAAGCTGTAGCTCACCTCGCCTGAGGGAGGCATGCACTTGTGGACTCGGGTCTGTGGGTTTGGTTGAAACAAACCTTTGTTGTACTTTCCAAGCCTTGCGGTGACAGATTGTTGTTTGGAGTCAAGAAGGTTCTCTTGCTGCGTGCGTGGATTGCTTCATTTGTGGTTGATGCAATCTTCCTGAGGTCTGACAATATTTCTGGTACCTCCGCTGCCCTTCTAAGATAGCGATGTGTGCGTAGGAGACTAGTAATCACTTTTAAAAATAATTCTTAATTAGAAGGGTAGTATCAGTAGAATATGTTACATAAAGAACTTGCATATGCTTCTTAAATACAAAAAATTAAGGTAGTAAACTCTTCAGTTGAACGGGACTTTTGTTAGACAAATATGTTTTGGAGGATCATGGTGGGAGTATGGATTTACTTGAAGCTTTTGCTTAGATTAGCTGACTTACAGGTCACTGATTTATTTCTCAAAATAAACTTTAAGAGATACTGTTTAGTAATGCCTCTGAAGCCACGTGGTCCTAGATAAACTGTCTCTGGTCTGCTGGTGTATTGGGCCTAAGGCTTGTATGCCGCTCTCATCATCATTCAGTGCTTCTTAGGTTTTTGTGCACAAAGAAACTATTGTCTTGGCATCCTCAATTATAGCCTGTTAACTAGGACTGCACTTGTTAAATGGTGAGCTATTTTCTCCCTCTCTGAAGTGCTGGAGAACAAATATGAATGTGAGATAGCTTTATGAAATAGTGACTCATGGTTGGGATGTGTGGAATGCATTACATCTGGACTAAAACAAAAATTAGTTCAATTAAATGGATTAGTTTCACTTGAAAGATATTTTTCCTTTCTGGAGAAGCAGTAATTCAAACACAAAGAAAAACTTAAAAATTTATTTTCTGGATTTAAAGCCTCATTGCTGGCTTCCTGCAGGTTTGACAAGATCCTTTTATCTTGCAAATAGTATGAATGCAAATACAGTCTTTCAGGTTAGACCAGTAAACAGCTTTCTCCAATATCTGCAAAGCTGTAGCCATTTACCAGACTTTAGCAAAAGATTTTTAAAGTTCAATCTTCATAGTTTATACAGATCGGAAATGCCAGTTGTAAGCTACAACTAGTGATAATTGATAAAGTCATATTAATACAACTTTAAAATCCTGATCTTAAACTGAATTTGTGGCTGTTTTGTGGATTTAGCAGAGCAGCTGTACTGCTGCTGTGGACTTCCTTGCATTGTGGTTTATATAAGAATGCACAAGTACAAGTTATGTATTAGAGTTTCAGTGAATGTAAGTGGAAAAAAGTTGTAGATTTCTTTAAGGAAAGTTGGGTACCAGCCCTTTCTCCTGAAATAGGTTGAGTTCTCTAACTGTGTGCTGGATGCAGACCACTTGAAATTATGTGTATGTGATAGTTTCTGGTTTGCTGCTTTTAGAGCCTTTTCTGTGTTAGTTCTTTTCTGGTCAACTCTGTCCCAAACAACTGTCAGCTGCTTAGCAAACTTAAGGCTGGGTTATTAGATAAGTGGAAGGAGAAAGCGAAGATTAGAGCTAAAATGTAACCTTGATTTATACTTTAAAAGATTTCTTTTCTGTCTCTTAAAAGATCTCAACTGCAACTTCTTCAGCATGTCCTAGTTAGGCATTGAGGGGTTTTGTTGTCACTCCACTTCCCTTGTTGCTCCTTAAATTCCAAGTGACTTACACTTCCAAGCACTTGTGTTCCCTTGAGGTTTCATTTTCATGTTTTCTATGATTCTGCCAGATTTCTGTAGCAGCTGGTTCATTCTTCAGGCTGGGTGCTTTGGGTGTAAAAGACTTATTTCCCCTTTTTGTTTTTAAGGAGATTGGTAGCTAACAGCCCAGTTTGGATTGTTCTGTATTTATCCTCTTAGGCTCAGATGGGACTACTAACACTCATTAAGTAATATATCATCTCTGGTGTGTGACCATCTAGACAGATATAAAGACATAACATGACATGCTAACATAGCAGAGGCCTTGGTTAATCTTTCCTCCTCTTTCCACTTGCGTTGGTAAAGAACAAAAAACTATGCTAGTGTTTCTGAGGTGGCTGAATAAATAAAGGAACCAGCTTCTTGAGATCCAGGCATCTCAAGCCCAAAACTTGCAACGTGGCTCCCAAGTGTCATTCCTTTGCAGGTGTTAGTTCCCTGGACGACTGGTTAGAGGGGATGCGAGCTTCTGTGAAGTGTCTGTGAGTCCAGGAGAGTTTGCCAAAAGTCTTCTGCAGTGTGTTACTTAGACCAGAGGAGAATGGAAAGAACAAGATGGTCTCAGTAAGTGTCTATATTGTACAGTTTTCTTAGATTTTCCTAGGAAAATCTGGTGAAGATATCAGTAATATCTGTAGAAGCGATTAGGGGTTGTAGACTGAGCAGCCTTGTCTTGATGACTGGCAGAGAGGTTGAGCTCTTGATAGTAAAGTGTAGTTGTGTGGATGGCTTTGTTATCAGAGCATGGGAAAAGTGGCAAAGGACTTTATTCCTGGAGCACCTCTAATATTTTTCTGTTCTGGAAGTTTCTTATATTTCTGTACTCTTTCTAATGCTGCACTCACTCTTTCAGTGAGTGTGGATGTCTTGTCCTGCCTAACCATGAAGACCACAACAAAGGGCCACCTCATCTTTAACTGGTTCAAACAATCTGTTCCTTTCTCTCTTTTGCGGCTCAGTGTGTTTCTCCCACTTCTTCTGCCCTTTATCAGCCATAGCTTGTTGTGCTGTTTTATGCACATGGTTTGACAAGAGTGTGTCCCCACAACACATGCCCAGGTCTTTTTGGCTGTGCGGTGTCTGCAGTTCTTAGTGTTGTATCTTCCTCTCCCTGGAAATCCTCTGACTGAGTAACCATTTGGCCTAAGGTGAATAGCTGTTAACAGGCATCTCTGACAGACACTGATGGATGGTTCTTTAGCCAGGTGTTACTGGTTGGGTCTTCTCAAAGTGCTTTACTCTACAACCGTAGCTTTCAAACTGGTCCATCTCTTAAACTTCTTATTGAAATTTGGAAATAGGAGGTCTTCTGTTACATTGTTCACTTGATCCCATTAGTGCCTATGGTAGCTAGCACTTTTAGGGTTGATTTTGGTAATGTTTGTCTCTTCACTAACTCCAATGACTATCCATAATCTGTCCGTCTATTTCTCTGCATCCCTTCACAGCTATCTCTCAGGATGGTGGTATCCTGTGTGAATGAAATTCTGTATAATCTGTGTACTTGTAGATTCACAGTGAGCTTACGAGCTGGGTAACTCCTAGGTTGCAGCCCTTCGAGCTGCTGTAAAGTAAGCTATTTTCTGTAAAGGCCGGGAAGTATAACCATCCTTTAACAGCACTTTTGATGTTAACATTCAGAATTTTAAGGTATGGACCAGTTGGTATGGACCTTCCATCTGGTAGTTACACACACCTTGGGATTGTGAAGATGTATAAAATCGTGAGCTTTTGGAGAGGTTTTAACAAAGCTTTTTCTAATATTAGAAAGCTGAGATTCCTGTTTTCTCAGTTGTTCTGATTTAGCAGTTGCTACTCACAGATCAATTTTTAGTTAGATATATTTTTTTAAAGTTGCCTGGATGCTCATACTGAGGATGTTGGACACTATCCAAGGACCGCAGTTATTGACTGTGTGGGCATTATGGCTGGGTTTGTTGGAAGACTTCATGACACTTCTCCCTCTGGGTTGGTGAACCAGTGTTTTCACAGGAGACTTGCGTGTGAGAGGTGTTCCTCATATCTGTTCCTATGAGTCACTTCTCAGGGCCAGACTGCAAGCAAAGGCTAGGGTGGTAGATCTGTTTTGTCCGTGATGGAATCCACTGCTGATGGCCTCTAACTGGCAGAGTAATGAATCTGTGGTGGTGTTGTATCTTCTTTATTTAAACTCCAGTCTTAATAGTGATTGACTCGATGAGTACCTTCAATTCCAGGTGAAGAGTAACAGTTTTGTCTGCATGCAGGATTAGTTCAATTAGTTGGCAGCCAGTGTCTTTTAAGAACCCAGCGGATATGAAACAGAGTTGATGGCTTCACTGAATTCATGAACACTACCCGTAGGGGGTTGTGCTGCTTGTTGGCATGTTGAATTATGAACGGATGTGCTTTTCAATTTTTGGAGTGGTCAGCTGCAGTTATGTAGTCTCTCTGACTTTTAGTAGCATTCTTACCCAAAGTAGTAACCAGTCAGGTACAATCTATGTTCAGCTGAGCTTTATTGATCAGTTGAGTTAATCAAGGGAAAAAGATATAGCATTCAGGGGAAAGACAGTCAGGTATACATGTACATACGTGGTCACTTTTATACCAGTCTGAGGAGCTTGGCTGGCTGGGCCAAAGGATCCTTGGTGAGTTGGGGCTTCCTGAAGCTGGTAGGTGTTCTGCAGTTTTGACTCAATGTGCAGCAAGACAAATTCTGCTGGCCTCTGCCCTTTTATAGCTTCTGGGGTTGCCAGGCTGAGTCCCTCCTGGAAGCTGACAGGGTTGTCGGGCCAAGTTCTCAGGGACAGCCGTGCTTATACTACAGCCATGCTCAGCAAATCTGTCTCAGGCTGTGGGACTGCATTTCCCAACTGGTGGGTTTGAACCCCACTCTTTCTACTCTGACTCACACCACCTTTTGTTGTAGCTGGTGACCTCTCGACCTTTTTGGACTGATTGCCTCTGGTTCTGGGAGTCTGGGACTCTTTAGGGATGGGGGTGGGAGTAATTGCATTGGTAGTGCATCTGGTGAGAGGTTGTTCATCTGGAATCCAGGCATTTGTCAGGCAGATTCCTCCTCTTGGCAGTGCATGGATGTGGCTGAAAGGCTACTCTAGAATTTGAAGTGGGCTGTGTAACAGGATGCCTGAGGTGCAGCTGGCCAGTTTCTGAAAAAAGCTTAACTACTGCAGATGTAAATCCTTCTAAATATAACAGAAGAAACCAAGAAATATTTGTTGTCTCTTCTTTGTTGGATGGGTAATTTCCTGTGAGAAGCAAGTATTCATTTCCCTATTCTTTTTGTAGATGAAGCCAGAACTGAAACAGGGAAGACTGGATTGGTGGAGAGGTTTTTTTTTTTTGCATGTGAGCTTGAATTTCATTTTTTCTTGTAAAATGGGCTGTCATGGATCAGACTGTAACTGATCATGTTGGGGCCATACTCCTGGACTGCTTAAGTCTAAGATGTTACATGTATAACATGGGGAAGTATTACTCTGGTTTCTGTTTCTTCCTCATTCTCTGTGTGTGTGTATGACAGGAAAGATTTGGCCCTGAGTGCTCAGCTACTAAGCCAGGCTCAAGAAGTGTCAGCCCACTTCTGATAAGTCTTGTGCCTCTGCAAGGCCTATTCTGTGTTCTTCTGGTCCTGTTCTTTGGCCATGACTTCAACCTGCATGCCATGTCTGGTCTAATCTATACCTTCTGAGAGTCTGCTGCTGCAGTTCCTCTTCAGCCAGTGCAGCTTGTAACACTTAGCAGTGAAGCATTTCTGTCCCCTGTGTTGAACAGGGAGGCACCATACACACATGTAAAGTAGCTGATTTTAGCCATCCCTTTAATGTATTTGGTTTGGTGGCCCTTATTGTTACTGGCCCTCCTCACTCTCTAGAGACTGTGGGGAATGGGAGTACCAGAAAGTATTGTTTGTACTTGGTGTAACTTTTCAGCTGCTCTGTGTGTTGATGGTGGTTGCAACTTCTTGACTTTGTCATGTAGCTTCCCAGAAGCTATGGGCTTTGTAGGCAGAGCATTGTGCAACCTGTACACTGTGTATTGGTTTTCATTGTAGCCTGACTAGTCAATACACCTCATTGCAACTGCTCAAAGACCTTGTGATTTCCTGGATCTTGTATTTCATAGGTGTCAGCAGAAGCAATGATAGCAGCTGTGTATCCTAAGTCTTGAAAGATGGAGTTGATAACTGAATGAATTTTGAGATGCAGCTTGCAGAAAATAAAATGGGAGGATCAGTAGAGGGTATACCAGGAAAACATAACATCCAAAGCAGGCTAAAAGAAAATTGCATCACTAAGGCCACATAACCATTTCCCTAAAGTGGGAATTGTCCGTTTGGTGTGGAATATAATACTACTTTTCCCCCATCGGGCTGACGTATAAAGCTTGTGGAAGTGGTACCACAAATAGAGTAGATGGACTCTGGACAAACAGTGGCAAAGCTAGCTTTCATTTGAGTGTGAAATCACACTTGAGTATAGACTTAAAAAAAATCTAATCTAAAACCTCCTTTTTCTTGAATAAATGTGTTCAGTGCACTCTGATACTTTACTATACAGCTAGGGACACCTGTAGTTTAAGTGCTTTGCCACTTCATGCTTTAGTATTGTGTTACAGTTTGTGTGATATAGTTGGTGTGAGCCTTACTAGCTTCAAGCAATTATCCCAGTGGTTTTTGTTACTTTTAGCACTTTGGCGTGACCTGAATTTTGTGCAGAGTGTTTAAAAAAACCAAACCCAACCAAATCTTAGTCTGCTAAACAGTTTATTAGGGTGTACGCAAATGACAAGGTTTCAGTCTCTGACTTGTTGCTCAGGAAATGCTAATGTCCTTAATTAGTTCAACTTTCTCCCAGAAAAACAGCTAACTTGTTTTGGACAGCCACACCGAAATCACCTTCAAGAGTATTCTAACTTGTGCATCAGTTGTGTATCTGTGGAGGTCTACATGGGTCATTGGCTAGGCAGAGGGACATGAAGTTATGGTTCCTGCAGATGGTTTCTCATTGCTGTTTCATCCGGGTTGTGTCACTAATGTTTTGCAGTTGTGTGGGCAAATGTGTAGTGCCTGGCCACAGTGATGTGTCAGGAACGTGTGGTGAGACTTGAGGCAGTCTCTGATCCCTTTGGAGGACTGCAGCAAGCTGTAGTGTGGCTGCACCTCTGATGTGGTTGCATGCAAAGTGCTCGTTGGGGCTGTGACCTCTGTGCATCATCCTCAGAGCTGCCCCCTTTCAGAGAGGGCTGATAAATGTGTCCCAAGTAGGCACTCTGGGGAACTGGTGCACACCTTGCAGAGACTTAGTAGAGATGCCTAAGGAACTGGAGGTGAACTCCCCTGAAGAGGACAATGTATTTCCTGGGGGAAGTCTGATACCTGAATAATAATGTAAACATCTAAATGTAAGCTAAGATGGTGGCCAGAATCATCTGTGCATTTTGTTCACTGAGTCAGTGCAGTCTGGGGTGTGGCTTAGGCATTGATGGTGGCAGTGTCATAAGCAGTAACATAGCATCTGCCTTAGCAAAGCGGCAATAAATTTTCTTACCATGATGGTATGTATGTTTATTGGACTCGTACTTTTGGGCAGAGTCTTGTTACAGAGTTGTCAAAGTGTAGAGCAAAAAAACCTCCATGAGTGCTAGGAAAGATGAAGATACACAAAGACTTTTGCAATCAATCTTGAATCTAAGCAAAGAATATACTAAGCAAAAATAGATCTGTTCTTCCAGATTGTAATAGTAATCACTGTTGGATGATTCTGAACACTGAACAATTATTTTCTTTGCATAAGTTTGTGTAGCTCAGTACCTACCCACACAGTGACTCAGAAGTGCTCTGATTCTTTTTCTGATCTCCTGTCACTTTTTCCAACCGTGCGGCCTGCGCTGTTGCCACACAACAGCTCCCGCAGGACACTCTCCTATTTCTCTGCGTGTGACCTATTTTCATTTGCTTAAGCGCAGCCATTACTCTAGCTGTATGCTGAAAGGCAGGATATGTGATATGAATGAAAAGGAAATAATGGCTTTGCAATACCCTCGTGGGACTGTAGGACTCATTGCCTTACAGTACAAATGTGTAGCAGAGTTAGAGGATATTCCTCAGAATTCCCAGAGCTAAAGTAGTTAAGCTTCTTTTGGAGTTTAAAGATTTGTGATTTATGGAATAAATCTTAAGCCTCACTCAAGGCTTTTTGCTCTTTTCTCTGAAGCATTTCTTGTTGGCCACAGGCTATAACTCCAGATAGGCCAGTCTTCTGATTTAATATAACAATTTCCATGGCCACATCATGCAATGTATAATGAATATTGTTATGCTTTCTTGGAATTAATGTAATGTTATGCATGAATGAAGGATGCATTGAAGCATATGGAAACTTCTTAAGTGAATGCAACGATAGATTGAGTCTACTGTAATTGAATTTTGTTTTAACTCCATGTAGTAGTTGATTGGGATAGGAATTCAGAAAACATGCAAAAAGTTCATCAGTGCTGCTGGCACCTGAGAGCATGGGGTGATAGCAAGGCATTATATGGGCTGTGGAATGAGAGAGTACAGATCACGGGACTGTCCGATTTCTGTTCTGAACTGTGCCTCCTTACTGTCCTCAGATGTAGGAGCTGACAGGAGCAATAGACTCTGCTCAGCATATTCATAAACACCAGCCTAATAACGTTGCGAACAAATTCGTAGGTTTGACCTTGACACTATTTTACCTTGACTTAGCATTTTCAGGAGAGTTGTGTATGAACTTGGTCCTTTGGTATCAGATCTAGAGGGAACTGATGGTGGCAACAGTTCCCATGTTTTCCTATCATATTCCTGTTTGGGAGAGGAGAGGTAGTGTTGACTAAACTGTCTGCATGAACTAACCTGTATGTTTGCAGTAGCGGACTAGCTTGAAATCTTCAATAACCTGCCTATATGGTGACTTGACCCTTTCTGAAGCTGATTCATATGTGATATGGATTTGGTCTAGCACTTTTGCTTCTGACTGTACCCATCCAAGTGGGTGTCTCAAGAAATTTTAATCTAAGTGATACTTTGTTTTACTGCCTTTTCTTCTATAGAGGATTGCCATGATGAGCTGCTCTTAAGTCTTCTGGAAGCTGTGCTGTTTTATTCCCAGTGACCTCCCCCATCTCACCAAGCAGAGCCTTACTGCCAGTTCCATTCTTCATTGACCTTTGGTTTTCTTTCATTTTTCCTTTTGTGAAGAGGCAATAATTTAACTGTCTGCAACATTTTTCTTATGAGACTGATACCTGGGTTTAACTACTGAGAATGCAACCATTTTTTTTTTAATCTCACTGGGTATCCACTAGGTATCCACTAAGCATTATCTATACTTGACATTCATGAGGAGTTTTTCCTAGACTGATCTTGTTTTTCCTCTTATAAATGATGCATACAGCAGGCTGACAACCAAAGCAGTCAGTGGTTTTAATCTCTCATTCTCAGCTGGTGGATTGCTTATACTAAAGAAAATTCCTATTATGCACTGTTTGTGAGTGACACAAACTTGGTTGAAGCATGGCAAAATGGCCTCTTCAGAAATATATTCTGGGGGTTATAGGTTAGGAATAAGTAATAATTACCCTGGAGTCCCAAATGGCAAAATGCAGCCCCAAAAATTTCAAGTCCCGTTTTGTGATGTCTAGAACCAAAGATTTATAAGGACATGAAGCCAAAAAGCTATTGTCTGCATAATGTGACTAACTTGATTTTTTTTTTAACTCCTGCTCCTTACAAATGTGGTTAAATAAGCTATTCTTTATTTTTTGCTGATTGCCTATGCCTGTTTCCCCCATAATCTATTTCTCTTCTGCCTTTTACATCTGGAATAGAAATTGTGATGTTTGCTTGGATCCTCTTATTATTTGGTTATCACACCTTTACTGTATGAAATAGTTCTCTCTCAGTTTGTGTAACAGGTAGGTCTATGAACACATAGTAGAAACCTACTGAGCATGTCCATGTAAGTGGAATCTGTTTTCAGCATTGGACCACCAACATGGTCAGGGACCAGGAGGACTGGCCCAGGGAGGAGAGGCTGAAGGAATTTCTTCAGCCTAGAGAAGACAGCTGTGGAGGCACCTAACAGCAGCTTACCAATATCTTTGAGGAGATGGAGCCAGGCTTTTCGGTGGTGCATGCTGGGAGGATGAGGGACAACAGGCACAAACTGAAATGAGAAGTTCAGACTGGATATAAAGAAAAACTGTTTCACCATGAGACAAGTCAGGCAGCACTGCATGTTGCCTGGAACACTTGTTAGGTCTCTGTCTTTGGATTCTTTGAAAACTTGACTGGATAAAGCCCTGACCAACCTGGCCTAACCTCAAAGCTGACTGCTTGGAGCAGGAGCTTGGACTGTAGACTTACAGGCATCCCTTCCAATCTGAATTATCCTATGATGCTATGTTTCCCTTCTGTCCCTTATGCCTTCTGTTCAGTGGCAGACCACAGATGATAAGCTGTTGCTTTGTTGAAGTTGGAAATCTTAATGAAATGTGCTGAGATTCCAGACATCTGTCTGTGCGGTTATGTTAGATGGCACAGAGAGCTTCTGAATAGCTAATAGAATATTTAATCATAGGCAGTTTTGCTTTTCTCATGAATAAATGGTAGTAAAATCTACAGTGCACAGGACTGTATGACTGGTGGCTGGGCAAAATTCCCAGTGCGATTGTCTTCCTGAAACCAGCTTATGATGGCAAGATTTCCATGTCTTGTTTCATGTCATCTTGGTATACGCGGAACTCCTGTGTGCAGTTGTCAGCGCAGGTTGCTTTTGCCTTTGTCCAGACAGGACTGGGAGGTGGCGAGAAGTAAACTGCCCCTCTGTTGCTAATCTTCATTCTAAATTTGGTTGGTTTTGTGAAATCTGTGGGGCAGCCAGCAAAGTAAAGACAATTGCTCATATTGGCATGTTTTATTCATCAGAACTGTGAATATTGGGACCTGACCTCTTGTGACAGTTGAACTGTTACTTTTACTTCTGTTTTTTTAAGTTTACATAACCTGATCCTGACCTTTCTTTCATGCAAAAAAAGGAAATTGTTATGAAGGTTGTATGTTTTTACTAACCTTTCTCTGATGTTGTACTGATATTTTTCCAGTTGTGACAACTAATTCTGACACATCTAACCAGACAATGTGTCGTTGTGACTTCAGCTGCTTTTTTCACTAAGCTCAAGTTTTATCTGTATGTAAAATGGACCTGGAAGCCACTTCTTTTTGACCTTTGAGTTTTATACACTTATTTCAGGGTTTAGCGTTGTTATTTCATTGCCAAGTCAATATTCAACAGTAATTAATCTCAGAATCACAGAAGAGCTGAGGCTGGCAGGGACTTCTGGAGACTGCCTAGTCCAACTCCTCTCAGAGCAGGGTCACAGTGTAGGTTGCTCAGGCCCATGCCCAATTCAGTCCATGGAGATATTCAAACCACAAGACTTTCTGGGCAGCCTATTGTAGTGTTTGACCACTCTCCCAGTAATTTTTTTTTTTTGTGCTTAAATGGCATTTCCTGTATTTTAGTTTGTGCCACTGCTGCTCATCCTGTCACTGGGCACAACTGAGCAGAGCCTTACTTTGTTGTCTTTACTTTCCCCTATCAGGTATTATCTATCACTTATAAGATTCCCCCTGAGCCTTCTCATCTTGAGGTTTCTCAGTACATTTCCTAATGTTTTTGCATGCATATTTTTCCCTCTTTCACACATTGCTCCAGGCTTAGCCACTTTTAATTTAGTGACTCTACTTTCAGTTTCGATTTTCCCATTTAAGTATCTGAGGTATCTCTGTCCTTGTTCTTCCTGAGCAGGGAAAAATAGGAGTTAATCAATGAATTCTAGGAGCAAATGTGATTGCAACCACTTTCTTATATAGTTTGATAATACGTGGTGCTCTGATAAGCACAAGCTGACTAAGAGTGAAGTAGCCTTTATAGCCTTTGGTGTTAATGTGCTAGGAAAGCCTCAAACTTTTGTCTGTAAGCAACTGAATGAAGTCCACAAGGCATGTATCCCTTTAAACTGTCAGCTTTCCTTTCTACCTTTTCATACTCTAGTGCTTCCAGTACTAACTGTGTGGCAAAAACGTAATTTGGTATATACCGTGCATTTCTGCGTGCATTCTGTCATAGAAAATGTAGCCCTGCCTTCCTTCTCAGTTTCTGATCACAGCCATGAAGCACTGGTGCTGGATTTTTGTCTTAAGATCTGCTCATAGCATGTTGCCCACTTCCAGTCTTTATACCTGTGATGCTTTTCCACATAGGCCTTGGACTGATGGTAATGGACAAAAAAACCCCCACAGTTTTCTAATAGATGAGGCCTTGTGCCTTTGTAAATATTCCCCAGACCTGCACATTATTCTGCAGCTAGGACCACATATTCATGAGCCTGTGTTAACTGCGCGGTCTTGCAACAGGCAGAGTAGGCTATAATTCTGCTATGCATGTGACTATACAATATATAAACAATGCTCACAAAATTTTATTGCCTCATATACCTTCCTGACATCTTTAACACTGTAGTAATGTTCATAATGTAAAAGGAGGAATCAGGACTTGGGTTATATAGTTTTTATTTGGCTTAAAAATCACCCAGCCTTTTTTCTGCTCAGGAGCAGTATGTGTGTATTAACATATACCACATTCTCGAATAAGGGGCAGTCACTTACTGTTATCTTCCTGACCATCCCAGTTTGTCAGACATCAATTTTGTTCTGGTCAGCTGTTCTGCATCTATAAGATCCCCAGTGCCCCAAGCACTTTGAAGCTTTCCCTTGCGAGGTGCTTTTAAGCTGAGGCTTTACTGCTCACCCCTGCATCTTCTACATTACAGCTGTGTAGCAGCTATGTCTGCTTCCAGTCTCAAACCTCCTTGATCCTGACCTGGGCCTGTGGCTTGTCTTCCTGGCTTGGCCTTGGACCTGCTCATCACTATGAACTTGCTGGGTGATCTCTGGACAGTATCTGCCCCAATCCCTGTCTCTGGATGCAGTTCTGGCACAGACTTGCCTTGCCTTTGCTGGGGAGGTCACTGCTGCCTGCCTTCATGCTCAGCTCTCTTGCAGAGCAGCTGACTTGCTACTCCATGACAGCATATCACAAGCTGAAGGGTTACCTGGCCTGCAGGTGTGCAGAGATCATGACTGTTTGTTTGTAGGATTCTGTAATGCATGAGGACATGGAGGCTTTTATCTTCTGAATTTCTCTACTTTATTAGGTTACCATAAAAATCATGATTAGCAAGTATACCTATGATTAATAAATTGAATGTAAATATCAAGCTATTACAAATTACTATCAGCAATCAATAATATAGCAACAATCAATAGTATGGCAGAAATCAATTGTATAGCAACAATCAATATAACAGCAGCAACCAAAGAGGTATATACTGTTACAGGTTCCTACAAACTTATCACTAGTGAAGCAAACTTATCAACAATATAACAGCAGATATACTTACGGTAGGTTACTTATATATACACGGTACCAAGTGCATTAAACAGATTCCAAAAGGGGCCAAACCATCTGAGAGGGGTGGACAAATTGATCCCAGAGGGGGACCCAACCATCTCAGAACTGAGAGAATGAACTGAACTGACCACAGAGGTGGGCCCAGAGGAGGACCAATAAATAACAGTCTCACTGCAAAGCTGGTCTGCATCATGGAGTTTGGAGGCAGCCAGCTGTCCCTAGTGGTGGTCCAAGATCTGGCAGAAGGTTTGTGTGGAGAGTTCAACCTGTTTAGGAAAAGTACATGCAGCACTGGAAGCTTTCAGAGAAAAGTTCTACCTTCTACAAGGATAAAAAGTCTTCCTTGTATCACAGAGACGTAAGAGGGTGTAGGACACCACTGCTTCGAGCTGCCAATAGGTGCTGTTAATTTCTATTTTTTTACCTGTAACAGCCAATAGATGATGGTTCTTGTTCTTTCAGACCAATTCTTATTTTCCCAGATTCTTTCCACTTTTTCATGTAAGTTTCTGTTACAGTCTCTTGGGTTTTGCACTTATTGATGGTATCTTAGGATGTCTCTGGTTTCTAGGTACTCAGCTGTCTAGTTCGAAGAGGCCAGCTGCACTTTTCAAGGATGTTTCTGCTTCCCAAGCTGGCTGGTATTTCTCTGTCAATATTTTGCAGTGGACGTTTTCTTCTGTTCACTAATTTTTTTTTCCTTCTAACCAGGCTACCTTTCTGCCTGCTCACATCACAGGATTAGGAGAGGGACAAAGTCTAGGGCTTCATTTAGAGTATGAGTGCAAAGGGGGCACCAGGAGAAGGTTTAGGCCATCAGAAGACCTCTCCCCTGAGACCTGCTTGGTCTATGTCAGGGCTGGAGTCTGAGGGTTGAGGCTGAGAGAAGGGCTAGGGTTAGGATCAAAGCAAAGCCTCAAGTTCCACTTGGTGTGGGCTGAAGGGAACTGCCAAAGGAAGGGCTGGGTTGCCAAAAGATCTCCCGCTGTGAACATCGGTTTTGAGCTGTTGCTGGGATTCTTGGCTTAATGCTTTGGCTGTGCCCATCCTTAGGGTTAGGAGGGGAGCAAATTCTAGAGCTTCTGTTGGAGTAGGGTTGCAAAGAGGACTCCAAAGGAAGGGGCAGGCTGCTAGAAGATATACCAGATACCCCCCCCAAGGACATTTTTGTCTGGGTTATGGCTGGGGTCAGGGTCTGGGTCTGAGGCTTACCCCATTCCTAGGATTAGGTTTAGAAGTAAAATCCAGCTTGGAGCTCCAGGTTGATTTGGGTTGTAAAGGAGCTATTTTTGCCTTCTATTCTCAGCCATAGAATCATAGAATGGTTTGGGTTGGAAGGGATGTTTAAAGATCATCTAGTTCCAACCCCCCTGCCACGGATAGGGAAACCTTCTGCTAGATCAGGTTGCTCAAAGCCCCATCCAGCCTGGCCTTGAACACTTCCAGGGACGGGGCATCCACAGCCTCTCTGGGCAACCTCTGCCAGTGCCTCACCACCCTCACAGTGAAGAACTTCTCCCCTACATCTAATCTAAATCTACCCTCTTTCACTTTAAAGCCATTACCCCTTGTCCTATCACTACATGCCCTTGTAAAAAGTCCTTCTCCAGCTTTCTTGTAGGTCTCCCCCTTAGGTACTGGAAGGTTGTTATAAGGTCTCCCTGGAGCCTTCTCTTCTCCAGGCTGAACAACCCCAACTCTCTCAGCCTGTCTTCACAGGAGAGGTGCTCCAGCCATCTGATCAGCTTTGTGGCCCTCCTCTGGACTTGCTCCAACAGGTGCATGTCCTCCTTATGTTGGGAGCCTCAGAGGTGGGTGCAGTACTCCAGGTGGGGTCTCATGAGAGTGGAGTAGAGGGGGAGGATCACCTCCCTTGACCCGCTGGTTATGCTTGTTTTGATGCAGCCCAGAATGCGATTGGTTTTCTCAGCTGGGAGTGCACATTGCTGGCTCATATTCAGTTTTTCATCCACCAGTACCCCCAAGTCTTCTCTGCAGGGCTGCTCTCAATCCACTTATTACCCAGCCTGTATTTGTGCTTGGGATTGCCCCGACTGATGTGCAGGACCTTGCACTTGGCCTTGTTGAACTTCATGAGGTTTGCACGGGCCCACCTGATGATGGGCCTGGCCATCATCTCTGATGTCTCTTCTGAGAATCGTTTTCCTGTCTTGGGCCCTTTTTCCTTCTTGGCTACATTAATTATTGTATTTGGAATTAAATTTCCCCACTTCATGTTTGAATTCAGTCTGTTCTTGATACCAGCCATCTCATATTGGCTCTTGCTATCAGATGTGTAGAAGTTCTCTCATTTCTTCATCCTTCCCAGCTTTGGTGTTGACACTGATTTCAGTGTTCTGTGATGCTTATAGGGTGAGAGATCAGGACACACAGAGAGACTTTGGGTCAGTTGTGAAAGGACTGTATGTTGCAGTGTGGTACAAGCATATTTCAGAACTGAAGCTTCATCTTTTTGACAGAAGAGGGAGGCTGCGTGCAAGGAAAGACTGTAGGCTGTTTTTTCTGCATTGCTGGAAAGGAAGGTTGTCTTCTGGAACAGTTCTTTTCCCTGGACCATTGCTAGTCCTGGTTGTGTTTTTTTTTGTTTGGGTTTTTTGGTTTTGTTTGTTTGTTTTGGAGTTGTTTTTTTTAACCCTTCCCATTGTTTTATTTGCAGTGCTTTACATCACTGGTGAGCCTGCAGAGCCTGCGTTAGGTGTTACCTGGGGACTCTCCTCTGCAAGTTCTTTCTGACTGAACACAATGTCAGTCAGGTCCATTTTTCCACATTCAGTATTGTCTCATCATACTCTCCCTAGAGAAGGGAATGAAAATTTAATTACAGGAGACTTCTTAACCACCTTTTTTGTTTTTGAAGTCTGCTTTGAAGAAGCCATGCATATTTATGACTGAAGGTATAATATTCTGAATAAATATTTTTCCCTGTGTTACATCCCTGTTCTGTGTGTTTTAAGCCCTGCGATTGCAAAGGGGGTGGTGTCAATTTGAATGACAGAAAGTGCTCAGACAGGGCCTGCTCAGAAGTGATATGACAGTTTTTGATTCTTTCCTGGACAAAATCCTGATAAATGGTCCATCTGCTTTTATCTCATAGCCAGCAGCGGTACTGTGGTGTTAATGGATTCATTGCTTCAGAAAAGAGTGGCAGGGCAGGTATTCTACCTTAACCTTTTCAGCTCATGTTTTAGCTGTTGGGGCTTTGAATTTTAAAAAAGATGAAGTACTGTACATGGGCCTGAGCTTGTTCTCTGGTCTCTGTGTGTGAAGGTGCATCATCTCCACAGCCTCCAAACGGATGGGCTTGGACAGGCATACTCTTTGCTGGGTAAAAAACTGGCTGGATGGCCGGGTCCAAAGAGCTGTGGTGAATGGAGTTAAATCCAGTTTGTGGCTGGTCACAAGTGGTGTTCCGCAGGGTTCAGTATTGAGGTCAGTTCTCTTTAATATCTTTATCAATGATCTGGACATGGGGATCAAGTGATCCCTCAGCAAGTTTGCAGATTTCACCAAGTTGGGAGGGAAGGTTGATCTGCTCGAGGGTGGGAAGGCTCTACAGAGGGATCTGGACAGGCTGGGTCGATGGGCCAAGGGCCAACTGTATGAGGTTCAACAAGGCTGAGTGTCAGATCCTGCACTTGGGTCACAACAACCCCATGCAACGTTACAGGCGTGGGGAAGAGTGGCTTGAAAGCTGCCCGGCAGAAAAGGGCCTGGGGGTGCTGGTTGACAGCCGGCTGATTATGAGCCAGCAGTGTGCCCAGGTGGCCAAGAAGGCCAACAGCATCCTGGCCTGTGTCAGAAAAGGTGTGGCCAGCAGGACTAGGGAAGTGATTTCCCCCCCTGTACTCAGCACTGGTGAGGCCGCACCTTGAATACTGTGTTCAGTTTTGGGGCCCTCACTACAGGAAAGACATTGAGGTGCTGGAGCGTGTCCAGAGAAGGGCAACAAAGCTGGTGAGGGGCCTGGAGATGGGGTGGTTTAGCCTGGAGAAAAGGAGGCTGAGGGGAGATGTTATTGCTCTCTGCAACTACCTGAAAGGAGGTTGTAGTGAGGTGGGTGTTGGTCTCTTTTCCCAAGTAACAAGTGATAGGAGAAGAGGAAATGGCCTTGGGTTGTGCCAGGGGAGGTTTAGACTGGATGTTAGGGAAAATTTCTGCACTGAAATGGTTGTCAGGCATTGGAACAGGCTGCCCAGGGAAGTGGTTGAGTCACCATCCCTGGAGGTATTTAAAAGACATGTAGATATGGCACTTAGGGACATGGTTTAGTGGTGGACTTGGCAGTGTTAGGTTAATGGTTGGACTTGATGATCTTAAAGGTCTTTTCCAACCTAAATGATTCTATGAAATGTACCTTTGTGAAAGCAGGTGCCCTACTTGAGTTTCAGACAGGTGCTGGGTATTTGACAGTATGCTTTTCTGCAAATGTCATTAGGTGTCTTCCTTAAAGTCAGCTTAAGAGTGTTGTATATGTATGTATATGTTATGTATGTATGAATGAATATTTCCATGCTATAGTTAGAAGATTAAAGTACAATGAAAGTGAGGTTTTATTTAAAGAAATCTGTATATATAATATCTTAAATTGGGCTGACACCTAGTGGTGGATGTACTTCTAATATGGTTACATACAGTCTACAGATTTCTTGGTCCTGTGGGTCCTCTGAGTTAAACTGAGGCTGCTTGAAACTATGCTTTTCTCTGGAGACGCCAGAGAAGACCTGGATTTGCTCAAAAGAAGGGTGTCCCTGGAGTTCCTGCTCTCCACCTTTCCTGAAATTCCTGTCTTCCTCCTGCCTGCTTTTCCCTCTCATCATCCTTTCAGGTGCACTGCTTTGCCATATACCACTAGGTCTGTATGTTAACAGAGCAGATAAGATTACTATAGTACTTCAAAGCCCAGAATTTTTCCTGGTCTTTCCTGCTGAATAGCTGATGATGCATTTTTTTGTGTCTAAATTAGAAACCAAAGGAGATGTTCAGATGTTTTCTGCCAGTATCTAGCTGATTAAACAGCTTCTGTTAAAGAGGTGAAGCTTTTACTTGATCAGACATTTAAGGAAAGAAACCCAACTGAACAATTTAAGTGGGACTTGTGGCTGGTTTCTAGGGAGGTGCAACATAAAGCCTAAATTCCTGGGCACTGGCTTCAAGGTTACCTTGAAGAGGGCTGGGAGGAGGAGGGTCAAGGGCCAGCTGATCCAGAGGGAGCAGCTGCTCTGTGGGGATGTAGCACTTGGCCGTGATGGACTTGCAAGAGGATGTAGATTTAAAAAGGAGATCCTATGGCTGAGGATCAATCAGCACTGAGTGCATGAAAATAAGAGCTAGGAATAATCAATGCTTTGAGTGGCTGAAATATATGGATATTTCCTGGATATAATAGGAAATGTGGGCCATTTGTTTACTTAATATGGTCTACTTCATAATATTTGGTCTATTAGAAGGTACTACCTCTCCTTATGCTACTTTCCTATAGCTTAGACCATCCCAGCTACACTACAATGCATACAGAAGTGGCTTTGCTCACCAGATAGAGGCCAGCACTGTCTGACCTGTTTAGCACTGCTAATCTTGGGATTATTTCACTTCTGATTTATTTTATTTTTAAGTATTTTCCTAGCTGGAGCTAACACTGTACAGCACCAGTGGGTTTACAGGGCCAGGTATGATGCATTTTGCCTGTGTCTAGAGCTTTGTCTGTCTTTTCTAATTTAATTTTTATGGGTGTCTCTAATTGTTCCGTAATGTCTGTCTGTCATCAACTTTTATAAAGACAGGGATGCAAATGAGTGTAAATCCCTGAAGTGGAATTTAAGAATGTGGCACCAAGGTAAGTCATAATACAGCAACATAATTTTTCCCCTCTCTGTCTGTTCATTTATTGGTGAATTGATCTACACTCCTTTTACTAAGGAAGAAGGTTCTTGGCTCTTACATAGGCAGTTATTCATATGGGTTCAGTATTTATCCTAGATATATTTTGGCAATTTATAGGAAAAATATCTTATTGGTTTTGCCAACAATTAAAAAAATATAAACTTTCTACGAATCTTTTTAGGTTTAGTAGGTCTGGTTTTAGTTCTTCCAGAGAATGCTTTGTTGTCCAATACATGTTTTTGCACTAGTTATAAATCAAAGGCATTTTCTTTACAAGAGCCTATTTAATTAGTTTAAATATAAAAATTGTTCCAAGAAGCACTCACCAGATTTGCAAGTGGCTAAAATAATTGACAACCAGACAATCAGAGTTCCTATGTCTCTCCAAGCATTCTGGTGCTATATCTAGTAACTGGAAGGTAATAGCTAAGTTATGTAGCAGGTTCTAGCTTACCACTGAAATGGTATAAAACTTCCCGTTCTGTTTACCAAGAGGCCATATCTCTAAATTAGTTGCTTATCTATTTATTGCCTTTTTCAAACTGGAAAAAAAAAAATTCAATCTACTAACATTCTCAAAGTAAAATAATGGAATGCAGTTGGTAATGCTCTTAATTAGCTAAGTACTTTTGTTAAAATATTGATTCAAATTGGATTAGCGTTTGTCAGCAATGACAGTGGTAAGGCCTGTCATCCTTATTTCCTTAGTTAAGGTAGTAGGACTAGTGTTAACTTCATTAATTTTCTTGGGAAACTGAGTATTTAAGTGCTTCAAACTAGGATGTTGTCACTGCAAAGGGCTACTGATCAATATTTTCTCTCTTGGTCATTGCCACAGCTTTAGTCCCAATAAATTTTACTGTATTAATATTTCCACAAATTACCTACTGTATGAAATGCATTAATTATTTATTTTTGCAAGTTTTTCTGTAACAGTATGCTGCTAGGATCAAGCAGTATTTTAATCTTGTTATTCTTATTTCATAGTAATTATTAAGTTTTATCACTAATAACAAATCAAGGGTGAAGCAAATAACAGGATTGGAAGGGAATATTCCTCTGGTTTAACCCCAGTCCCTAATTTTTAAAGCGTAAGTTAGCATCTGTCTTTTCTTCAAAGATAGACTCTGCATATTCTCTGTCCAATTTCTTAAGTTACCTCATCAGTTCTGCCAAATGGACTTCTCTCCCCTCCCTGCCCTCTTTTTTTTTTTTTTTTTTTTTATTACAATCAAATTCTAAAATCTTTTACCTTGAATACAATTTCTGGACATGCCAGAAGGCAGCATGGGGGGGCCAGAGGTATATAGTTAATATCAGAAACTGAGTAACACAGCAATGTGACAGTCCTTATCTACCAATAGCAGAAAGTTAATTTTTTGTCATTAGTGAATCAAATGTATTCAAAGTGTGTGCTATCTGTCATATGTACCATATCTGTGCTGACTTCAAGGTGAGCTGATGCTCGATATGCTGCAAAAGTTGCTGGAGATAAATGAGGGTTGTGCTGCAACAAGTCCAGAAGACGCCAACTCTGCACACTGTGTAATTTGTATTAGACCAGAAATCTGTTGGTATGATGGGAGATTCTCCAGTCTTTGTTCCCTACTCCTGTTCTTGTCCATCAGAGAACTTCTCTTACTGACCAAGACGTTCTGGCTTGTATTTGGCATGTTTGTTTCCTGTGGTCTTTCACTAGACCACTGGAGGCATGAGTGGTGCCTGCCCCAAGACAGGACTTGTGCTGGGGGCCCATGTAGCAAGAGGGTTGAGCCCTGCTGTCATGTCCTGCTGCAGCATCACTCCCCTCCCTCTTCCAGCTTGGCCAGGTGCCTGCCATCCCTGTTGCTGCTCCCAGTAGTGATTGTCTTGGACCTTCCACAATGCCGATACAAAAAAATTATAATGGCACTGTCAAATACTGTGATAGAGCATTATAAAACTGATTTGAAAAGCATGATGCTATATAAACTTCGTAATGGTATGCTTCCAGCTACTGTGCATAACTGATTATAGTGTTGAAATTACATTGCATTTACCAAAAAACTACTTAAATCGCTTCAGTAAATGCATTGCTGTGTGAGCAGTATAATATACTCAGTGTGCTGTCACTGATACTCAGTATGTAAACATAGCACACTTGTGTAGCTCCTATACTGCTTGTGGTCATGATATGGAAGATCGCTGGCTGATCTTACCTTAGCAGTAAGATAAAAATGACAAGCCACAAGAAAGTCAGTCAAACATCTCAGTTAATGTTCACCAGAAGTGTGCCAAGTCCTCCATGCTTTTGCCTCTTTCCAAAGAGGGTATGTGTATCAAAGTGCTCATGAGAAAGACAACAGAGCCTTTGGCACCAAGGGTGCAACACTGAGTGCTTCCAGTAGCACAGCTGCTTGCTGTAAGGTGCATTTATCTTGGTGTTATCAAGTGGTTGGCTTTCTGGCAGGCTTCCTACCACATCAGTGGGTGATGTTCCAACTCTGGAAATGAAAGGGTACAATTTTACTTCTTTTCCTTGCACTCTGTTAACAAGAGTACTGTGTACAAGGTCCTTATTGTTTTACTTGGTGTTGCCAGTGTAATTAAACCTCTCTCAGAATTGATTTGGCATTCACTTCAGTCACTGAATAACACTCTGTCATATCAGGGGCTGGTTACCTACAGCAGTAGTGGGCCTGCCCACTGACTTGCAGCAGGACCTGCTAGAAGGGGAAGTGTGCAATGGGCTCTGCAAGATCACAGGGAAGAAAACATTTATTTGGAATACATGTGTGGCCCTTTTGTAGCCACATCTTTAAAGGAGAAAAAAAATTAGCCAGATGTTTACTGTGGAAAAATATTAATTTAAATAAGCTTTGTCTTAGCAGAGTTCTTAAACAGAAAGGAAAATGAGGCCTTCATATGGGTTGGTCATTGCCTTGTCCACTTGAGCACTGTGATGCCTCAGGAGTGAGTGTCCCCAAGCCACTGCTCAAGTCCTGGCCGATGTGGTATGTGGGGATGGCCAACAAAGAGGTGCGAGGACCAAAGAAGTTTGACGCTGTGGAAGCTGAGAGGGTTTGCGTAGAGGAGAGGGAGGCAAGCCTGACTGGGAGGATGGGATTCCATTTGGAGGGCTGGAGCATGGTCAAGTGAGGGCCTGATGTAGAGGCCATGTCACCCTGCCCTGTCCTAAGCTTTGGTAGTAGTAGAGACCTGGTCTTAAACCAGTGCTTATGCAGAATCAAGTGCTGCTGCATGTGCTTGCAGTTGAAGCAGCTCATCATAGCAGGGAAAGGCATCTGACCATCCTCCGAGGTGTGTTAGTAGCTGACTTTTCATTTTCTTCTGTGGGATGCTGGTATAGACTGCAGCACTGGGCTCTAGTATTCCTCTACTATGCTTGCAGAGACAGGCTCTGCCCCAAAATAATGGGTGAGGCCACTTTGCAGTTTGCTAGGTTAGTGTTTATACAGCAAGACGGGAAGGATGAATATAGGATGCCTTAGAGTATGGTGTTGAGATGTGTCTGAACTTGGGAAACCTACAGCCTATTGGCACAGGCAAGTGGCGGACTGTGGCAAGTAAGGTGATGCGATATTAGCAAGGTCTTGTCCATACAACCTCTGAACAGCAATCCCTGCTATCATTTTACCCCAATCACTTTGAGGTTTTGTTCTAGACTAAGCCATTTGATTTATTATGTAGATGAGGAGGCTAGCTCCTCCCAGGCTTGCTTCTTAGGGTTATTTTGTAACATGAATACAGCCTATGAGGCCTTTTTGCTGTTTCTTGTGTGAGAATGGTTTAATCCATTGGTGGTACATACTGACTCTTGCAATTGTATGCAAGGTGGCACTCACTGCTGCTGGTCCAGAAAGTTTGCAACTGTTCATGTGAGAGTTTCATGTGTCTGACTCATCATGAATGAGGCTGTAAGTGACAAAGTACCTTGCAGTTTATTTTTCTTTTCTCCCCCTAAAGAGTAGGAGGAAAGCAGAGATATTCCTCCCCCCTGCATAGAAATAGCAAGCCTAGATTTGATCCCCCCCCCCCCCCCCCCCCCGACGCACAAAACTAGGTTGTGAAATCCATCTGTAGGCTGCCTGGCAAGTGTCTTTGAACTTGCTTGTACAATCAGCCATCACTTTTGATGCAGCCAGTTTCTTTAAACACCACTGGTTATAGAGGAGGCATGTGTTAGTATAGAAGAATGCAGCATTGCTTTCTCTTGGATAGTCAGCCAATAGTCCCACACAATGCAAACTGTAGCACTTAATTTCTCAGTCACAAGTACTGTTTAACAGTATTATCCAAGCTGCTTTTGTTTGCTGTGCAAGTGTGAGTCTAATATGAAAGACTCATGGACTTCTGTAACTGTTCAGAGCGTGGTGTTTTCCCTGAAGTTTGTAGCTGGGTATTTGATACATTGCATTTAACACTTCCAGGAGGTCTGACATCCTCCTTCCTCCATGATAAAAAGTGAGATTTGGTTCCTGCAAATATACTCTACAATAAGACTTTTAATTTATTTTTTAGTTTTTTGTAGTCGGTGAAGTGGGACTTATTCTTGTTGGTGTGTGGCCTCAACCTTTTGATGAATACTGTCCCCACGTGTCTATTATCAAGCTAAAATTAGTCCATATTTAGATGCATGAGTTGGGGTATAGTAACAGGAGTGAATATTCGGGGACTGCAAGAGTATTCCAGAAGTTCCTGTGCTGTCAATATGTTGGCCACCAGCTGTACTTTCCATAAGATAAACCTTCATAGATACT
Organism: Haliaeetus albicilla; assembly: GCF_947461875.1. Taxonomy (NCBI): domain Eukaryota; kingdom Metazoa; phylum Chordata; class Aves; order Accipitriformes; family Accipitridae; genus Haliaeetus; species Haliaeetus albicilla. The sequence continues at coordinate 16,368,074 of NC_091496.1, forward strand.
CTCTGATAATATCTCATTTTTCCCTCCCAGAGTAATTTAGTCCCAACAAAATTTGTCCGGTGCTGGAGAGGATCCCATGAACAGAAGCCACATCACTGTATTCCTCTCCTCTCACAGCAATAATTTCCTTTCCTCAGTTATGGTTCATTTGCAAAGCCCAAATCTCAAATATATCCATTCTATTAAAGAAAGTAAGTCCCAACCTCATAGTTGGATAATCTCATCCCTTAGTTGTAGTTTAAAAATTCTTGGACTTTCATTAATTATTTGCATTTCATTTCTGATCTCTCAGTGTTCATGCACAGTAGAGCTCAAGTCCAGCCCATATGCTTTTGGATTCTTTTGTTTCATGAGAAAAACTGGGACAAAATGAACATGAGCAAAGATTTTGAACCTGGATGATTAGTAGAAATCATTATTGTCAGAACTCTTAAAAGTATCAGTGAAGTGAAAATAGTTGAAGTTTTATAAGCTATTAAAATAGTTTTGAAAATCACTGAACAGAAAAAATGCCCTTTTTACACTGACTTAGTGTGTGTTAGTGGCTGACAAATTTCAGTAAGTCAATCTCCACTTATGTTATACTCAAAGTTTTAGTATTGCTTTTAAATTCTGTGTAGTTTTGTGCTAGTCATCTGAATTTCAGGGTCAGCAGCCAGGCAACGATTTCTTGGTCTGGTCTTGCTGAATGGCATTGCTTTTCAATCTGTCAGAGGTTTCCAAATATATTGCACTGTCTTTAGGTTAGTAATTTTTGGTGGGAAGACTGTATTGCTCAATTTTGTCATGTATCAAATTAAAGCCTTGTTTTGTGCAGTTTTTGTGCAGCTTCTTGCAGTTGTAATTTGCTAATCTTCTCCCACAAAATAGTGGATAGAATGTAGTATATAAATGGATTGGCCATGTCTAAGAAGACTTTCAAGCTGAGAGTTTAATTTTAATACTCACTAGCTGGAATGATTTCACTCCTATTTTATTAGAAAAATATTTCTTCATGTGACTGTATTGCTTGCCCCACTGAAATAAAGTTAAAATTCCCTGTGTTGCTATTACAGCTTTCCTTTTCTACCTTTGATCACATTGGTTGGAAATGGCTGTAGATAAGTCTTGTTCTTATTTGATCAATTATGCTTTGATTTAGTCTTTTTATTGGAAAAAATTGTGCTTTGAGCTATTTTGAAATGTGTGCACTGGAAAACTTTGGATTCAACCAATTTTGGCATATCCTATTTTCTGTTTGCCTGGAGATTGTTCAAGGTTTTTACTGTGCAATTAGTCAGATTTTGGCTTTGGACGGAGTCATAAAGGGAGACTGAAGCATTTTGTAACATAGCCAACTCCCCCAAAATATCTGTTACAGACCTAGTTTAATTTAAGAAACTGTAATTAGCTATCTTTTTCATCATTCCAGCTCAAATGGAATTTTTTGAAAATTAAGTATATAGGACAGAATATTTGTAGTGGAACAACATAGACTACAGACAGATACAGATCTGGATCATGACACATGCAAATCTTGCCCATTTTCCTGTCAAAGTCTTCAGTAACTTCTTAGAATTCAGCTTGATTTTACAGGACTTACCACAGATAAACTACTTAGAAACACTGCTGGGTGAAATGTACTTCTTTTCATGTACATCATAATCCAAAACTAACTGCAGACAGTGATTTGCTCTGACACTGGCCAAAGGATGACAAAAACACTGAAGTAATTGGATTTGAATAGCAGGTCATGACTTTTATTTGTAATTGTATAGATATTTATAGCAACATTGTATGTACATGTATCTGCACATCCTGAGATGAATTGTGTCCAGTCATGGATATGTGAGTTCTGACCTGTGCCCCTGTGGACAGAGATTCCAAAATTATTTGGTCAGTTAGGGAGCGCTTAGGTAAAAGGAAGGAGGCTTTCTCTTGCAGGATTAAGAAGTCTACCCCTCTTTGTCTCAAAGCTCAAGTTTTCAAAGGCCAGCCCAGATTTAGCTTGAAGATAGCTCAAGGTTCAGTTGTTGTCAGATCTGCTCTGAGGACAAGCATTTGATGCTCCCACTAGGTATGATATGCAGGGCATAGCCTCCCTTCCAGGTATCTCTGTGCTTTGCCCCAGCCCATGACTGAATGCAGATTTGTATACTCTCTAGTCAAGAAGTGACCTTCTGTCAGATGCAGAGACCCATAACCCTGTCAGTTGCTCTGTGCCCAGAGGATATACAGATTTTGCAGCAGTGAGATGTTCATTGCTTCATGAAGTCTGTCCTTGTTCCAGTCCTTCAGTATTTGCTCCTGTCATAGAATCATAGAATGGTTTGAATCAGAAGGGACCTTTAAGATCATCTAGTCCAACACACCTGCTGTGGGCAGGGACATCTTCCTCTAGATCAAGTTGCTCAAAGTCCCTTCCATCCTGACCTTGACACTTCCAGGGATGGGGCATCCACAACTTCTCTGGGAAACCTGTTCCAGTATCTCACCACCTTCATAGTAAAAGTATATAAAGATATATTCCTTATATCTAATCTAAATCTACTCTCTTTTAGTTTAGAGCTGTTGCCCCTTGTCCTGTCCCTAGAAGCCCTGGTAAAAAGTGTCTCTCCATCTTTCTTATAAGTCCCCTTTATATATTGAAAGGCTGCAAAAAGCTTTCCCTGAAGACTTCTCTTCTCCAGGCTACACAACTCTCTCAGCCTTTCTTCATAGGAGAGGTGTTCCAGCCCTCTGAGCATTTTCACGGCCTGCCTCTGGACCCACTCTAACAGGTCCATGTCTTTCTTGTGCTGGGGCTCCAGAGCTGGACGCAGTACTGCAGGTGGGGTCTCAGCAGAGTAGAGGGGCAGAATCACCTCCCTCGACCTGCTGGCCACACTTCTTTTTGTGCAGCCCAGGCTATGATTGGCTTTCTGGGCTGCAAGCACACATGCTGTCTCATATCTAATGTTTCCTCCACCAGTATCCCCACCACCTCCTCTGCAGGGCTGCTATCAATCCATTTATTCCCCAGCCTGTACTGATACTGGTGATTGCCCTGACCCATGTGCAGGACCTTGCACTTGGCCTTGTTGAACTTCAGGAGGTTCACATGGGCCCACTCTTCAAGCCTGTCACGGTCCCTCTGGATGCCATCCTTCAAGCATATCAACTGCACTACTCTGCTTGGTGTCACCTGCAGACTTGCTGGCAGTGCACTCAATCCCACTCTCTATGTCATTAATCAAGATATTGAACAGTACCAGTCCTGACACAGACCCCTGAGGGACACCACTTATTACTGATCTCCGTTTGGACATTGTTGACTGGAACTCTTTGGACATGTCCATCCAGCCAATTCCTTATCCATAGAAGAGTCCTTGTCTCCAATTTAGAGACAAGGATATTGTGTGGGACTCTGTCAAAGGCCTTGCAGAAGTCAAAGTAGATACATAAGAAGTTGGTCTTCCCTTGTCCACTGATTGAGTCATTCCATCGTAGAAGGCCACCAGGTTAGTCAGACACAGTTTGCCCTTTGTGAAGCCAGAAGTCTCAGAAAACAAATATGCCCTAACTTGTTAAGATTAAATTGATATATGACAGATCTCTTTGTTGCTACAAACAAATCTTAGTTAGCAGGGCACCAGTTGTGTGCACAACTGGTGGGCTGTGGGCTAACAGTCTAGATTGTCGAAGTCTGAATTCAGGATGTATATGTTTTATATATAGTCATAGACAAAAAAAAAATTAAGCTCAGAATTCAAGTATAAGGTTTTACAAGGCTAGGGCTGCAAGAAGAGTTTAATAGAATATTTATGATGACAGTAATTTGCCATTATCATCGTTTTTGTCAGATTGCTTCTCTTCAGGAATTAAAAAAAATATCTAAAGTCTGCTTTTTGATGGCAAAATTATTATTGTTCCTTCTTTTTTACTTGCTAATTGAAAAATTCACAGGTGAGACTTAAATGTGCCATGTTAGCATATCTGCATTATCCTGTTAGCATAGAGAAGGCTGACAAAAAAGTTGATGCAATTCATCCTCATTCATCAGCCTTACTATACTCGCTACAGTAAGCACTATATTTAACCTTGTATTGTTCAAATTTGCATTGTTTTTTCACTTCCACTGTAAACATCAGAGATGAACCTGAGGTTCTGAGAACTTAATTTTCTGTACTACTTCTTGTATTAGACCTGGAAGTGTTCATTAGGGCAAAAAATGTTCAGTGTGCATTGCTTACAGATGTTGCTGAAAATAATCAGTGTGAGTATTGCTTCCTGATATTGCTATAATATGTTGAGCTATCTTTAGCAAATTAAAATCATTGTTTATTTGGAAGAGCTTCATGCACCATATATTTGCTGTCAGGTCTGCATTTCCTGCTGATGAATACATCTTTGAATAATATGAACTTGTTTTGGAGATAGTTACCATGAAAATCTAGTGACTGTTGCTATTGCATGCTAACATGCTATTTTTCAGGCTTCAATTGCTTTGGCAAACAGTGAAAGCATAGAACTGTTGAAGGTAGCAGTCTGAAAATAGAAGAAATGTGGAAAATTTATGAGAAGAGCCTTTCTTGCGGAGTCAGGATAAGCAAATTTTGAGTGGTTGCCAAACTTTAAGCAAACCTAATACTGCTGCAGACCAGAGTAGCCAGCATTTTTGTAAATGGCACATGCTTGTGTGCTGTGGTATAGTAAAGGGGGTTTTATGAACGTCTTCCTAAAAATCTAGAGGCTTTTTGCATTCTTTTTTATGAAAGTAAATAGCTGAGAAACAACATTTTCTTGGTCTCTCATTTGATATATCTGCTGATGAAAAATGACAAGAATATGTTTTTTTTTTTTTTCCCTAAAATTCACTTGGTCTTTGTATGTTTGCATTTTATTGTACACATTGTGGAAAAGTCATTGAATACTGCAGCTGTAACTTTTGTTTCCATGGTCTTGCACATCAACATTGTGGCTGTAATTTCTCTCATGAATGGTTAAAACAAATTCTGTGGATGCTACTTGTTCCTGTCTTTGCAGCTGCCGTTTCTGTCACAAGAGTCCTTTTCACTGCCTTGTGTAGAAATGTTGCATTTCCCAGGCCTATTCACAGCTCTAAAGCCATCATGCTCCATTGTGAAGTTTAGATGCAATTAACATCATCTTCTCTCAGCAACATCCTTTGCTTGTGCTCTTTTCTTTCTTGAACTGTTCATCACTAAATGGATATATTACTGTATAAATCTATGGTGTACTGGCATCTTGAACATTTTATAATTGGTCCTCTTATCTCAAGAAGAATATAGTAACACTGGAAATGTTCTATCTAATAGATGGCTGATTTTTCTGATCAAAGAATGGAATGATTCCTGTATGAGGAACAGTTTGCTGTATCTTCATTCAGGCTCTTCGGTCTTAAAGAGAGAACTGATCTGGGTTATGCATGTATAAAGCTGTGAATGGCACAAACTGCATAGGGAACTTCTTCCATCCTTGTTCTGCGCAAGAATTAGCGGGTGTCAGAGCCAACTAGCCCATGGAAGGTTCAAAACAAGGGCAAAATATAATTCATCATAACATGCTATGTAGCTGTGGAATTGCTCATCACAGGACATTGAGGATGCTAAAGATTTACATGTGTTCCAAAAATGATTGGATTAATTCATAGAAGAAAAATATGTCAATGACTATTAAATACAAAGGTTCACTTCTGGCTCAGGAAGTCTCTGAGATGATAATTTGTGGAAGCAGTGCTGAAGCTTGGCCTGCTTAGATCAAACCTTGACATCTGGCAGGTCTGTTCTTACTCATTTGTGGTGCTGTAATCTGACACTCAAGGCTTTCCTGTGCAAATGCTGGGGAGAAATTTGTCCCCAAATATCTGTGCAGCTGAGGAAATGGAGAGTGTCACTACAATGAGAAACAGTCCCAGTGGCTCAGTGAAGCTGTGGGGGAAGCAATAGGGGAATCAATAAATATGATATTACAAAATGGCTGAGATTGGAAGGGACCTCTGGAGGTCATCTGGTCCGCCCGCCTTGCTCAAGCAGGGCCAGCTAGATCTGATTGCCCAGGACCATAACTAGACTTTTGCATATCTCCAAGGAGGGAGATATGTGCCCATTGCCTCTGGTCCTGTCACTGAGCACAACTGAAGAGTCTGGCTCCATCCTCTTTACGCACTCCCTTCAGGATATTGTCTGAAAGCTGCTGGCACTTCTCCCAGTTGCCGTGGTCAATCAAAGATTATAGAGAGTAGCCTTGCAATGACATCAGCCAGCTCCCTCAGGTTCATCATCCATCCCCAGGCAGAACTCCATGTACTCCGACTGCTCTCTCACGTAAAGGGCAGCTCCCTTCCCTTGTCTTCCCAGCCTGTCCTTCCTAAAGAGCCTGCATCCCTCCATTGCAACAGTTCAGTCATGGGAGCCATCCCACCACACCTCTGCGATGCCAATGAGATCATAGCCCTGCAACTCCACACAGATCTATAACTCATGACATTTATTCCCCACACTGTGTGCATTAGCATAGAGGCGCTTCAGTGAGACACCCCAGCATGTTGATTTACTAAAAAGGGTTTTGGGCATTTCTCCATAATGATGCCTTGCAGGCACTTCCTTGCTTTACCTGCAAATCCTGGAGGTAACCCCGCCTAAGCCCCATATTGTTGATTTTGTGATCCCTTCCTCTCACATCACCCCATGCCCTTTGCTTATTGACTGACACTCCCCACTCTCGTACTCATCTGAAGGGGTAAGTAGATATTTAGAGCATAGCTGGCTAAGCCTAAACCACCTTTTTGATCTGAAATGCCAATAATATCAATGATACCTATGCACTGGGATAGAAGTGGGTGTAAAAGTGTATCAGTACAAAAGGCTGATGTTTGTACTAGCAGTACACAGGCTTGCATCTCTGATAAGGTGAAATGTATTTGTGGTTGAATTCAGAATGGGCATTTCATCACTCACAGCCTTTTCCAATCCTTGCTTCCTGGAGAATCAGTGTTATTTATAGAAAACTTTCAAAGTTTCTCTTAGCAAGGCTAATTTCCTGCCTATGCAAGAATAGCATAAATGGTATGTGGTAGCTAATGGATTCATGTGGACATGTTCTGCTTATTGCACTTTCTTCAGAGCTAATAGCTGGTTAAGGATGATAATTAGCTGAATGGATGTGATTCCTAATGCTTGCATAAAGCTAGAAACTTATAGCTATCTCTGTTCAGTGATTATGTGGCTTTTAATATCTTGACTAGTGGCAATATAATGATGGTAACTATGTAAGAGTCTTGTTCCTGTGGAAGTACAGGAGTAAGGACTGCTAGACATCTAGCCTGTGAAGGACTGTCTTGGCTCATAATCATGTGAGGTTAGGTACAAAGCTGAAGCAGCTGTATTATGTGATTCAGGTAGATATTGGACGTAACTTTTAGTAGAGGTGGCAATGGTATATCCAGCCTTGCTGGAGAAGGAATACATTTTATGCATGTCTAAGAGACAGATCCCAGAGGGGCTAAAGTCTCAGGCAGTAATGGATGGGCACTGCCTTTTACTGAAGACAGAATTTAAAAAGCGTTCCTTTTTTTTCTGTCCTGTTTCCTTGTACATATTTCATTCAACTGCATATCCCGGTCTCTACCTACATTTTGTTACCTCACTGAATTCTTCCTTTCCAACCTAGAAAATATTTGTTTTAGTGTCAGCATGGAACAAATATTGTTATGGAGACTCCAAGGCAAAATGGAAATAGCTAACAGCTTGATGATGTGACAGAGGGCACCACAGTCTGGAAAAATAGAAGAGCAATGGTTTTATACTAAACAAATGGTCAAGCACTGGTTTGAAGTTATTTAATGTTTTTGTCTACTGTACAAAAGAAAAAGATGGTGTGAAGATATCCAGAATCCTGGCAATGGTTGAACAGATCTAATTATATAACTTTTCAGCAAGTATGGTTTGAAGGATGTGGGAATTGTGGCTGCTGTGTGTAGGGCAGACTGACGGACGTGATCCACTCAATGCCAAAATTCAACAGCTACTTAAGGCGTAATATGAAATGCTCCCCAAATCTTCATTTTTTTTCCCTGCAAATGTAGTAGCAATCAATAAAAAGTTATGGCATTACATAAATTGAACTTAGTGATACATGAAATTGTTGACGAGAAGCCAAGGTGAAACACCTACAAGGCTGGGTTGATTATCTTGAAGACTTTGTCTTTTATACTGTTCTTAAAGATGTTTTATGTCATACTCTTGTAGTAGTCCTGTAAACCTGCTGTGGTGTTATATGATTTTAGACAGGTTTATGCTGCCATCTTTGTGCCATATTGCACAGCAGATGTCAGGATAAATGTTGCAGTGATGATGCTGTGGAATCTAATTGTTTTTTAGGAATTGAAGCCATGATGTTTGGGCCAACCAATATCTAAAATGAAAGTCTAGAAGCAGCTCTATCTTGTGAGTTGAAGCAGGAAACAAGCAATACTGAAGCACAGTCTAAGTAGTGTGAGTTTTTTGCTAGTGGTTGGAAATAACTGACACATGACAAGTTGTACTGGTGCTGAGCAGTTCAAGTTGGAGCGGGTAAGTGTGATGATAATGCTCAAACTGCTATTGAAGTCAAGAAACAGTATCAAAATTGTCAGTAGAACAGCGGGTAGAGTCCCTGGTTGTCGTTGAATACATGGGTAGTCAACACAGAAAACTCATACAATTAGGCTTTTTAGCCAGATTTGTATACATGAATTGTGGTACTGCCAGCTGCAGCAAGTTTTGGTTTCAAAGGACAGTGCAATGACACTCGGGAAGGAAAGGCTATCCTCTTCTGCTCATCCACAGACTTCAAGTGCAGCTCTGGACTTAGAGAAAAGGTTTTAATACTGGAGTCCCTGTCTAAGCTCTTTAATCTCTATTCCCTGCCAAAACCAAACTCAGCACAGAAATCTGTTTGGACAGATGGAGGCAAAGGCTGTCATTTTATACAGTTTCGTACTGTTGATATTCTGAGTGTTATCCTTTGACCTGCCTACTAACAGCTTGCTTTATCTTTCCCGTTCTTAAATTCCCCTGCCTAAAATTCAGTTTTGTGTGACAGCTCTGAAACCACAAAGTGATTCTAATTCCCTTCCTCCAGCTCTTGCTCAGTGTCACAAGCATCCAATGCATCTGAAATCTTTCTTTAGAGAAGTACCATTTCTCTGCTTCCTCAGCTCTACTGTGTGCTACCACAGATGACAGTTCACCTGATAAAAATTTGCATCACCCATTCGCATGTATCAAATCCTGACCTTTGAGAATGGCCATGTTCTTCCAGATGCTGCAAAACCAGGTCTACAAATGTGAAATCAGTAGGCTGTGAGAATTGTGGAGTATATTCACTGACTCCAAGGTATGTAAAGAAGGACTTACTTGCCTTAGAGGACTAACTCCTCCTGGGCTGATATTTTCAGGATTATTGGGATAGTGTCTACTGAATATTGTTAAGCTTGAATTTGTAGATGTTTGTCAGATTAACTACTTCAAGGACTCCTAGCGGAGGAGGAGGAGGATGTTGCCTTGATGCATGACAAGGTGGCAGATTAGCAGCTTTTTTTTTTTTCCCCTTTTAGGGGAATGTTGAGCTTGATCAAGATGCTCAAGCTGAGTGGTATCAGGAACCATGGTCTCTCTGCAGCCTTATTTAGCCAAAGAAGAGGCAGATTGGAAAAACAGACATAACAGAGAACTGAGTGAGACAGCCAAGTCACTCATGCACGGGAAGATTCCTTCTGGATACTGAAGGGAGATGCAGAGGCAAGATACCTGATGCTAAGATGAAGGTAGAATGCAGGAAAACTACATTGTTGTGGGAGTAGCACTTGGTGATCATCAGCTGGACCGAGGAAAGAAAATGTTTATGTCTTGGGCTTTGAATGGATACACGGAGAATTATGCAGGCATGGTGGGCACTGATCTTGGCATTTCATTGCACTTGTAAGCTTCTCTTACACTCAATACAGAATGGGATATCTTACAGCCCATCTTTTGAGGTAGAGGTGATTGGATCTGTGCTGAAAATTCCAAAAATGGGTACTACAACAGCTGGAGATGAGATTCTTTTTCAGAATTAGAGTTACTGGCTGGGCTGCCCTCTTCAAGCTGCATGGGCAGATATTTCGGCCTTACCAATCTCTCTGTCAGTTGTTCTATAGACAGTGCTATTGACGGTGCTCTCTAAGGGTTATGAGACTTGAGCTATGTATAGATGGAGCAGTGCCCAGATGTGTGGTTCTCTTCCAAGCAGCAGTGGTAGCAAACATGCCTGTTTAAAGGAAAGTGGTCTGGCTGCATTGCATACAGTTTGAAACATTTGGTATCTTTGTTGGAAGGTTGTTACAGACTCAGATGAGGAGACATCCAGGTTCCAAGTGTACATGAGATTGATTTTCAAAGATTATCCCAAGGTAAGAAAATGAATAATGCTGTTGAAAAGCTGAACAAAGAAATGCTTCTTATGACTGAAGCAACCGAGACTTAGTCACACACCACTGAGTCCCACTACTTGCATTTCCTTTAGTGCTATTTGCCTCTCAACCAAATATCAGAAGGTGGTCCTGACTTCAGGCACATCTTTCCTGGCTGGCATTCTACTCAAGCACCAAAACTGCAATATATGGGCTCCAGTTTCTTTTGGCCCTGGGTGTTAATTCCTCAACATAATTAACAGAAACTTGCTGAGTTCCTGGATCACTGTGTGAACACTGAGATGATCCTTGACTTCTCAATCCTTTGTCACTTTAAGCTGCTCTCTGACAAGGTGACTTCTGCCACTAGCGGAATGTCTCTAAGCATGGAGTCTGCACAAAGTATGACTTGTATCACTCAAGCATCTGTTTCAACTATCTGGTTTCAAGTTAAGAATGATGAATATCGAGTGCCATGATCTGTAGTTACTAGGATGTTTCCAGAGTTACTTGTGTCTGCCTTTCTGGAAAGCAAATCAATGCATGGCAGCTCCAAAGAGTTGCTACTAGTGAAAATTTTTGTAAATAGAACCTATTGTTCTATTTGTCCAATATGTTTTAAAGTTCCTTTAGTTACCAAAGTCATGATTCATAGTCCTCATATCAGTTGCTTCCTATTTCCTGAAGAGCACTGATTTTTTTACCAGTTCACTAAAGAACTATAAATATCTACTGCAGGGCTGCATTGGTCAGCATCAGTCTGCTTCATTCTCTTATCAGCAAATCAGCTTCTAAAATAGATTAAATACCACCTGTCCAATCTAATTGAGAGAAGATAATGGTACACTTCAGGATCAGAGTTTTGGTAGTGTTCATGTAGACTATCAAGTCATCTAAATGCTTCCCAGTTTTGTCAGATATCCACAGTGTCTGGAGCCTATGCATGTTGAACTTGAGCATCACCATCCTTATGATGGGATTTTATAGGTTGGTAGAGAATGCTCAGCCTATAACTCACTGGGTACCCATCTTGCATAGGAACATCTAGCTGGACCCTTTTCAGCACAGAAATGTTGGTTATTGGCACCTCAGGTTGACAGCATAAATGTAACCTCTTAACAGTTTGAAAGAGCCTGTTTTAAGGCCATGAACTCCATGCTGTGAATGATCCAGTCTCGCCACCAGTGTTTTCCCTGGATGGCAAAGGCCCTTCCTGTCCCTTGATGCATCACTGCAACAGGAGCACAGCACTCACTTCTCCTATGCTGGCATCCTGCTGTGTGCAGACAAACTGAAGACTAAGACTGAGGACTATCCGTGGTTTGGTGATTCTGGATCTTCTTGTTGGCCCTTGAACTTTCCAGATTGTTTCATGTGAACAGACCTGGCTTCCGGTCAGGTCACTTGGCAGTTGTTATGGTGGGATTTTTTCCTCACAAATCACAGTTGTAGCTGCTAAGGTCCATGAAACATTTCAGCTGTGTACTTTTTAAGCCCAAACTACATAATGGGGGATGTATCTCTTTTTGGGACCAATACACAGACCTTACTGGGATGCACTGTCTTTTCAGTCAGTATTTAAACTTCTTGTTCTTTGGCTGTTCACACAGAGAGGCTAAAGTGCTTCTGTGACTCTTGTGCATACTGTGTTGGCTCAGTCTGTCTCCTGAGCTCCTGCTCTTCCTCCTCTCTTCCTTCTTCACTAGCCAGACTCAAGAACTCCTTTAACTGTTTTGCAGTTGATCAGAGTCAGCTAATTGCAGGCAAACTCCATGGCCTCTTCATGGGTATGCGCTAATGCAGGCAAAGGACTCTTCCTATCGGGTGGTGTGAATGAGGCTACTTTTGGTGGGAGAAGCCTATTTAGCTGTATGAGCATAAGCTCAGGGCCAGAGAATTGGTCCTGGCCATAATGGCTGCCCAGGCCATTTTTTCAAAATTCACTGTTATTTTAACCACAGATCTGTATAGCAATGTCTTCTGCCTCTGAATGTAGGCAGAAATATCATCTCCTCAGGACTGTCAGGATTCTCTATGGATTTCATGGCTGTCAGACTGTTACTAATGCCAGCTGCAGAGTTTTTAATCTTCAAGGTACAAATTACATCTGGAGTTGTGCCCCTGAAACTTTGTTTTTCTGCTTCTAACACCTGCCTCTTTCAGCACTTGAGTTGTGTGCAAATGGCTCTTCACTCAAAGGCACTGACCTTTCAATTCAAAATTATAGTAATTTCCTATAGGAAATGATCCCAGGGCCTACTGCAGAACTTTTGCATATTTGGGGAAGCAGCCACACCTGGGATTGGGGCTGTTGGCATTCACCCAGTCCCTTAAGGTTTGCCATCCTCTGGTCAGTTGACAAATGCACACACTGGTCAAGGTCTTGCAGGTGGTCAAGGCTAGTGGAAGTGCATCAGTGAGTGCTTGTGTGATTACCTTAGAATAAGATGCACAGTATCTGCCAAGCCTTAGACTGGTATTTGAACCTTGGGTAGGCTGGTGTCTGTGTCTGGGAAGAGGATCTTGGCTTCACCTTTGTGGTAAAGAGAGGAATTCTTAAAAACCTTGGTGTCATAAGTGCAGCTGCTATATTCATCTTTCTCAATGGTCTTCAAAGGGTGATCAGGAGGTAGCCTTTGCAACCGATTTCTTAGTAGGAACCTCATGGGAGATAACAAATGGGATATAGTTCTTGTTAATGGCCCCAATACAGCTGAGGAGCCCCTGGCTGGTAGGGCCTGCCTGACCTTATGTTATATATATTTGGGAAGCCAACACGTGAATGACTCAATCTTCCCCCACAAACATGTTCGTTGCAGACATGCATGGGTTTCCCTACTCTCCTTTATGAGTCAGTGATGGCAGAGCTCCAGAAGGCAATGTCCAGCAGTATAGCATCCTGGGAGATGGTGTGTTAGTGCTCAATAGCAGATGTTAGGCTCCTTGATATCCAGAAAGTTGTGGTCCCATTGTTGTTCATCTTGTATGTATACATTAGTAATTCCCATCAGAAATAGAATGGTGATGGCTTGGGTGAGCTGGTCTGCCACAGCAGTACCATGTACCTGAATGGGCAGCTCAAGTCCTTAACCTGGAGTAAAACCTAGGATCTGTGTAGCAATTCTTGTGATCCCATCTGCAGGAAAAAGCCAGGCACACAATTTGGGGAGAGAAGATGTCAGAGGCTCTCTGGCAGGAGTATAAGGAGCAAATGCAGTGGATGTAGAGGTAGCAAGACCAGTGTGTGCAGCTGTCATTGCAAAGAGTGCTACGCAAAGGCAGGAGCCATCCTTAAGGCATCTGTTTCTGTGATATGAGCAGGGAAATGGTGCACACAGCGTGTGTGTTGTACTAAGGAAGTGTGCAGGTGAGAAGGCGACACCTAAGATCATAGAATGGATGCTGAGCACTGCAAGTGCAGTGTGGATGTGATACAGTAGATGTGGTCTGTATTGTGCTGTTTGGGCTGCAAGAAGGACACTGCTCCCCAGGGGAGATGTTTGTGGCCATACAAATGTAACCTAAGGTAACTGTAATGCAGTTTTTGGTACCTAACCACATACAGCTTAAATATGTACATCCAGTGAGTTTAATACATTATTAAAAGCCATGTGTAAAGAAAGTCTGTTTTAAACCAGGTTTCTACAAAGTGTTTTCTTTTACATCCGGTCAGCATAGTGGTCTTCCAAACCAAAAAAGTTTGTATATAATATACGTACATCATTATATATCCACTTAGGCGTATGTTATTAGCCTAGGAGGCCAAGTCACCTGTAGCCATCACCATTGTACTTCTGATGGGAACACATAATGTGTGTGCATAGGATGAACAGTGTGAACAGATATATAGGGAGGTAAATACAAAAAGTATGTACAGAGAGAGAGAGACCGCAGTAACAAGAAACATTGATAAAATTTGTTCTGTAGGAGGTCTTTTTTATCTCTAGTAATAAACTTACATTTCTGTGGTATGGATGTATTTCATACTTTTTACGTAAAATCTACATTAACAAACCCAGTAAACTGGGCCTACTTTAACAGCTATTAGGTGGTAATTAGTCCCTTTTGGGGAACAATTAGAGCTCCTCCTAGTGCCTTTAAAGTAATACTGTAGAGGAACTGTACCAATTATGCTCAAAATATCTTGCAATTTTCACAGAAATAAAAAGTAATTAACAGCTTGCCTTAGTGTTCTCATTATCTAAGTTCAGAACTGTTCCAGGGCTAGGATTTTAATTGGAAAAATGATTGGAAAGCTTTCCCTTAAGAACTATTCCTTTTTTCTTTTTATGTCTCTCTTATATAAACAGATTTTAGAGTACTTGTTTGTAATCTCACTGCTGGGGAAAACAGTTACATCTTTGCTTTATTGGAGTCAGACAAAGACGATGAGGAGAGCTGCAAAAACCTGTACATTTTCATGATGAGGCTGTTTAAATTACCCATCAGCACGTGTATTTATTTTCTATTTATCTTGTCTTTTCAAAACAAGTGTATACTTTAAAGGATACTAGCCAATTAATTGTAGTGAGAGCCTAAGCTTTGTATGCCATTAAATCAAAATGAGAGGGAATTCTTCTAACCTGCTTTATTTTATATTAGTTATTCTTCCTAGACTCTGAATTGCTTTGTAAAGCAATATTTTACTATAGTGAAGACTTACAAATGCTAACTAGTACTTTTGCAATAGCATAACATTAATATTTACCATAATCTTTATAAATACAAGTATATTAAAATTTTACGTGACATAGTTGAAGCATAATGGCAAGTTCAGTTTGGGAAGTTCCACTTACTCCTTGTGAAAGTAGGGTACAGGTTGTTACTGACTTTGCTCATGTTAAAATCACACTGCTGCCAAAAGGCAGCAGCAATTGCTTTTGGTGTGATGCAAAATCATGTTTTGCTGAAGTAACATTGTGGGCTGAAAGCTGGTGAAAATCTTGACGTTAGTCAGCTGAACTATTCTTGAGCTTGATCAAAAAAACTGGCGTTGTATTGGGTACTTTAGCTGACAGTGTGCTAGTACTATCCAGCTTTGGGAAACCACGATGTTTTGGCAGTTGAAATCAGCTGAAAGAAGAAAAAAACTTGGAAAAGATTTAGTTTCTTGGAAGTGTTGACTATGGTTTTATCTCCTTGTAGGAGCAAATTGAGAATGTCTAGGTAATTAGATGTATTGCTCAAACATTTTCACTGTGAATTCATCATCTTGAGCCATATTTTTCTACTTTCTTGTATTCTTGTGAGAGCAGTTTTAGAAAGCACACAATCATTTAATCCTTGAGATAACAGGATCCAGGGCTCTTGACAAGCCAGTGGACTCATTAGGACAATAGCAGATCACACTAATGAGTGGGGTACCAGCTGTCAAGTGATGCAGCACCTGGTGCTGGAGATGTGCATGGGATGAAGATTGACTTTCATCATATTTCAGCTCATTATAAAAGTGGTCTCACAGACCACTTGGATGGTTTATGCGTTGCAAGGACTGTGCTTATGACACTAAAGGAGGCAACCTGTTTTCAGAGCCCGTTGTCTTTCTTGCTGCTGAAGAAGCACTGCACCTTGCATTTTAGGTTGCCATGATAAAATATTGCTTACCTAGGGAGAGAAAGAATGGGAATTTAAGCCTTAGCCTTTGAATGCTATCTCTTTTTCTCCTCTTGAGAGTCATTGAGTCCCTCCTAGCCTTTGAAAGTAGCCCAAAGTTGACCAGGATTACACAATCCTGGAACCAACTCAGTGAGAAGAAGAAGAAGAATCTATTTTGCAAGTTACTGAGGGGATGGCGTGTTAAAAGTGTTTCTGAGATGTGCCTGTCTGATGGTAGTGTTCAGGGCCATGTATGTCAAAGCAGGATTCCTTTACTTGCCAAACTAATCTGTAATGAAATAACAGATTTGTCATGGATAGAAGAGTCAACTGTCTGATAGGCAAGTGGTTTTGTTCCTTAAGCTGACTTCACCAGGACAGCGAAGAAAACGTAAGAATACAAAAAGATTCTTCTAATGTTTTGATTTATAGTATTTTCAGATCAACTATAATTACTTTTTCTGAGGAAGAGTAAGAGGTTTTCTGTTTTGGAAAGTAGTTCCGTATTTTCCATAATTTGTTTAAAAAAGAAAAAAGAAAACTGAAAGCAAAAGTCCTTCTGAGCTGTTGGAACGTCACGTGTTACAAGAATTGACATATGAATTGTACTGCAGAATGGGTCGAACCCTATTGAACACAGACAGCTGGGGACTGCCACCCAGACATGCTTTCAAGTTGCATGTGGGATGTTTTGGTGTTGGGAGGCTTAAAATAACACTAATTCTGCAGCCTGTGTGTACTGGGCATTGCAGGGTATATTTTCAGCTTCCTCCCTGCTGTCCCATTAGTGGAAGGAAGCTCTCGGTTTGCAGCAGAAGCATCAGAAGTAGACAGGTCAAATCCTGGTACACATCTACACAATTTGTACCAACACAAAGCTAAGAGAAATCCAGGTGATAATTTTTAATCTGTGGTTCCTTAAATGAATTTGTCCTTTGCTAGTTGTGAAATTACCTACCAACCAAGCCTTATTTGTCCTATTAGGACAACTATTTTAACCCTATTTAGGGTTAAAAGGCAGATTTTAATGTGATGCAGAGCACAGAAAGTATACTGCCTTACCAATGAGCTGATGAACGCACCTTCATCATTACCAGTTGCACTATTTGCATAGAAGATATTGTTCAGCTTGAGTGAGTGAACTGAGATGTTTCTGAACTGACTTGGACATAATTTTTGTAAGATGTCATTTGGCTTGCAATAATCTTATCTGCATCAACAATCACAGTTCGAAGTGGAACCATATACCTCAAACAGACATTGAATTTCTGTATCTGTTGAATCTGGAGCTGCCAGCACTCTAAATATTTTTACAGCCTTTCTGTTTGAATTGTGGTTGAATGCTGACCATTGTAAAAGCAACCACTTCCAAGTAGATATAATTACAAGATTCCTAAATTTGGATATCTGTTTCACTGGCCCCTATTTGCATTTGTTCAGGACTTTTTCTGTCTCCTTGGAAGTCCAAGCTTTCTGACTATTGTCACTTGAAACGTTTTTGGTGAATCTGTGTTCAGGTGTGACTTTTGATTAAGTGAATGGAAATAAATTCTTCTGTTGTGAAAGATGCCAATACTTGTGGACACATTACATATGTCATGTTTAGAATGATGAGTTAAATATTAAAAGGAAAGCTACACTTTTCCGTTTGAGGTGTTTTGCTATCAATTTAAGGTCTGGTTTAGGGATATTCAAAGCATATACTCTGATGGATTTTTATTTGCGTTCCATACAAGATCTCAGATAGTGAAGCCTGTACTTTTGCATGGGACATGTTGGACAGGGAACAGCAAGGTGTTTATGATGCATTAACACAACATATTCTGAAATACAGTATTTCTTTCAGGTAACTTTTTGATTGCATGATTTAACTAATAGTCTCTTGGATGCTATGTAAATCCTATTCTTGTCAGTCAAATTCAAATTATTAATAGTCACATTGATTTTTGGTTATTGCTGTTAAGTTCAGGTGTTCTCAACAGATTGTAAATCTGCTAAATGAATCATACTGTTAGAGCTTGGATTGTGGCAGTTGTTATTCCTCAGACTTAGATTACTCACACACAATAACTTTTGCTGATGTACAGGTTATCTTGAACAATCCAATTAGACATTCAATATTCATATAGTCACCCATTTACTGTAGACAGGATGTTTTTAGCATCCCATTCTAGTATTGTTTTCTGAAAAGCGGATTCATTACCTGGTGTCCAATGAGCCAATAATCACACACTCAGGAGAGACGTTGCACGCAGGGTAACAAATCTGCTTTTTGGACAATAGGTGGGGCAGCCGTGAAGCCTTGCCCGGATTGACTTGCTGGCTACCAACGGGAAGAAGCTGCTCTTTGGACTCCAGCATGCACTGACCTTTTGCTTCGGGGACTCTGCGAGTACTCTGCGCATCCAGAGCAGGTAAGTGACACAAAGATGCAATATTAGAGACATTGCAAGGGGGGGTACTGTATATGGTAAAAGTATATAGAGTTTTTTATAAAGTTCATGCATGCTTGGCAGTGACGACTGGAGTGCATGAAAGTGTGGCTAAGAATGTTCTTTTGGCGTAACAGTATGGGAGCAGGACAAGGGGCAGGACAGTCTGCAGCGCCTCCCCTTTGCTCTCCGTTAGGATGCATCTTAAAACATTGGAACAAGTTGGGTGGGGATCCCCTAACAAGGAAGAAATTAAGAGTACTGTACTTAATGGTGGCTGGTGTATAAATTAGATGATGAAGAAAAATGGCCAGAAATGGGAACTTTGAATTATAATACCATTTTACAGCTAATGTTGTTTTGTAGAAGGCAAGGTAAGGTAAGTGGGATGAAATCCCATATGTGGATATTTTCTTTGCTTTAAGAAATGATTATGAAACAAGAAAAAATGCAAATTGTCAGTATCTGATTCAAACATGTTAATGATGCTGCAAAAGGTAGATGGTATGTCAGGAATCACAGTATCTTGATTGGGATTGCTTATAAGGTGTATAATAACAGAAGAGTTAGAAAAAAAAAAGAAAAACAAAGGGAGAAACTAAAAGATCAGAAGCAAAAGGCTGCTATTTTAGCAGCAGCATTTACTCAAGTGCAAACATCCTTCAGGGGAAGAGGTTTCCCAAGAGGACAGGGGCGTGGAAAGGAACAGAGAGGAGGGGGAAACATTGAGAATAGAACCCCCTTAGGGTTCGACCAGTGTGCCATTTGTAAAGAAAGGGGACATTGGAAAAATTAATGTCCAAAGAAAAGATCGACTTGGTCTCCCCATTCAGCCCTGAGGCTGATTTACTAATGATCAGTACATGGGATTCTGAATAATGGGGACTGGGGCCTGAGAAGTTTAATTCCCCAGCTGAGCGCCTGGTTCCAGTCACGCTGGGGAATGAAATTGTTAAATTTTTGATAGATACAGAGGAAACTTGTTCTGTGTTAAATAGCTGTAAGGGACCTATGAGTAAGTTCTCTATGTCAGTGATTGGTGCCACGGGAAAGCAAGAGGTTAGGCCCTTTCTCCAACCTATGATGTGTGAAATTGGAAATAAAAAAATGATGCATGAATTTTTGTATATGCCAGAATGTCCATTACCTCTAACGGGACAGGACTTACTAAATAAATTGGGAACACAGATAACTTTGAAAAAAACCAAAATTCAAGTGCATATTCCTCAGAGTAATGCCTGGGGAGCGCAAGTTTATATGTTACAAGAATCATTGGGAATCAAGGACATGAAGAATGAACAAGTTGAAATCCCCTCTGAAATTATGGATGCAGTGGTCCCCTTTGTGTGGGCAACAGAGAGGCCTGGAAGAGCTAAATCAGCTGAACCAGTGAAAGTGGAATTAAAACGGAGCAAAGCTGGTAAAAATAAAGAGTATCCCATGAAATTAGAAGCTCACATGGGACTGGAAACTATAATAAATAACTTTTTGAGGCATGGACTGTCTCAAGAATGCCAATCTGAATATAATACCCCTATTCTACCTGTTAAAAAGCCGTGTTCTCAGGAGTATTGTCTAGTACAAGATCTAAGGGCTATTAATCAAATAGTGACTGATGTCATTCCAGTGGTACCAAACCTGTACTCTCTGCTGAATGCAAACAGACTCAACTTGGGGAAAAAAACAAAATTGATTTAATTTGTTACCAATCAAATCAAAACAGGATAATAAGAAGTAAAACCAGATCTTAAAAAAACACCTTCCCCCCACCCCTCCCTTTTTCCCAGGCACAGCTTCACTCCCAAATTCTCTCCCTTCTCCCCCCGAGCAGTGCAGGGGGACGGGGAATGTGGGTTGGGGTGGGTTCCTCACCCCTTGTCTCTGCCGCTCCTTCCTCCTCAGGGGGAGGACTCCTCACTCCTCCCCTGCTCCACCGTGGGGTCCCTCCCAAGGGACACAGTCCTCTGTGAACTTCTCCAATGTGGGTCCTTCCAACGGGCTGCAGTCCTTCATGAACTGCTCTAGCGTGGGTCCTTTCTATGGGCTGCAGTCCTTCAGTCACAGCCTGCCCCAGCGCGGGCTTCCCCAGGGAGCGGCGGCCATCTTGGGGGGCGGCGGCCATCTTGGGGGGCATCCACCCCCCTGCTGCGGCATGGGCTCCTCTCTCCCCGGGCTGCAGGTGGGCATCTGCTCCCCCGCTGCCCTCCGTGGGCTGGGGGGACACAGCCTGCCGCCTGGTCTCCCCACGGGCTGCGGGGGCAGCCCCTCCTGCCCTCCTTCCTCACTGTCCTCGGTCTCTGTGGTGGGGTTCCTCTCCCATCCCAATCCCCTCCTCACTGCAGGTTCCCCCTCTTAACTCTGTTTTCCCACAGGTGTTACCGCCATTGCTGACGGGCTTGGCCTGGGCCAGAGTTGGGTCTGACTTGGAGCCAGGGAAGCTTCCAGCAGCTTCTCACAGGAGCCAGCCCTGTGAAGCCCCTCTACTGCTACCAAAACCCCACCACACAAACCCAATACAGCTACTTTCAGTGTTTCTAAACCGTTGCATTGAGAGGCATGAATGCACAGAAATAAGGTGTGACCTTAGACCTATCTCCATTAATGTGTAGCATAGACCTTAGACCTTAATACGTAGCATAGATCTAGCTTTAAACCTATCTCTATTAATGCATAGCGTAACTTTGTCATACCTTTTCTTTGCTACTCCTGCTGTCAGACTTATTTCTTAATAGCATTTTTTTGAGGCTTAAAATTAAAGTAATCTAAAACACCTGTCAGTGGCAGAAGAAAATCTATTAAAAAACAGCAGGTGAAAATCTAAGTGCTATCTTATGCTAAATGTTACCCACATCAGTTGGTATACCAGAAGCGTGAAACCTGGTTTTGAATAATCTTGCAGTCTTGATTAGAAAATTATTTTTTTCCATGTACTAATCTGTTCTGGAGTGAGATGGAAAAGACCTATGCTGCATGCATAATTCCTGTGCATTTAAACTAGCTCAGGCTATGACTATGCATTAAAACAGTAGGCAATGAACAATTCTGTTTTTCAGGTTTCTTTGGTTTGCCATTTTAACTTAAACTTCTGAAAAGCTGATCACTCTTTCACTAGCAAGCTACCTTTTAAAAACTGGTTTGCTTTTGTGCATGGCCATTTCTGCAGCTTTAAATTCTTAGTTCATGTCTGTCATTCTTAAATGCCATGTGATTAAAATAAAGCCTTGAGGCTTTCTCAAAGCCAGTTCCTAACATCTGACAAATACCATAGTATTGTGTACATATAAAATGATTGGTAACAAGAAACCTTGTGGAAGATGAAGCACTTACTGGGTTGGTCTCATACTAGCAAACAAAACATATTTGGAAAGCACACGGGGCTCCATATCTTTGAGAACTGGACTGTTTATCACACCAAGGATTGCTCTGTCAGGACTGGGGTCCACCTCTTGGTTCAGGTACTATGAATTTTTCCTAATATTCTGTTCAGACAAGTCAACTGTAGAATTAACCTTTCCTTCTGGCACTGAGTTTAAAGGAAAATCATACTTTTTTTTTAGTAGATGCCATGTTTAATCTCCATTGTTCCAAGTAGCTCTGATAGTGACTAAGCATACTTTCTTTCAGGACTGATTATTAACATTCACTCCAAAGCTGGGTTTGCAGATGTGGCCACCATAGCAACAATAGAAAACACCTTGTTTAGTAGTAACTAATAATATAGGTAATTTGGGTGGATTTCCTGGGCAGTTTGAAATAAATAATAAGATTGGATTAAGAGTCTGGGTTCTGTTTCTTTACATATTATTTGAGATTAACTTTCCTTTGTCTCTATTTTTATTAGCTTTTATGTCATGCGTGTTTTATGATATTTATAAGAGTTAGTCTTTGATAAACATTACCAGAGAGTGAAATACAAATTCAGTTCAATATAAAATATATTTATAACATATTTCAATGTTTATAAACATATTTCTGTGACTCTAAATTCAGTTAAAAAGCCAGGCAAGTCTCTGGGCGCAAAGGAGATGCATCAGAGCATGAGCTGTCCTTATAAACTTGCAGATATGGTTGCATTAGGCTAAGCTAATCACTGCTGAGGCAAATGAGCACCAGACTTGGGATACTAAAAGTAGCTTCTGGCTGTAGCCTGTGGTTCAGCTGGGGAGAAGTGTAGCTGGGAGAGGGCTATGAAAAAGCATCATGACAGGATCAGATGGAAAGGAAAAGGTGAAATAGTTTCTGTAGTGGTACAGACAGCCTAGTTATTTGGGGTTGACAGGCCTGGGACCTGTGGCTACCAAGGCTGAAAAAGAGAAACAACTACTAAAACTAGGAGTAAGAGCAAGAATTTAAAAATAACAAAAAATAAAACCAAAACAAACCCTGCTGGATGATGAAAGGACTCGTGGAGGAACAATTGCATGGCATAGGACTAAGAATGTAAGGTTCACCTTGTGTTTAAATTAAGTATTTGCTGAAAGCCCCAAAGGAGTAGACTTGGTTGAAAGATCATGTCAGCCACTTGTTTATACTTAAACAAAAGAGGTCAAAGAGAAACTGATGCAGCAAACTGAGGTGGGGAGGGGGCAATGCCAGATAGTATATATGGGGTGATGCTTCTGCAATATATTTCACAGTGGGATTAACATATCTTTCATCACTGATTTGTCTTGAGCAGAGTAGGCAACCCTGGATGTCAGCTTAGTCTGTTTTGCTTGTTTTACAGATTAACTTTCTTGATGTAATAATTTCGGAAACTGTTGAGTTTCAGATAGCCACAGGCAACTGTTCCAGGACTCACTATCTGCCCTAATACAGTATTTTCTTGGGTACTATAAAAACAAAAAGTAGTGTTTTGTAAAACAACTCTGAATGCAAGTGCTGTTGTCATACTGTATACATCACTGGCCCCTGGTTGGTAAGGAAGATCAGTGTTGTAAGCATTGCAGTAGTGTTGGCATTATACCTGGGAAGACCTAAGACTACAGGAAGAGCCAAAGTGCACAGGGAAAAGCTATATCTCTCTTTTATTAATTTATGTATTTATTTTGTTATATTTATTTGAACCAATTAAGAGAAAATTGAAATTGGGCCCAATTTTCTGACTATATCACTAAGCAGCATGCTTTATCCTGTTTCTAAGTGTGACTACTTTGAGACTCATATTTTAGTGCCCTCCCCAGCCTCCAGCACCCTGCACGAGTCAAATACATAATTATCCCCCTAATCCTGCTCTTTGCTGAGCTTGTGCCCCAGTCATTTTGGTGATTTTCGTCATAGTCTCTGAAGTTGGCTCTTAGGAGCTTATTCCTCTTCCATGAGTTATGAACATCTTGGTTCCTTCCTCAAGGTCTGCACCAGCAAAGGCTTTACATGTTTATTGGATGCTGTGTAGGAATCAACTGAAGCCTGATGGAAATCTCATAGACATCTCTGGGTTTCCAAGAATGCAAGAAATGCCCTGTGGAGTCAGACCAGTCTCTGATGGTGGCAATCGGAAATGCTGTTTAGGGAGAACACACAAATCTAGCTGCTTTCTGCTATCCGTTCCACTTGTACTCTTCTAATATCCACTTTCATTGTGTGAGGGACGTTAGAGGGGAAAGTCCTGGTCTGTTCCTTCAGTCTCTGTTTATGGACCTGTTGTCCATGAACTGGTACAATACCTGCTCAAACCTTCCTATGGCAACAGATTCCACAAGTTCGCTACGACCCATGAAAATAAGCAGTTTATATGTTTTAAACTGATCCCCTGCTATTTTCAGTGAGTGAGCTATAGTTCTGGTATTTGAACGATTTGGTGGATAAGTTGTGCATTTAACTTTTCCTCTGCCCTCATGATTTTGTAAGCTTTGCTTGTATGCCTCCTCAGCATTTTTAGTTCTCCTTGCAAGGCAGCTGATCTCTGCCTTTCATCATTCTAGTTGCCCTTCTGTGTTCCTTCGCTATCTCTGCTATTTCCTTCCTGAGATGTGGGGAGTGGGGCAGCAAATGGTGCTTGAGATGTGAGCTCAGCAAGGTTTTGCACAGAGGCAGAACGGTGCCCTGTGTCCTGCTTTACTGCCCTTCTGAGTACAGAAGACAAACTGCAGCATTGGCTGTTCAGTGCTGGGATGTGCAAACCCCTGTCCCAGCTATTCTCCTTTTGCATCTTCCTGATCTTGAGGCCATCCATGTCTTGATGGCGGTCCCCAGAACTGCAATAAGCACAGGCCCCTGAAATGCCCTGGGGATGATTCTGACCCTAGCATGTGAATTCTTGCTCCTTCTGGAAAGCTGCAAACGGGGTTTACTCCTGCCAACAGGAGGCAGACCGCCCTTCCGCATGGGATGGTTAGTCACCAGGATGATCCCCCGTGGGTTATGTTAGCACAGTCACAGGGCTGCAAGGAAGGACTCCTCAGAATCCTGTTTGCGGTGACTCTTGCCTGGCGGCTGCTCACACTGCTATGCAGGGAGGAAAATTTCTCATTTCTGGCAAAGAATATTTGACTGTACATCAACTCCCACCATTTATTTTGATTTCCACATTTTCTTTCATGAAATGTTTAATTCCTTTGCATCACAGGCTGTTTTCCACATTAGCAATTCACTTAAATACCAATTTCTTTTGAAACTGTCAGATTTTGAGAAGCAACTAGTAAGGCTGAAATAGTTTACGTGACCAGAAACTGAAACCTAAAGATACTCAGTCATTTCTGCAAGATTTTCATTAACATTTATCCACAAATAGCTATGGATATTTTATTTAGAAAAGCATCTTATTCCCAGAGCCATATTACTGCAAAGCTAGAATATATTTCTTAGTGGGGCTGATAAGGAGTCCCTGTGACTCATTGTCCCAAAGGGTCCTCTGTGTTCTTTCTTTCCCACTCCCTGCCAATTCTGTTCATGTCGGAGGCATGGAAGCAGGTGCTGGGAATGGCCCTTTCCAACTTGGGAAACAGGCTGAGTTATCAGCTGTGGGGAGGTCTGTGCTGCTTTTTAGCAAATGGTTACCCGAAAAGTTCTTATTCATTTCATTGGGGGCATCACTGTTGTGAAATTTCAACCTACGTAAATGTGACAGGACAAGAGGGTATGAATGCATCTTAAAATGCATTGATTTGGTTCCAATTTCTTTTGAGGGTAGACACTCAGAAGCCATGCCTGTACTGGGCACCATGCAGTACCTCTGTGACTGAAAAACATTATTACTGTTTTTCATATCATTTCAGTTCTGAGTTTCTCAAGTGATGTTATAACTTTTTTCAGTTTGACGGGCCTCTATGTCTGCCAAGTTAAAAGCGTGCTCTTTCCAATTGCTACCTGCTAGCCAGGCTGTAGCTCGTGATCCCATGCTGCATTTAAAATGCTACAGCAGATTGCTTCAAAGAGAGACTCATCCTGGATATCTGCCTCTTCTCATAATAAAATAAAATAAAATAAATATCAAGCTCCCAAGAATGTTTCCTGGGCCCCTTTTTGGTATCTTTAACAGCAATGTACTAAAATATGAGCTGCTACTAGGTGTTCCCTTTTGCCCCATTTTTTTCCTTCCCAAGAGGCATTCCTTGTGCTGGTGCCAAAGAAGCTGCTGGCTCTATGGGATTTTGGTGAGTCAGCTCCAAGGTAACTGTAACTTGTGACTACTCTGGTCTTTAGTTCGTTGGGGAAATAAAAAGCTGATGCCTCTTTCTCTGAGCTTCTGTTGCACAGACAAGCCAAAGGTCAGGCTGAGGATCTCATGTGGTACTGTAGCAGAGCTCATGCAGGTACTGGTTAGCTGATAGAGGGCTATCAACCACTAGGGTCTGCACAGATTGAGCATGGAGTAAATCTGTAGCAGCTGACAGTACAACATTAAAATTGCAAAAGCTGAAGACACGTAAGTAGCGTGGTCCTGGCCTTCAGCACCTGTGTCCTTGCAGAACAGGTATTTCCACTGCATCCCTATGCCTAACGATCAGCTTGGACTACTTCTCTTCTTTGAAACTGCAGAGTAGTTTCTCCAAATGGCTTCATGGACTTCAGGCACATTTGCACACCTTGCAGAGGAGCATGAGTTTGCCTGTGGCTGGTCAGATTACAACCCCCTCTTACCAACGGCTTTAATGATCCTGCTGGCTGCTCATCTCAATGAACTACCAGGCTCAGAGGCCCATGGCCCTCTCCCTCTTACCTCCCACACTCCAGAAAATCTGGAAGGGGTTCCAGTTTTGGTCTCCAGCTTGGCCATCCCTCCAGCAGTGCACAATGATGGCTATGCTCACAGGGATGGAAAAGCCTGACTACTGCATGTATTGGAGAGGTGGGGGGCTTTCTCTGTGGCCCTCCACATGGTTATAGAGAAAGATGTCCCTTGAGGAAGAAAAGTCTGTTATTCTTACCCAGATGTCTGTGCACACCTGGATGGAGTGATAGTAGTTCCTTTAAGGAGCATGTATGCTAGGCTGTACTGAGGATAGTACTTATGTTACCATTCATCAGAACATTTACCCATCTTTGCACAGACATTTCCAACCCCATATCAAACCCAGCCTTTGCTTTCATAGGGTTCCTTCCACAGAAATGCTCATGGTAATACAGCAAATGGCAAAAGACCAGGTAGTATTGGGTCTTGGAAGATGTACTGCAAAGGAGAATCATGCAGGTGCATCCAGCAGGAGAGCCAGGCCCTGAGGCCCTGGGATGAAGATACCTGGCTGGTGTACTGCATGTGTCACCCCAAATGCCTCCATGGGACATTTGCCTATAAGGGATCAACCACTGGCTCCTGTAAGACCTTCATGGGATCCCTTCCTCTCACCAGCAGTCTTCCTGATTTCCCAGGAGGCTGGGACATAAGGCACTTGCACCTTATTGCCTTTATTTTTCTGGGCTCCCAATGTTCAGAAGATGGGGCAATTAGAAAGCAGTGTACTATTGTGGGGTGAAATGGGCAATTCCATTAAAACCATACCTTGTGTGCCATACTTAAGAGCATGCAATCTTTGCAAAGTTTTCTTACTGGTATTTTCTCCCTTGAAGAAAAAAATTACATTGAAAATGGGAGAAGAAACATGGCTTTTCTTTGGTACCTGATATTTCTCTTTGTGTAGGTCACTCTTTACAAACTGCAGACATGTTACTTGAGAGCCTGTTCTTCTTCCTAAGGCATTTTTGCAGCTATGTGATGTGAGCAGTGTTTGTGTCTGTCAGCCCTATGCAGAAGGTGGAAATGTCTGCAAAAGCACAAGGAAGCATCTGGATGCATGGTAGGTGTTGGGTCTATGCCTGAGGCTGACAAGGACTAATTGTCACTAGTAGCTGCCTAGAAGAAGCTGAGCAAGGTTAAGAAGCATGTGAACTGTAAGTTCAGCAAAGTGCTAGCTCTGAATAGCTGGAGCGAATGCAAACGAGACAGAGGGTGTTCCTGTGTGAAATCACCTTGTTTGAGATATTTGATAAACCACCCTTGAAAGTAGTGAGTTAGAAATTATCTGCTATAAAAGAGATTGTAGGTCATCCTACGAGAGTCCTATGACTTGAAATAGATTCCTCAGTATGTCTGCAAAAGCCAGATCTCTCTGCCTTCCAAGCACACTGTAAAGCCTCCTGTAGGAGGTTAGGAAGAGAGTTTATGTACCGTGAAGGTGCTTTTGTTTGTATTCTGTGAGTAGAGTTTTCTGGTGTCTGAATGCTTGTTACCAGGGAGTCTGCTGAAGTGCTGGCTAGACAGAAGGATAATCCTAGTGACTTTGGTGTAAATGTAATGCTTTGTATGTTCAAACACTAAATGTTTTAAACCATTTATTAAGGAGGGCAGAGGAAGAGGAGTGAAGATGGGAAGACTGGTATCAGCAATAGATTTAAGTTCTAAGGGCTGTTGCTGCCTTTTCTTTAAGAAGCGCTCATAACTCTTCAGTTTATAACAGGGTTTTGATGTCCAGCAGGGGAGATGCACTGGGCTTCAGGAGTGTCTCTTCTGCGTCACACAGAATTCTGATCGGCATTTGGGGAACTATAAGCTGTTAATTGCTATTTCCGTTCTTTCAGTCCTCATGATAATTTTAGCAACTGCACAGGAACGCTCCATTTCGCACAAGCACTCAGAGTCCCTTGCTCCCAGCCTACCAGCCACAGCAGCTGTACTGAATGACATGGAGGAAAACAATACTGTGTGGAAGAGGTCTTCTTTAAGGCAAAGGTTATAGATTATAGGTATATTACCCCCAAAGACAAGCCAAACTGAGAAATAGGTCCTAAGTCTGTTGTCTGCCTGCCTTTGGGCACTATTTTGAGCTGTCTCACTCCTAGCTCCTGGAAGCAGTTGGAGCTCCATACCGAGCTGCCTTGCTAACAACCAGCCAGCACAGCTAGTTTTGAAGGCTTCAGTTTTGATGGTAGAAGTTCAAGGCCTCAAATCCTAGTGCTGATTCCTGATATCAAAAACGTTGCCTCTGACCTCTGTTGATTCTTTTTTACTCTTTTCATTCAAAATAACTGTTTTAAATGGTGAAGTGAAGCACACAAGAGAAAGATTTACAGTCAGGTGCCTCTTACTGGGCATGATGGTGTGATATTCGATGTCATAAACACACTGTTTTTGCAATAGGACATTCAGACTGCTGGATAGATGCTCAAGAATACCTATTTAGGGCTGGGTGATCCTTATGTTTTTACTACTTTACTTCACAGTTAAATTATATTCTTTTAAAAGTTTGTTATAGGTACATACCTATCCACAACTTCTTGGCTATACTGACTCCTAACATGTTTTCAGTGTCTTAATTCCTACACATCACCTTGAGCCAGAAATGTAAGTACTGGAGAACCAGCTATACATGAAGAAATACATCCATGTGTATCGATTGAAAGCTGTGTCATTGCCCATGATTAAAGCCAGAAAAATAAATAAGAAGCTGTAAAATAAATCTTCTAATACAAAATTTAAGAAGTGTGATCTCTTCAGTTTTGAAGGTGATTGATAATGTTGTATAAATGCTTACATCTGGGAATGAGAAGTGACAAACTTCTCAGTGTTTTAGATAAAAACATAATAGCTTGGAGGTGAAGTTTCCAGCTGGAAGCTGCAATCTGGTAGACGGGGATTTCCACATGTGAGGTAAATTTGCTGGCCTGCCTGCACTGCCTAGGGACTTTAAAATGAGATCAGGCAACTTTCTAAAATATTATTTTATTCCATCCTTTTTAAAAGTCCTTTGACTGCTCTGTGCAAGGAAGCCTAGAAAAGCAGACTTGTCTCTTCTGGCATTTACCTCTGAGTTCTGTAACTAAGAATGCTCAGTTTACCCACCACACTTGTACATGGCTTATGTAACCATCCATGACTTCAAAGTATCGGAGCTTTGTATTCTGAATTCATTATGTGTAAATAACATTTCAGAATTCCATGGCATTTCTCTTAGCTAATTACTTCACCTGATACTTCTCATTCTTCATATATTGCAATTTTAAATCAGCATTTAATGCTTGTTCATTCACTAATATTCTATAAATTCCAGCAGCTGGCATACACTAGGTTAGTTTTCTTTTTAAAGTCAAAATCTCTGTAAGACATGGACAGATGTTGATATCAAAATAGCAGCTGTAGCACCACATTCTTCTATTCAACCAAGCAGCAAAATGGTTGAGGATGAGTAGTACTTTAGTGTCAACCCTATGAGACAGAAAGAATGTTACCTCTTACAGTCAAAACTTCATATCCACTTTTCTTCAAATTGGTGTTGCTGTCTTCCAAGCCTCAGATGCAATGGATGGAAGCACACAGGATCTATAGCAGTTTCCATGTTCAAAACCTCTTATGAAACAGTTTCTAGAAAATAGCTGATAAAACCTCTGACACACTTTTGTGTTTGTTTTAGTAGCCTGGGATGCTGCACGATAATTAGGCTTATATTTGGCCTGTAGCATTTAGTTCAGGTGAAGCCAATTCCAAAAGAGATTGACTTTCGTTGAGACGTAGTCTTGTTTAATATCAAAATTAGTGGTAAATTTAAAACCACTGGTCAGGTGAACTTCAGTGATATATTTTAGACCAATAGATAGGTTCAGACACCAGATCATAACAGCACAAACGCATTCAGGTCACCCTAGAGAACCTAACTGGTACCTTCATCAGCTGACTTCAGTCAGGGAAAGCCCAAAGGGTCCTACCACATGCTGCAACTAAAGGAGTGTGCACTTGAACTACAAAAACTGTGTCCGCTTTACTTGCCACTTCCTCCTCTCTCGGTCCTGGCACTTTGAGTCCCATCTGAAGGATGTTTGAGTAGTTCTTTTTCTGGCTGTATTTGGGAATATGTGACAAGTAGGGCATAAAACATGACTGTTACTATTTCTTTTCATCTTGTTCTTTTTGTTGTCAGGCCTTTGAGCACACTCCCCACTCCTGGGTTGTCTGCCTGTGCTCAAGGTTGGTGCTGACATGGTGCCTCTGCGAACCTTGGTTCAGGTTAATTGTGTTTAGGTGAGTTGTGCGAGAGAGCTGTGAGAAGCAGGTCCTTCACTCTGGAGCTGCATTTCAGCTCAGACCTATGCCCTTGTTCGTGCCTGAGCTATGTTGTAGCCATGTCCATGTACCCTGTCAATCTGCACCTGACCTCTTGGCATAACCTTGGATCAGCATCATTATTATGGACTCGTCTGGCCATCAGTGACTCTTGGCTGCCCTGGTTACTGCCTCACTGGACCTGATCCTGACCCTGATTTGCTGACTTGATTTTCCTACTTCAACTGGGACCTGTCTTATTGCCACAGACTTGCCTGGTGGATCTGCGGACACTATGGACCCTTGGCTGACCGTGGTTACTGTCACTCAGCCTGCTTTGCTAACCTTGCTCAAGTACTCCGGGACAGCACCCTTGGCAATGATGTTACTGCCTGCGCCTGCCTTGCTGTCCCGCTCTGGTCCAACTTCCCCTTCCCCAAGGATCTGTTGCTATGATTTTTCTCCCAGCATAAGAATAATGCCTTTATTTCTAGTTTTCTTTGGTGAACGTCTATCTTATGAAATAACTTAATACTTTCCTTTAATGCAGTATCTTCTTTGGACCATTATTGTATCCAAGTGTATTTTTGAACATTTACAAGCTTCACCGAAAAGCCTAGAGTTTTTTCTTGCTTGGTAGCAGCTATGAGGAAATCTGAACCTTTAAATATTTATACATGTAAGTAGAATCCCTTGAAGCCATTGTGACTTCTTGGTTGAATTTTTTTAAGGATCATTCCCCAAGATAAATTCATGTTGCAGAACACATCTGGTGTGGCAGTTTGCTGTTGTAAGACAGCTGCTTACAACAGATTTAGTCATTCTGCTATGCAACTGTTTTATTCTGTTTCATCAAATATGGACAGTTTGGGGACACAACATTCTTCATGACTGAATAAAAAGGAATTAATAAATTATTCTCCTGGCACAGGAAAATTTGAGGATGAACTGTTACCATCTTCAGGCATGGCTTACTAATAAAAGATAGCTTATATTTCCTATATGAAGTTGCAGTGTGTCAAGTGGCTTACACTAAGTGCAATAAAATGGAAGGCCATAAGCAAAACAACAGTGCAGACATGCTACTAAATAATCATGGATTCAGTTGTACCTGGGCTACCTGTTGAACATGGCTTCATTAGTGTGATGTTCAGCACTACATTAATAAAACCTCTGTCCGAATGACAGATTAGCCCAAGTGGAGCTCTGTGCTCGGGTGGCTAGGTGTACCCTGGTCTAGTTCAGATATATATGCTTGAAGCTGCAGCATGTGGTGCAGACATACTCTCACTTCTTCAGATGCCAGCCACAGTTAAAGCTGTTCAGTGCTTTCCATTGGAAATAAGACACGGTTATAACTTTGTTAGACTGCAGTTTGTTGTTTCCTGAAAATGTCAGTAAAATTTTCCAAAGAGTAAATGATGGAAGAAATGTTGATTTGACCAGTAACCAGTCAGTAACCAAATACCCAGTTCTTACAATACTGGGACTGAGAAGACCAGCTATCTCTTTGCTTTGGACTCAGGAGATGACGATTGCTGGGTAGAAAAGAGGACTTTAAAACAGCTGTCCATTTTGCAATTTCTAAAAAGAGACATTAAAACCTTCTGGGGGAAAAAAATGGTTGAGAAAAAGATTTCAGCAGAGACTTGTGAGAGGTTCTCAGCTGCTCAGAAAATGAACCTGACATGGGTATGCCCCAGTCCGGAAAGTCTCGCCTCTGGCAGGCATTTGTATTGCTCCTGAGCAACAGGTCTGCTTTGGTCCTTTTCATAAGCTCATTTGTTTCCTCAGAGGATTGGTCAAAGTCTCACTAGAATGGAAAGTTCATGCCTTTCATCAACAAAGAGACCTTAAATCAACAGGCCAACTCACCAAGGCAACCAATTACAAAAAAAACCAACTAGAACAGGGTGTTGGTTCTTAATGTTGCATCAGAAAGGGAGAGTGAACAGAGGTTCCTGGAGAATAGCAATGTAACCACGCAGGTGTCAGCACCTAGAAGTATCATCCAGAAGAGTTCCAGCTGGACACTGAATGTAGTAGGGAATAGAAGCAGGTCCCATCCCAGGGTACCAGTCACAAACACCTTTGCCCTGGGTCTAATGAGTGGTGATCCTAGGCAGAATCAGGAAGGGGCTGACAGTGGCAGCTTTCACGGCCACAGACAAGGTAATATCTGTGAGGAAAGAACATACCTCATTTGCAGTCCCCCCCCACTTACAACAAATCAATGTGCTATTTTAAAAGATTTATGTTCTTTCATTAGTAATTCTTTTCCTTGGGGATCTCACACATCCAGGAGGATCCTTTCTTCTCCTCTTTTACCCTAAGTCTCAGATACTTTCTTTGATCTCTGTTGATGAACCCTATTTCCCAACCAGTTATAAGAATTTGATGACTAAAAATGATTTTTTTTTGTCCTTTCACATAACCCCCAAATAACTGATGCAGAAATTTCAAATGATGGGCACTGATGCATTAATACTACAGGAAGTTCCAGTGTAAATGTGGTGCTACAGTGCACTGCCTCTCTTCCCTGTTAGCTTTTAATGAATGAATTTGAGGAATCAGCATGCCTGTAAGAAATAATCCATCTCACAGCCTATCTACTTTCCCCTCTTTTTCACTGGTGGGGAATAAGGAAGACAATGCAGCTAACGTAACTGCAAGCTCTGTTCACTTTATATGCCAGCTCCATTTTCCCTGTCTCTGGTTTTGGCTAAACTATAAACTTTCAGGACAGGATCTGTTTTTTTAATATTGCTGTTTGCTCAAAAACCTAACATTGTTTTGAGTCTCTGCTGGCCCCAAAGCACAATGTAATATACACAGCAAGATTATTGGGGAAAATGGAAAGATCACTGTGATGCTGAAGTAATTTTTCCTGTTCAGACAGAACTTGTCAGCACGCCAGTTTCTGTAAAATGTGCTACTTGGAGGAACAGGAGAAACGGCATTGTCAGAGAGGTCATTTTTGCGTGGAGAGCAGCAGACAGCCTGGTCCGCAGGGACCAAAGCACATCTGTCTCGGAGGAAGTGAGCTGCAGCGTTTGTCGTGAGGAGGCTGATCCCTGTAGAGGAGTCAGAGCTCAGTTCACAGGCATCTTTATGGGAGACAAGCCTACCCTGGCTTCATCTGTGTGTCCGTAGTGAATAACAATGGTTGCTGAAAACCAAGCCTTTCCTGATTTGGTGGTCCCTTGCCCTCTTCCAGCAGGAAGAGGGCTGGAAATGGCAGGTAGGAAGCCCAGGACAGAGGGGTTTGCTGCATTTTCACAGACTGGGTGGGCTGCCCATCTGCAGTGGGCTCTGAACCTCACACCCACATTAAGGGGTGATGTGAGAGCATGTAAATCTTTACCCACAGATGGCTGCTGGGATAGTTCATCCACTCCCATGTGCTCTGCATTGGCTCCAAGCAAGAGGGTACATCGGCGCTGGGACAGCCTGTGTCCTCCAGTGACTGCAGCCTTCAGGCACGGGTTGAAACCTCAAGCTGGCAGGGCACTAACAAATGCTTTTCCTGAGGCAGGCTATTAGCTGAGTTGGTGAAGGTTAGTGGTGTTTAGAGAAAGAAGGTTCCAAGTAGGATACCCCATCCCTTCCTCTCGTCCCTGCCTCACAGAAAGGCAGGATCAGGGTACAACTCTAGAGAACGAGCAGCTGTGTTGTGCCTTGCAAAGGGCCCAACTCACAAGAACGCTTGGGATGGATCCTGCTGGAGAATCACGTATGGGTTTGGGTGTGGGGCTGACGCTTGGAGGCAGATCTGAAAAACACCCGTCTGGACCACGTCTTCCTGCAAGGAAACCTAGTAAAGGTCTGTCCTGTGCTTCAGCAGAGGTTCCTCTTAACAAACGCCAGCCTGGAAGCTCTTTGATACACAGCTTCACCATAAGATCACAAACAAATGCAGTTGGGCTTTTAAAGCAATGTCAATTCCAATAGCAAGAGGGAGCATAGGGAGGGATTGTGCCACAAACAATTGCTTATTTACTCCTTTTTCTTCAAATACCATTGATGTTCAGACTTTTTTTGCCTTAAAAGCTGCTGCTTGTTGATTAATTCTCCTGACCAAACCCAACCCAGCTGGAACCAGTGTCTAAAAGTTAGATTTCCAGCTGTTTACTCACCATGTCTTTTTTTCCCTGTCTCTCTCTTTTTCTCCGTCTTCACTACTTGAAAGTTTCCAAAAGCCCACAAGCCTATTTATTTGTTTGATTCTGACTGTCCCCTACTGTACTTCAAGTTTTTTTGCTTCCTCTGCCATTTTTATGCTCTTCTGTTTCTCTCCTTTTCTTCTCTCTCACTCTTATTTTATCTACCATGGTGCTATCAGTGCTAACTTTTCTAACTACCAGTTTTGGAGAGCGAGTGTAAGAATAAAAAGATGACACTTCCTCATCTGCCATTGGTCCTGAGCAATAACCACCCGGTTGCTCATAGAACTGTATTTTTGATAACAGTAGTAAATACATTCACCAAATTGTGTTCCTTGAATAATTCGTGTTCACTTAAAGATGTTCCATCTGTTTAATGTTAAAAAAATATAGACCAGTTAAATTCCCACTTCTTTATTAGGTGTTTCCTTCTGAAATTAAAGTTATCATAAGAATTAGCATACAGCTGCAGAATTGCAACAAATAAAATATAAGTTTAGTACTCTTCAGTGTTGAGAGTAAGCACACACATTTCAGTGTAGCCAAATCTTTCACACTTTCTTAATATGTTTACAGTCTCATGGCCTCATTGTGAAGAGTATCAGTCTCATTGCACAACTCAAGATCCAATCCTTAAATGTATTCAGTTATCTCCCCAAGCCCTTACATTTATGTACCTCTGTGTGAGCTGTTTGGCTGTGTTCCCCTAGGAACCTGTATTATTGATTAACAGTAGAGACCCACCATTTCTGTGTTAACTGCACACTTAGTGTCACCTACATGCACCACTGTCAGAGCTAGAAGCCACATGTATACTAAACTGCATTGCTAATGTCTTAGAGGGAGGCTGAATACTAAACCATCCTTATTACTTCATATATTTCATATTAACACATTAATACATAAAATGTATATGGCTTTATTCTCTACTGACAATACCATATGTTGCTTTCTGTAAGCCAATACCTCACATTTATGTCTGTGTTACACACGGGGCTATGCCTCTCAGGGACCTAATTGTTTTCTGTAGTAAATGCTTTAGTACAGGCACCATGCCCAGTCGCCTACATCAAGGTGGGTATTTGCGCCATCTGCTTTAAGCATGTAAGCAGAAGTGCTGAGGCAGGAGCTACAGCTCCCTACGTAGTCAGCAGAGAGGGTCTTCTGCTCTGCTAAATAAAATAGTGCTAGTGAGTGAACTGGAGTGCTGACCCCTATTAGGCTGAAGTGCAAAATTTCAGTTCACTCCAGCCTCCGTTTTGGAACAAAGCAACTGGACCTGAGACAAAGCCTGGGAATGGTTGGGAATGGGTTGCTCCCGGGACCATTCCCCATAGGCAGTATGAATGTGACTGCACCAGTTGTGGTCCTCTGCCTTGCACAGTCCTCCGGTGTGGTCCTAGCACCACTCATGCCACATGCACTCTTGGTGCTGAACAAATACCACTTGATGCAGGGCGAAGCTGTCTTCTTATCCAGGGCACCCCTGTGCTCACTCAGATAAATGTCCCAGGGATAACAAGGAACAACCTGGTGGCCTGGTGACCATGGCACCCTGGGTGTCTGTAAGGAGTAGAAATAAGCCCCTCACGTAACCTGCCAGGGGCTGCTCCAGCAGCTCAGCACTCTGCACTGAGTGGTTCTCCACATTAAGACACCTCTCAAGGCTGCCTGCACCAAGGCTTCCTGCATGAATGAGAGATGTGGGGGAGCTCAGCACAAGTGCCACCTGGCACAGGTGAGCTTGGGCTCCACCACAGCACTAGGTGACCCACACCAGCATCTTTGGGCACAGGCAGGAGGAAGAGGGCACAGTCAGGTACCATCTTCCCCTGGGGGATCAATCAGGCCGACCTACAGTTCCCTGTATCCTTCTTGTTGCCTTTATTTTAAAAATATGTGTGACGTAAACCTTCTTGCAGTCACCAGGGTCCTCTCCTGCTTGCCATGATTTTCTGTAGATGATAGACAGTGACCTTGCAATGACACTGGCCAGCAATATTGATGCTCTCAAGTGACCACAACCTGACTCCATGGGTTTGAATGCATACAAGTTGTCTCAGTGGTCTCTCACTGCTGCTCCTCCAATGCCCTTCTCTTCTTAGCCTGTGCTGATATGTGCAAAAGCCAGGGAGCACAATTCACATGTGACAACTGGTACAAAAAGAAGTGCTGATTACTTCAGCCTTTTCTGTGTTTACTGTCACTGTGTTGTCTCTCCCATCCACCTGCAGACCCATATTATTCCTATAGGTATCTCTTTTTACCTTACTAACCTTTATGTCCCTCACTAATTTTAGTTCCAGCCGGGCTTTAGCCTCCCTGATTTTACGCATAAGTGCCTGAGCAGTGCTTTTTGCTCCTGCTTCTGCTTCCTGCATATTCCCTGTCTGTATTTTATTTCATAGGATGGTCCTTGCCTAGCCAAATGGGCTGTCAGCTGAAGTTTCCTATGCTCCTGCACAAGGGGATAGTTCATGCGTGAGCTCTCAGTAAGTTCTCTTTAAAAACCAGTTAGTTCTTCTGGGATCTCTTCCCCTTCACGGCTGCTTCCCACAGGCTATTTCCCGAATAAGTCAGTCTGCTCGCCCAGAGTCCTAACTCTGCTGCTTATCTTCCCGGCTCTCCTCTGCTTCTGTCGCCTCATGGCTGCTGCAGCCTGAGCAGCGCTTTGTGACTGCTCTCACCCCCACTTCTTCCCTGCTCCTCAGCCGGAGGTCAAGCCAGTGTTAAGCAGAAGGCCATGGCTGCCTCCCTCTTGCATTTGTATTAGGAAAATGTCATAGAATCACAGAATCGTTTAGGTTGGAAAAGACCTTTAAGATCATCAAGTCCAACCGTCAACCATGCCCACTAAACCATGTCCTGAAGTGCCTTGTCTATGCACTTTTTGAATACCTCCAGGGATGGTGACTCAACCACTTCCCTGGGCAGCCTGTTCCAATGCCTGACAACCCTTTCAGTAAAGAAATTTTTCCTAATATCCAATCTAAACCTCCCCTGGTGCAACTTGAGGCCATTTCCTCTCCTCCTATCACTAGTTACTTGATAAAAGAGACCAGCACCCACCTCACTACAGCCTCCTTTCAGGTAGTTGTAGAGAGCAATAACGTCTCCCCTCAGCCTCCTTTTCTCCAGGCTGAACAACCCCAGTTCCCTCAGCCACTCCTCATAAGACTTATTCTCCAGACCCTTCACTCACTTTGTTGCCCTTCTTTGGACATGCTCAAGCACCTCAATGTCTTTCCTGCAATAAGGGGCCTGAAACTGAACACAGTATTTGATGTGCAGCCTCAACAGTGCGAATGCAGGGGGACGATCACAACCCTGCTCCTGCTGGCTACACTATTTCTGATACAGGCCAGGATGCTGTTGGCCTTCTTGGCCACCTGGGCACACTGCTGGCTCATATTCAGCCAGCTGTTGACCAACATCCCCAGGTCCTTTTCCACTGGGCAGCTTTCGAGCCACTCTTCCCCAAGCCTGTAGTGCTGCATGGGGTTGTTGTGACCCAAGTGCGGGACCCGGCACTTGGCCTTGTTGAACCTCATACAGTTGGCCCTTGGCCCATCGACCCAGCCTGTCCAGATCCCTCTGTAGAGCCTTCCTACCCTTGAGCAGATCAACCTTCCCTCCCAACTTGGTGAAATCTGCAAACTTACTGAGGGTGCACTTGATCCCCACATCCAGATCATTGATAAAGATATTAAAGAGAACTGGAACTGCTCATGAACATGTCACCACTGCACTCTAAGATTCTGGATGTGGATTACCCGCCCGATGCCACACTGCTCTTCCAGCAGACAACCAGGTGGCTGAAATCCCCAGTGAGGACAAGGGCTCCAAGTGGGAGACTTCTAGTTTGCAGAAAGCCTCAGCCCCTGCCTCCTCACAGCCTGCAGTCTGTAGCAGACACCTATCACAACATCCCCCAGGTTCCTCCTCACTCTGTTCTTGACCCAGAAGCTCTCAGCAGGCATGTCTCCAGTTTGATACTGGGGCACTGTGTAGTCAAGGAGCTCCTTAACATAAAGCATGGTATTGGGCTTGTGTGGCAAGGTTTTGGTAGCAGGGGGATTACAGGGGTGGCTTCTGTGAGAATCTGCTAGAAGCTTCCACCGTGTCTGACAGAGCCAATGCCAGCCGGCTCCAAGACAGACCCGCCACCGGCGAAGGCCGAGCCCATCAATGATAGTGGTAGCACCTCTGTGATAACATATTTAAGAAGGGAAACCTGCAGCAGAGAGGGGAGTGGGATGTGAGAGAAACACCTATGCAGACACCAAGGTTGGTGCAGAAGAAGGGGGAGGAGATGCTCCAGGCACCGGAGCAGAGATTCCCCTGCAGTCCGTGGGGAAGACCATGGCGAGGCAGGCTGTCCCCCTGCAGCCCAGGGAGGTCCACGGTGGAGCAGATCTCCACCTGCAGCCCAGGGAGGACCCCACGCCAGAGCAGATGGGTGCCCAAAGGAGGCTGTGACCCCATGGGAAGCCTGCACTGGAGCAGGCTCCTGGCAGGACCTGTGGCCCCGTGGAGAGAGGAGCCCACGCTGGAGCAGGTTTGCTGGCAGGACTTGTGACCTTGTGGGGGACTCACGCTGGAGCAGTTCGTGAAGGACTGCAGCCCATGGCAAGACCCATGTTGGAGAATTTTGTGGAGGACTGTCTCCCGTGGGAGGGACCCCACACTGGAGCAGGGGAAGAGTGTGAGGAGTCCTGCTCCTGAAGAGGATGAAGCGGCAGAGACAATGTGTGATGAACTGACGGTAACCCCCATTCCCTGTTCCCCTGCACCGCTGGGGGGGATAGGTAGAGAATCCGGGAGTGAAGTTGTGGCCGGGAAGAAGGGAGGCGTGGAGGGAAGGTGTTTTGAGATTTGATTTTATTTCTCATTACCCTACTCTGGTTGGTTGGCAATAAATTAATTTTCCCCAAGTTGAGTCTGTTTTGCCCATGACGGCAATTGGTTGAGTGATCCCTCCCTGTCCTTATCTTGACCCAGGAGCCCTTTGTTATATTTTCTCTCCCCTGTCCTGCTGAGGAGGGGAGTGATAGAATGGCTTTGGCGGGCACCTGGTGTCCAGCCAGGGTTGACCCACCACAAGCCCTGCTCTTCTCTGCCTGTCCTTCCTAAATATCCTGTACCAATCCGGAGCCATGTTCCAGCCACGTGCACCTCCCCACAAAGTCTCTGTCACTCTGATGGTGGAGACCCTGCAACAATGCCTGGCAGTGCAGCTGCTCCTTCTTGTTGCCAGGCGCTGTGCATCAGTGTACAGGCACCTGAGGGAAGCCTCTGAATGCCTGCCTTTTTGATGCAAGCAAAAACGGGATGGGATCAAATCTGCCTTATTTAGGCATATAATTTGTAGCTGTAGAGGGAAGCAGGTGCACAAATTTTCCATCATTAGTGAAATCAGCCCAGTACCTTGGAAAGCCTCTAGAAAGAGACCCCATGTGTTTAACTCCCACTCTTCCTCTTTCACCTAAAGCACCATCAGAAGTGCCTCCTAGGTATATCCAGGGCCACGTGGTAGTGTCAGATTGTAAGCAAGAGTCCTCACCGAACTCACAGAGGCTTTTTAAAAATCAGTGGCATTACTTTGCAATGAATATCAGCGACTGTTCAACACTTCCTACTGATGGCATTAACCTTCCCATGAGATTAGCATGTACTCATATCAGTTGCTTTGAAGGGGTCAAGAATCACTATTAATGCAATTTTCATGAGTGTTTAATGTTATATTTGAAATTATCACTGTGGCAGGTGTGATGCTTGTCAGGGAATTTGTTAAAATTTCTAGACAGAGGTCCATAAAGATTTCACAGAGGACCTATTTAAAAAATGTGGCAGATTTTAATACTCACAGCCTAACAAAATAGATTTTAAAAAGATGTCTGTCTACATTGGTGGAAATAGGACTTCTGAAGTATGGATACAGAAAGAAATAAGCAAGGACGCAAATAAAAGTCCCAGTTGCTGCTGCTCCATCCTGTTTCCCAGCCATGGGAAGTGCCGTTTTTCATCTTCCACATGCCAGGATGATGTCCTGGCACGTATCAGCCGACTTTAGGCACTCTCTGTGCATATTTTGCCTTTGCACAGGGAATTCATGTGGTCCAATTTCGTTTGCAAACTTGCTTATCCCTCATTGTACAGTTGTCTTCAAAAAAACACCAAACAAGTTTTGACAGATTTGCCATCTGTCAGATCCAGAGGGTATGACCAAATTAATGAGTCAGTAACTGAATTCCTCCCAGTCTGTTTCCAGTTTCATTTGCAGCCTTGGATAAAGCACTTCTCTATAGTGTTTTGCTCAGAGGCAATGCAATGTCAGGGCTGACAGCAAAGCCAGCTTTTAACCTGCTGCTTAAAACGTGTTGTTTTTACTTCTTGGGCCTTTAATTTGACAGATTTTGCTTTGATGAAGTGAGACCTTATAAAGTAGTGAACTCATGCTGGGTCAGCCGTTACTTTTCTAGGGATGCAGAATAGCATGTAGTCATACATAAGCCTAAAAGCCTTTCTGATTTATTTTTATTTCATTGAATGATGGACAACTGATGTGCTGGTCTTATATAATCTGTAGAAGGATTTGGTTTAGAAGTACTGTCCACCTTTTAGAGAAATGGACTCTCATAAATCAAATTTGTTTAGTGAACAATAGAATTAAAGGAGGTTTGGACTAAAACTGATGGTTTTGCACATGGTTCTTTTCTGCCTGCATATGTCTTTCATATAGACCAGACACTGGGTGTTGGAAAAGAGGGTTATGGTCTGATCCCAGGAATCTGAGCTGACTGAGAGATGACCTGTTGTTCTTCTGGGCTCATCTGCAGCACTTAAGGAGGTTTCTCTCTGGCAGACAGACAACAGTCTGTGTTGGCATGTGTTTGTTTGAAGATACGGTGTATCAAGAGCAGTGTTTCCCTGGAATCTTGTGGGTAGTGTTGTGCC
Source organism: Haliaeetus albicilla (assembly GCF_947461875.1). Classification (NCBI taxonomy): domain Eukaryota; kingdom Metazoa; phylum Chordata; class Aves; order Accipitriformes; family Accipitridae; genus Haliaeetus; species Haliaeetus albicilla. Next base: position 16,410,104 of record NC_091496.1, read on the forward strand.
AAGTCCTTGATTTTTATGCTGCCAGGTGTTGTAACTAAGTAATTATAACTTTTACAGGGTAATAATGACTTCATAAGGATTGTAACCTGGCAAACCGTCTTTTCAAGTACATGAATGCAAAAATTCCAAATTGTACAATAATAAAAGTCCAAATCAAATTCAAAATTGTACAATAATAAAAGTCTTCCCCCTCCCCTCTATTTTGCATCACGACTGGCTTTCAGCATGTGCTGGGCCCTGATTTTTAAAGCAATGCATCTGAATGGGCTGCCTGAATCTCACTTCTGAACGCCCACACAGAGGTTAGTGCGCAGCTATCAGTTTAATGGCTGCAGAGCTACTCGGGGCACACTTGGATTTAGCAGTACGCTCTCACACATGTTGCTGCTGACTTCATCAGAGACTGTTTCAGTCAAATCTCGTTAGATCTTTCTTTTGACAGCCAAAGGCAGAAAGGGACTGTTCTCCTGCCAAAAATTGAGTCCCTGCTCTAAAGCATGAAAAAGCTGGAGATCTTAAAAATAGAGAGAAAAATTTAACTTCAAAACCCACGTGTTTCTTACAATTGCATTTTCAGTGGGTCTGAAGTGGGTTTGCTGGAATTGATATATTTAGCATGAGAGAGAGAGCAATTATGCAAAATGTGAGCTCAAATGATTACTTTGGTAAAGTTACCTGGGATTAAAACAGCCTGTGGTGTGAAGTCTTTGGCAACCTTAGCTGTACTGCTGCCAACTTTGCCTGTGACAGGCAAGGAATGCGTCATCCCGCAGTTTTGTCAGCTTCTATCTGCAGTCACCATCATCCACACCCTTTTCTAGTGCTAATACTGGAACTCTTCCTACTTGTTAAACAATTTATCTCTTAACACTTAACCACTAGGATTAAATGCGTGGTGTTGGTAGGTTCCTTACTAAGAAGTTTCGACGTTACTTTCATTTTGAAAGGATTTTACAGAGGAGGTCAATAGTGTTGTCCAGTTTAGAGGTTCAGGTAACAAAGGTAGAAGGTAAATAATTGGCTAAAAGTCACCCTGCAGGCCAGGACAGCTGGGAATTAAAGTCCCACATAACAGCATCCAGCCGAGGAGAGCTTGTGCATGTGAAGGGCGACTTTTGTCGAGATATTAGAGTAGGGTCTAATCAGGATCTGTACATATAAAGGAGAACCCAAAGCAAACACTGGAAGGATTACAAACAACTAAAACTGCGTCGAGGGCTAAGAGATAGGTACATTCAGATAAATGAACAAAACGACTCTCTCAAGATAGTGAAAATGGCTGGAGAAAGAACATTATATGGGGATCAGAAAACTATGAAATGTATCTGAAAGTGTTGTCTTTCCAAAGGGACCAAACAACATTGCAAGAACAGGATGAACTTTGGAACAAAAGGAAATTTTAAGGCAATACACAGCTTATTTCAAATTGTTTCTAGTGTTAAATTCCTATTTACAGTTCATTTTTTTCTTTTTTAAACTAGAGTGTTCCTTATAGTCCCAACTTTATATTACCAATACATATTTGCAAACTCAACAAACTGATGTGATCGAGGATCAGGGTTTGTGTCTTGTCAGAAGGAAGAAACACTTTTCCTATGAAGTGGTACCTAACCATATTCCTCGGCATACTGGTAATGTATAATTCTGTGTAGAGAAAAGGTTTCTGAACCTTCAGAACTGCATGCAAACTTCAACTTGTAAGAAAAGGTTTTGGCATTACTACCAGTGCTTTTCTGAGGTTTCAGACATTATATAAGCTGCTATTATAAACAGTACTTGCTGATCTTTTTTGCATATTCAGCTAGGTGATTTCCCTCAGCCCAATGTGGAGGTATTTCTCAACTTACACAGCAACTCTGCTTGTGCCAAAATAATGTGATTATCAGAGCAGGTTGCTTATCAGAGTTAAAGGCACCATAACACTAACAAACAAGAAACTACTTTAGGAGCCTAAAAACACAAGAGGTTGCACACTGTGTTGCTAAAGCCCACATGAGGCTAAAGCCCTCATGCCTACCCCCGCAGCACTGACTAAGGTGGGAAGAATTCTTGGTTTGGGGATTTGCTCCTTGTATTATTCTCTTTTTTAATGCAACCACGGCTTCATGTAAAGAATATAACCAACACTGACAAGGCTGGACCTTCCTCTGCCACACTGTCTGTCTAGTCCCATGGCTTTTACATTCTTGTCTGCACAGCAACCCAATTTCCTTTAAGAATCCATCTTTTCCCCATTTAACCTACAAAATTCTTGAGAGGTGAGAGAGAGATTTAAATCCTCCTGGGCTAAAGCAACTCAGTGTTTTGGGCCTCCCAGTTCCTGGGTGAGGCTATCAACCATTAGGCTATCACACAAAAGACCTACAGCATTTTGGCTGGACTGGAGTCCCCAGGAGTTTTAAGCACTGATCCACCTGCTTCTGAGTGCCAACAGAGAGACAGGAGCTAACTCCCACCTATTCAGGTCTGGGGGAGTTCTGGGCACATGCACAAAGCGCTCAGTAGTTTTCTGGAAGACATTTCCTGATGTATGCCATAAAAGCAGTAAAATCCCATAATTATTCCTGCTCTCTGCTGAAACACAAAAAAATAAGTTTTTTAAAGCTGGACCAGTTTTTTTAACTAGTTCACAGCATCACCTGCAAACAATTCTGCAAACACACCTTAAAGGAGAGAATGAGGCAGTGCTGCAAATCTAAACAGCGTTTCAATTAAACATTTAATCTTTTGAAAGCACAACGTCATGCCTAAAATCCACCCAAATCCTTCTTTGGATCTGCAGCCCCACCCCGTCTTAGGTTACTAATCATACCTACTACGTTTTGCATTACTGTGAAATCATTGATAAGTCATCTCTCATCATGAAATCCAGTACTATGGAGAGATGATCACAATAATGAAAATCTACACACAAACCAAACAAATCCTCCCTCTTTCTCATGCAGTCAGTCTTTACTGTAGCACATCCTGCAGCTGAACTTCTTTGTTGTGTTTCTTCAGGGAATTCTTTTAAGAGACAAGCTTGACAGCATGATCTGATGAGAAATTATGTCTGTTTGTGATTGTGTTGGGCCAGCAATGGAAAAAAAAAGGTTATTGTTAGCTCTCTTGAGTCTCTATTAACTGTAACATACAGAATGCCTCCAGCTTCTGAGATGGCTGTTAAAAAGACAGGTTGTTTTTGTGACAGCCAGCTGTTGTGACAATATTCTGTGAAAACATTCCTTCTAGCTGGCTAGGGATTTGGTGTGAATATTTTCTGTTTAATGCGCTGCGTCCCACATTTTTGATTTGGGGCTTACATATAAAAAACACTGAGTGCTGTGCTTCTTGGGCAAGTCTGGAGACTTCTGGAAAATTACAGATCTCTCTCCTGATGGCATTGTAGAAACACAAGCCGTTCTGCTCGTGGAGAGCTGCCAGACCTGAGGGTACAGTTTCTTGTGGCACAACGTAACTTCATTCCTGATGCTACAACATGGAACTGTTTCTTGCTCTAGTGCTGGGTTGGGCCCTAACGGTCTGTACAGGAATAAGGCATGCTCTGTGCCAATCACACTGTATTATCCAAATCTTGATTAAAAACAACTGAATGTTAACATGTGTCTAATTTTTACCTAGTTCAGGCTTCTCACATGCTCAAACATGGAAGCTGGCCTATTGTATTTATAAATCCACTGCCACATCTGCCACTAACTGGATTAACTATATTGACAACTGTTATTATAATTCATTTTAGTAACTACAGCTCCCTATTTTATTCAGTCGGTATTATCTGGACCACAACGTTAGCATTTCACAGGTTGCTCTGAGGCAGAAGCAAACCGCCAAAGAGGCTGTGTGCAGCTCTGCTCCCTCTTCTAATTTTTAAATTCACGTGGCTCTGACTAGTACTGCTCACAAGGCGTGGGCTGGGAATAATTGATCCCATTAATTCTCCATCCACGGGCTGGCCTCCCTATGAGGATCCCTACAGAAGACAGTCACGTCAGAAGGAAAATTTTGTCTACTTTGATACGTGCCATTATGTATACAACGAAGCTGAAACGGTGACATTCTGATGCGACTCCTTTTTCCCACAGCGCTCGCACCCGCGCACACCGGCCGGCGCCGGCTTTCCCCCGGAACGGGGCCTGGGCGTGCCCCTGCGGCGCGCTCGCCACCAGGCGGCCCCGCTCTCCCGCCAACCGCTGACAGGATTCCCCGGGCCCTGCCCGCACCGGATCTCCGTCTTCGTCCTGGTGAAATTCCTCAACAAGAAGGCTGGAAGGTGGAAATATCAGAACGCTGTGCTCTGCTTCAAGTATGAACAGACTGAAAGCTCCGAACTTTTCTTCCATACGGTAACAAACCGGTCTCTCTCGGAGCAACTGGTCGAAATTTCCCCTTTTTTTTTGTCACCCGGCACTTCAGAAAATGACAAACGCGAACTTTAAGCGCTGCCCCTGTTCAAACGGTCCGGTTGTTAACTGCGATTTTTACGTACGCCAGCCGCTCGGCCAACGCGCCCCCGGCAGAGCGGTGAGCCGCGCAGGGAGGCGGGCGAGGCCGGCAGCCCCTGCCACCCCGCACAGGCGGGGGCTGCCCAGCAGGAACACCCGCCGCCACCACCGCGGCGGGGCTGGGGGAGCCGTCCCCCGGGCTTGCGGGGCGGCTCTGGCGCTGCCTGCGCGGCGCTCGCCCGCCCGGGGCTTCCCGCCTTCTCCCGGCGTCCCTGAGGGCGGCCCGCCAGCCCCGCCGCTTGCCAGCACCCGGCGTGAGGGAGAGCGGGCGGGGCGGGCGGCGTCGCGGCGCTCAGCCCGCAGGCGCAGTCCTCGGCGCCTGCGCGGCAGTGCGCGCCACGGCGGAGCAAGGGGGGTGGCGGCCGGGCCCGCCCCCTGGCGCCCGCCGGGCCGCGCTCGCCGCTGTCCCCGCCCGCCTCCGCCTCCAGCTCCGCCTGGGCGCTGGGAGCGGCGGCAACTTCCCCTCAAGTCTGTCCGGCGGCGGCGGGGGGGGACGGGACTATGCGACCCGGCTGAGCGCGGCCCGAGAGGGGCGGGCGGGGCGAGGACAGGCGGCGCCAGCAGGAGCAGCAGCAGCAGCAGCAGCGGCAGCGGCAGCAGCCGCCCCGCCGCCGTAGCAGCCAGAGTCGCCCGGCAGCCGTCCGCCTCAGCCCCCCTGCCCTCCCCCGGCCGGGGCGGGAGCCGCCGCGGCCGTCCCATGTCCCGCAAGGCCAGCGACAATGTGGAGTACACGCTGCGGAGCCTGAGCAACCTGATGGGCGAGAAGCGGCGGCGGCAGGCGGACGGGTCCGCCGGCTCGGGCGCGGCGGCGGCGGCGGGCGAGCGGAGCCTCATCGCCGCCGAGTCGTGCTCCAGCCTCAACAGCGCGGCGTCGGGCGGCGAGCTGGAGCGGGCGGCGCGGCGGCAGTTCCAGCAGGACGAGACCCCCGGCTTCGTCTACGTGGTGTCGGTCTTCTCCGCCCTGGGGGGCTTCCTCTTCGGCTACGACACCGGCGTGGTGTCGGGGGCCCTGCTCCTCCTCAAGAGGGAGCTCAACCTGGACGCCCTGTGGCAGGAGCTGCTCGTCTCCAGCACGGTGGGCGCCGCCGCCCTCTCCGCCCTGGCCGGCGGCGTCCTCAACGGGCTGTGCGGCCGGCGGCCCTGCATCCTGCTGGCCAGCGGCCTCTTCACGGCGGGGGCCGGCGTGCTGGCCGCCGCCCGCGACAAGGAGACCCTGCTGGGGGGACGCGTGGTGGTGGGGCTGGGCATCGGTGAGTGCCGCGCCGCCCCGCCGGGCTGCCCTCCCGGCAGCACGACCCCCCCGCGCCCCGGCCAAGCCCGAGTCCGCCCCGCTCCCCGGGGGCACCCCAGCTCTTGCCCCGGCGGGGGAGACGCTCCCCCGGGAGGGAGGTTTCACCGGCCCTAAAATCCGCCCGTCTCTGCGCGCCCGCGTCCCGTTCCTGTAAGGCAGCCCCCGAACAAAAGGCGAAGGTTGGCCCGTGGGGTTTGAAGTGCTCGGCTGCTGGCGAGGGAGAGGCGTCACCGAGCCGAGGTCGGGAGAGGGGGTTGCTGCCGATCGCGGCGGGGTGGGGAGAGGGAGAGTCCGTCTGCTTGCCCTCGGCGTTTTTACTTGCAGGTAGTGTAGTCCTAGCCGGGTTGGGGAGAGTTGCCTGGTTTCTGTACGCGGAGGGTGGTCTTGCATCCTTTCTGCAAATTCATCTTGAGGGTGGTCTGTCAGTGTCAACGGCTCACACCGTAAGCTTTACATGGGGGGGGGGGGGTTCTGAGAAGTCGGGAGCGAGGAGGAGATCGTGCCTGTCTTTCTGCACTGTAAATACCTCTCTTCTGGTTCCCCGCACAGCTTTGCTTTTCATTGGGCACTACAGGAATGCTTTTGGGACAAAACGAGGTGGTAATATCTCTGGTCAAATGAGATGACCTTTGCTTCGGCAGGCTTTGGATTTCATTAATAGCATCCTGCAGAACTGAGCGTGAATGGCTGCTCTTGGGCTGCCTTCCTGTATGCATTGTATAACTTGCAAGCAGTGGGTTCTGGTAAAACTTTAGAGTTTGTCCCAAAGAACTTGAAGTGATGAGCAGTGTTTCCTCTAACCTTTGAGACTGGTTTCTGTGCCATCTGTTTTGTAATATCCCCAGAATTTTGGTTGCTCTTCAGCTGCCATCCTGTCAGGCAGTAATTTGAATTATACTCATCATCCAAGATGAGCCGTATGAGGTTATTCAGAGTCCTTGGACTATAGTATGTTTAAAGGAAAAAAAAAAAAGAAAAAGAAGTAAATCTTTCTTACTGTGATCTTGCAATCCTTCCTATCTAAAAGCATGAGGACAAACTGAGAATTAGACTTGTTTTCTTCTACATAGCAAAGTTTGGTTTCTTAGGCATTGAATAATTTTTTGAATTCTCTAGCTTGTTATAGACACACTTGCTGTGATGCAATTCATGGCCTTATTAAGGAAAAAAAGTTAGTGAGTCATAAAAAGGGTTGTCAGAAATAAAATTGACTCCATCCTTGAAAGGGCTCATGCTGGTTTTCCCGTACAGTAACGGACACCTTCTTCAGGTTGCAGTTTTCTGACCCCAAGTTGGGTGGCTGTTTTTTATATTTTTAAATGCTACCTCTCTGCATTTTTTTAATCCAGACTCCAGAATGTTGATAACGTTTGTTATAATGTTCAGGAGACAAGGAAACTAAATTTGACTCTGAGGTGACAGAACAGGTATTTTGATGGCAATATGTAGTATGTATGCTTGGTGGTAGATACTAAAAATAGCAGATGTCAATTTGATGTCTTTTTGTGTTTGTAAAGCTAATGTTTTTTGTTGACTGTAACTGGTTGCATTGACAACTTCAGGGGGAAGGGAGAGGAAAGGGATGGACGGTTTGCTTGACTCTTGTGTGTCTGTGTCTCGTAGAGAGATACATAGGCATGTTGGAATGGTCTTACAGTGGTGCAAATAAATGACTTTGGTATTGTCAGAGGGATATGAGACTTGGGGCTTAATATAATTAATATATAAAACACAGAAATGGAAATTGGGAGCTAGGGGGTTGTTCTTCTGTACAGCCATAGGTTTCTTGTGTGATCTGGGGAGAGAGATCTCTCTTTGACGTCTTTTCACATCGGGGACAGAGATGGTGGTTCTGCTCTGGAGAGCTGAAGTAAGGACTGAGAAATGTTCTGAGGATTTTGGAGCACAAAGACACTAACTTATATTTCAAAAAGATGATGTTTTCTCCTTTTTATCAAAGGTGGTTGTTCTTTATGTGATGGAGCTTATGGCCAGAAACAAAGCATTACCTTAAATTGCTGTGACTGAAGCACCACAAGAGACTCCAAGAATTGCAGAGTCGAATCCTAACAAGGTTTATTTTACAAGAGGAAAAAAAAATGTTGTGGTTCAAAACTGTTCTCATACAGCGAACTGCAACAATCTCTACATTAAATCTCCCACCAGAGGGAGCCTGGATAGTTTCATGAAGGCGTTAGAAATTGGTGGAACTTTTAACCAGTTTCTTCCCTTTCTTCTCTTGGAGCCCTTTGACTATCATTTTATTGCACACAGTGTGCAAGAACTCCTTAGCATTGGTGTAAGGAGGTCGCTCAGTAATGTGACACTTCAGTGACACTGCGAACTGGTGAAATGTAAGGCTGCGATTGTGTAGTGTTATGAAATGCTTTCCTAATTGAAAACCAGTAAAAACTTCTTAACTGTGTATGATTTTCTACATTTTTGAGGTTTCTTTCCTGTAGCTCTCTGCCAATTGCACATCAAGAGATCTACTCCAGAAATGTGTGTTGGCTTGCATTTAATAAATGAGTATTGTGTTATGGGCAGTACTGTGATGCTGTAAAAGCAGATGCAGTGATGGTTACCTATGGGACTTTGTTCACCCTTGCTGGTACAGGGTGGATCTGTGTTGTGTCCGTGTGAGAAAACGGCCATTTTTCTTGTGACTGTGATTTATAAAGGGCTACAGTTAAATTTTTTTCAAGGCTGAAAAACACAGGATATATGCTGAAATGAGGAACATCTCTCACTTCTCTGTCTTGTCCGTTTCTTACCATTTTCCATAGAGCTGTTTTGAGATAGAAAACCTCTTCTTTTCTCCCCAGCAATTACAGAAGGAGATGTTTCTGGAAAATAAAAACCTTCTCTCAAGGACAAGCCAAAGTCCTCTTTTATTGCAAATGTTGAATAGTTTTTTATGGTTAGAAACAGCTATGGTCCTCCCCACCTCCCTCCCCCCAGTGTAAATACAAAACATAGGGAATGCATTAAAAAAAAAAAAAAGGGGGAAACCATGTTCAGCATGAGCTTAGAATATGCTAAGATCTTTTCAGGTCTGAATTTCTAAATGCATAGTTCATTACAACTTCAAGCAAAATAGCTTAAGAACAAGGTTATGGCCATCATTCCCTCCTCCATGCCCACCTCTTCCCAAGCGGTGTCCCTGACTCTTCAGGAATTTGGCTGAGCCTCGTGTCAGGAATGCAACATTTGGACAGATATTCATTACAGCAAATGTGGGCAAAATTCAGACATTTAAGAAATTGGATCACATGTGCTTGGTAGCGCTTTGTATGAGCTTGGCTAGGAAAAATGTCATTGGTACAAAGCATATTTGGACCCTTTGCATCTGTTGATGCTAAAGGTCTCAGCCTGTTGTTGAATGGTGACCAACCACACTTGGTATGGGATTGAGGGTCAGCATAGGTTTGCCTTGTGTTGGCTGCTGTAGTTTGCACACTTGGCAGGAAAGCCAGGTTCTTCACTTGGCTCATCTTTGGTCTGTCCTACCAAAGTCTGAGGGTAGGCCACAACTGAAACACCAAAGGGTAGAGCTAGGCATGGCTGTAGGTGAGAGCTAATTCTACTGGAAACCTGCTGCTGTGGGAAGGGAGGTGGAGAGTGAGTAGAGTTGGCACTGGGACTACACATAATAGAGGCTAGAAAGGATAATAATAAATAACTATGCTTGCAAAGTCACTTCTTTCTTAGACTGTGATCAGTCCAATGTCTTAATTTTACAATCACTTTGTTGTCTGAACCCATTGGCCAGATGTGTTTTTATGGCTCGCCAGTCTGTAAAGGGAGCAGTTTATCCTTCTGTCATCTGAGGATGCTGAAGGTTTTAAGCCTGCAGCTGATGTACATGGGTGTTGTTGGCATGGTGTTTCAGGTAGCGTGCTGCTCAGATCACTTTTTCAAGAACATTTATGTACCAGCTGTGGAAGGAAAGCTGTTTGAGCTATGCAGAGTTCAGGAAGTGACGGGATTAAGCTTGCTTGTGCAGAGTAGTTCTCTATCTTAATGTACAATCATTAGCTGGATGATTAGATTCTCCTGTCTTGTTCAGCGTGCAGAATAGATGGTGCTCAATTAATGATCAGCTCTTCTGTGTTTTGTTTTCTTACTCAGTGTGTGGTTTAGGCATTACTTAATGCATATGCTACCCAAGCCCTTGTGAAAGCAGAGTTACTTCTTAGGACTACTGTGTGTGTGTGCACTCTGTTACTAGGTCTGCAGTGCAATGGAGACCTGACTCGTCTTCTCTCTGACCCCAGTCGTTGCTGACACATGATGTATCTTCACAATGTGAGCCTACTGCTCAACGCTTGCTTTGTACTCAAAATGTCTGTTAGTATTGTTTTTTTTAAAGGCTGTATTTGAATGTGGTGTATGTAGTGTTCCTGGTAGCATCTTTTTACTGCATATGTAGGTCATTTTCTGAGCAGAGGAAACAAGACTGTACACAGAATTAGGCAGGAGTGGAAAGCACTGGCATATGGTTCGGGGCTGCCCTGGTGGGACTAGCTTCTACTGACAGTAAAGTCCAGTAGCAAGTAAAAAAATAATCAAAGGACTCGCATCATGTAGTACCAGCTCTGTATTACCTTTACAGTGATTAAGGGCCACTGTTAGCAGCTGGACTACCATGTATGCTGTGAAAATATTGGAAACTAACTGGTATGACCTATTGCCTGTTAAAGATGAGGATATGTGTGCTTTTTTTTTTTTTTTAAATTTTAAAAATTATTTTTTAGTGTGCTGCTGAACTTTTTCAAGTTCTGTGTATTTTTATCTTGGAAGAAATTACAGATTAATCCTGCCCCCACCCCAGCCCCATCCCACACCCCCATGGGAAGCTCTAAAGCTCAGTCTGTTTTTATAAGTGAGTGCCCACCACATTTTTTTTTGAAGGAGTTTATACCTTAGTATATTTTGGAGGGGAAAGTCACCCTCAGCCCCCAAATATGCTGTGCTACTTCTGGCAGATGCTTGTAATTTTCAATCCAGAGATTCATAGGCTATTTTTTCCTCCAGAGACAGTGGTTTGTTAGTATAAGCTTGCAGTAGGGATGGAGGGGAATGGAGAGACAAATAGCCACATTGTTGGAGTCGACCCTTGTACTGCCAGTGACCAGAGATGCTCACCCAAGTTTCCGGGTTCTGTAGCTACTGACATTACTGTGTGCGCTCAGGGATCGATCTCTGCATCTTAAGAGCTTAATCTGTTCTTGTGCAGAAGCCTCTGGGAGGATACATAGCTTCTGACTGGAGCTGTGATCTTGCAGGGTACCAGGAGTACATTAAGATGAAAAATGGTATCTTTTGAAGGCCTCTAATTTTGTGTGCATTGGACAGTATACACAGTGTTAGGCGCAGTTCACTGTCATGTCAACAAGCACAGACTCCATTATTGTTTTGTCTGATGGTGTAATACAAAAAGATGAGGGATTTATATATAAATATTGCTACCTTTGGCAAATATATCGTGACCATTTTGGAATAATGTATTAAGCATACAGTCTAAGAGAAGTTTTGGACTTTTGATTCTTCTGGAAACTGTTTAAAGTCATAAGGGTGGTGTGGTTTTTTTGTTTGTTTGTTTTGGTGGTTTTACCTTTGTTTTGGGCTTTTTGCTGTTGTTTTTGTTTAACTTAAAGAAAATTCCCATAGTTCATAAACCTTGAAATTGATTTTCTGTCTCTAAAACATGGGAGTCTTGTAAAATAGTTTTCCCTGTACTTGGTCAAACTGTTCTATCGAAACATTATTCCTGTTGTATTTTAAGTATTTTTGTTCATTTTGGAAAAAATACAATTCATCCAGTTCATATGTGACATAAAATTGAAACTTTTATGGTCCTTTTACTCCTTATAAAAAGGCAACTTGAAGGAAGTTTGCAGTGTTAAATGCAAGTGTTTCCTTACCTATGTTGAAAAATTCATGTGGGCACCACAGGTGGGCTCATTTTCAAAATGCTTTGTTTGCTACAGGAACAGGAGACCACTGGTGTCCAGTTGCCATGCTGTTAAAGATAGCAAATCATTCAGCTGGAACTCTTGGATTTGAGTGACTTGTTTGGCTGAAACTCGTACCAGTCCCATCAGCAGAGGCACAAGGCAGGACATCTGAGGACAGTCCAAGCAATAGATTTGAAGTGCCAGCTACTGTCTTCTGCTGTGCATTGTCAGAATATGGACTTAATTTTTATTCTGACTGTACTAGTGTGTACTTTGCCAATTGTATGCTGAGAAGCAATGAAAAAAGTAAAAAAGCATCTGAAAGTAGATGCTGAAAAGGGTTTTTTAAAATTATCTTTTTTCCTTATCTCATCAGTAGACTTCAAGATAATTAATTATAGCAGCTGTATGCTCTTAAGTGGGTTTTTATAGAATATATTGTGCTTCTAAATACGTTAATTTCTTTTAAAATGTAGTATTTTAGGAATCTTAGGGATTATTCCATGAAAGGATGGTAAGCTTTTGGGTTGCAAATCCTATGGAAGTCTTGAAAATTGATCATTTCTCCTTAAGATGGCTGGACTCAAACTGGATGACTGTGGCTGTGCTACGTGCTGGTACCGCAGAGGTATAATGGGCCTGATGGATAGCTTTGCTTGCAAAATTGTTTTATGGGTCTTCATTGGTGAAGAACTGAATTTTCATACCTGACCTGTACAATCAGTATTGCTGGTGTGAATCTTGTGAAGAGGCTAGGTCGGGTGGCACAGTCAGTGGAGCTGCTGAAAGCCTAAAAGTAGTGACTGGTGAAAATCAGGGGAGCAGAGTTCTCCCATTGCTTTCTCTTTGCAACGATTATGCCTGTGAACAAATAGCAAGAGAAGCAGTTATTAGATATGTTGTACAGGTCTTGTGCAACACAGCTCTGAATGAGTGTGTAGACAGTTCACTACTTTAGCTGAACTATCTTTCTGTAGATCTTATGATGCAACTTGAATGCAAGCTCTTCTAAAAAGTATTTTGCTTATGATAATTGAAGAAATGAAGCTTTAAATACACACTTTCCTGTTCTTTCCATTTCTGATCTTCCTCTGATTTATTGGCGGTTTTAGACTTGTGGTTTTATTAAGGATTTATTCAAAGCAAACGCCTGTTCTGAAGGTGAGGTTTTTGTACGTGGTTTCTCATTTTGACTGTTTATATACTTAGTTACTCAAGTTGGGTTTCTTAGCTCAGTGAGTCTGTCCCTTCTTCCTTTGCAAGTCCCTTACAGACGTGCTGCCTGCGTGGATGAAATGTCATGCTGTGACCTCGGAGTCCCCCACGTGTCTGGCTGTCTGTGGATAGGTCATGGCATGCTGTCAGCTATGGTGTTAGCAAACGTGTTCCCACCTCCCCCTTGGTCTGGTCTCTTATTTGGCTAAATAGCAAGAGTGCCTGCCTCTTCTGCAGTTTGGGACAGACTTCCTTCTCATGTTCCTCCCCTTCAAGCAGTGAATCCTTGTTTGAAGTCCCACGTGTGTCCTAGGAATTGCTCCTGGGTTGACTTTCTTGGGAGTTCAGCCATCTCTTTGTGTGGCTGTTGTGTTAGTGGGCTCAGACACTGAAGCAGTTGCATGGATTTAAAAAAAAGAAAAAAAAGAAAAAGTGTATGTTTATTGATAGATGCAACTTTTTACCTTGGGCTTGTCCTTTAGTTGTGCCTCAAGGGGTCTTCTCTCCCCTCCCCTAAAGATGGGTCTTCCAGTTGCGTATATTTAGGAGCTGTAAACTTTTTTTCCCCCTTCCCTGACTTTTCCAGTGTAATGCAGCAAGGGAGCTTCTCTCTAGAGGAGGTTTGCCCTCCATAGCTAATCTGAAAGGCTTCTTGGTTCTCGTTAGAGCTCATGTTTTCCAGAAGCACATGGCATCGACCTTGGGGCTTGTCCTTTGCTAGTGAGCATTTTATATCAATGAGTGTGTTCCACTTCTGCTCCTGAGCGATGAGGCAATTTCAAGGCAAAACAATTTTCCAGGCGGTGTGGAAAACCCCAGTGATACCTGATGCTTTTGGCACATGGGCTGACAGGCACTCTGAGAGGCTGAACAGTATAAAGGGAGAAGTGGGGTTTCCCTGGGAGGCAATTGCTTCAGGCCTCAAATCTAGAACTTTCTGATCTTTTTTCAACACTGTATATTTGGGAAGGTCTGAGTTTTCACGGGTCTTATGCCAGCTGGTAACATTGAGGAGCTCTCTAATCTGATCAACAGCCAGCCAAGCACATGCAGCTGTGTGCTCAGTTGTCTCTGAGGCAGTAATGAAGGGATTGTCGATCTCTAGACGATAGACACAAAACCAGAAGATGCCAGAAATGGTGGAGGACCTGCTCTGTAAACAAAAACATGTATCCAAAATTAGACTCACCTGGCAATTGCCCATAGTCTAGACAAAATTAAATAGCTTTATAAACCTCTACCATAAATGGGAGCCCTAAGGGAAGAGTTTTCCAGCCTTTTCCCAGAAGTGTGAGTTTCTGCAGGCTAACCTTTTCTGTCTTGGACAGAAACAAGGAGTAACAGCCTTTCTGTTTCCCTTTTCTTTTGGTCAGGAGCCTCATGAGCATAGTTTCCTCTACTGTTGCTTCTCTTGCAAGCTTTCAGGGAAGCAAAACTAATAATTGTGGTTTTAATGTGCCTATGGACATTGGGAAAAGAAGATTATTTTCCAGCAGCTGGAAGAAAGTATTTAGGGATGTCTTTGAGTTGCACCACAGCTCTTCTACTTTCCTGTCATAGTCTGGAAATCCAGGGGAATATGTTCCAAGTTGAAAAGAGCAGAAGAGCCTTCCTGGTGTAACATACATTGTATTGCCCATGCTGTGAAGGCATGTGGTCTTGTAAATTGGGAACATGTTCCAGTGACCACTGCTCTGAGTGAAACATCTACTGAAGTGATCACTGGCATGTGCCAGTGGAAGAAGGTCTTTAATTTCTGATTGCTTAGAAGAAATTCTCTCCTGTTCCTTCTCTCAAATACTTGTTCTGTGCCAGAACGGCATAGAAACCCTACAAAGCCTTGAACAATCTACCTTGCTTAGTAACTTTTGATAGTTTTCCAGGTTTATTTTTGTAGTTTTAGCACTCCTACTCTGGGTTCTCCAGATGAGACCTTTGAACTTAGGCCTATCTGAAGGCACCAAAAATTTGAAATTTAAATCCATCTTGAACTGATTGGACCCCTAATGAATAGGTGGATGTAGGATTTTTGGGTATTCTTTTTTTTTTTTCTCCCCCAACCTGTTGGTTGTTCCTGTCTGACTGTTGTCTTCATGCTGACACAGTCATAAAAACATGAAGGTGACCTTAAGTAAGTGTCATGAAATGACTTCATGTTGTTACGGCTGATACATTACTATCAGAGCAGTGCCATCATTCATAAGCTATCAATCACATTTATTGTAATCAAAAAGAAAAAAAAAGTTAGGTATTGGTTGTATTTGAAAATCATAGTAGTAATCTTGATTCATGCCCTGCTCTGAACTGCCTTCTTCAGTTCAGCGAGGTCCTGCTGTGGCATCTGTCCCACTCCAAGGGCAAGATTGGAGCAGAGCTACAGGTATTCCTCCTTTTCCCTAGCACAGAACCAGAGGAGAGCTGCTGTGCCCAGGGGAGCAGGAAGGGAGAAGGAGCATGAGTGCCATCCTGTTCCCATGCCCTTTGATGCAGTTCAGCCTCCAAAGCAAGACCAGACCAGACCAGCTGATGGAAACAGGGAGCTCCTGTTCCCATCCCTCTGCTTTTCCTCCCCTAAATTACCATTGATTCTTGTCCAAAGCTTGTAATAGTACTACAATACTTGGTAGTTACCTGTGATTCTGTGGTTTTTTTAATCAATATTATAAAAGATTCAACCAGTATGGCCCATTACTTTTTTTACAGCTCTGATCCTGGAAGAACTGGCAGTGCTTCTCCTGGAGAAGATACAGTTGTTGGTTTACTGTCTCTTCAGCTGCACATTCAGAAATGGATAGACAGTCAGGATTCAGTTATTTATTTAAGGAAGATTTAGATGATCCTGATGCTGAAGACAACTACCTTCTTGAGCGTGTTGCAATTTTATCCTGTGCTGCTGAACTGGCAGTTGTAGCATAGGCTTCACATGCCGCCATTCAACAGCAAAAATTATGAGGGAATTATGGAAGGAAAAAAAAGCTACTATCTTAAAAGTGCTCAGAGAAAGTTGGAAGCAAAAAGTGTGTATTGAAGCTAATAAATATGCTTAATAAATTACTTAATTCCTGACCTTTTTATAGGAAAAGTGGTAGATAACTAAATATATTAATGAGAGCTATGAAAATGAGGCTGGAGCAACTTCAGAAATCTAGAAAGGTAACTGAAGCACAGAGCCTACATGAGGTGTTGGAGGCAGGGAATGTTTTTGCTGCCTGTTGGAACATCTAACTGGAGTGCAGTTGGGAACAGGGGGAGCTGGGACCCTAAGTTCTAGTATAGTTGATGGAGGATGGTATATCAGGATCCCAAAGTCAGATGTCTCAAGTCAGAGCTAGTACTCCTTTGGAATCTACTTGTCCAAGGTGTAATAGTACAAGAGAAACACTGCTTCTTACGGTATTTTTTGCGTGGTTAAGATTCACATCAACGTGCTATATTGGTTATTCCTAGCTGTATTAGGACTTACTCTGCCTAGCTGTTACTTTGAACTTAATTTTCTGTTTGTAGCTGCCCACCTAGGAAGTTTTGTTCAATCTGTGAGGTTAAGGAGATAAAATCTAAGGGACTCACCACTAAGTACTTGGTCTCCTCATTTGGATCGTTAATTTTTTTAGGGTTGTTGGTTGGAGCTGTGATCGATCCTGGCGAGTGTCTAACATGTGAGAAAAGCAGTGTGGTAATAGATGACCTAGAGCACAGTACGCATGGAGGAAGTACTGGTTGAGACCAAAGCTGTGTGTACTTTCAGCATGGACTTCAGCAAGTGTTTGCATGTAAGTGACCTTTTTTGTTTGTTCACAGGTCCTTGATTATTGGACTGTTGAGGTCAGTAGTAGCTATGTCAGCACAGGAATGGGAAATCTGCCTGAGGGGAAAAGGTAAGTCTGGTTTTATTCGCTATGGAGTTCAGCAGCTAAGTGTTTTGCCTGGTAGACTCCCTGCTCCTGCATTAATCGTAGGCGCTGCTGACCTCACCAGTCCAATTCACATTGGAACAGCTTGGTATGAATGGAAAGTCAGAGGTACTGGGACAACTTCAGGATCTTGAAGAAAGGGGTGGAAAAGACTAAATGTTGTCCGTAGGTAGTCATGATGTTTTAGCCCAGGAATTCGATCACCGTGGTTATATTCTGAGCTGAATACTGGGGTCTGGTTTTGTGCTATATGTAGTCCTTGGGGAGGAAGAGAAATAAGGCACAGAATGTAGATCCTTTCTCTTGTAATGATTGACTGGCATGTTCCTGGAAAAAATCATTGGTGCATATAGCAGAAATCTGGGCACACATTGAGTAGAGCATTACACAAATAAATGGCAACTTCTCTTCTCGTGAGTGGGAATGTACTTTACTAAATTCTTGAAAGCTTGGACGAGAACGTACTACTTATCTTGAAATCTAACTTTGGGGCGGGACACAATAGTTGTCTACACCTATATGCTCTATGTGGTTACCTCTGCGCATCTTACTGTCCTGCAGGTTTAGGGCTTCCCTCCTTTCTTGACTCTAGTCTGCAGTTTTACTAGCTAGGGTAAACAAAATATTACCATGTTCAACAGTGTGTGTGCTTCCGAAAAAGCTGTAGTTTCAAGGCATAATTTTTAGGTCAAGCTCTGTTGTGTTGCTTTCTTTTGTGTCTGCTGATGGTGACTTTAAAGTAAGAAAAGGTGCAGCTTGTGTTTTGGCTTTGATTCTGCCTATCTGCACTTATTTCTGAATCTTCCTTCCCTGGAGTCAAAAGCTGTCTGTTGTATCAGTCTGCAGGGCCTCTCCCTGATTCAACGTTAATTGCTTTGCCCAACACCCAAGTACTATCTGGACGATTAATCATTATCCTCTTAGATGTGGAGTGCTCCCTTGCAAAGAAGGAAGCAGTGCTCTGAGCTTATAAATGCAGCAGTGCAGAGAAGATTTTTCCTCATAGTTTAAGACCAGCAGGCCTGTCTCCTCTGTAATACTGACTGTATCTTTAGCAAGATCTGAGACACCTGTTTAGAGTATTTATGTTTACTCTATTCAGAAGTCAATTCTCAGTAATTAACCCTGTAATGGTGAAACTTCTAAGGGACTGTGTGTGTGTTTTCTGGTTTTCCTTATCTAGAATCTTAACCTGTTTCTGACTGGCTTAATAGAGCCTCTGCTCATGGTCATACGCTCCCTTGTATCTTTCATCCAGGAGTGTGGATTTGTGTGTGTGACTGTTTTAGCTGGGTTGCTGAGGCATAAACCACTATGGCTGTGTGCTGGTTGGATGAAGGCAAGCCTGGCCTGCCTGTTAGCCTGTTGTCTGAAGCTTTTGTATTAATCCTGCTTTTCTTCCTAGATGCTCTTTCCAGGATACATGAAGTGAAACTATGCATGCTAAGTGTGATGGGGATTCTTATGGACCACTTTGTTACAGTCAAACTATTCAGTTTTTCAATTTGTCTAGCTGCAATGTCTTCTTATCCCCAAGTTTCCCCTGTGAGGGATCTTCATTTGGATTGGGATATAGGGGAAACCTCACTCCTTGCACTGGTGCAAAGAAGGGGGAACTGGAAGTGTGAGTGCTTAAGTAGCACTGCTTGAACCTCAGTAACTCATCTGCCACACTTGTCTTTCCTGGCCCATGTTGGTGAGAAGGAATGTCTGATCCAGGCCTCTTAGTCATGTTGGGAAGTAGGAATCCAGACATCTAGAGAACTCTGTGTGTGTGCATACGCAGGAAGAATTGAGTAATGAAATCAAATTATATTAGTGGATATTTTAATTAGGAGTTGTTTGTATTTTTGTGGTGAGAAAAAATGTGATTGAAGGTGGCTATGCAAGAGGATACCATAAACCAATTGTGCGGATTTTCAGGATTAGTGCGTTGGGAACGGATTCTACAGCTGTGCACTGGAGGACAGGAGAAGGTACAAAGAACTGCTTTGAGGTATGGAGCCATTCTTTGTGCTTCTTTAAATTTTTTTATCAAGTGGGAATATATAGTTCTTGGCTCAATTCTTTCTTCTTCTTTAAATTTTTATCAAGTAGGGATGTAGGTTTCTTGGCTTTATAATGTGGACTTGTATGGTCTAACACCCAGACAGGGTAACTAGTTTTCATCTGTGCTGTGGCAATGAGCAAGAGAGAAAACTTGAAGAGGCCTGACTCGGCACTCACACCAGTTTTAAGCCAATGCGATTCCACTGTAATTACAGAGACATTAATTTCTTTACCTCATGATCTTGATAAACTACTAATTAGTACAGTACAGGAGATATGAATCTGTTTATGAGGTAGTTGTAGGTTCATATAAAATTAAGTCTGTGAGGTAGATATGGATGTCATACTGAGCTACAACTGAAAAATACAACTTTAGGCAGATTTTTTTAGAGAAGTTTTTAAGACTTTTAAGCTGATATTTGAAGACAATGCACATCATGTTTCTTTGTAAATGTTTATATTAATCTTCTGTGGTATTTTGCTTACAGCAATGCCCTGTTTCTTTTTTAAAGCAAATGATTCAGTCAGCTGTAGTAAAACATGAAAATGCCTGTGTGCATACTTCTCAGTCTTGTACGAATATGTTCCCAATGTAGCTGAATCATCCAGAAGCAATGTATGGCTCCCTTCATTTGGATTTCTATTTATCCTGCATTATCAGCACTAAAATACATGTATCCCTAAAGCAGTAATAGGTTGAGAAGTGTTTGGTCTATTATGTCTACTTTTCACAGTTGCTCTGCATGTTCTTTGATATGGTTTTCTATTTGTCATGCATTATCAGTCACCAAAATACATGCATCCCTGAAGCAATAATGGACTGCGAAGTGTCTGGTCTGCTGCATTTCACTTTCACAATTGGTCTGTGTGTTCTGTACTCTGCAAATTTGTACTGTTACAGGATCTGTAGCCATTGGTTTTCTAAGTCACCATAAATTTTGCCAGTGCAAATACCAGCTTGGGTTACCTGCCCTAGGAGCTGGAACCCGTACAGTTTGCTTGTGTGCTGTAGAAGCAATAGTAGCACTATTGCAAGAAAAAAAAAATTATTTCATGCTGATACAAGAAGCTAGAGACACATAGCCTTGAACTCATTTTGCCATAGCATGGAAGTTTTTGTGTCATGCAGTTTTATAGTCTCAAGGCTGAATTACAATAAGCTTTATGTTAAAATAAGTTACATACATGCACATGGTTGTTTTACTTTGCCACTCAGAAGGCTTTCTAACTTTAAATACTGCAGTGAAAAAATGTCATTTGTGCTGTTGAAAGGCCTGACTTGCACATTGTGAGACCCCAAATGTCTGATGTACAGTCTTTTGCTAAGCAGACGTAAGACCAATCTGTAATTCTTGGATTCGTCACTTCCTGGCCACTTGATCTTAAAGTGACTATGGTACTTTATGCCTCCTTTTTTCCTTCTGTAAGGTGAGGCTGATGTTTGCTTGCATTTTCAAAAGGCATTCTTGGACTTATTAAAAACAAATAATAATCTTTAAATCTACCAGTCATAACCTGTTCAACACTACAATTTCTGTGAATGGACTTCATAGTCTGATTTTTGGTTTCTTGGATAATTTCCTCTACAGTCAGATCTCTTCTCTCCTTTTTCCCTCCTTGCTGTGTGTTTGGCCTTCAGACAGGCAGTACTGTTGGTGTTACTAGTCAGAGAAACCTGGGCTCAGGGAAGCCTGATGTTCAGCTCTTACTGAAATGCTGCTAAATTATTTGTTACAATGTGCAATTAATGGCTGTTATGTAATTCCCACTTGGCTTTGTAACTGTAGGTAATTCTACTTAACTGGAAGCGCAAACCCTGCATTAATAGATACATATATACAAATTGTCACATACTTGCCTTTGCACAGAAAAATAAGATGGCCTAAAATCAACCTAACTCTATAAAGCATTTTTAAGATGTATCTCAGTGGGGTAATATAGATTTAACTTCCAGAATGTAATCTGACATGCTGTATCGCTAACTATGCTTATTCTTCAATTACTACCATGAGCCTTTTCTGTTCCTTGCACGCAGTTGGCACAAGAGTTGTTAAAAGGACTTTGCTACTAAATGCTTTTTGTAATGTATACCTAAGCTTGAGTTTTTTGATATGGTATATTGAAGCAGCAGTCAAAGTGTCTGAATGTCTTGGCAATTAAAAAGTCCTAAACTAAGAAAGGAGAGCAATGTTAAACTCTGAGCAAGCAGATGAATGTGGATGTGAGCTTGACAGTATTTGAAAGGTGGATCATGCTGCACCTGAAGATAATGAGCAATAGACATTTGAATTGCTGAAAGCACACACTGCATTGGAAGCACAGTCTGTGGGAAGTTTTTCTAGCTGTTACATTACTGCGGTAAGTCACAAGTATTAAGGAAGGGGATTCTGCTATTAAGAAGGTAGTCTTTGGTGGCAGGAAGAGTAGCATTCTGCTAGAATAGAGGCTTCTTCCCAACCTTATCTACATATAAACCTGTCATCAACATGTGTGCTTTGCAATGGATTATAAAATTTTATAGGGGAAATACTGTGGTTTTATTATTTTCTTACAGTATAAATGGTATTAACTGGGCAGGTAGGAGTGGGTAGTGAGTAAGTCGGGATCCAGTCACCTATGAGCTGTTTAGTACTTCGTTGCCGGTTCCTAGTGCTTTATTAGAAGCTATCACAACTGGTTTCTTCCTGCTCACAGTTACTCTATTAGTGCTCAGTTTAATGATTCTTCTCTAGTGTGTAATTAATTCTGCCTCCTGATGCTGCCCTCCTGCAGTATTGTCAGCAGTCCCTACCTTTTGTTTTGGGAAATAAGGAAGAGGATATAGACCAGAGATGTTTTTAAAATGTAAATAAAAGTAATTCTTTTTACTTTTGAGTGAAAATTCAATTATATGTAGCTAGGTTTTACTGTAATTGATTTTTCAATTAAATCTTGCTTTATGAAAACTTAATTAAAAGATCAGGTGAAATGTGACCAGATTATAGGGAAAAACAAGATGGGAGACAGTAATTACTTCATAGGGTTTCTTTGGAAAGAGTGCTGTGAGGATTCACAGCTCCCTCCCCATTCTGGTGTTAGGATTTTCAGTTATCCTCAAACAGGAAAATTTCTTTATAAATTTTCTCTGTGAAAGTAGAGTAATGCTGTAAGTGCAGAACTTGCAACGTTTGTATTTCAGAGAGATCCTGGATTTAGTTGTTTTTCTTGGTGGTAGCTTGTGCATCAATCTTTTCACCTAAAACCTGAACCCGACATGAGAATGTCTTGTAACTTCATAAGAGAACATGGCTTCATTTTTAACTGTAAGCCTTTCAGTTTTAAGGACGGAATCTGCTTCTTAGTGGGAGCAGATATGAAGGAGTTAAATAAAATTAACTAGAGCCTCTCTGAAGTAGCTGTACCTCTGAGTGCAAAAAAGCTGGGGGACAGCAAACTGAAACAGCAGAGGATTTCATTGCCCAGTTAGTCATCTGTCCTGGTTTCAGCTGGGATAGAGTTAATTGTCTTCCTAGTAGCTGGTACAGTGCTATGTTTTGAGTTCAGTATGCGAAGAATGTTGATAACACACTGATGTTTTCAGTTGTTGCTAAGTAGTGTTTAGACTAAAGTCAAGGATTTTTCAGTTTCTCAAGCCCAGCCAGCGAGAAAGCTGGAGGGGCACAAGAGGTTGGCACAGGACACAGCCAGGGCACCTGACCCAAACTGGCCAACGGGGTATTCCATACCATGTGACATCATGCCCAGTTTATAAACTGGGGGAAGTGGGGGCGGGGGGAATCACCGCTTGGGGACTAACTGGGTGTTGATTGGCAGGTGGTGAGCAATTGCACTGTGCATCATTTGTACATTCCAATCCTTTTATTATTACTGTTGTCATTTTATTAGTGTTATCATTATCATTTTTGGTTTTTTCTTTTCTGTTCTATTAAACCATTCTTATCTCAACCCACGAGTTTTACTTCTTTTCCTGATTTTCTCCCCCATCCCACTGGGTGGGGGGGGAGTTAGTGAGCAGCTGCGTGGTGCTTAGTTGCTGACTGGGGTTAAACCACAATATCATCTTACAATTTACAGTGATTTATTGTGACTTGCATGGTACAAGTCACAGGAAAAGCAGATTTTATCTTAACAAGGGTATCGGCTGCATCTATGTTAATTAGAATAGGACTGTCAAATACGCCATTTTAAACGTCAACTCCTAATTCTTCTTTAAATTCTTGTTTTCACTGTTCTCATATTGGATAGGCACAACACAGCAGACTGCCAGATGAGAGAATCGGTGCAGTGCTCTCAGTTGCAGAAGGGCATTTCAGATACCCATCTTCATTTTTAATCTTTGGGTTTTCTAGAATTACCAGGGTCCTGTATCAATTAATGAGATTTACTGAGAATGTCATAATGTTTGCCCAGCTTTCACTGCAGCTCTTCCTGAATAATCTCCTGCTAACATGCCCAGTGAACGAAAGCAGGGCAGGAAAGAGCTGCTCTGCAGGGGCACCTTGGGAGCTGTGCTCCTGTGATCTGCGGTTCTGACATCCATTCACTCTGTGCACTATGAGAAGGTCTGCAAAGTAAAAGTTGGAGTAAAGCAACCCTGTTAGCAGAATTACATCTGTTGTTTGAAAGGTGGCTGTCCGTTACAAAGCGTCTAGAGGACTGCAAGTTGTCAAAAGCTGAAAACCATGAGACCAGCATCTCCCAGGTTTTGCTGGGATCTTCTGTCCTATACCAGTCTCTTCCCTGAGGCCTTGAGACTTGCAGCCTTGTTTTTAGGAAGCTCTTTGGCAGTCTGTTTGCCTGATAAAATTTAGCAGTAGTTTCTTCCCACCTGCAGCATCAACCCACTCCTGGTTAGCTGAGACTTCCCTCAGCTTTTTGTCCCTTAGATGTTGGTAATGGAGTAGTTGATCTGTTCCTTTTTTCCCTTTAGCGCTTGACAGCTACTGTCTTGTTTTTGTTCTGCAAATGCAGCAGCCTCATTCTTCACTTGTAACATCTTCTTTTTGTCAGTATATGCAACTAATGGAAGTAAATACACACCAAAATAGGTTAAAGTACCCTTGTATCCCTTGACAGCTTGAGTATTATACTGTGATTCCTGCAGTTGTGACTGCTGATCTAGACTATCGCAAGTTTCTAGGAGTAAACCTGTGTAGCCTGAAGAAGCTCAGCACCGGTTTGTCCCTCTGCTAAGGACAGTCTAGTGCAAGGTCCTTGTCTTAATAGTCAAAACCCTTTCTGAGACTTAGCCACTTTACTTGAGAGAGCCTTACCTGGGATTCCTCCATAGGATGTTCTCCTATTACAGTTGCATTTCACTGGCACCAAGCAGCTGTTATTGAAATGGTAGTGGGGAAACTCCAGGCCACAGGGAGAAGTTGCATGGAAGCTAGAAATTTAAGCTGAGCTGTTTCTCATTAAAGGAAAGAAATGTGCAGCACATGGACTGTAGATTCAAGATGTTGGCTTAATGTGTGTGCACTGGGAACAACCTTACTCTTCCTAGCATGGAAAATGTGCATGCCATGGAAGGTATCTTGAGGAAGAAGTACTATACTGATTTCCACCACCACCCCCAGCCTCCAATACTGCAAATACAGGCACCATTTATTTTCCCATATAGTCAGAAAAGAAGTATTTTATTACCTCTACATGGATCATTTGTGTTTGTAGACACAATCCTGTTTGTGTATGAAACCGCTAGTATAAAAGGAAACTGAGCAGTCACTGTGACTCATTTTCATTGTAGTGACAGTTATACTTACATTACTGTCATGAGTGCTACTTGCATTATAATGATATAATTGAAATTTATTTTTTAAAATCAGGCCTTAGGCTTTAAAAGGCTTACAGGGCTTTTGTTTATTTTTTAGAGCAATAGTTATAAAGCCGTATAACTGGTACCTGTCTTCCTACAAATCATGCTGTTTCTTGCACAAGTGGGTAACTAAATGTAGTAATTCGTATCAAAATACAGTTTTCTTTATTGATGGTTGCAATGTATTTACCCATTGCAAGCACAGAGTTACTGGGAATGTAAACTAGCCAGACAGTATTTTTATGAATGGCTTTCCAGAATGGTGAATGAACACATTCAATGTTACTCCATAGTTTTTGTCTAAAATACTAGGTTTGCAATGAGATTAGTCTTTCTAGACTCTTTTTTTTAATTAATGGCAAGTGGTAGGTAAGAAAATGCATTCTTCTGCTTGTCCTCATCTTAAGCTGCATGTTTGGAGATAGTTGCTGGACTTCGGTTAACTCAATGAAACCTAAAGCAGTTTTCAGAAAAGTTAACCAGTTTAACTGTTTTAATAATTGCACTTCTAGAAACAGGCACTGTTAAAACCAGGTTACTTCTTAGCCGAGGAGGGCTTTCAGGTACAAGTTGAAGGCATGCTTTTAGCTGAGCTGTAGTTCACCTTCTAAAGCTTGTTCGTGTTTGTTTAGATGTCACTTCTCTTAGAATTATTGTAGGTTGGGTAAAGCATCACTGCAGTAGAACTAGGAAAGAAAAAAGTGGTTTATAAACAAAAGTGCAAAGCTGGAAAGGAGTATTCATTTTATGTGTAGCTTTCAAATCATTCCCCTTGTCCTCTGAAAATAAAATTTCTCTGCATAGAAGATCTTTGCTAATCCTTGAAGCGTTCAACTGTTCTGGAGTTTTAAGTGTGGGATTGTTTGGCGGGTTTTTTGTTTTGTTTTTGTTTTTTTTTTAAACCATGTAAAGATTGCACTGTCTTCATAATGCTGGCTTTCTAGCATATGTGAATGGTTATGCAGATGAGTCTTGCCAAATCTTTCAGGGCCATTATAAAACCATACTCCCCTGCTGGAAGTTGTTGTTTGCTTGGCTGAGTCAGCAGAAAGAGCTGGATGGCTCAGCCGCTCAGTTAGTGCTTGTTGTATGTAATCTTGCACCTTAGCGTAAGTCCATGTCAGCCACCAGATCAAAAGTCTCGAATGGGAGTAGGGGTAGCTGAGATGTGGATACGCATCCTGATCTGCTGCCTTGCTGGAAGGGGAGGAGCCATGGGCTAGGGAAGCAACTCCATATCTTTGGCTGTGGCTGCTTCAGGACTCAGCCAAGTTCATCTGCCTGTTTTTCCTAGGTGTAAGCGAGCAGCATGTATAGTGCATAGTCTGCATGTCCTAAAGAATGTCTACAGCAAAATGCTGCTTATATCAATTACTATTTATTTAAATTAAAAGCTTCACTTTTAAAGTAGGTTAAGTAGTGCTTGTCTTAAGTGTTTTTACAAGCTGTCATAAAGAAAACTACTATGTTGTATTTGTAATTTCCAAATGAAAGAAAAAAAAAGCTTTTATTTTCTGAAGTGAAAAGCTTTTGCAATATGGTAAAAATAAAGGTTGAGTAGTGTAAAAATCTATGCTGCTTCACTCTCACAATGAAAGATCTGCAGCTTCTAAGTTCACGGAATCTTTGCAAATAGTGCTTGATCAAAATTAATTCAGAAACAAAACAAATCAGGACTTTTTACTAGTTGCTTTTGGTAGCACTCAGTCACTTTTAGGGCTGATTGTTCATCTTGTATTGTTATAATCATTCAGAAATGCACTTCTTCACAATTCCTGGTACCTTTCAAGTAGAGGGAGCCATAGCAAATTCAATATTGAAAATTAGTGGTAGTCCTTCCCCTGCATGACTGTGTATACACGCACACATACTTTTTGAGAAAGAGTTTTTCCTATTTAGGCTTTCCTGAAAATGCTGTTCCAGAAACAATTCATCTGCTCCTGTTTGGATCACTTTAGAAAAAGGAGAAAATCCATTTCCATGTTGAAAGTTGCTAATTGATAGCTGTGTAGGTGACTCAACAAAAGACTTTTTAACTCTTTTGCCTATTGAAAATGTAGGTGCAGGTTAACAACCAATTGCTTTGTTTATATATTTTGAAGAAACTGTCACTGATGAGCTAGCTCGATTAGTTACCAGTTCAATTGTTACATTTTTCTGATGCTGTCTTTTAGCTGGATTTCTTTTAGGAATCATTCTGATTAATGTTTTAAAGTAACCGGAACCAGGGTAAATCTTAAAGCTAGATCTGTGGATAGATTTGGGCAGCATGAAGGGAGTAACTTGTTTTAAACATGCCAGCTTTCTGGAATGCGATCTACAGCCATGAACTACAAGCACAGGTTCTCAGTGTGGCATGCTGTGAGAAGGGGGTCCCTCAATAGGATACCTGGGAACTAGGGCAGCTGAGTGGGGAGATGTCTGACTAGGTATTTCACAACCTGGATTAAAAGGAATATATGGTGGCCAGAAAGAAAGACTGAATATGGGTAACTAATTCTGGCTTGCTGGGAAGTATAAACTGTGATCTGACATCTGTAGTGCTAGGCATGCTTTTATGCTTTGGACAGTTGCGAAGATCTTTGCTTCAAATTTTCTGGATGTTTAGCTTGATTATTTTGTCTCTGGTTAATTAAATCCCACTCTCTCCTTCTGACTCTGCTACTCAAAATAAATTTTCTTTTAACATGTTTTTTGATTACTATAACCTTGAATAATCTTAAAATAACTTCGGATAGAAAAAATGGTTTCTTCTAAAAATTCTCTTCCCAAAATGGGCTGTTCTATATGTAGTACTAACGTTGAGGCTGAGATTGAATAGGACTCTACAGTTAAAGTGGTTCTAACACTTACAAATAGTTACTTTCATCTGACCTTAAAAACTTTCACAGTTCCGTTTGCTTTCATGTAAAATTCTCTTTCTGTTCCTACTGTCTGACAATTTTCTCAGAGAAGTATTATTCCCCGCCCCCCCCAGCTCTCTGCTTACTCTTTCAGCATCCACAGATTGTGGCATGTTTTGTATCCCTCTCTACATTGGGATTTTATTTGGTAGAACTGAATGCCTGCAGTTTTCTGGCTGTGGGTAGTATTTTTTTATTTACTGCATGTGTGTTATTAAAGATTCCTGCAAATTTTTTGTATGTTTTTAAGTTTTTGCTAAACTAAGTTTTCTTTTAATAAAGAGAGTAAACTAAGTTTTATTTTAATAAACTTTTGCACTCTAGCCTGTACATGGTAGGTTCTTGTCTATCTTACTTCAAGTGTCATGGCTCACTTGCTTTTTCCTATTTTGTAACCACCCAGTTTCCAGATTAAAAATGTTGCTTGGCTTGCAGAATTTCAGTGTAGGAAAATAAGTACTGTGATAAATAGTCCCTTCTTGATTACTCAATTTGTTGAATATTCATGTCTCTCTACTATGATACATAGTTTCCTTATGCTCTTCTTGCAAGATAGTGCCCTGGAGATGTCAGAGAAAGGTCTTAGCACTTTCATTATACAGGAATTGTACTCTGTGTTGGCATCTTAATTTTTTTTATGGGCTGGGTTTGCATCAGTATCTTTTGATGAAGGGAGAGTTTGAAACTTAAAATTATTCTTGTGTGTAATGCAATTCACAGAGGCTAATGCTACTTTTTCAGGGTTTGCATTTACAATGTGATGGTTGTGGTTGTTTCTAGTGGACACGGTTTGAGGGGGGTTTTTTGGGTGAAGAAGGATTTTGTGTTCTTGATCCTTACTGATACAACAGTGAAAAACTTTCTTGTGGTCAACAGAAGGAGTTACTAATCCAGGCTCATTAAGAGATGATTGTTCTATAAATTTGAAATTTGAAATCGACTAGTGAGGAGCTTAATTTATTTTTCTTCAGATTGTTATGGGCCTTGGACTCCACAGTTGGATGCCACATAGTAACATAGGTTTTTGGCAGTAATTATGATATTGGTCACTCTGGTTTGGGCTAGTGCTAGATAGGGACATAAAGATCTGCAATTACTTAGTGTATGAGATGTTCAACAGTACAGGTTCTTTAACTGTGATGAACCACCTCTCTCTGATTTAATAAATCAGTGTTTAAATACAAAACTTTAATGAAGTCTGCTGATGTTGGACCCCCATTCTAGACGAGATGCACATAAATCTGCCCATTACTGTGATTTATGTTCTTATAAAGCAACGTGGTTTTAGTGCTAGTGGTTTGTCCCACTGCCCTTACATATTTCAGAGCTCTGCTGTAGCTGAGTACAGTTGTGCCACTGCTAAGTAATGGACTTCTACTAATCTGATGTAGGGCAGAGACTGAAATGGGAAAGTGTGCTGCCAATCATCCTTGAAATAACTTTCAGTAACCAGTTATAAACTGCTGATAATGCCTTTACTAGATACGTGCAGTAGGTGGAAAGCCTAGATATTAGAGGGGACTTGAGCTTTCCCCTGATGTTCACACTCAAACGTAAGCTGTTTCAATGAAGATTTTAGCTTTATCTGCTAGGGAAGTGGTTAGTGTAATAGAACAGTGTTGAAATGCACTGCTTTCTCAAGTATTTCCTATTAGCATGTTTAATGAGGCACTCTAATATCCCCTTAGGTTGACTGTCATTACTGAAAGCTGAAGTGTTAACTGTAACAGCAGAAAAGGACTCTACAAGACTATGAAAAGGCTTAATTTTTGTTTAGGTTGAGCTGTATAATTAAAATATGTTGTGGAGCTGTCTGTAGAATAGAGGTGGCTGATTGTTGGCAGCTCCTGTATGTGTGTTTGTGAAAGCTAATGGTCTTTTAAAATAAATAGCCTTTGCAGTTAAAATATATCCATTTTGTCAATGATAGACATCTCCACAAACTACTTAAATGGATTCTTCTTTAGATTGACAGTAAAGAATATACAGTTATTGTCGAACTTGTCACTTCTTTCCAAAAGTTAACCAGTGTGTTGGCCTTATCCTCTAGAATATTACTGCTCAGGTGTGAGCAATGTTCTAAAATGATCTGTTGGCAAGAAAGCCATTTTTGTCAGAAGTAAAGTAAAAATCTTAGAGTGTAATTTGTGGGAACACAACTGAAAGAAAACACTTGATGAAAGTCTCTTTGTCTGTATAATCTGATGTACTTCTGGGATCAATAGTATTGCAAGGCACTAAATTTAGATTGCATGTCCAGTATCCAAGATGTAAGAAGTTTATCAGATTTCCTGCAAAGTTGCTAGAAGAAAACAGCCTGGTGTTCAGTTGGCAAGTTTCCCTGTCCCCTTTGGAATTTACTATTTAATTAAAAAAACAAAAACAAACCAAACAACAACCAAACCTTGAATTTGCATTCAAACTTTCTTCTAGCATAACAACCTCTATTAAGCTGTTTATTAATATTTAATTCCTGATTTTCTTTGCCATAAATTTGCTGCTTCATCGGGTTGCCTCTACAAATCCTCCATCTGTGGAATCACTTACTAAAGCTGCTTGGAATCCTTACAAGTAGAACAAACCACGATGGAAAGCTTCTTAATGAAGTGAACTTTAACGTTGGTTGCATTAAAGTTTAACATTTTAATGAAAATTTGCTCTTACAAGTTCATTCTAAGACACGTGAAAAAACAAAACTATTACCATGGTTAAGTATCTCAGTACAGCTTTATATGTTAGTGAAGAATGACTCCTTCCCATAAGTATTCTCTTGAAAGGAAATGTTTTAGTAACTTCTGTTTTGGCCTGTTCATTTGGAACTCCTAACAGTACAGATTTCTGTAAGGAGCTGTGAATATTCTTTGTTGTAAATAGAGACTAATGGCTCAGTTGCTGTACTCTGAAATAGGATCAGGGATATCTTTGCTTTTTGTTTTTTTGTGATTATTTCACATCCTGATTTTAGTTTCCAACTGCACAGTCTGGAGTCCCATGGCAGTTCAGGCCAGTCTCCATTATGATACTTAGTCCTGCCTATGGGCCAGTACAGGCTTTTGATCTCATTGTGAACTGTTTAAGGGAGCTAAGTGCTACAAACCCCTTAATGAGCAGGTGGATATCCTTTTAGCTGGTTGCATTCCCTGATTTACCTGGTGTTGATGCAAAAGGTCAATGTGAGCTGGGCAGAAGGAAGGACAGAACTGTGATGCAGAGACACCAGCTCCTGGATGTGCTGCCTTACCACTTCTAGTTAACCATCAGTCCTCTTTATTCCTAAGCATGAAAGGCTGACTGAGTTGCGTGATTTTTTTATTTTTTTTTTTCAATTTACCCAATTTTTGTTACCTCTTATGTTTATGAATGCTTTGGGTAGTAATCTAAACAGCAACAAGAAAAAATTGTCAGGAATCCTTCCCAATGTTTTTGCTGCTCCTGACACTGGTTATTGGTTGATGCCAGTGAAATGACTGACACCTCCCTATTATCTTAGAGTTTTTTTTATTATGTCAGGAGTAAAAGTTCATCTCATTCAATATCCTGTCTCCAGCTTTTGTTGCTCATCTGTTGTTTTTATGACACACCTTCCCTCATGTCTGCTAGATGCATGACTGGAGCTGTAGTGAAAGTCCTGGTCTTTACAGGGTATGTTTATATCCATCTGATCTTGCAAAAAGGTCTTTAAGCTTATTCCATCTCCCTAGTATTTATTCTCAAATGCTTTTTATAAACAAGAACTTGGATTCCTTCTTTAGTGCTTTTTTGCTCCCTTAATCTCATTTCTTAAAATATATTTTTAATTCTCCTAATTATCATAGGAGTTCTCCTTCATGACCTTTTTATCTCTCCTGTTGGTGGGTTTGTTGACTTCATTCCTGAACTTCTTAATGACTTCTATATAACGCTTACATGTTCATACTGAAAATACCTTTTTGGATGGTAATGTGATTCTAAGATGCCTTTTCACACCTGCTTTCTATTGATTGTCTTAAAATGGAGCTGTGCACTGTCTTGTCTCTGCTTTCCAATGGTAAGTCTGCAGATTATAGTAGCAGCTCTAGTAATTAGTCTCCTAAGTGATCTTAGAAGTGAAAAAAAAACATTTAATATGATGATTTCAGTCCACCATGTCATCTAATGCTTCCTGTATAATAACTAGATGCATCTTGTGGTCTAAGTTTAAGGAACCTTCTATGATATTTTTTTTTCCTGAACTGTATTCTTTAATGAGGGCAGAAGGTTAATGCCTTGGTTACTCAAGTGGATAAAGATTGGGCTTGCCAATCTTGCCTCTGTGTCTCAGATTTCATAGCTGTGGTGCACAAGGTAGAGCTTAAACTTTCTCTGACAGATTTCCAGTTAATTGTTTTCATTTTCTTTTCCTCACATCTTGTCACTTATCAGCTTTATTAGTTAGGTGGTAATATACTTGCCTGTAGCAAGAATCTGTTATTTGGTGTGAGCAGTTTAACAGTGAGAGCATATTAGAAAATGTCATCTAAGTGTAAATGAAAGCATTCTCATATGAAAGATTAGGGAAAGAGTCCATTGCAGCCATATTTATTTTGCTAGGAAAGGTGTTCTTTGTTTTCAAATTTCTTTAATATCTAGCTATTAAAATAATGGCATAATGAATATTGGTTATGTATTTTAGAGATTTTTATAGTTGATTAACTTTTAATGCCTTGCTTCTGACTATGCCTTTTCACAAGAACTTACTCTCCTGTGTTCTAGTGTGTCTTAAATTGAAATTAGAGGAGAAAAATGTGGAGAATATCGATGCAGTCTAAGGCAATGCAAAGCAAATCTGTAATCTAAAAAAATTATAGAATCTAAAATGTTATTTCCTTAAAGTGGTATGATTTTTTTGCCTTAATTTGATCTGTTTCAGAATAGCCTTTTTATTCCTGGTGATTTTTTTTAGAAAGAACTTTGATTTTGTGTGTGAATCCTTGCTGGATGGCAGCCAGGCAAACTGGGCAGGCTTTCCTAATTGCCTCCTCCCGTTTCCTGAAACCTCCTGCCACACTGTTTTATGCTCAACATAGCAAAGCATATGTTTTGATATCTAAATGATAACTGAAAATGAATAACATAAATCTCTCTTCTGAACTGAGTTTTTTGTTTGGATGTTTTGAACCTATAGATTTTGGGAAACTCAGTAGAGGAAGTGAGGTCTGAGTACAAAGCCAAAAAGGTTGTTTTTGACAGCAACATTGTGAAAAGTCTCAGGATGAGAAAGCTGACATGAAAGTTGCAGAATCAGAATCATTTTGGTTGGAGATCCACCTGTGGAGATGATCAAGACCTAACTGAGCACGGTCCAGGGAAACCTGCTCTAGCTGACCCTGCTTGAACAGGGGCTGGACTAGATGATCTCCAAATGTCCCTGTCAATCTAACCAATTCTGTGTGATTTTGAACTACTACTCTAACTCCTTAGGTTTTCCCAAGAAATCACGTGCTGTTCATTGCAGGTTTGATAATAAATAATTTCAACTACTGTATTAATGCCACCTGAACTGCTGATATCATTGGCTAGCTTGTGATGGCACTGTTGAGGTGTGCAAGCTTCCCCTTCCTTTGCTAATTCCTGTAGTCATTAACTTTGTAGCAAGGACGCAGCAGAAACAGTAAATCTGCTGTCATGGTGCCTCTTGTTCAAGACACTTTACAAACACATTTTAACCTTCACACTACCCTTATCTTTCAGCAACATGCTTTAGTTTTCATGTGTAAATGGCAAGTGTTGCTTTAGCTGGGGCTGTTGGTGGTTCTAGCAGTGTCCCAGGACTGATGGTGTGTTCTGAACATTCATGATAGCCGTTGGTCTGATCAACGGTGTGGCTCTGCTTTTTGGATGCCTGAGAAGCAGATTTGGCTGGCATGTTTTGAACATTTCTGCAGATTTCTCTGCAGACCCTGTGTAAAATCAGCCTTCATTAAGAGTTGAATGGGGGTAAAAAAAGTAGCTTTTTTACAGAGCATATATTGGTTTTGGTTGTGCGCATCTTTCTAACTGCTTGCCAGTAAAATCCACGTACAGATGTTGCCATCTTTACCTCTGAAATTAGCTTCATTAGATGATTATCTATTTCAGAGATATCCTTCTTGGGACTACATGTTATTTTTCTAAAGCTTTTAGTGGTGACTGACTTTCAGTAGCTTCAAAGAGAAGGATGTAAGCTCAGTTTTCTCTTTGTGTCCCCTGAAAGACAGAAACACAACCATATTTTTCTTCCCTGTATTTATTGTGAGACCCCATTCTGTTTCTATACCTGTCAGCTCCGTGTTGGAGGGCTTAGTCTCTCGTTCCTGCTGCTCTGCATTTAATCATCTTTTCTCATTTCCATGTTGCTCTCACAAACAGCAGGGAAGGTGTTTATGGGTCAAATGATAAAATAGCCATTGGCAAGCAGACTTTTTTTTTTCTTCCTCATCTTTGAGTTGCCATGGATTTTAGTGATGATTGATCCAAATAGAGTAGCGGAGAGCAAAGAATGAATGGCCTCAAAAAACCTCTCCAGAGATATCAAGCGTCTGGTCCATTGGGTCATGAATTCCTAAACCTGGTGATTATCGGAAGCTTGTTTAGGGTGTAACAGGGGAATTACTCGATGCTCACTTTGCTGCTCAGCCTTTCCTAGGCCTCTGCTGCCCGTCGCAGACAGAGACCGTGACACCGGGCTTTGGGCCTGGCCCTGTGGAGCTGGGTGTCCTGCCAGGCCAGTCCCGGTGGTGGGAAGGTGGCCATGCCGCAGCGGGGGAACGATTGTGAGGGCATGAGGTGGCGTTCCTGAGGCAGAGGGGAGGCCGGGGTGGCGGGAAGGCCCGGCCTCCCCAGGTCAGGGCTGCTACAGCTGTAGGGCCCTTCCCCTCCAGCCCGGTGTGAGCTGCTGCCTCGCGCGGGTCCTCAGCAGCTTTTGTTTGCAGAAAGTGGATGTGCTCCTATGCTTTGCCATAAAGGCTTTTCCCTTACGTGTGCGCTGTCTCCATCGCTTTAATTGTAATTAGTGCAAATGCTGATGTGAAAGATGCAAGAGAAATATCCCTAAAGGTGGATTATGTTTGAAAATTAGCTTCTCTATCAAACACACAAAGGGCTATTTGAAGGCTTTTTTCCATGGTGCATTCTGGTTGGCTTTGAAAAATGGCTGAATAAATTTTTAATGATTTTTTTTTTTCCCTGACGCTTCTATGTGGTTTTTTTTTTTATCCCGTGTGGGTTGCTCAGTTGAGAGGAGGAGGAGGAGGCGGCGGCATTGGCACGTCCTGAGAGGCTCTGCCGGGAACTGGGTTATCATGCTGAGAGGCTGCTGCGAGTGTTTACCTATCGTAACAAAGGATCTTCTGATGCCATTTTATTATTAAACAATCTATATTCTTTGCTCAGGCTTTTCGAGGCTCCCAGCAGTTCTGTCAGGCTAACCTTGTTGCTAAAAATGATTTTGTGCTCGTAGTTTGGTGAGTCAGCCAGGCAGCGCGGCACCAGCTGAAGCCTCTGCCATCTTATGACGAGGCCTTTATGCCATGACATGAGGCAGGAATCGTAGCCATGCTTCAGGACCCATGTGTATGCCTTTAGGTCACCCCGTTTCTTGATGTGGGTGCAGCCCTGGCCCATGCTGGTGTGGGGCTGTTGGTGTGGAACTGGTGGAGCTGCCCCAGGCTGGAAGATGTGATGTCTCTGCTGCTGCTTGGCTGTGCTCACTGTGCTCAAGTTGTATCTCAGCTGGCTTCAGTCAAAATGTGTTTTTGTGTGTGTGCTACAAACATGCTTCCAGTTTTAACTACAAAAGAAATTGCTGTTGGTTATCACTGTTGGTTCTCTTAAGGAAATAGAGATATAAGTTTCCTCTAAATGAGAGCATGACTTTGTTGGTGGATTTGCACTACCAAAGCATGTACCGCACCCAGCTCTGCTCTTTATACACAGTTGAACTCCCGTTTTTACAGTTTGTGTGTGTGTGTGCTCTTGTGTGTGTTCCGCATGGGCATTTCTGTCTTTTGCACAAATGGCTCATTCAGAGCCATTGCATAATTCATAGGAAACACTACCAGTGTTAAAGACAGAATAAAAAGCAGCTGTGCTTTAGCTTCAGTCCTTGCTTCCTTATGGTGGTAGAATTTTTAGCACTGCGTATTGAATAGTTTTAAACCAAGTCAAGAAAGAATCCATTCTATATAACAATAATGAAATTACACAATAATGAGAATAATAATGCTTGACCTTGCTTTTTCTTGGAGGTGGAAACCATGCTGAAGTTCTGTTTAAACTCAGGGCTGTGAACACTTGGCATCTTCAGTTAGCCACTTTTGACATAAGTGTGCTTACTTGGATCAAAGCATCTCTGTTTCAAAACTATGAATATATTTATGCTTTTCATTTAATCTTAGTATACATGCAATGTGAATTGAAGTGAGTTATTCTTCTATCATTATATCAAACCTTGAACTTGCAATACAGCTGCTAGCAAGGAGTGTGTGTGCCCATTTGCTCTGGGTATGCTTCTGGAGTTCATTAGGTGTATTTTCTTTCTTTTCATCTTTTGGAACCTGGAAATCAAATTCTTCCAGCTTGTTCCATTTAAATGGTATAATATTTTATGGTGAAAAAAGGATGTAGTATCTCTTTTGATTTTATAACTCTAATTGAATTTATTCTTGTAGGTGTAGCGTCTATGACTGTGCCAGTGTACATCGCAGAAGTTGCTCCACCACACTTAAGAGGCAGATTAGTCACCATTAACACTCTGTTCATCACTGGAGGGCAGTTTTTTGCAAGTGTCGTTGATGGAATCTTCAGCTACCTCGCAAAGGATGGATGGAGGTTTGTGAGTCTTCCTTGCTAAAAGCAAAACTGGCATGGTTGTGACTTGGTTGACAGCTGTTATAATTCTTGTTGGTAAAATAGAGTTTACATATAAAGTGGTAAAACTGTGTACTGAAATGGAACTTTAATAATTAACTCTTGCTAAATGATATCCATACTGCTTTCCCTTAGGCTTAATAGTCACAGTATGCTTAGGTTTTTTGACTTTACTAAACTTTAAAATGGATGAGCAATAAATATGCATCAATAAGCTTGAATGATTGTCGTGATGTTTATGAAAGTAGCTTGCTTTTTGCATTTAGAATAATTACATGCTGATTTTTCAAAAGGCAAATTTCCAGTAGGTATGATGCTGTATGTACAAAATAGAGGTGTATTTTGAATATTCTTAATGTGAGCAGTAGTAATCCAATCAGAATTGAAGTGAAGGATATTGTAGCATGACTTTGTAGTTAAAAGTTTAGGTTACAGAATAATACAAATCTCTTTTACTCTCCTTTCTGGTTATTATGTTCTTCCTGTAGACATTGCTAAGTGTTTCTGGATTGCAGCCTTTACACTTACCGTCTTTATAGTGGTGTGTCATTTGAGAGAGATGAGAAATTTCAGTGGCTTAGTATTTTACTTGCAATGCTGGCTGGAAGAAATAATTAACAGAAATGTGTAGGAGGAATAACTTATAGTATACATTCCAACTTCTGGAAACTTGTGCTTAATTATGTGTGCTTTTCTCTTGAAATGCTCTTGGGAAAGGGACACAAGTTGTTGTAAGGCCTTCGATTTCTATTGCTACAGCCTGGAATCATTTTGCTATTTGAAAATCCTAATTTGAAGGATCCTCCCCCCACCCCAAAAATTTGCAATATAAATATTACTACGTCCTCTGGCTTCTAATGTAGCTGAGTAGGGATTTCTAGGTGCACTGAAGTTTGAGGTTTAAGTTAGGAGCAATTAATTTGGGACTTGGTACATAGAAGAACTTGGAAGCTGATCCTATTACAGTATTTAAAGAATTATGCATTAAAACAAAAAGTTAATGTTTTCTTAATGAATCTGTGGTTTAATTTGTGTATGTGTGAAGATGCAAGAAGTTTGAGGTTTTTACTTTTTGTCAATGTGATTGTTTCCTTTGCCTCTTTTGTAAAAAGATGTCACATGTCACCTTAAGAAAAAGTCACTTCAGGCTGATTTAGTTTAGTTAGTTTAATTCTAAGTTTTAGCTCTGCTTTGTGCTTTCCGAAAATTCATTGGTTACTTTAGCTCAGATGAAAATAGCATTTTGCATTTTTACATGAAGCTTTTGCTGACCTTTTATAATACAGCTGCATACTCTGGTGGACTGTATGTCCACTTATGGACAACTGAGTAACAGCCTTCACTGAAAGAAAAATTTAGTTTTATAGGATTGCTAATCCCTTCTGCAGTTAAAGAAATATGCTCAATTTTGAGAAGAGTTAATGGCATGCAGTAATGCATTTCTAAGTAAAATACAAACTGAAGTATTTGATCCCCTATGCCAATTACTCAGTAGTTGCTTTATTATTTTAAATTAACTTTTAGCCTAAATAATTTGCTAATGTAATGGCTCCCTATGCATGGGGCTGGATGGGAGGAATGGACAAGTGCATGTAGTTATTTAGAAATGGAGCTCTGAGTCACTGTTACTCTTAAAGGCGTTGTGCACTTTCTGTTTAGACAGATTTTTCAAATTCAGTTTACCTCAGTGGTTAGGTATTCAGCTGGGGGAAGCTTTTGTGGATGTAAATCCGTGGGGTTTTTGTTTTTGTTTTTGGTTTTTTTTCCCCATTAGTGTGCTGACACATAGGAGGTAAGGATGTGTTTGTAATCTGTGTGTTTCTGTAAATACTGGTGTATTGGAAGAAAAACACAAGCTAACAAAGTCTCTGACAAGTATTGATCTTACTGGAGCTGTGTCTTTTGTGTAATTGTTCAGGTAAACTAAGATACTTCCTAGCTTGAATTTTTTGCATCTCAAAAGCAGACTTCTAGGCTTCTTTGGAAAAGATCTGTCAAAGAGCTGGCATTGTGGTATAGGATGTATCAGTTTCCAAATCAAATAGTGACACAGGACTGACAAGTACATTTGTATGTAAATGATTATTTAAGTGAAAAATACCATTCCAGTTTGTTACACACACGGAAGTTACCATCTTTTGATATGTTACT
Organism: Haliaeetus albicilla; assembly: GCF_947461875.1. NCBI lineage: Eukaryota > Metazoa > Chordata > Aves > Accipitriformes > Accipitridae > Haliaeetus > Haliaeetus albicilla. The sequence continues at coordinate 16,448,769 of NC_091496.1, forward strand.
TTGTAAATATATTTAGTTAAAGTGGAAGATTAGGTGGAAGGCAGTAACCATTGTCAAATGTAGATTTCATCTTTTTGTAAAACACTGATATATCAATATGCCACTATACCTTAAATAGGAGTAAGGCTCCCACCCACTGAAATGCTGCACAACTGTTCTGAGAACTTCTACATTGGTATAACTTATTCTTCTGTTTGGAACAATAAATAAACTACTCCGGTATAATTCAGGCCCTTTATCCTATCTGAATTGGAAAAAAAAAAAGTAAAATCTAGAACCTGTGGATTGACTAAGACTAGGAGGTTGGGTGTTTGATAGAGCTGTGTGAGATGCTGGCTTTTGAAAGTCTCCGACGATGGACATTTCCATTTCTCAAGACAACTTGTTCAGATGTTCAGTCACTCTTACTGTGAAGAATTGTTTTCCCCTCATCTTTGATCTGAATTTTCCTTGTTGCAACTTGTGACTGTTGACTCTTGTCCTTTCACAGTGTACATCTGAGGAGAGTCTGTCTCCATCTCCTCTATGAGCTCCTTTTCAGTTGTGAAAGATGCAGTTAGATCTCCTTTTGATCTTCTCTTTTCTGGATAGCACAAACCCAGTTCTCTCTTCTTTTATGTCATACGCTCCAGTTGCGTGACCGTCGTAGTGATCCATTACTATTCCTGGTTTGTAGCTTTCTGTCATGTTGGTGGTCCTACTTTTCCAGATTCAGCACAATGTGTTGAGTAGTGAGGAGTAATTTTTTCTCGCAGCCTGCTGGCTCGTGCTGGGTAGCTTTTGCTAAGGCAATAATGGTATGTTTTATGTACATGCCAAGTACTGTTCTGCTGGATTGAGCGGAGCGAAGTGAAGTGAAATTGTTGACAATGCATTGGGCAGAAACTGAGGCTCTGCTAGTGATGAGGTATCCAAGGATTCTCAGCTGCGATGCTGGAGCTGTTAATTGGGGATTGTGTCCTTGTGTATCCTCAGCTAGTTTACTGCAACCTAAGACTGAGCAAGGAAGAGTACAGATGGTCTGTCACCTGGAAAGAGTAGCCAGCAAATGCATGGGGTGAAATCACAGATGTTCACTCCTGAGTCATCATATATAAGAAGGAAAATTACAGCAATTATTGTAGCTCTTAGTGACTGAATGGCTAAGTATTGGAGTGCTACAAAAACCAATAAGGAATCTTACTTTTTCTCAGCTCTGCTTGTTCTTGGAAACACTGGATATTAAATTAAAAATAAACCGAAGAAAACAAATTTTTAACCTGACTCTTACATCAGGTTAGCATTATAAACCCTGCTAATGCCATCTTAATAGTATTGCAGCAGTGTGTCTGAGAAGGAGAAATGTTAAAGCAGACTTATTAAATTTCATGCTGGATTTTTTCAGGTCTGCTAGACATCTGGCTTCAAATGCAAAGTCTTGTACTCTGTATAGGAAAGAACTATATTAGATTTCTGAAAGCTGGCTCGCTTCATGAAATGTCTAAAATTGCCTGCCTTTACTCTAAATTGGTTATATCAAAATTGCTTGATCTGAAAATTGCAACAACTCTTGAACTTGCAATGGATGTATGCTCTTAACTGAACATTTTCCTTCTGGCCTGCTCCTTGTACTCAACTTTGACCAGAAGCATGTCAATTGGAAACTAATTTTAGTGAGCGAGCACTTTCTGTACATTTCTTTTTTATCTTGCCTGTGATAAACAATCCAACAGAGTCCAACTGGTAGCTTTAACAGGCTGGATCGAGCTTTCAGGAGCCTCAATTGATTTTGCTTCCCAAGATGATTGCAGGTACCCAACTGCTTAGTTCTGGAGGCTCTGCTGCATTTAAGGGACTGAAGGGCTTTGGAGGAGCAGAAATTAGGTAATATGAGTGTAAAGGACTAAATCTGTTTATTTAGATGCATTAAAAGATCCTTTTGCTTGCAGTTTGTCAGAATACAGCGGTTGTGGTTTTAATCTCTATGGTTTTGTTTTACTTTTCATTTGAAATAGAAAAGGCTTTCTAAATACCACTCCAATGAAGATATTGAATATACAATTTGGTGAGCTTCAATGGAGTATGTGTAAAGGTGATTCTGTATATAGCTACCAAAATGTTTGTGGAGAGGGAAGAGCATAGGAAGAAATGAGGACATTAATGAATGAGAACACTAGTGAATTAGTGACACTTACTAGATATATTGGCTGAAGACTACTCAACTAATAATCCTTCCACAAGCTTTGTGCTTTGAATTTTTTTTCTTCCTTCTACTTTTTTCTTTTTTTTAACTAAGGATGAGCTATACCATTCTTAAAATGTTAGAAAATAAGAGATTTGCTCACAAATTTCTTTCTAGAGCAAGATTTACTTGTGTGATCTTTGGAATTTTTTCCTGGTTTTAGGAAGAACTTGAGGGCTCATCTTGGGGATAGGAACACTGGCCTGCATGCACATTGTTCTGGGATGGCCATCCTCTTTGCATTACCTTTTGGGTATTCTTTTCCCCATTCTCTGGTTTTCTGCCCTATTGTATTGCTCATGTTTTATTTTGTTAAATCTACACTTGACAAATCCATTTGGTTCATTGCCCTGAAACAAGGTTTCCATTAATGGTTGTGCTCTTTCCTACTCTATTAGCAATCTCATTTCATAGCATGCTTTACGAAAACATCCAGGTGAGAGACTGCCAAATCATCTGTGTGAAAGCATGCATCCTGGGGTATGAAGAGAGTAGCTAGAGGAGAGATTAGCAAATCTCCTTAATCTCCTGACGGATGTCAAGGTGTGAACCTGTTCAAGAGTACAGATTGCCTCAGTATTCAGTCTGAGGGCTAGTTTCTGGATGTGTTTTAATGATTGTAACCACTGATGTGAAACCCGTGGTAGCTGCGATAATGTACAGGTGACACCAGCACTGTCTAAAGTCTTTAATGGAAGTGAAAAAAATCTTAGTGAAGTGCAAATGGGAAAAGGTCAGATTTAAAAAGCAGAACAAAATTATGCATTGTTCTGCAATTCTTGTTATTCTTCTTAGTGTTTTATTGAAGGAATATAAAAATGTGAAGTGTGTAGACCAGAACCACCCATGGAAGGTGGTGGTATGCTTGTCTTCCACAGTCTTTCCCCTCCCCTTTAGTTGAAGTGAATAATGGTATCTGTGGGTGTCTCAGGTGTCAGTGCTGATCCTTGGAAGCATAACTGTCCAGCCAGTGGTAATTCTCTGAGTAGAGAACTAGCCTTAGTGCTTTGTATAGTAACCCGCATGGGCATCTAAAACACAGTTTTGATTTAAAACCTAACATTGCAGCTGGCTGAAGATTTACAAGCAGACTCTTTAAAAGATCTGGTGTAAATTGCTGTGCTGGTGAAATGAACTTTTTTCAGTGTTTCTGCTTATAGTCAGAAATTTTCAAAAGTAAAACGAGCATCTCCTTACACAAGAGGTGTATTCCTTGGTCACATGTGTCTGTGTGTACATATTACTGGCCCAATTAAGCATTTTTCATTAGCTGGTTTTGGATTTTTTTTTTATTTGTCTGTAAAACAATTAGCAGGATTTCAGTCTTATTTTTGCCATCAGCAGTACCCATTTATTCTCTGTTCCTTTGCTTTCTCTTTCTGTTCATTCTTTTATCTTCACCGAAAGGATTATCAGTTTCCAAACTACTAGAATGTTTCAGGGTTTTTATTTAGTCTGACTTAATGTCCTCGCGACCAATGGCTGTAGGGTCAGTGGTGGCAGAATAGTCAACATGTCCTTGAGATTTCCTTGAACTGAAAGTGAGGGTGCTGTATTCTAAAATACTTGCAGAATATGATTCTTGCCTGCTTAACTTCTGGTGATAATATGAGGGGAAAAGGGTTTGATTTGTAAATTACAGCTTGAGTAGCTATAACTGAGTCTTCTCATAGCATGTTTTTGTAGGCAAATATTAGATATTTTTTTATTTACTTATTTCCAGGTACATGCTGGGCCTGTCGGCTGTTCCGGCAGTTATACAGTTTCTGGGGTTCCTGTTTCTTCCTGAAAGTCCCCGCTGGCTCATTCAGAAAGGCCAGACACAGAGAGCACGGAGAATTCTGTCTCAAATGCGTGGCAACCAGGCAATCGATGAGGAGTATGACAGTATCAAAAACAACATTGAAGAAGAAGAAAAAGAAGTTGGAGCAGGTATGCTGAATGCTTGTTGGCCTCTGCCTATCAATGAGGAGATAAAAATCAGAAGAAATGTTGAAGTCGTAGCCTGTAGGAACTTGATGTTTTGTTTTTTCTTGTCTGTTTTGCTGTTGTTTGAAATATTTCATATACTGGTAGTTTAAAAAATGAACAGACGTTTCTATGATCCTACAGTTTTAAATTAGGTTCTGATTTCTTAAGTGAGGAAAGAGTAAAGTTGTGTAAGATTCTAAGTTTATACCACCTACGCTTATGTGAGAATAGCACTCAAAAAAATTACTCAGTTTGAGAATGCACATCTTGAAGAGTGGAAATAAATAAAATGAAGTTTGGTTTCTTTCATCAGTGGAAGAGGCCAAACAGACACTGGGGAGGTCAGAAGGTGTTTTACATGCCTGAATTATCCAGAGGCTTTATCCTGGCCAACCATATTCTAGACAAGCAGCCTTTGGAAAGATTTACAAAACTACACATGTAATACAGAGATTCTCTTTCAGTAAAGGCAGCTGCTGAAAGTCCTTTTGGTCTGTCCCCAAGAGAATAAGGCATCTAAATTAAATCCTTTTTTCACCTTTTTGTATCCTTATGCCATAATTGCTCAAAACTTTGTGTGTGCTTATGTATGTACATATAAAGCAACCATTCAGTTGACTTTGTCCGCTACATATTTTTTCCTTTGTTTTGTGCTGAAAGTGTTAACCTGAGAATGTCAACTAAGGCTCTTAAGTAAGACTCATCTTAATTCTTGCTTCATTAAACATTGATAGGAAAATACTGTAACTTCTCAGTACTGGTGGAAAGAAAAATGCAAGTTATTTTAAGTCTGTGTAAATTGAGATTCAGTATCTTATAATACCTAATCTCATTGCCACATTGAGTTTGGCTTTGAGCCTTACAATAAATAAGTATCTGGAAAAAATTATTTGACACGTATTAGTGAAAGGATTTTCAAAATATTCATCACTGGTGTGAAGCAGGGCTGGATTTTTTTTTCTCCCATTATGTTTTTGAGGCTTTGGATACTTTTTTCCAGTTCTTTGTGGCGTGGGCGGGTGGGAAATGAAGTTCATTGAAGCTGATTTGAAAAAAGCTGAAGTGGATATTCGTAGAACAGCTTGGGTTTAAGAGTCCTGTGCCGAGGTTCTTGATCCTAATTAGAGATTGGGCTGTCAAGTTCTGTGGAAAGCCACTTAATGTCTAGTATTAAAAGTTTTTATGCTTTGTAGAAATAAAAAGAGCAGGTGTTTGACCCATCCAGTCCCTTATTTTCAGTCATGGGCCCATAGGGTATGACCTTGTTTCTTTCTCTTAAATCTTTCCTTATGCTGCTGTTTTACTATTTGTAAAGTAAATGTGGTATTATAAGACTGCAGTAGGACTGACTCCAGTTCAGTCCTCTATACATTTGTAACTTGGACTGGCACGCTAATTATGAGGTTGTTGGCTTTCTTGGATGTGCAGGTCTCTTGGTTTCCCCCACACACTCCCCGAAAAACTTACTGTGTTCCTGGAGTCCAGTTAAATTAAGCACATTCCTAGGAGAACGCTTGGTTGCAAAGAATCAGTGTTTTTCTCTCAGGTAATCCACCGCATCAGAGTTGACACCAAAGGGCATTAAAAAAATGAGGGTAGTTAAACATATATGCTATCCTGCTTGTTATAAATGCTTAGCAAACAGGCATTAGATAGTTATGGTCACTCTTGTTTTTTATTATAACTTGGTTATAATTGCACTTCATCCCATTTAACGCGAAGTCTTCATTGTTATAAAAAGGTATGCTGTGTGTCAGCACCAAGACATACATTATTTTTGTTACCTTTCTGTGACTTAGAGGTGGTATTTATAAGTGGTGTTAAATTGTAATTACTTTCATTTCTTGAGGAGTTGTCTGGATCTTCAGTATTGAAATTGGCATGCATAGTGCAAGAGCAACTTACTGTTCATGGTTTCATTGCTAGGTGTTCAGGTATTGACAACTTAAATGTGTGCTTCTGCAAAGACTTTGCATTTTATTTTGCTGAGTGTATTTTGGTTGGGTGGTCTTAGGTTTTTTGTTTGATATATTGATGTAGTACTTTTTTTTATTCATTTCTCCTATTTGTGGCAGACAGTGTTTTAAAACACTAGTTAATAGCAGTGACAAAGGATGGTAGTAATTCCTATTAGACATTGTGGACATCATTCCAGTTTTACAGAAAGCTTAAATGACCCTAAACTGACAGTGTGTTTATGTGGCATTCAAGAAAAGATAACTTTGTAGATCGAAAATCATCTGGCTTACTTTTAGGTAAAAGTGCCCTTTCCTTTCCTGTCTTTTCCTTTCTTGGAAAAGAACAGATGTTCTTTTTTTATTAATTGATACATGAGCATCTTTGCCAGTTTCTTAGGGCATCATTTTCTAAGTGAAAATAAGCCTGTGTTTGACTCCTCCTCTGCAAGGCAGTAACAGAATTTAACCATAACATATTCTCCAGTCCCACACTAAAAACTGTAATGCCTTTTGTAACTGTTTCATCAACTATTCTTGTCGCGGAAATAATGAATCACAGGGGAACTTCATCTGTGTTGTTTAAGCTACTTTCTTAAAATTTTGGTTTTAATGTCTGTCATAAAACCAGAGAAGTTCATTGCATTTTCCACATGGTCATCAAGCAGCTTCTGGCTTGAAAATAATAAAAATGCCTTCAGCAACCAACTTCTGTTTCAGAAGTCTTTTATACCAATGTGGGATACCCGTTAAGTGAATGATTCACATTTCTTTATACTTTCCAATACATTCAGCCAAATCACTGCTGCTGATACTGCTTAGCAGCTTATATTTTAGCATTTTCAGAGTGGTATCAGGAAAAGGATGTATCTTTTTGACAAACACTTTCCCCACGACTGGTAACGCAAATGACGTTTTTTCTGCCAGTCGTAAGTACTGCTTTTGCATGCTCTGTTCTGTGCTCCCAGTGTGACTTACGGTGTTGTAACCTTGTATTTTGAGAAGCGGAGGGCATTGCATTCTGCAGTAACATTACAAGACAAGCTGAATCTTGGTTAAGTCCAGCTAATCATCATCTGTTAACATCATCCCCCTCTCAGATGGTGGGGCTGTAGTGCAAAAGGGAGCTGACGATTGGAAAATCAAGGGTAGAAGGACTAATGAGGAAGATGTTAGAAAGAAGAGATCTCCCCAAGAGTTGTGGAAACAGTAGTTTATAGGTGCCAAGTGGCCTCCCCTTCAAATATGCTGTGGATTCTGCAGATTCCCCAGTGCTTGACTTAGGCTCTGAAGCCTTAGGGGAGAGAACGGCCAGAAGGTTGCCATTTGCAACCAAGGGAAGGGTCAAAGGCATTGCTGGGAGAGCATTCTGGGACGACTCTTCCTAGCAAAACAGGTCTGACTCGCACTGCTGCTGAATTGTAGTTTTTAGTACAGTTAAGACAGAGGTTCTGAACTGCGCTTAGTTAAAAACAGGCAATCAAATCACATAGCAATGCAGGTAAGCACTGGCACAACAGCTTAATACACAGGTATAGATGAAGTAGCTTGTGTGCCTAAGCAAATTAGAGAGTGGGATTTGTAATGCTAATTCTAGAGCAAGCACTTTGGAGTGAATTTAATGGGGTGGGTTTGTGCGTAACAATAAAGCTAGCTAGCACACCTTTTGTAAAAGTTTTACAGGCTGCCAGTGTAGTGGTCATTTCAGACTGGAAAGAAATCATTATAGCATTCAACAGAGACATTTTAAATAGGTCATTAATTTCCTATATGTTTGACAACACTCCAATGTTCAAAGCAAATCAAAGACAAGTATCGATTTGTACTGTCTTTCTGAGTGAAAGCATCTGCAAACTGCATGGTTTTTCTTCACGCCCCTCTTCTAGCAACACAGAGCTGTGATGTGCCAGGATGCATGGTATTTCACGTGAAATCAGTAGTGATGAATATAGTACTAACTTAGCATCTTGACGAAATGAATGTCATTTGCATTAAGACTAGACATTTATTTTTGTGGAGATGAAGGATGTGTAACCATGGTTCATAATTACACTGGGAGAGCAGTGTAATCTCCCCCAGCCCTATTTATCCCACACCTGTGAATTAGGGTTGAGACTCTTGACCTTGTCTTCTATGCGTGTGGACCTTTGCATTTTATTATCTGTTCTTATCCATATATATGTGTCAACTTCTGATCATGAAGATGTCTTTTTTGCACATGTTATGCTTAGTAATTCTGGCCATGTAAAACTGCTGGGGCTCACTGGTGCATGGAACCATGCTGCTTCTGTGAAATTCACGGAGTGATTTAGAAAATTGATCATTGCACTGTAATATTGTTTAACCTACCATTCTGTCTGTTATGTAAAGGGCACTGCTTCTGGATCAGACATTTTCTTGTGTTCCCATTATTTTAATACATTTTTTTGTAATAGCCTAGTTTTTTGGGGTTTTTTGTGAAACCAAGAAAAATGTGTCCATGCCACACTTTCACTCCTGTAGGCTTGACTCACTTTACTACTTTGCTGAATTTCCTATTGGATCAGTGAGTCAGTTTCCTTTTTTAGGTTTTGTATTTCCCTGTTGGAGATAAATGTGTTATGATATAAAGGTAAAATCACCTCATTACCGTTAGGTTTCAGCTCACAACTTTACCCAATTAGCTGTCAGTTTAAATGAGATATTATCAGGCAGGAGATCTAGACCCTCAGTCCTTCCTGGTTCCAGTACATTTCTATTTCTTGCACCTTTTCTTCTTAAGGAGTATTTTAACTTGTTAGTATTCCTGGCTGTGGCTTTGGCTGGAACCATTTGACCTGCATCTTTCTAGGGAGATACTAGAAGCTTGCAATGTTTTCATTCTTAATCATAATTCTCCCCTTACTTCTGGGAGTCCTTTTTATCCTAGGCCATTGCCTGCCATGCTTGGTGTTGAAAAAGATAGAGACATGCTTATTATTATTGGACATGAACTGAAATCTTACTTAATGAAACTTGGTAATGCTGTGATGCTCTGGTAGGGCTGTGCAGAACTCTGAATCATTCCACTTCCAGGCACACAAATCCTTATTTAATTCCTCTTTTGTGATATTAAGTGGCTGTTGTTACCTGTAACCATGAAATTAGTTGGAAGTCTTTGAGGCAAAAGGAAACAAAGGAGTTGGGCTAAGGATTCATTGAAGAAAACCCTGAATGTAATATGGTTGGTAGTCATGTCAACCTAAAATTATTGCTTGTACCAATGCCAGGGTCAGTTCCAGGTGGGTTTTGCATTTGGATTTTGTGGGAAGCATGGCCAATGCAAGAGGTACTTGAAAGGAATGTCTTTGTTTTGTTCTTGTATTTTAACCATTTGATTTGTAGAATTATTTTTTTGTTCCCTTAAGAACAAAAATTCTTCCTCTGTATGTCTCTGTTGGAATTTGTTTTGAGTTGAACCCATAAAAAAAGCACTCCTCTGGATAATTTAAAATTCATGCAATGCAGGCAAATAAAACATGGAGACATTTGATCTTGAGAAAGTGTACTCACTCAATTCACTGTATGATCAGATAACAAGAAAAAACCGTCTACAAAACTCGGCAAGGAATACTGAAAGTACAAATTACTGTATTAAACAATTGATAAAGAGAGATAAGAAGATTTTTGGTTCTCCTTTTATCCTTAAAGCCTTGTAAAAGGCTGACTTATTCTTGCAAATATGACCTTTGAGAAATATAGTGTATAAAGGATACTATTGGTTTTCTGCCTTCTATAGAAATTTGATTGCTATATTTTAAAAATATGTTTTTTCTGGTGTCTTAGAGCTCTGCTTATACCTTCAGTTTGCATGCCTAACTATGAGTTTGGGAATGTCTGTGTACTTTAGGAATCCTGGTGTTAGCATATTTACCTCGCAGGGTGTTTTGAGTCAGCCTTGCTTCAGTGGCTTATGACCAAAACCAATCCCTTAATCTTTCGCCTTGGTTTTCAGTGTGCTGACATAAATTTAATGTTTATCTGCAAATAGTGGTTAATTGCCCGCCTGCAGATCAGATTCTTCTGACTGTTTCAGATGTATGTTTTGGAACAAACTCTTCTTTGCCTGAAGTTCAGACAGATTTCGTGTATGGTAGTCCTAAAGGGCAGGAAGAAGCAAAACTCTGTAAAACTTGATGTAAGTATAGGGAAGCACTGTGAGGCAGGAGGGTTTGGTTTGGTTTTGTTTCTTTTCCCCACTTCAGATTCACTATGAAGTTTCTGGAAGTAAAATTAGCTTTCCATTGACAGTGTTATTAGCTTTATATTAGTTTACAGCTTCTGAAGCCTACAGAAAATTCAAGCTACAAGTCTGGAAAATAAAAGAAAACTAAAAAAACTTCATCTCTTGCCAGTTCAAAAATAAATTTGGGCATAATGATTTTGTTTTAAGCCAAATGACATTATTCACATGTTGAAGCTGAATTTGCTGATGTTCAGGTAGTATTAACTGCTGCTTTTCATCTGAAGTTGCTTGTGGGGACTATGTGTCTGGAAACAGTATTGGATTCCACTCCAGTACTAGTGCATCACTGAACTTTCAGCTGCTTCCTATGCTTTGTTTAGGAACAGGTATCAGTTTTGTGAAAACATATGTTTCCGAGTGGAAAAAAATGTTGGAAGAGTAAGACTAGTGATTTATATCCTTTCATGGGAGAATGTGGTTCTTCTAAAGCAAAAAAAGACTGAAGGAGAGGCTGTGAATACGGATAGGGTACTTTATTTCAGTCATGTCCAGGGGACTAGGGATTTGTTACTTGTGCTTAAAAACCAAACAAATCCCTATATCCCACCCCCACCTCCCCGCAAATTTAACTATAATAGTTTATTTTTCTGTCTTAATATGAACAACCCAAATTAGGCATTTTTGGCTGGCTGTTCAGGTGTTATCATTTTCTCTGTTTCATGTTTATTATCTGTTAGGGCTCCTACAGTACTTCAAATTTCTAGAAAAGTACTTTTTTTCTTTAACACAAAAAATTGTTGGTTTTTGTATTTAAACAACCTAGTCCAACTGACTTGGACTAGATCAGTTTCTAGAAGCTATCGGCTTCTGGCCCCAATTTCCATGCCTTCTAGGAGCTCAGTTCAGTTCTAGAAAGTAGTAAGCTAGACGCATTTCTTGGGTTTTCTCAAAGTAGTGCTTAGCTGTATAACTTGGCCTGTTATTAAAATCTGCTGTATAATAGCATAACCTTTAAACAGCATTTTTAACTGTATACGTTTACAGTAGTTCCTTCCCAGTTAGCCTGGGGGAAAAAAACCCCAAAAATAGTGTGGCATGTGGTGAGATTTTAGGAAAGCTGGACTAAAGATTCCTGGCAGAAGTGAACTTCAAGGACTTGGGGGGAATATTCTTGGTCAACAAAAAGAATAAATGGATGTGCATAACATGAGTAATAGTAAATGAATGAAGCAAGCAGAAAAGACTTAGAAATAGGAGGAAAGGGGTGGGGTGGGTGGGAAGACCAACAAAAAAAAGACCTGAAGGAGGTGGTTCTTGCATTGTTGGGAGGCAAAACTATTCTGAACAGTAATAAGACTTGTTCTTTACTCAGTACAGAAATGGGAGAGAAATTAAGTGGTGAGAGACACCCATATACTGTCCATAACACACACAGTTTGTTACACTGGGAAGGGAGCCTGAGGAAGTGAGGTGGGCCTGAGAGAGAGAAGCCTGTATTGGTAAAAGGTGGTCATAGGATTTTAATGCCGGGATAGGAATGAAAGGGCAGAATACATCAGCTTAAAGGAAAGCTACACCATTTAGCTGGTGGCTTGTGGCATCTGGCAGTAGGCCAGCCTTGCCACTGATGGTAGTGCAATAACCTCTTCCAAATTGCAGTGCGAGGTTTTGTTGCTGCCGTCGTGCTCACCAGCTCACCAGGCTCCTGCCTCTTTGGTCTGAATGGACCAAACCAAGACTCCGAGCCTTGGAGTCAGTGTGCTGGAGAGCAGGTTCGGTTTGAGGTGGGATGCCTGGAGTGTGGTAGCTTGGTTGTGTTAGAAAAGGGAAATATAATTTTGAATTTCCTGTGTACTCTTGTGCGAGAGATGGGCACACACTACCTTCACAGCGGAATTTGCTCTTTGGGCCTTTGTTTTTTTCTAACGTGGTTACACTGATGTACTTGTTTTTCACCTGAAATTCTGGATCTATTTTTTATATTTATGTATATTGTTCTCAAGAAGTAATAAAATTATGGTACCTCTAGTGCTGCTAATCGTATTCAAGAGCTCAGTTAATTTAAAAAAAAAAAAAAAAAAGGGAAAAGAAAAAAAAGAAGGCCTGGTTCTCCATCGTTTCCCAGTTGGATCCAGCATCTGCACTGAATACACAATTCTAAGCCAAACACTCCCACTTGAGCTGCCTGCTCACATGCAGCAGGGATTCAGACAAAATATACAGTGTTGTGTGAAAACGTTAATAGGCATAGGGGGAAAATTTTTTTTAGACTGGTGAGGAATAATTATAACACTTTACTAAGCTTAGTAATATGGTTCATTATTTAGGCCTTAGAGCAGGTACTGTGGCAAAAATTGGAGATAATCTTGCAGCTTCTTTGCTTTCTGACCTTGTGAAGATGAGTGGAAACTCTAAAATGGATTAAGGTTTTTAATAACAATATTTATATGTAAATGCCACAGACGAGTGGCTGAGCAAACTTTACCTGTTGGTCCCATTTTAGCCTTTTCAGCATAATCATTAATATTTAAAGAGCTCTTTTTTTTTTTTAAATTACTGTTCTTTGCCATGTTGTAAGAACCACATCAGTGCACAGCTGATTCTGCTGTCTCCTAGGTTACAGGCTTTGCACAAGGGCAGAACTTGGTCCACCCACCAGATGTTAATGGTTCTTCAACAGCAGTAGTTTTTCTTTGGCTCTGTGGTCAGGTGAATACAGTGTTTATACAGCCTGTTTAAATTCAAGTAGTTTGTTAATAGGTAGAAACCGTTAGGGAGGAAGAAGGGTTTTAAACAGTGTTTGCACTTATTTGTTTTACAGAAGACCATATTCTGCTCCTGCAGTCTAGTCAGGCTTTATTTTTTCCAGAGACCTTCACCAAGGTATTGTCCACCTGATTTTTGTCCAATGCTCATCTTTTTCTCTTGCCTTTTAAAATAACAGCATTGGGGGTTTTTTGATCTTTTCTGTTTCCAAGATACTTCGTTTTTCTCGCAAACCTGAAGGGTTTGGTTCAGAATAAGCAGCTATCCTTGCATGCCACCTGATAGTTCATCCAAAGTATTAATGCACTGAGCATTTCAGTAAATCTTGTCAACCAATGTGAAGTCTGTCACAATTGGCTTACTGCCATGTGTGGATTGTGTTCTGTTTGACTGAAGATGGATTTGGAAAAAAAAACCAAACGAAAGAATAGTTTAATGTAGTTTGCTGCTGAGCATGTTGCTGCTGTGACTCCCAAACTATCCATTTCAAATGCTCCCTTACACAAATATTCTTGAGCTTTCCCTATGCTAAGAAAGGAAGTTGTTGGGATTTCTTCCTTTTGAAAATAAATGAAAAATGGTGTAGTACTTCCATGTTGACTGTTTGACCAGAATATGTATTTAGATCTAGTGCTTTTATCCAGGAGATGAGAAACAGCTTCTTTCTTTACATTAATTCTGTTCAACCATAATTTTTACAAGCGGTGAACCAGTTCAGAATTGTATTGCATTCATAGTTTTTCAGTCAGCAAAAAGTTAGAATTCTGCTTTCCTTTTTGGTTGTTTTTTTTTAATGGCATCCCCATTGAACATCACTAGGCCATAGTGATGCTCAATAACAGTGTAGTAGTGTGCTAGTCTTGCTATAGAGGCAAATCCTTAGGAAAGAGCTTCCTCTTTTATGTTATTTCACTCCGGAATAGGAAGGGTGAGCACCACTTTTTCCTTTTATCGTCTGAATGAATATGTGTGTGGGCTTATGCTTTTTATGTGGCGTTTCTCTAAGTAAAGTACTTTCTAGGATCTTTATTGTGCTGTTTTGTATTCTAAAATATTACTGGTCTCCTGGAAAATGTCCATGTAGATTAGAGAGGGTTTATATGGTTGAAGCATGTGTGTGTGTGAGATAACTAATGCTGCATGAATAATTCGCAATGAATAATTTATCTAATTAATTTAGACTTTCTTTCTGCTTGTCAGTTTTCTGTGAGGAAACTGCAGTTTCCTTAAACATATGTTTTTTGGAAGTGTTATAGTGCTTTGGAATTTTTCTATGTGAAGCTGTAACAAATGCATTGCAAACTTGAAATTTTTAGTATAAACTCTGGAAATTGTGGCTTTCGCGTATTAAACAATATTCAATCATGTTCTAGAATTACCTGTACAAATAAAGCTCTGAATAGCTCAGCTAACAAAATAAGAAAATTTTAAAAGAATCAGTAAAACTGGTCCCTCTCCACCCCTGTTTTCAGATTTCCCTTTTGCTAAAAAAACCAACACCCCCCCCAACAAACAAATTAAAAACAAAAAACAACAAACAACCACAAAACCTACCACCACCAATTCCTTCACCAAAAGCCAGTTGTCATTTTCTAGCACTTCCCCCCCATACATCCCAGGAAACCACTATTCTGTTAAATGTCTTAAATGACGAAAGGATTACTCCACTGTTCTAGTAGTGGTCAATTTGTATATGTTTGTTTGGGTTTTTTTTGGTTTTTTCTCCCATGAACATTCAGAGGTAAATATGGCTTTTATGGATAATGGTGGTTTTGAACTTTTTTTTTTGATTCTGCACATACTTGAATATTTCTATTTCTGTTGAATAAGAAATGATGTTTTCAAAACCAGTATAGTTCAGTGTCTACAGATATTCAAATATTTACCAAAAGTCATACAGAAAATGTTGTTATCTAGTCAAAGTACATTATCTCACAATGCAGCCATGATGATTTATGAATGAAGAAGAAATTTTTTCTCCAATATTGTAAGTTACATTTAGCATTATTCCCTAACTAAAGGTTGCAAGGGCTTGAAAAACTTCTCCTTTTCCCTGCCATACTTAGTAAGCATCCAATTCCTCCCTTATAGAGTTGACTTCAGGCCAATATTTAGTGTTGGCAAACCTAGCACGTTGTTATTTTTCCCCTCTTCGTTTGCAAGGAACTTGTAGAATTGCTAAGAAACTGCAGAAAATTCAAGTTGCTGTATTGCTTGTAACTGCTTAAATATGTTTAATTGAACATGCTGCATGTTTATTCTGCCCTTTTATAGTGAAATGACAGTTTTTATCGTAGGTTATGAAATGAGCATCTTTGCTGTAACACACATATCCTTGTTCTGGCAGCCAGTCTGCAGTGGTGGGCAGGGGCCAGTGGGAACCTGCTGGCATTTGTGGGGTGTCCGTGTGCCCGAACCCATGTGAATTGGGGCTGTGAGGACTTCCAGGCACTTCTTTGCCTTGTAGAACAGTACTTTAGGGCAGAAAGAGAGTAGATCTTTCTTTTGGTACTAAAACTACATTAATATATTTGGTTTTTCATCAGTGCTGAACATTTTTTAATTTTTATGTGTATTCTTCTAGGCATCAGTGGCTATAAGGAGAACAAAAATACCATTTTCTTTGGTGTGTTTTGACCTGTTTGCCATCACTTGTTGAACATGGAAAGGTGTAATTACAAATATTTAATAAAAGGATTGATTTAAGAGCATAAATACTTTTAAAGTAATTATGTCCTTTTGTGATTATATCGATTGCGCTAGTTTCTTTTAATTTAAATATAAATGTTGTATAAATATCTTATATAACATAAACCACCTCTGATTTTCATTGTAGCTGAGGTGGATGTAGCTCGCTTAAAGAGAGTGCAAGTATGCATATATAAATGAATAAATTATAATATCTGCTGTAGTGTATGATATAGAAAGTAGATGATTGACTATGAGCCAGGAGACTTCCTTTTTAGTTAAAGCAAACATACGTTTCTATGGTAATAAAAGCAAATTTAAAATGTAGGTGGTTCTGACTGTTGCTAGTCTAAAATAAAGGTGACAGTTGCAGAATAGTTCATTTCATAGCCACAGGAAAACAAGATTTTTATTAAAGAAAAATGTATCTATATTGACCCATAATAAATTTTTAAAATTTTTGAACTGTAAGCTCTTTCTGATATTATTTTTCCTTCCTTTAATTTTGCCTCCTTGCTTTTCACTGTGTGTAGCAAAAATAGGAGTCTGTGTATAAATGCTATACAGCTCTTTTGTTATTATCAAGTAGACTTAAACTTAATGGTGATTTGTATTACCCTTGCATCTTTCCTATTTTGTTGGGATTTTAAATTTTTAATGTTTTGTTAAGTGATGATTATTTTTAGTAGTACCCAGAGACAAGAGTCATGAGAGTCTTACAACAGAAGATAAATTAAAGCAGTATTTACCAAAGAACACCAGATTGGTGGGGTGGGTCGGGGATAACAGGTTGGAAATAAATAGGGTTCAATATAGTGAGAAGTGCTTATCCTACTCTAATTACGGCACAGTATAACAATGGAAGATGTCTAAGACACCATTTCATCTGTAGGTTGGATTGTTTGGAGCTTCACATCCCTTCAAAGCACATTCCCAGAAGAATGATCTGTTACAGAATACTCAAATACCACCTATTTGTGAGGGAGTGGCCTCAAATTAATCATCCTGCCCCCATCTGTCATACTTGGTATCCCTCAAGCTGTTCACTTTTTTGGTCTTCAAATCTTCCCAAAATCAGTAGGATACATTGTAGGGGCCTGAGAATTCAATATCTGTGGGGTTTGTTTGTTTGTTTGTTTTTAAGAAGGGAGTACAGGCAGCCTATTTCATATATCAGATTATGTTTTGCAGCCAAAACTTGCTGTTATTTAAGCATAGTGTGTGCATACATAAAAACCAAACGGTATCTTTTTGGTCACTTGCATGCTTTGATTTGTTGTGCCATACCCTGACAGAGACAGAGCTTGACAGGTACCTGAAATGTTTATATTAATTTGGTGGGATGGGAACACGTGGTACTGTTCCAAGTTTGAAACTGGATCTTTCAGTTGATCTTAATGTCAGATTTCATGGAAACTTTTTTTGCAACAGCAGTCAAGATTTTCTTAAAGTTATAACCTGAGAATATTTAATGTGAAAATACCAGCCTAAATGCAGAATATCTGGTATTATGAGATGCAGAGTCATTGCCCTCATCACAGTGGATGCTTACTTGGTTGTCTTTGGTAATTCAGATGATTGGTGTTAACTACTCAGTGTCAAAGACAGTGAATGAAATATCATGAAAAGACATATGGTCTGTGCCACCTGACTGCTGCTTATGGTGCTAGGATGGTGGGTTTGAGTGGTCCAGTTCCCATCCGACAGGAAGAGTCGAGACCTAAAGAAAGGGCTTTGGATATCTGAGCTGCCAGGAGCCAATGAAGCTGTTGTTGAATGCTTTATTAGGAAAAACTGCCCAGTTTTATATGATATAAATCCATGTATAATTGTACCAAATTATGGTTAATGAATAATGTTGTAAGCCTAGAAGTAATATATGTACTCCAGGGCTGCATAATCATAATGTTTGCATTTTAAGTATTTCTTGACATGCTGTATTGGGTATAAATCCTTGAAATAAACAGAAAGACACATTTTTAAATGTAACTTAATTTATTCTATATTTAAAGCAACTGTAGTGTAACCCAGTAGCATTACAAAGGAGGTAGAATTTACTTTATTTAGTTATTTTGAGGCAAATTATTTGTATTTTACAAATTTGAGAAGTCATCACTCAGTTTAGCATTCTGTTCTCATCCCAGAAACATTCCCTACCATCTGCAGCCAGTCGTCTGTTGTGCTGTGTGAGCCTGGCATCAAGTACAAAATATCAGCTGGTCTGTATAGCACTGTCTTTGACAGCCCCCTCCAAAATGTGACTGATGGAGGTCAAGATATTCTCTGTTCAGGTGCAGGCAGATCCATTAAAAATGTGACTTCTGGAAAATGTTCACTGGTCTTTCACGGATGCAGCTGCATTTTACTAGACTGCGCAATTTATAATCGATATGTTAGGAGATACTACATCACAAAAATACTTTAAAATAAGGGCTTCTACTATGCTTTGAGTTTATAATTTTTTTTCTTCTTATCAGCTGAAAATGGTTTTCAAAGTCAACTGAGAGTTATGTTGAAATGTAGTTTTTAGAAGCTTGCACTCTTCTTCCCTGCTGATAAACTTCTGTTCATTTCTTCTCTAACTCCAGTAGAGAGAAATTAACCTGCAAAACCTCTTATATGCCTTTTCCCACCTTGTATTTTGGAACCTCATGAATCTGAAGAGCTGTCTACAATTTTAGCTCAGCAGTTTAAAATAGTTTTCTTTTATCATGACTTAGATAATTTCAAACAATCCTCTTTTCCTCCTGTGGTTCTTCTTAAATGTATTAGTTTTATTTAGTGATAAAATTTCCCCTCTACACTCTTAACATGTTTGCAAATTTGCATATCTGATATCAGTATTAGATGTAATTTTTGCTTACATTTTGTAATAATGATATTGAGACATTAGTGTTAGGCAAAATTTGTGAGTTCTAACTGTAAGACATAACCATTGAAAACTACTAATCAATTTTGTATGAATCCTATATGATATCATACTCAAAAGTGTAGTATTTTGTTGCTATGGTGATGAACACAGTAGTTTTCAGGATTTTTTGTGGCAGGTTATAGTAGTAGAAATGGCTACAAAGAGAAAAAGTATCATCTACAATTTGAGTTCCATTAAGAATATAAACCTTGAATGATGTATAAACTGCTTTTACAGTCTGTGTTGCCTTTAGGGCCTGAGTTGTAGTAATGCATTATATCCAAACTTCACCTGTAAAATGAACTTGGATTTAACACTTAAATTAGTTCAAGAAGGTTTTAAAAGTACTTGTTAATTTGGAAAAATTTTTGCAAGTGATTTACTTGAAGGATTTGGTTATATGAAGTGCAAAGTCTTATTTGTCTTTAGAGAGAGTTTGTGTGGTGTTTTTTCAGTGATTTATATTTCTGTGTAGATAGAACAGAGAACGTTGGGTGTAGCCTGTAAGGGCTATGTATATTTTTTAGTAAGAACGTGCAAGAACATCTATTACTATGGTAACTGAATGACTTGGGGAACTTCTTATGTGCTTGCTAAAGTAACTTGTAATTGTGGGCTAATGGTGATCCTGAAAACAAGAAAATTTTGCCTTTTCCTCTTTTTTTTTAAAAAACCCCCATGTATTATTGAACGGAAAAAATTGCACTGTGTTCCTGAACTGTTCAGAAGCACAGCATGGAGCCAAACTCCTTAAAAGCGCAAGCAAACCACTTTCTCCTGTTTTCCTCCATTTGCAGTATTGTGGCTGGAAATAAAGGCTTCAGTTCCTCTTACAACTCTTCTACTCTTCTAAGATTCTAGGTACTGGATAGCCCATAGGTTGTGGTCCTTATACAGCTTCAATGATGAGAGATCAAGGTCAATCTGCTGTTCCACAGAAAGAATAGTTGAGGCAGTGTGATTTAATTTCTGTTAGAACTGAGAATAGACCCAACGTATTAAGTGCTTTGACTACAGCATGTTTCTGAGACACAGTATAGTTCACATACTGTATGTGTCACCTGTGAAAAGTGCTTACACCATTTACTATTCACAGTTACATGGCATCTTCTAGTGGTAAGAAATCTGCTGCTAGATGACTATTCTTGTCTCATTTACTAAAGATAATGTATGGACTAAGTGACTGCAGACAGATAGTTGCACGATTTTTTTAATTAACAAAATGTATGTGTTGGCAACACCAGAAGAGCATTCAGCAGTAATATTAGAAGGACATGCAGAAGTGAAGAGAATCATTCACACATTTATGGAAAATGAAAGAATTAAATTGCCTGTAATTCTGCTTACGTATTTGTTTATGTAGTCCTATTAGCCCAATCTTGATTCAGCAGTAGTCAACAGCAAACGCTAGGAAAGAGTAGAAGAGCCTGAGCCTGTATGATATTTTACCCAAGTACTCTTCAAGTTTGTGATGATTTTTAATTTATCATCCATGAAATTGCCTGGTCTCCCTATGCACACTTTTAGTACGTTACACATACTTAAGCTTTAACCATAGATTAACTACAGTGTGGAACATAAGTGATGATTTTAATTCTGTAACTTTTTTTTTTTTTTTAATCTGAGGGTTTTTTCAGTTTTTCAGGAGATGTTCTTATATGTTTAGATGTGTGGGTTTTTTTGGTGGTTTTTTGTTTTGTTTGGTTTTTTTTAAGGTAACAACTAAAATGTTCCAAAAGTTTACAGCAACTAATTAAGTTTTTTTGAACTGATTTTTTTGTAGCATTTGCCTCCGGTTAACAAAGTTCTTTAGCCTTTTCTAGCAAAGTTATTTGTTGTTTTGCAATCTGATTAGGAAGTGCCGCTATATAAAGAGTATGCACCTCTTGATTTCTGAATAACTGTATTTCCAAAATCCTTAATGGAATGAAGTCGTTTTAATCCCACTTTACAGAGAGAGAACAAGCAAGTGCTTTGCACCTAAGGAAGTTTCCAAGGGTTGTGTGAGGCTTGTGATGGGATTCAGCTTCCACAACTACCCCTGGCAATACTAGGCCATCCTCAAAATTTTATGCTAAAGTACATGAGCACATATATATGCACCTTGAGTAGGGGGCAGAGGGTGCGTGCCAGCCATGGGTGGCAGGTCTTCAGAAGTTCCAAGCGCGGATGTTGATGAAGCTGGCTTAGTACTGACACTTCTGTCAGTACTTCCTAAACCAAGCAAGTGTTCAGGCTGTTATTCCATGGCTTAAGCACCTTGGTCCTTGAATAGAGTCCCAATTCATTCAGGGTTATATTCTCTTGTATACCCTTGTTTGGAGGTTGATCTGAATAATTTCTGTGCAGGTAAAACAACAACTTATTATCACTGACGTGTGGTGGGATTCTAGATGCCTGTGAGGAAGATTTCTCTGTGGACTATAGGTCTCACAAGTCTGAAACCCTCAGTGTGACATGCGGGCTGTCACAGACATCTGCCTCAGCTGGTGTTACTGTTGTAGTTGAAGCCTGGTGCTTGACTTGTTCTCTCTCACAAGCTTAGGGTGCTGTAATGCTTTTCTCAAGTGTTTTAGAAACCGAACACCATCAATGGAGCCTGTTCCTGTGCTCTCCTTATCTGAGCTGAGCTGCCATGCACAAGTGCAGTAACACTCCTACAGTCTCTTCAAAAATTAATACTAAGCAACACAAAGAAAAAACTTAAAAAGTGATCACCAAAAATTGCGTTAGATAGCTAACTAGGTCAATGCATCCCCAAAGACAGATACAGACAGACGATCCACATGCATTGCATCTTGACTGGTTCCAAGGTGAAATCTACATTTGTATGAAAAGCTTTTTAGTCAAAACAGGAGTCACAAATTAATCCCCAATGCATGTTTGAAGTACAGACTTGCTGAATCATGAGCTCTGGGGAATGCTTGTTGTCATATAGCTTTTAGCTGGTTCATGTTTTCTTCATTTCTTTAACCTGTTTTTATTACTTGTTGAGATCTACCTTTGTCTTTTGATTTCTTTAATTCTCGTGGTACTTTATGGGGATTGGTACTTCTTGTTTCCTCTACTGTTTCAATAACAATGGCTAATGAATTGGTATCTACAAGGAATGCTTAGGAAAGATTGAACTGAGACTTGCTGCTTGCAGCTGCAGGTTTTGCTGTACTTTAGGGAAATCAGAACTTGAAATTTTGCCCATGCTTACTTTTGGTCTGTATCTGTCATGTCAGCCTGCCTTAAATGAATTTTCTTTTCTTCTATAGCTTATTTACTAAGGATGTCCACATCCAGAAGGATACAGAGTCTTGTGCATTAGTCCTTGGAAACAATGTCCTAAACTTTGCCTATATGTTAGCAGGAAGTTGTGATCATTTCTGGGATTAGGATGGATTTTTGATACTTTCTGTGATAGCATTATGTCATCAGGTAACATTTTCAGTAAAATAATTTCCATTTAGTGTAGTGCATCATTTGTGAATGAGTGACGCAGTGGTGCATCTCAGCAATATCCTACTCTGAGTTCATGTACTTTCCAAAAGATCAATCTGGGCACTTTGCACATGCTATGACATTGTTGCCATACTGGCATGAAAAACAAATTTGGGCTTGTAAAAGCCACAGCTGAAGTTTATCCAGTAATTCTGAGAATCTACAATATTAGCGTGAACAACCAGGCTCTGAAAAAGAGCAGGGAGAAGGGAAGTGCTTTTCCCTTGTTAAAAGTGTTTTAATGACACTGGTTTTCTCCCTCCCCCCCAAGGATAAGTCATTAATGAATCTTTCTATTCAGACCTTTTTGGGCTACCCATGTCTAGAAGGATTTGTTACTTCTGAGTCAAGCAAGACCATCAGATGCACTTCTTTGGTATACCTGGAAGAGATGCCTGAAATGTTCATTCTGAGTACATATCTGTATATATTTCCAGGTTAAATTTACTTTTCTTCAATTCTTGAAACTGAGTATGTCCACTGAGTGTAAGAAAAATTCTTTTAAAATACAGTCTATGCGATTTTTTTTCTCTATTTTGTATATAAAACATGAAGTACACTTTAAGAAGCAACTGAATTATTTGTATAGTTCATTCTGAAAAGTCTTGCATTATTCACTTTTTTCTTTGATGCCAGACTGCTGGTGGTGCTGCTTTTTGAGAAAGCAAGAGCAAGCAAAAAATAAACATTTGTTCTCCTCTTATTAACTGAAAAGTTGTTGTCATGCTGTAATTAATTTTGGTTTTCTGCTTTTTAGTATCCCCATTTCTTTGATACTTGCCTTCCAGCATATACCAAATGTGAACAGCCAGAAGTCACTGTTTCAGTGACAGATTAATGTGTTTATTGCCTTCTTAAATATTTATTTCCATCCTTGTAAAATAAGGGAAGATGGTGGAGACGCAGATGTTAGACCTGTGTCACAGTGCTTGAGATTGGAATAATTTAAATTGTTTTTAGTGTAAAGACTTTTCTTTACTTGTTTAAAAGTTACACAATGCATTTGTGGAAAATTTA
Source organism: Haliaeetus albicilla (assembly GCF_947461875.1). Lineage (NCBI taxonomy): Eukaryota > Metazoa > Chordata > Aves > Accipitriformes > Accipitridae > Haliaeetus > Haliaeetus albicilla. Next base: position 16,471,991 of record NC_091496.1, read on the forward strand.
CAATCTATACAATCCTTCCAGTTGGTCTTTCTGATGTAATGTCACAGGGAGTTACTGTCGTTGGTGAATTTTGAGATTATAAAACAAATACCTGGCCTTCAGGAGGAACAAAGTGTAAGTAGAGTGTGGTGTTAGGAAGGATGTTAAGAGGCTTGATTTACATGATGAAATTGGATAACAAATGCTGAGTTAGGGGATTGTTCTCCTAAGGCAGTACGTATTGGTAGAGCTTCATGGGCTGAAGAGTCAGGATGGTTCAGTGTCACCTTGCACAGAAGAAAGGGTATGCTGGCGCTCATTTTGTATGCTGGTAGTCTGAAATGTTTACTTAAATGTTGATGTCTCTTTTCTAGACAGAACTATATGTTTTTGCCATTGTTATGTCACTTTTGAGACCTTCTCTCTACTTGGGGCCCGGGAATAAGTGTGTCACACAGGTGACATTTGTGATCATTGTCTTTGTCCACTGAGAATAGAGAAGCCTCCTGTTTTAAATCAATGTCATTGCAATACTATCTATCAGACATGAATGGTGAAGTGAAATACTGTTCTTCTCAATCACAGAATTGAGTTGCTGTCCTTTACTGAGAAAGGTCTCTTGTTTAAAATCTGAATTCTTATATTGTAGCACAGGGGGATGACATTACTTTAATTTCTTACAGACTTATGCTCACAAGTTAGTTTACAGAGTGAATTATCTGGAAGAATCAATGTAAAAAAAAAAATCTTCAGCCTCTCTTCTAATATAAATGGCATCTTGTATCACATTTTTGGAGGCTTGCGCTTCCTCCATACAATACTATTTCTCTGTTGCTGTGATGGATACTGGTGAAAAATTTGAGCACATGTGAGTGAGCTGTGTGGCAGAGGGTCGCTGGGTGTTTTTGAGGTAAACACTTGGCTTCACAGCGGCATAGGACAGCACCCTTGCTGCAGACCATCTGTAGCGAGCACAGAAGAAAGAGCAGTCGCCTGACTCAGCTGCAAAGCTTCCAGGCGCTAGAGCCAGATCTACCCTTCTGTGTCCTTCTCGAATAAGGGCAACGTGCTGATCTCCTTTCCTGGTGTGTGTGTGGGTTCACCCCTCTGCATCTGGTCCTCTCCCACAAGCTTCCGCCTCCCCAGCTCATTTTGTAGAGGCTGTTGGGGTTTTTTTAATATAAGGTGTTTCTTGCTGATAGAAATGTCACTCAGTCCCACATCTTTGCTGCTTCTCCTGTTGTCCATTGTGGGTGGTGAGTTACAGCCTAGCCTCAGTATTTCTCAGGGGAAACTTGTGTGCTTTCCTTTAATGATAAGTGATACTGGACCACTTCCATTTTCATATGTTATTTTAAAGCTGCAGAATGTAGCGTGTAGTGTTCCTGCAAAATGCCCCATTCAGTCACCTGGGTTTCACTGTCACCTAGATCACCTTGTCAGCCAGCTGCTGCCCACGATACACAGAGTGACACAAGCAGAAACAGCTGCTGGCAGACGTTCCCACATCTGGACTGAAAGTGAAAGAGCCAGCATTCCTGTTCAGAGGTCTGCAACTCCTCTGGAGGTGACAGCTGTAAATGTCCTGATGGACTTGGAGTCAATGTGGGAGAGATCGGTTGTATTTTTGTGGCACAAGTAGACATTTTCTTCTAAGCCCTCTCATCTGACAGCAGCAAATTGTTTTCTTCAAAACTACCTCTTGAGAAGTTTGGAGGTTTTTTTTTCTTTCAGTAAATTACAGCTAGACTCACAACCACAGGTTTCTGCTTTCCTTTGTCCCAGTTCAGTCCTGGCTCTTGCTCAGCTTCTTTAAATGTCATGGCTTTTTCTTAATACTGCAAAGGTTGGTTTGAAATATGGAAAAACTTAAAAGAATGTAATTTTTAGTCAGCTGCTATCAATTGAGCTTATCATTATCTAAAGCCGATACAAAATCCCCTTTCCTGTGGTGTTTCTAAGCAACCGGCACCAACCTGGTGAGGGAATTGTGAGACGCGCAGGAGCTGAGACCTCACCGACTGCTGTGAAATGGCCAGCAGTGTTCGCAGGGCAAGGCTGGGAAGGAGGAGGTGAGCTGGGATACTGCAGGTGACTGCGAGAACAGGACACCTGCCTTGAGACTTGCATTCAAATGGTCAGAAGGTATGTGCACGTCGGTCCAAAGAAAAGCTAGTGTTGTCATTGAACAGCAGAAAGTAAAGTAATTTGTATTTGATGTGAAGGCTTGTATCGAAACTATTAAATTTAAAATGCACTTCAATAGTGGCCTTCTCTGAAGTTGGAAGTACGGAGACACATTGCAGTAACATTGATAAGTTAACTCTCCAGTGTTCACATTGCCATTGGCTTAATAACAATAATGTGTACCTAAATTTGTTCTGAAAGGAAGTTCCTGATGGACAAGGTTTGGTTTTTATTTGAATTGAAAGCATACTTTTAGTTTCCAACAACTTTCAGTAGCAACATGGTAAACACTTCTTTAAACGGATTTTAAAAATTAAAAGCCAATTTATTCAACCTTTCCCTACCTCTTTTGATGAATCTATTCTAAAACTGGAAATTCTTTCTCACTTGTTGTGTGTTGGTTGTCCCTGAAAATCCAGAATACAAGAAGAGGGCATAGAACATAACCAGCTCTCAGAACTTGCCTTTATTTTTCCCCTGCTCCCACTCCAACCACCATGTTTTTTATCATTATTTACTAAGCTTGTCTAGTAAAAAGATGTACATCCCTACTGGAGGGAATAGGACCTTACAATTTTGTTGAGGAAAAAATCTATTCTGCAGAAAAAAAAAATCTTCTGTTTATTGTCAAAAGCTATCAACAAGAGCAGTAAAGGACCTGAGGTGACTCTCAGTTTTTAGGCTGAACTTGAAAAACTAGTAATGAGGCAGGGGGCTGAGGGGAAAGACAGGAAAAAGAATAAGACTCAAACCTATAGGGAGCTGCCACATGATTAAATACATTGTGCTAGTGTTACAAAATACTGAATTAATTTTGTCCTGTATTTCTTCTAAATTAATTTTAAATAAAACCTGATAGTTCACAGGAGCAGCTTATATTGCTTTTTTTCTAGCATGGTTTTATGCAGAACCATTCCAGTTGCTGTCAGCTACTAAAAGATACATTGACTATATCTGCCTCAGCATTTTGCCTCCAAACAGCAGCGTAGCTCTGTGGTGAGTCTCTTCGCATCTCCTGTCACCACCCTCATGTACTCTTTGGTCAGATTGCAAAGTGGTGTTAGTACCCATGGGGTAACTTCCTTCAGGGGTAATTAAACAGAGGTCCACTCCAGGGATGCATTCAGTGTGCTCAGACTTTTTTGGAGATGTGAAGGTTCAAATCAATGATGGAGTCTCAGGGCAGGTTCTAACAGCCATGCGTGGCAATGTTCTGCCTAGGGGACCAGGCTAAATCTAGTCTGACATAAAACCTACAAATCACGTGTCGTGTGCGTCTAGGGACCTCCGCTTCAAATGACTTCGACCTGGTGATCCCTGCCTACTGCACTGCCTTACTTGCCGAGATGCACGTAGTTGTACTGCTTCCTAAACTGCATATTGCCCAGAGGAATTAATTTCCTTCACAAATGAGTGAGCTTCTGTGTTAAAATACATTGTATAACTTAACGTACAGGCATACTGTTAAATGTAAAGATAATTGGGTGGGGGGGCTTATGTGTATCCTCCCCTTACCCCAGTCAAAGTTAGCACTTCTCCAAGGAGGGGAGGACTTCATAGTATTTTCTGTCCTTAAGGAAACTACTTTCCTTTGTGGTGGAATTGATCTCAAAGTTACCATGCTATGGCCAGACTTTTCTTGTAGCTTGCACTTAGTGTATTATACTAAGTATGAATTTATAGTTGAGTAATTTTTGGTAATGCAAATGATTCATTTGTGTTTTAGTGTGTCAGATGCGGAGATCAAGTCAGATGGCTGTTGTGTCTCAGCGTTACTCTGCAAGTTTTACTATATTTGATCTTGAACATCCACCATTCCCTTTAGATGAATGTTAGGTACTTGAATGACGATTCCTGCATGCAGTCGTAGGCTGGTAATTATCTCTGGCAAAACACTTGCAGAAATCAGTTTATGACTGCAGGCATACTTTGCTTTTTCCTTCTCTATCAGTGTTTCTATGAAAAATGATCATTGTCTAGCATATGTTACCCTAGTGCTGTCCAAAATGGAAAACTTCCTCTGTTTGTCTGGTTGCCTAAAGTCAGTCTGAGAGTGTGAACTCATCAAAGGTGGTGTCATTTCTATGTTGTAAACTTGATTTTATATTTGCCTTTTTTTTCCCATGTGCTGTAGTTAGGCAAGTCATTCTTACCTCCACTCTCCACTTTCTCCCATGCTTGCCTGCTGGTGTCTTCATTGTAGCTGTGTAGGTGCAGAATGCATATAGGTGTATATAGGTGGAGAATGTATAAAGATGTGTATAGATGGAGAATGGAACTGAATTAGCTTCTCAGATTAGCTTTGCAGCCTGCATGATCAGCAGTAGCAGTTTCTCTCAGTGACTAAGTGGCAGCTCAGAGAAAGCCAGCAAATACAAGGTCAGTGAATGGAGATATTTGGAAATCCACCCTGAAACGTAGGTGGCCTAAACACTCCAGCTTTCTTCCAGCTTTGCTCTCCCTCTGTTTTTGTTTACAAGTTTCCCCCGGACTTCCTTCCCAAGAATTTTTCCTTTCAGCCTGCTTAATAGGTTGGTGACAGGTGGCAGAAGGCACAGTTGGGCAATGATGCTCTTACTGAGAAACATGAAAATATTTTCCTGGTATCCATATAAAGATGCAGATGCTTCTTATATCTGACGCTGAAAATTAACTTTCATTGTTTCCTGACTCAATCCAGTGCCAACCAGACTGCTGTAACTCATGATAGTGTGAAGCAGTTTTGATGATGCCTTCAGGTTCATCAGTCTCTGCAGCCTGACAAATTCTAAATGCAGTAATTGCCCCCTCTCTTTTTTTGGGTAAACAAGAGGTAGGAATTGATACTATTTCTGGTTTTTAGTGCTTATCCTTGAAACATCTGTTTTTCATAACAACTTGTTTTGCCTCTGGAAAGTAGTTAAAAATCCTGGAAGAGCGAGTAGCTCGTGTGCATTAGAGAGGACCTGCATGTCTGGGTAAAATTCTGCCCCTTCTCTGTGCCACAGCCAATCTTTCTGGCTGATCACGGGAGGGAAATCTGCAGTTTGCCCTGAAGCCAGGAAGGTTACCTGAAATTCCAGCTATGCTGGTGATATTTTTTTTCCTCAAATCTAGGAAAACCAGGAGCTCCTGGGGAACTGAAATGCTATTCAGTAACCACTAGTTGTCTGAGTACGTACTTCCACTGGGATGTTGTCAATTGTCATGTGAAGTTTGTCTTGCATCATGTTTGACTTTAGGTAGTGCACATGTGCTTCTGAAGCCCTAGGTAAAGATTCATGTTAGTCCTAAAAACAGCTTCTTCCCTTAATGCAGTTTAGGCTCTTACTGCCTTTAAGAAAGGAATTTAAGTCATTTTTCTGAAATTGTGTTACAACTGAGAATGCCTGCTGTGTTTATGCAAGTCATAAAGTTAAAGTTGAAACCTTAAAAATGTCAACAAGGTGGTAATGCAGATGGTTTTTCTCCGGTATTATTTCTTAACTCCAGCAGATTTGGCTTGGAAGCTGAGCAGACCAAAAATATTTAAATAGCTTGTTCTAACAGCATCTTCCACGTGTAACTATTAGTCTAACGTGAGTTTTCTTGTATATGTTACATATATATTTACTGATTTTGCTCTATGTGCCCTGGTGCTGCCATAGTTGCTGATTCTGTTTCTGTCATTGCTCTTTTGTCTCCCTGCAAAAATGAGCATTAGCAACTGACATTAGGAAGAAGCTGAATGTAAATTGTTCCCATGCAGCATCTTTAGGGACAGCTGGGATGATCTGAAAGCAGGTTGCTGGCACAGATATATAGACCCAGGGACATAGCTTCAGGGAGTTAGTAGTGCCTACAAAACCCAAAGAATCTTAAGTTTGTTTTTAGTAGATGGTTATGTTGATTCTATTAAAATAGTGATTTTCTGTTATAGTCTGTAAGGTCTAGGTAGACCAGCTCAAAGGAAGGGACTGTTTTGGTGCCAATCCAGTTTTTACTTATTTTTTATTTAGCCTTCATTTAGTGGCTAGGGCATGTTCCCTTGTGTTCTTCAGTGTTGCAGGGCAGTTTGAGTTTCACAGTGTTTTTTGCCCTTGTTCAGAGCTGAAAACCAAAGTACCTGTGCACAGGCTAGGCTGAGCCCTGAGTTGGGAGCTTCCATTCCTTAATATAGTATGTACGTGAATCAAAACTGTGTCTGTCCTAGATGATCTTCCAGTAAAGAAACAGTTGTGCCCTCTACCAAAACCCAGTGTTTGATGTGGCCTTGGGGGTCTGCAGCAGCACAGCTATTGCCTGCAGGCAGGACCTTTGCACTAAGCCCCGCGGTACCTAGCAGGTGACAGTGGTGGGAAGGGGCGAGGACAGCTGTTCCTGCTTCCATTGGAAGTACAGCCTTGAGAATACAGTAGTAGGATGGACTCTGCTGGTTTGGCAGTGCTGTCCTTGTACCAGAATAATGGGGGAAAAAAACAACCCTTGCCAAACAAAGCAAGTTCAAACAACTCCTGATCCCAAACCTTGCTGGATTTTTGGTAGCATCTCTCCACAAGGGCCTCCTGCCAGCAGAGCAGTGTCTGTCTGAAATTGCATCTCCTCACATTGGGCGGACAGCAATGTGCCGGGGCAGGTCTGTGCTGTGAATGTTACTTAAAACCTACACTTCATCTTTTGGTGTGCAGGTGCTTTCTTAGTGCTTTGTTCCTCTCTAGGAAAATTTAGATGTTATTCCGTGATAAACTGTGTTTCTTTTCACATGATAATGTATCATGGTCTGTGTGGACAGCCAACATTGTGGTCCTGAAGCAGATCACCTTTGTTGAGTGAAGCAGATGTGTACACTCTTCCTTTAAAGTGGGATTTTTTGAGTACAAACGGACCTGTCCTTGCCCAGGGTGTATTTGAGGATCAGTTGATCTTTGTATATCTTCCAGGGAGTGTGCAACAGTGTGACTCCTTGATAGTGACATCAAAAAGTATGTAAAATTTTTTGAAATATTCCAGTTTTCTTGTGAGCTTCGTGTGTTCTCACTGGCTCGCAGGCCAAAGCTTGCTGTGCTTCTTCTCACTACCATGTTGAAACTTGTTTGCTGTTACTCTTAACACTGAAGAAATCCTGATGCTCCTTTTTTATTCTGAGAGAATAATTCTCTTGCAACACATTTAGAAGTGGTATTTTAACATTATTGTTAGTATCTATTGCCAAAGAAAGAAATGCCTGTCTGTTGACATTGAAATGGCAGATCACAGCAGGTGTCTGAGAAATGACTGGTCACTTAAATGCTCAGAATATGGTTGAACTTGGTGATGGAGTGGAAATGTGCCCCTTCAAAATGGCAGCTCTGGTGGGGCTTGGTTCCACCCTTAATGGTTCCATTTTCCTTGTGTTATTTGGGCCACCTTATTTAATTAGGACCAGCTGTAAGCTGCTGCGCAAGAAATACAGGTTAAAAACATGATGTCTGTCCAAAATTTAAAAATTTCTGTTTAAGATTTTAAAACAGATGGAGTTCAGTAGGGGAGCACAAGAGGAAGACTGAGATGCATTGTAAATACTAGTTTTTATATCTATACACCCAGGTTAGTGCTTTCTGAACCATGTCTATCATTTTGATATTGTCCTTTCTTTTAGACGGTGTGTTTTATGCTGATTTTATACTCTCATCAAGTTAAATCTAACTGAAATTCATGAGGAAATCTCTGGGAATTCCTGTATCTTTTTGAAAAATGGGCCTCAGGTCTCTAAATAATTTAATACAATCTTTATCATCTTCCTTTCTATCCGCTAGATCTGTGAGGTTGCACAGAAGCAATGAAAAGATTCTTGACCTGCATGATTCTATCTTGTAGTGCGTACTTAACTGGGGGAAAAGAGATCAAGCATTATCTTACACTCTACTGGATTTTCAACAGCTTTTTAAAGAATTGCCTTCTAAATTATTTTATATTCATAAAGAAACTGCTAATAAACATTGCATTTAGGCAATGCCATTCTGTCTTCATTATGCTGAAAATGATCAGAAGGATTTCCACTCCGTGTAAGGAAAGCAGCTTGCAGATTAGATATATTCCATAGTATATGAGAGACCTTGAACTGTCCATTATGGAGTATTAATTCTGTTTTCCCTAAAACCAGCATCATGATGCAGGAAGATGCCTTTTGCTTGCTGTTTTGTGCAGCATTATAGTGTGTTGGTTTTGTTTGGGTTTTTTTGTTGTTTTTTGTTGTTTTTTTTTTTAAATTCCATTTCATCTAGGAGCCTTTGTTCACAAAGTTAGTCACAGCTGATGATAAGGGACATCTCTGTGTCAAGTTTGGAAATTACTTTTAAAAAATGATTTAATGAAAGCAAGGTCTGCAGTATGTTCTCCTATTAACAGGCAAAAAATATTTCAGCTTTACAAACAATTGTACATAGATCCAGCTACTTACTGTCAGTCTCACTGACACTAGCAAAAATTACTCTTGAGGAACTCGAGAAGTTTATGCAGAGGCAGTCTCTGTCTCTGGAAACCAGTAAGACTTTACTTCATGGTGAAGATATGTTAAAAACAGTCTGTGCATCTTGCTGGAGGAGTTTTGTTGCTAACACTGACAGCATTATAAAATGAATCAAAAGAGGTTACTAATCTGATTCTCCATAGGCTTTCTTCTTTGTGCAAATAGAAGTAAGCTGTTTCCATGCTGGTTTTGTGTTGATGCTAATGATTATATCTGATACAAAATTGTGAAGAATCATACTTTATTGTGAAGTACTTCATGTCTGAAACTCCAGAGTGGCTGGGACATACAAATTCACATAGGCTGTATGTGAATCCTCCAGAAATTGGAAGATTTGAAAACTGTAATGAACATCAGCTTTTCATAATCTTCAGTTCTTGTGATAAAAACACTTCTTAGGATCATAGCCCAAGATATTATTATTTGTTCTCTGCATAGCCCAAGAGATTATTATCTGTTCTCTGCATTTTTATATTGTAAATCATTACTAGTTCAGCCAGTAGATAATGCTTAAGCAGGTGGTTGATTTGGAATCACTGCTCCAGCAAGATATAATCTGCAGTAGCAAAAATTTGGCCCTTTGTCCCTGTCTTCTGGACCACAGACAAGAACCATACGTCTACTGCACTGTGGATTTTTCACACTTTGGTAAAAATGGCCATGCTGTGTCAGACAAAGGCCATCTCACCACTGTTTCTGTCTTTATAGTGGCCAACGGATGGTGAATCATAACTATGTTTTGATTTTGCTTCTGACATTTTATACAGGCCTTTTTCTGTCTTATTTTGAAACAACCATGTTCTCTACTCACCTTCATTGTGCCACTTTTGATTTTATGAAACTTTTGTAATACTCCCAACTCCTAATCTTTTTTTTCCTGCGGCTTGAAGGAGAGTGTACTGGATTTGTTGCTTTCATCTGTAGCTAAAGCAGAGGCCTATTATGCTAATAAAGGCAGAATCACCCTAAAGAGACTGTTAATATTAGCTTGTTGTGAATCCAGACATAAGTACACTAATACAGTATAACTGTATGTGCATTTTAGTACCCAGGGGCCCAGTAAAAATAGTATTACTACTGCTGCATGTTGGAACCCTTCCATTAATTTGATTGTTCTTTTTGCCTTTTTCTTAATCTTTCCCCTTTTCTACCATATTCCTTTTTTTTGATACGAGGGTGAGAAAGCAAAGGGGACCAGAACTGCACACAGCTCTTAAGAATCATGGAATGATTTGGGTTGGAAGGGACCTTTAAAGATCGTCTAGTTCCAACCCCCCTGCCCTGGGCAGGGACACCTTCCACTAGACCAGGTTGCTCAAAGCCCCATCCAACCTGGCCTTGAACACTTCCAGGGATGGGGCATCCACGTCCTCTCTGGGCAACCTGTGCCAGCACCTCACCACCCTCACAGTAAAGAATGTCTTCCTTATATCCAGTCTAATCTACTCTATTTTAGTTTACAGCCATTACCTCTTGTCCTATCGCTACAGACCCTGGTAAAAAGTCTCTCCCCATCTATCTTATAAGCTCCCTTTATATATTGAAAGGCTGAAATAAGCTCTCCCTTACTGTCATGTCATATTTCATACCAGTTAGGGGAGTTGTCAACTGAGTATTTTACACTTGCTGATTTCAATATTGATTTGTATTCTCTGCAGAGGTTATAAATTCAGGGTAAAAGCTGTCAGTCTAGTGTGACTGACAGGTTCTTGATAAATAAAACCTAGGACTGAAGTTGCAAAAAGGGGTGGAGCTGCTGTTGGTGGTATGGAGATGGCTGAGTTTTACAGGGTCTGTATGTAAGGATGCTTTTCAGTCACTGTTCCTTAAGATAACTGCGAAAATAGTACTATTAATACATATTGGAAAGCCAGTAAGGTTTAAATAGAAGTAGAATGAAGTGCACTATCATATAGTGTCATGATAGTCTGTTAATTCCTAATATCCGGTTTGATTTTTTTTTTTGACTACCATGAAGTACCAAATTTACTTTTTCATTATTACTGGTTGTAATAACCAGTACCAGCACAAATCTTAGAGTGATGTGGGTTTCATGTAAGAATCATGTAGATGACCTCTGAAGGTTGTCTAATCCAATCCCTAATCAAAGCAGGACAAGTCAGAGCAGGTTACTCAGGAACTTTTTCAGTGAAGTTTTGACCATGGCCTGTCTGCATATCTCTTTCTATGGTTAACCACTTCCATGGTACAAAATAAACAGACTTCACATCTGGTCCAAATTTTCTGCGTTCCAACTTTTCTGTTGCCTTTTGTCCTACCCCTGCACACCTCTGAGGAGCCTGGTTCTGTCTTCTCTTTGGCCCTCTGCTAGGTAGCTGTAGACAGCAGAGGCTTTTCCCTTTACCTTCTCTTTTAAAGCTGAACAATCCCAGTTGTTTCAGCGTCTCCTCCTATGTCATGTGCTCCAGCCCCGTCCACCTCGGTGGTTCTCCTCCAGACTCATGCAGCAAGGTGGTGTGTGCTCGAGCTGTGTGTCTCACAAGTGCTGGGTGGAGGGGAAGAACTGCCTCCTTGACCTGCTGGCAATGCTCCTGCTCCTCCTCCCAGGATATGGTCAGCCTTCTCTGCTGAAAAACTTGCTGATGTTGAGTGGTAATGGTTGTCTTAGAGCCCTTTGTGTTTGTGATAGAAGATGATTAATACTAAAATGTAGAAAATGAGCTAGTACTTTTAGATAAGGTATGATCTTACGCTGCAGTTCAGTGAAGTGCTTAAATGTTTATCTGTCCTGTCTTCAGTGGAACTCAACTTTGTGCTCAAGTTTAAATGCTTCAGTTTAAAAAATATAAAAATGTTGAAGCAGTTTCTTAAGACTTAATATTTTTAGCTTCAAACTGGTCTACTGTGCTGTCTGTCATCTATACTTCCACTGATGGTGCCATCTTGTTGTTAGGAAGCCAAAGTTAAAGTACGTTGACTTTAACCTACAGTGACTTCTGATTTTGCTCCTCTCTGGTAGTTTTGGAACCCAGCTGAGCTGTGCTAAAATGATACTGATTTTGAAACAGGTTTTTAAAATCTGTTTAAATGTGGACCTCATCTCTAATTTAACTTTTTTCCTTACTTTTATTTTTAATGAAGCTCTTACGCTAATGGCATCTGAATTTTAAAAAGTGAGAGGAATTTTTTAGGCCCCCTAAATAAATTGGTTTTTAAGGAGGTGGTCTAAACTAAATGTGCTATTAAAAAAGTAAAAAAAAAAAAGTGAACATGCAACAGATTGTATCCTTAAGTTCCCATGGAGACTTTCACAGACCTCCAGGCTCCTTTCTCAGTTCTATTAAATTTTGCTTTTTTTTCCCCTTACCTCCTGGGAATGTGTCCCTGTGTCTCATTCTTTTGGAGTGCAAGGAGTATAGAAATCTATTTTCACTGTTAAACTACTGGCTTAGGGCAGGACCAGGGTTATTTCATTTGGAAACAAGGGCTGGAGGGGGAGAAAATAATATCACTAAAGTAAGTTTTTTGCCAGAAAAAAATTGAAAAAAATGTAAGGCTTGAAGTGTGTTCCCCAGGAAATAAAATACAATATCTGTACGGGTGTTAATAAACAGCTGGGAAGATCAGCTTGAGAGTAGGTTACTGGCTGGGTTGGGGGGAACTCTGAGTCATCAGCTTTTTTGGTGCTTTTTTTAATTGAAAAACAACAGCAACAATACCAACACTCATACACACACAAAAAGGCACTCTTCAAACTGCCCTGATTGCAATTTTCTTTTGTCTTTCCTCAACTTAAAATGAAAGAAAAAAAGCTTTCTAATTCCAGATTGCTAAATGCTCTGCACTTCATTATTTAATGAGTGTGGAGTGGGAAGCTCTTCAGGCTGTTACAACACTTGGCTTATTTTGGTTGTGCCTGCGTAATGCTAGCTACATCATCTTATCTTTCCTCATCTGTTTTCTCAAGTTTTAAGTGAGGCTCACATTACTGTTTCCTATGTAAAGTGGTTCTAGAGCAGACCATGAAAAGAAATGTTTGTTTGCTAAAACCACATTACAGGCTGCAAGTATGCACAAGTCCACCTTAATACTTATTGCTTTATTTCTAAGGTATATGCCACAGCTACAAGGAAAGCACAATGTGATCCTTGCTTTTCTCCATCCCTACCCATTTTCCTATCAAAGAAACAGGTAAACCTCCCCCTCCCTCATTCCTCCACTCCACAGGTCTGACAGTACCACACTGGGGTCCGTCTTCTACCTGTGTGGACTCTTGTTGGTCATTGTGGCTGCTTCTTTCAGCTCCCGCTGGCATCATGTAAACGGCCACACTTCTCTGTTATCTGTTTTGTCATGGTTTCTCCAATTTTAAAGGACTTCACTACAAGTGGTTTGTTTTCTATAAAGGACATGTCATACAGAGCCAAAATGCACTCCTTTTTTTGCTTCCCTACTGCCACTGCTTCTTGTCCTATTCCAAGGTATTCTTAACTGCTGGTGCCTTTGTGCAAGTACTCAGTCATATAGATTTTCCATCGCCAAAGCTTTATATCAAAGAATGTGGTATCAACAAAAAGATATATTTTTTTTTCCTTTTACAGATAAAAGAAAATTGCTTTGTTTTCAGGATTCCCAAAAGACCAACTCAACTTGCTGTCAAAACAAAAAAAATCTTTATTCTTAGTTTCTGTTCTCAGTGTGTGGATTAAAAAGATAATTTAGAGGGACCGCTTATTTGAAATCTAGGTTTCCTGAGCAAACAGAAAAACCCTTTCAGTTCATCTAGGCATGGAAAACCTCTTTGCACTAACCAATTCTCTAGAACCAAAGTGGTTACATCTAATTAGCTTTTATTTGCTTTTAGAGCAGGCTGTCTTGTTATACCACTGCATGTATTTGCTGTGGAAAACTGAAGAGTACTAAGACTCAGTTATTAGGCAAACTGACAGTCTTTTCTCATTCTTGGCTGATGGGGGGCTATGCCATTAAAAAAAAAAAAAAAAAAAAAAAAGACTCAAGCAAGCAACCTTTTGAGCTTTCTCAAAGGATTAGAGAACTATATGAGGTAGGAAGTTTCCTCTAATGCTGGGAGTGGTTCCTCTAATGTTACTGGAAACATTGTGAGACACTGGGGAAGAGCTTGGTACTTAAATAAAATTGTTTTGTATCTTCTCAGGATAAATCATGCAGTTTTGATCTTAAAGCTACGTATGTTTTCTTGTGATTTGGTAAATTCTACAGAAAGGAAAAATGAATGAAGTTGATACTTTCAGAAAATAATCATGTAATAGGCCAGGAGAGGGAAACGGTGTTTGTCTTAGTATATCATTCATATGCAGAAAATAATAGCTAGCTCTGTGTGCTTTAGAGGAGTCTTAGGTGGAGGAATGTTCTGCAGATGATGCAGACAAAGCTGGGTTGGAAGCTGTCATTTTGTAAGGAAAGACAAAATAGAGAAATGGTTCCCATGTCTGTCTTCTGTTATCCAGATCACTAGCACGAAGTTTCTTTTTTTTTGTCCCATTTCTAACTGTAGACCAGTTCTTTGAAGATTTATCTAGATGGAAGAGAGGGTATTGACTGGCATTAGGACAAGAGCAGGTCTGATAAACTAATATGAAGGTTGAGTTTAGTTGATGCTAAACTGATGAGTGACTGTTTTGTTGCTTAGCTAAGCCTGCCTTTTTGAAACAATCCTCTACAGCAAGAACACAAAATGCTGGCAGGAGCCCTACATGGTTTTAAGCTGTTGCTACAAGCTGTTACCTAGATTAGCTGGCAAAAGAATGTTTGATCCTGCAAATTACTTTGGCAGAGCCCAGTCTCTAACTGTAGTTTCCTGGCTGTGAAATTTCACCAGGTATTGTACTAATAATTTGAGGGATGGGGGATCACAAGGTTTCCAGGCATCAGATGTCTGCCTGCATTTGCTGAGGGATTTTTAGGTTGGCTTTTATGTCTACCTACAATATTTTTATTTCCCTGGAAGCGTATGCAGTACATTTTCAGAAGGAGATGCTGACATATCCTTGATACCCATTCTTCTGCTTTTTAGTTTTCATTATTTAAATACCTTTTAAGAACTAGGGTTTGTTTGATTTGTTGTTTCTGAAAAGTTTCTGTTTCTTTTAGTTGGCAGTGGCTCGCACCCAAGCTCCTATGATCACCATACAATCCATTTCACCTACAGGGGAAAAGCAAAATCCCTTACCAGGTGACTCTCAATTTCTAAACCTAACTTACTTGTGGGTTATGCCTAGTAACAAGAAAAACAGCTAAAATATAGGAAGCTGGCATTAAAAGTTTCAGATAACCATTCATAAACTGTAACGTTCGGAAAGCATCACTCGCTTTCCAGAACTAATGATTTGACAAGAACAGCTCCTCCCCTCCTGTTTCGTTCAGCGTAAGCTAATAAGGTTTTTTGGATGTGAAGCCAAACTTCCAAATCCTATTTTTGTCTTTTGCTTATAAGATGAATGTCTAGTTAGGTAGACAGTTTAGACCAGGCTAAGAAAAAGCCAGTTAGACCACAGCAGTCCACTTCCTGTGTCACCACTTCATGTAATGTCACCTTCTACAACAGCAGCATCCTTATTTTTCCATTGCTCTTTATCTGTTGCAGCCATTTTGCACTCTCACTAGAGCAAGCTTCAGCTGCCATTTACTGTAGCATATTTTGAACCCTTGTAAACATATGCATTAAGGAAATTTACTTAATTTACTTTAATAAAGTAATTACGTGAAACCACAGCACAAAAAGTCCAACCAAATCTAGTCTCTTTAAATTAATCATGACATTAGGAGGTCTCATCCTTTTGACTTCATTTTTATTCATAGATTAGAAGAAGGAAAACAAACATATCGGTGGTTTCTCAAGTTCAGATGAAGTGGTTCAAAAGCAGGAATGTTTCTAAATTTCCTAGCTGAAGAGAAAGCAACAGCAATTAAGGCAGAAGTATCACAAACAAAAATTATTGACTTTTGGAGACAAATACCTATTTTTTCCATTGTAAAAATTGCCAAATGTTTCTTTTTTTTTTTTTGTGATGTATCTTTTGCATCATCTGTTTCCCTCTAGCTCTGTGAGTGATTAAATTGCTCCATTTTTTAAAGATTTAACGATTGTATTGTTTTTGTGCTATTTGAATCTATTGTAATAACTAACAGCAGATTTAGTGGTTATCAGAAACTCCTGAATTACAATTTCAGTTTTCAGACTTATTTTCAGAAGAAAAATGTATTTAATTCTGAAAACTTTGGTTACTAATTTTTTTAGTTTAGACTCATTCTCTGTTGTTAACAACCATGTTTTGCCTAGAGTTTTTTATTTTTAAGAAGGTTGTAATATATGAACTCAACAGAAGATGGATGGTAGAATTGATAATAGGAAAATGCAAAAATAGTATAGTCAGTTTTAGGGCTAGATAATTCTAATAAAAAGTCTCACACATTTTCTGTTTTAAAAACAGACACCTTGCAGTCAAAGTCCTTTGAGTTTTTTAGTGGAGTTTGAACAGCTCCTTTAATATTGAGATTAACGATTTCTTTTATTTCTTTCATTCCTTTTATTGGTTTGTAAACCTGAAGGCTGTGAATTTTATGAAAGAAAATCCTTTAATTTTGTGTATGCCTATTGATATGTGCAACTGCCACGGTACAGATTTGGAGCGAAACTTTTAAATCTGATGTGAACCAGTATGATGATTTTTAGCATCATTTTTCTGATACAATTAATCAGAAGTCTGAAAAATTCCAAGTACTTACTGCATTTAGCTGACTGGATGCACCAAAATTCTAAAGTCTAAAGTTCTAATGTAAAGGCCTAAGCTTTGCTACATGGTCTTAAAATTTCTGCAGGGCCCCACTTCAGGCGTACAAACTGATTTGTGTGATGAAATTTTGTTGAGAGTCTCTGAGTCCCTCTGAGTTGCAAGCCGTTGTCTGAGGACAGCTGCTTTAGTTTCTAGCTATTCATTTTAATGCCTTCTTTCCAATTGTTTTGTACAATGGCGTATTGTGAATAGAGTGTTATATAACTTTCATCAAATAGGCGAGTGGATGAGGAATTGTTAAAAACCTTGCATCGGTTCCTTAGGACATTTCTGCTTCATTTCCTAACAGCCCCTCCTGTAGAGTTCCAGCTTATTTGATGAGCATAGTCATTGATGGTGGACTTCAAGGTGGTGGACTGTAGGGTCCTTTGAAGATATAAGATGGATTTTGAACTCCATTAAGGACTTTATAGGAGGTTTATGAAGAACGGAAGATCTCTCATAGGCATTCAGCAGCCTGGGTTCAGGACGGATGCTGCATGACAGTTGCCAGATTAACATTTTTAAGCCCAAAGCCTCCATGCTCAGGTGTGATGCTGAATATGAAAACCTGTTGGTGAATTAAGGTTCGTAGTTACATTTGTTAGTGAATCTTTTTTCTTTGTGGAGCTTGGAGTCAAGGAGAAATCCAAGAGTATGTCTGAGCTCCAAATTGCTCCTAGCTAGCAGTGAGTGCTGGTTTTGTTGTTTTTCCACCGAGGAAATGCCACTTTGACTACTGAACCCTTTGATATACCCAGTGATGTCATGTGTCTTACTTGAGAATATCTTACCAGATATATAAATTGGTCTATTTATCCATCAGTTGATTTTACTCGAGTCATTTTGAAGGTAGAGATGTGGCTATATGGCAGGGCAGGTGGGACTGTGTACTGTCTGAATGTTAATGTTACTTGAAAACCAGCTGAAAAATTTGTCAGATTGCATTCTGCTGTTAATAACAAAGAAGCAAAGTTAAGTGATGATACAATTGAGAAGTGAATTAGAAACACCATAATGTTTAAATGAAAATAAGTTTTTCTTAGGGAGGTCTGATTATCTTCCAATGAAGAAAATGTTATGTAAACTCCCTTCTTGAGTTCCACTCTTGAAACTGTTCACAGATTGCCAGCCTTCTGAAGTTGAAACTCTTTGCATGTAAAGTATTCTTAACTAACAGACCCGTATAGGTTTTTGTACTGAATCAATACATTTAATGTTTTCTGTATTTTCAGGAAAGACTTTGAAAATGTAAAAACATAGCTCTTCTTCACGTCTGTCTTTTTTTCTTTTTTTTTTTTAAATGGCAACTATTTGGACTTACACATATTGTGGTCTATATTAGGTGTTCTGAGTGGGTATTCCAGATGTGGTAAGAGGTATAAAACATAGAATTTTTCACCAGACTATGTTCTGCCCTAAACACCACTCTGGGCAGAAAGAAATTCAAGTGAATAATGGAGTCAAGTATTTTAAATTTTTGCCTGACATCATATAGCTTTCTGTATTACTTTTTTTTTTTATAGGATACTTTGAAAATTTAAAGTTAATAGAGAAGAAAACTTTCTCTGTTTGCCAGAAATTTTTAGTTTTGTCTTCATTGACAAACTGTTTTCTACTTTTTGAATGCAGCCTCATACCATTGCTACCAAAGGTATGGAAAAAATTTAATTTATGCTCCCTCTGCTGGCCTTAGCTGTGCAAAATAGATCTATCCCATACCTCCAAAGTACCCACACTTGCAACTGGTTTGTGGAAATTGGGTCTTTGGGGACTGGGGAGAACACTTTGCATGATCCAGATCTGAGCACTGAGTAATGGCATTTCTGAAATAACCTCTCAATAACAGTGGGAGCTTTTAGAAAGGAAACAACAGTGATATTTTGTGATAACTTTGAGTACATTCATTTGCAGCAGATGTGCAGTCTTTTAGTATGATATGGGAGACCTGTACATTTGCCACCAGTAGTATACGCTGTGTACATAAATTGTTTCCTTTTTTGCCTGGGCTTCCTGAAAATCATCTTTGTACTACAGTGCAGAAAAGCAGAACTGAAATGATAATGTTGTTCAAAAATAAAATAATCCAAGTTTGTTTGAAACTAAGGTACAATGCCTGGGAACGTTGTCTTGATAGCGATCACTTAAGAACTATTACGTATTCTTTTGTTGTTGTGTTTGTTTTTTTTTTAAGCTGGACCTGTGATCTGCAGAATGCTAACATATCCTCCAACTCGAAGAGCCTTAATTGTGGGTTGTGGTCTGCAGATGTTTCAACAACTGTCAGGGATTAACACCGTCATGTATGTATTTACTGCTTGCTTCTCTTTATAAAGTGTAAGAAAAAGACAATTAGACCAGTAGCAGTTGTAGATGGACTTCTGGACAAAATCTGAAATGTGAAAAATTGAGTGTGAGAGCTGGAATGCTAGTTTGAAATCCAGATATTGACATATTTGGCGTCTCAGAAAATTGGTACAAGAGGGTGTTAGTATAAGGGCAGACATTTATATAGAAATGAGAATGCAAACTGTACTCTGGGAGATGCATTATTATATGTTAGGGTTTATAGTCAAAGCTATGTATGTCTAGACAACAAAGTACACTTACAGTTTGAATTTGTGTGCAAATAGATCAAAATACAGTGAGGGTTGGACTGTTGACCATGTAAACAAGATGGAAAATTACTGTGAAGTGCTAAAGGAAGTAAGATGCTGAGGGAAGAAGCATTTTGTGTTATTACATGGTTCTGTTACGTGTATGAAGACTCAGTAAATTTAGAAGTGAGTAACAATATATTGGGTTTCCTGATAAGCTGTCAGCTCACAAGAGGAGTAGCTCTTGACAAATGTGCAGCGCACAAGACCTAGTTTAAGATGAAGTTACTGTTAAGCTACCCTACAAGAGTAACCAAAATTTCCATGTTGTTTTAAGAGCAAGTGTAAAATATATTGCAGTAACATCTTATGGAGAGAACTATGCCTAAGGGAGCAAACTTGTTAGGAAATTGTTGAAAGGAACAGCTAAAAGGATAAAGCTTTTAGTGGTATCAAGAGCTACCATATTAAATGTTAGAGTCAATATCTGCCATCTATCACAAGGGGGGAAAAACCCCCAAACTCAGTGTTGTTAAACTGCAAAGGAGGGAAATCTGTAATAGGTAAAGAGACACTTTATAAAGTAGGAATTGTAACCAAATGTGGGAAACATTTGGATGCAAAACTGGTAAGTTGTGTGTGAAAACCAGAAGACAGGCACAGAAAGAGCTTTGAGAAATTCTTCAGGCACATCAGAAGCAAGAGAACTAATAGTCTCCAGGCCCAGGAAAGGATCAAGATGTGAGAACACTAGCAGAAGATAAATCTTTAGCAGCAAATCTTACAAAGACTTTTTTTGCATTGGTGTTAATTATAGAGGGTATATGAAGCTTCCTGCACTGGAGCTTACTTAAGATGTCTCAGATGGTCTCTTTCAAATTCAAGTGTTAGGGGAAGAACTATTAGAACAAGCTGATTAAAATGAATAATAACAAATTGCCTGGACTAATCAGGGTACACCTAACAGGTCTGGAGTAATTGGAATACATAATCACTGAGTTTGGAAATGCAGCATAATCTACATGAAGGTTGTCCTGGTTTTGGCTGGGATAGAGTTAATCCGGCTGGGGTTAAACCATGACAAGGCTACAGCCCAGGAAGTTTTATTTCTGTCCTTATCAAAATTAAACAAAATTGTCATAGAGTCAAATGAGAAGTTGTATGTTTATAAACACGAAAAATGAACATGTACATGGAGAATATAAAATAGTAAAGAAGAGCCAACATGATTGTTGTAGACAGATTGTAGCTTGCAAATTGGTTGGATGCGAGTTCATGGTCATGTTAGAACTATACATCCTGTATGAACTAACCATCCTACTCTGTGACAGCTGCTGCCAAAGTTTCCTGGAGAAACCAGATGGTTACAAAACTAAGAGAAAAGGCCTCTCAGGTTAATAACCTTCTAAGATAGGGAAAAAACCAATAAGAATGAAAGATCAGTTATCACAAGCCAAGAGTAGACTCCTGCAGGGATCTATGTGGAGTTCTTTTCTGCTTTAATAAGTCTGTGAAAGGGGCTAAACAGCAAAATAACAGCTTGTACGCATACACCACTCATGATACTAAGACCCCCAAATCTGTGAACATGAATAATTGTGAGAAGATAATAGAAGATAACAAATTAATAAAATGGCAAGTGCATTAACTATACAATATTGTACAATAATGCTTGCAGGAGGGAAGTGGCTAAATAACATGCATGGCAGTCTAAATTGTTACTACTCAAAAAAGGGGTCTTGAAGTTGCGTTATAGTTCTCTACAAAGATCTTGATGACATCCATGACCAATCTGGAATAGTACGAACAATTGCAGATGTCCATTCTTTTAGTAAGGATAAACCAGGTTATATATGGGGAAAGAGGTACCTGTATTTGAACAGGGTTGTTAGGACTCTGCAGCTTGCAAAAGAAATGAGTTCAAAGAAATACAAGAGGCATATAAAGCTACTAATGTTATGGAGAAAATGGGGAGAGTATGATTATTCATCATTTCTTATAATACAGGTTTGATGACTCCTAGCTCTTACCCAGCACTAGGTTTAAAATAAACATTTTTTTCATGCAACACATAATTACATAGTGGAACGCATTGCCACAGGACGTTACAGATGCCAAATGTAGAAGTAAGTTTAGAAGATAGTTAGGGAAACTTATATAATAAACATTATTAAAATGTTATTAAACATGATGTGGATGCAACCTCTGGCAAAGAACAGTCATTCTCACATTTTGGCTTTTAATACTTCGGGTTGCCTTATTAGGCTAGAACAAAAAATTGACAGTTCACAAGGTTTATGACACTGGTGGGTTGACTTTGTTTATTTTAAACTTCATACGTTTTAAAATCTCAAACTCCTTTCTGTGTAGGAGGTTTTACAAATAGTTTGGAATTGACCTAATTTGCTTGTGGATGTGTAGGAGGACAGAATTACAACTACAAAACATAGTTGAATCTTAGCTTTAACATAAGAAAATGCCTATAATAAACACATGAAGGCACTGTTGTTAAAAGACTGGCATGTAAACCATTTGCAATATCTAGTATTTTTTTAGTAATCCAGTATAACTGAATTTTTAGTTATCAGGTATGCAAGACAAGCATTATCCTATGAAAGGACACTTTTCAAATAAAAGTAAGCAGCTGTCTGTTGATGGTTTGCTTACATAGATATTGGTGATTGCTTTTTAATGCAGTAATTAAATGGTACCTTAAGGAGTTGTCAGATTGTATTAACTCTCTAAGCACTATTTTCCTCTCCATAATGTTCAGTTGTGTCATTCTAGGATTGCTGTTCTGTTGCAGCAGGAAAACAGGCATTGGTTATGGTTGGAGGTTGTAGCATTGTGTAGACTTCCCTTCAGTAGTTTTGCAAACTCTTACCAAAAAGAGTCACAAAAAATGTTTTGTCGGTGGGTGTTCACTGTAACTTTGGTGCTGCTGTGAATACTCTTTTCTTGGTATACCCCTTTCTAGGCTGTAGGATAAGAGGCTGATGACCCCGACTTGCTATTGCCTGGCTTTCCCTGGCAGAGAATTTAGCCTCTGATTGCCTTCTTTCTTGTTATGTATTTCCGTGGGACTCTTCTAGACTGTGACCAGTTAACTTAACATGGCAGCATCCATGATGGGCCCTGATTTGTTAATCTTCTGGCTTGAGGCTTTCCACTATTTCTGATATAAAAGAATTTGTTAAATCTTGTATTTTACTGTAAGGAAGTGAGGCCATAGGATTGAGTTTGTGTGTGTCTGAAAAACTCATTTTAAAAACCCAACAGAATCAAATCACAAAGCAGGAAAGTGAAATTAAAAGATAAGGAAGCAAACAGTTGTAGAATGATTTAATACTTCCCCAATTTGTATATGCTTTACTGAGTAACTCTTCTATTTAAGAAAACAAAAGTTTGAATCAAAAAGTATGGGTGTTAAAGGTAAGAAATTATATAGAGGAATTTTGCAGGTGTCTAAAAATAATCACCGAGTGTACCCAGCAGTAGAAGAGATCCTAAAAAGCAGAAAAATACCTACAAGAAACACATGGAGACAACGACAAAAATCTGGAGCTTCCATGCTTAAGAGTTCAGAAATCTGTTACATATTTTCTGGTTAAAAATTGGGTATCAGTAGTGAAGCCAATGAGAGCAACAAAGTCCATGTGTAGTTGGTTTTCTTTTGAGGATGGGGAGAGGAAAACTAGAATTTTGTAAGAATTGTTAAGGACTGTGTTCTGTCCATCTCGTCATGCAATAAACTTATCTAGTTTTTGCACAGAAATAGTTTCATATTGTATTTGAATCAGTCATGTATGTGCTTAACATCCAGCTATGAGGAACCAGAAACTGTCATCACAAACAGGATGTTATTGAACTGGTGACAACAGCATGTGGAGCAACCTCTGCATTGAGGAGGTGGATCTAAAAGAGAAGCAAAATGTAAAAATAGGCTAAGGAGATTGTGACTCTCACAGGAACAAATTCGAGCATGATAAATTTAGTCAGTAAAAGAATAAAGCTTGGTGACCTGTTGCTTTGATTCTTTTTTTTTTTTTTTTTCCTAAGAACAAGGGTACCACTGCTGTTTGATAGAGTGCCTGGTAGAAAAAATGTTTCCTTTTTGTGATGGCTTTTGCCAGCTTAACTGATACATAAAAGATAAAGTCATACAATTTTAGACAAGCATCTCTCGCACTGGTGAGAGCAGGTCTGAAATGGTTTAACTTTACAGTTTCTTATCATTCTGGTATTTTCTCATCTTGAAAACGGAAGCTCACTGTTTCAAGCCTGGAGTCACAAATCTGGCTGACAGGAGACTGAAGAAGGCCCTGTGAAGGAAGTTATATTCCAGGAGAGCAGTTACTACAAACTAGCTTTTTTAATAGTAACATATCCCAGAATTTTGTTAAAACAGTGGTGTGCAGGTATTTTCAAGCCCACAGTGGCCCATAGTTAAAACTTGGGGGAGGAGGATCATTTTAAGGTAAAGCTTGAAGCTAATTTTCCCCATCAGTTTCTTCTTTTAAAAAATAAAATAATATAAAAAAAAGGAAGAAATTCCTTTTTTGGGGGGGTGGGAGGAAGAGGGGGCTTGAAGGGTTTGACTATTTCAGATTGTTTGGTGGAAAACATCAATAGAGTACATAGATGTTTTAGCTATATGCTCACATTCCTTCAGGACTAGGACTTCTGAAAACATTTCTGATACTATGCAGCTTCATTGCAGTCAAAAAAACCCCCAAACACATGGGAAGAAAGCTTTTGGAAAAAGTTCTAAGTTATCTTGAATACTAAGCAGTAATTTAGCTGTAATTGGAGGGAGTTCAGTATTGTCAGAACTGCACATAGGTAGTGTGGCCTGTGCTGGAGTTTCAGCTGCTCTTTTGGGGGCTTGCTAGTTCTGAGCAAGCTGATGGACGTTCACACAGGCTGCCTTGCCCTCAAGACTATAAATCTGAGATAAGATTGAAGAGACAGCTGTATCATCTTGATTATTCTTATTCTGAGAAAACTTTAAGCTGACTTGATGAAAGCCGAACAAAATACTTTGCTCTGCAGTTGAAACACTAAGCTTGATGTGATGCTAATTTCGTAATTTGCCATTATCTTTTCACATTGTGTTAGAAAAGCTTTTTGCAACAGAAAAGTGGTATAATGTGTCAACAGGGAGAGTTTAGGGCCTTCAGCATTTTTGTTAAGCTTGTATTTTTGCTGGTGTATGTGATCTGTTATTCCTAGTTAATAAAATGTTTTTTTATTGTTAAGATATCCTTGCATCTCCTAAAAGTTAAGTGAATCCACATCTAAAATGTATTGGTGTTTTGGATTTGGTCCATAGATGTTTTTGAGCTCTAACAGTCTTGCTTTTTTAATCTGTGCAAGCAAACAAAAGAACAAAAAAAAAAGAGATAAAAAGAAGCATCTTTTTCCAGCTTGCAAGAAATAGGGAGTGGAAGAAAACAGTATACAGAGAAGGAGAAAAAGCTCAGAGTAATGAGACGGGGAAAAAAAGCTGGAAAAAAGAAAGAAGGAAAAGACAAGAGGACAAGAGAAGGTTGTGTAACAACTGGAAATTAAAGGTTTGAAGATAAGAATATTAAAACAATTAACATGAAAAGTGAACAAATATCATACTGAATGTAAATGAGAGGATGAAAGAACAGGAGTGGGGCTGGAAAGAAGCCAGGATACTTCTGGAGTTTAATAGAGGCTAGAGAGGAGTTTAACAGAAGCAAAGCACATCTCCCAACAGGGTTTAATCTCCAGGTCTGTTGTGCAGCAATTGCAGAGCTGGAACTCGCGAGGAGCTGTAAGCCTTTGCTTCTGTTTGCTGAAGTGAGTGTGAGGCAGCAAGCACCTCTGTAGCCTTAGGACGGAGCAGAGCTTGTAGCAGCACTCAGTACTTCTGCTTGACAGACGTGTGACTTAACCCCCAGAGGGATGGTGGAAGTCAAGACTGAGAAACTTGCCTTCAAACTCCAGTTTTTAAACTTTTTTGAAATGAAATATAGTGACTGCAGATAAACCTTTCATTTTTTTGTTGAAGATCATTGAATAAATACCTCATTTTGTGAATTACAGCACAAGTAGTAGCAACCTTCTATGGTCTTTCAGCATCAGTAGCCATAGAGATTTATAATTCATGAATTAATGTATTTACAAATTATGGCAGACTTACAATGAATAAATTGGTCATTGAAATGAGACTTTGCTAGAGCATTGACTGTTAATTTGGATATTGGAAAATAGTTGTTGAGATCTGTAAACAGAAGTTCTACTGGCAAAAAGTAGAACTGTTGGTTCACATTTTTCTTGTGGTTTGTATTCAAGCATTGATTTTTATGGTTGTATACATTTCTATTGTGTTCTCTGGCTGTGCATTTTAAAACAAAATCCAGAAAGTAGCATACTTTATTTAAAAAAAAAAAAAAAAAAAAAAAGAAAACCCAAACAAACAACAAACCAACCCCAAAACTTACACAATGCTGAAATGTCATCCAAGTTGCACAGCAGTTACTGAAGAGCAACATATCTTTTATTGTAGTCTCTGCTTAGATTTAAATTGGGCCACAGTAATTACCAAGCAGACTGCCATATAGTCTTTATTTTTGCATGGCCAGTAACTTGTGGCCTCAGTTGTTCTTGAGTACTCTAAGACCCAACTGTCCTTTAAGTCTGACTGAAGGAGGGACAATTACATTAATGTTTTTTCTGATATGAACTTTGTAATGTTGTCAAGATAATTGAGAAGTCTTAGTTAATTGACACGTCTAATTTCTATGACGACTCCATAACATTAAAGCCACTTCCTGCTTAGGTTTTCATCCTTCAGTATTTTTTTGTGAGTAAACTGTCCAGTTTATATCTTTCTCTTAAGTTTTGCATTTTTCTCTTAGGTTTTAGAAGATGTTTAACAAAACAAAAAGAAACCCTGTGTTGCACGTCCACTTGCTTTTCAGATAATAATCCATGAAATAATTTATTAGGTTTCAATAAATCCTTCCTATAACTTTTTTTTTGAGAAGTGACCCTTCATTTTACCTTATTATCCTTCCTTCATATTGCAAGATGCTTTATATAGTACTTCATGGAAACACATAATGTAAAAAACTTTGTTGGAGAAAAGAGATGCATCTTTGGACTTAATATAGCATACAGATTCTTTTTAGATAGACTGTGAATATTTTTGGAAGAACAACTAAACAGTAGTCTAGTCAGGCACACTAGGAAAGGTGACTATCCTGTTATACCAAATGTCTCTGTTGTATGTGCTATACAGAAATAATGGGATTAACTTATAACAGCTCTTGAAAGGAACAAATTGTAGTTAATAAATAAAGTAATTTCACATTACTCAGTGTAAAACATTCTAAATGAGAGTTTATGGAAGCCACCTGTTTCAGTTACATAGTACTTGAAGGAAAATGAAACTCTTAACTCGTATTTTGAAAGGTTTGCACATTCAGCAACCATTTTTCCATAGGCAGTGTAGTATTATCACAGCTGAGCTTGTTTCTTTTAAAATAAAGAGTGTATTAAAAATAAAATATATATTAAAAAAAAAATCAAAAACCAGCTGACAGTCACCAACTTGTCCTTATTGGAGACTAGTTTCTTGCATAAAAACGAGCCTATGCAGTAAGTTTTCCAAGCCCTGGAACATAGATTTTTTTTTTTTTTTTCTTTTTCATTCCCCCCCACTGCCAGTAAATTCGGAGTAGGTAACAAATGTTAAACACCCTTTCATCAAATACTTTTTACAGGAACCATAGGCAGTATTTACAACAGCTGGAAAATGGCCATGTTGGCAGAGTCGATCCTTTCCATTCCCTCTTTCTGTTTGCCTCCACTTTCCTCTCGGTGCAGGTCAAGTAGTTGTGTGACCATAGTTTCTCCAGACCCTGCTCTGATGTTGATGACAGATGCCAATAGCTGTATCCAAGAACTAAAACCGAGCAAGCAAACAAAGCATTAGCCAGCTAAGGAAAAATTGCAGCAGGTGTAAGAAAAAAAATTAACTCTTTGTTCCACAGGGAGGAAACAGGCTGCTGACTGCTTCGGTCATGAATTAACATGACCTGCACGAATACTAGCCCTTCTGGACAAGAGGGTGGTGGGTGGTAGTAAGTATTGGTATTTAGAGTCATGGAGAGGGATGGGGAAAGAAAATGGCAGGTCATACTGCTGGACATCTTAAATAGCTCTAAACCTGTGCAAGAACTATGAGGAGTAGTTAGACCTTAGCCTTCATTTTGATTTGGTACTTAGCCAGCAGACTGCAAGACTGGGTGGTCTAGGTGGATGTATCTTATGCTTGAGGCACAAGAATGCAGTTCAGTAAACTTGAACATTTTTAAGGCTGTCACGATATTTCTAAAGTTTATGTATTGTTTGCTGTGTTTTAAAGACAACTCCTGTGCTTTAGAAGTTTTCCTTAAAAAGTGAGACGTTTTTCTTAAATATTCTTGTGTGTGCTTGTTGGAGATGGCCTGTAAAACCCTGAGCACCTTAAGGGTTTAATGGTTTAGCTCCAAAGGCTGTGATTTATCAGTTGAAATAATTGTGAGAGGATGTTTAGGATACAAGTAAGAGAGTATTAAAAACAAGTCATCTGTGTATCAGTGTTGCTAGCACTAAACCCATACTATGCTAAGTTTCCACTTAATACCATTAAAAAGAAAGTGAATCTTTGTTCTCTTGTTGTGCTGACCTTGCATGATGGCCAGAAATTAATCTGAGTCAGTTTAAAAGTATAGATTTGTAATTTACTGTAAAACAAACAAACAAATCTGCAGCTTGGGTTATCTGGGCAATGCCACACACCAAACTTCAAGGTTCCCTCTCAGGCTGAAGCTAATACTGCTAATGCCAGTTCTCTGAGCATTTCATGTTCTTATTCCTTTTGAAATAGAAAAGGAAAATCACAGCTTTAAGCCACTTAAAGGAAAAAAAGATGTAAAACAAACCAGTGCATCAAGATGGAGTTGTTAACTAGATTAAAGCTGTAAAATGTTCAACTTATTTAAGAAGCTTTTTGCTTTGTCAATCTAACTAGCCAGACCTTTTGGAAGATTGCTTTTACAGATACGTCCTTGTCCTAAGTATTTGAGATCAAAGAATAGGTAATTCAGATAGATACAAAAGTTTTGAAGGTTTGAGTACCAGGAAGATCAGGTAAGTAGTTCAAGATGTTACATAATGGGAGTAACGGGATGAAATCAAGTAAAATCTAGAATGATTATCAGAACGTAGTTTAGTGCTTAGCGATACTAGATTGAGTGTCTCAAGGGAAGTAGGAAACATTCATCAATTGTAATTGTTTAAACTGTTACACAACAGAGAATGTATTAGAAATAATGTATTTGGTTTTTTTTGGTGTTGGAATTAGTAGACATTCACTAGAAGATGAATGTAAGTTTAAAAGAAAAGGCTGATTTCCTTTAAATTAAACTTCCCACCTCTCTCCTGATAATTCTCATAATCTATCCATTTATTATTAAAAAAAATACTACAAAACCAAGCAACACCCCCCTAAAATCTAGACAAACTTAAAAATCCTAGACTGCCAAACACGTTAAATGATATTGAGGTAGATGTTTTATTTGCATTGTAATTTTCCTCAGGTTTAAAAATAACAAAAAACCTTCTTAAATTGCAGAGGAAGCAGGTTCAGGGTGCTGATGTGAGGTACTGTAATGGGCACTTGACTATCTCCTTCTGTTTTGAAACACTGGAATTTTTTTTTTCCATTTAATAATCTTTTAAGTATTAGTCTTTTGCTTATTTCTCTGGTGCTAAACACCTGTTTGGTTGTGGGGGTTTTATGTTGGGGTTTGTTTTTTTTCCTTTCCCAAACCTAGACCTTTAACTCAATGAGCTGAAGAACTATCACATGAAATATTTTTCTTTTTCTGTTCTGTCTTGGGTTATTGGCTAGAAGAATACATACTGAAGAAAGGAATAGTGTAAGTAAAAGTAAGCCTCGTTATGACAGCAGTAAATTATTAGCCACAGTTTGGACCCATCTACTAGAAGGTCTGCCTCACAGTTTGATTAATTATTTTTAAAATGTAGCAGACGTATTAAAAAGGATTCTTCCGAGTATTAACTGACACTTCAATAAAAAAAAATAATTAAAAAACCCCAACAAAACCCAAAGTCAAGTGTCTTTAATAAATCAGCATTTTTCAGTGTAATGCTTTCACAGACGTAAATTTCTTTTAAGTTTTGTGTTGAACGTTACTAATACAAAGGCGTAATATTGTCATTTGGAAATACTAATGTTTGTTTTTATAACATGTTCAAAAGACACATGTTCAAAGAACTATATAGGAGTTACTGTACTAAGTTATTTTAAAGGAAATCCTGCTATCAGTCTTCTCATTTGGAACATGTTTTATTTTTAATGAAATCTGATCAGCGGGGACTGATTTTTACTCCCATTTTGCACAATTTTTACTCCCAGTTTTTCATACAAATTAATGTAATCTTCAGTGGTAAACCAGCCAGAATGTTGAGACATTTGTATTAAAACATTGAAAAACAACTAACAGTTCTGCTGATTTGTAGGGGTTTTTGTTTTGTTTTACCTTAATGTGATTTTTTAAATGGTAAGCGATAAAATCTGTTCCTGTAGTTCTTCAGGTTGTGAAAGCATATTTAAAGAAGGACTGTCACTTTGGAGAAAACTTAAAACCAAAGTATTTATTTAGAGAAGAAATGTATTCAAACCAGTATTTTCTACTATTTCTTTTTATGTTATTGAAGGATTTGTGTCTTTAATAGACATTTTTTCCCAGATTTTTGCTTTTGGCTTCTACTCTCCCTTTTGCCTGTAGTGAAATCATAATAATGTTTGATTTCTATCTGTTGCCTTGGTAATATAACTCTCGAGTCACAAATCCAGTATTGACTTCACTGCAGGGCCATACAGGAGGAAATGTGTGAACTGCGTGGGTGGGAGCAAAGTCTTTGCTGAAACATATGGCTTGAGTTATTAGCAATTATGGTAAAGCAATTATGTGAAGTAAAATATCTTTATATCTAGTATATACATGGTATAGCTGTTAAGTCAGTTAAATGCATCTCATTCATGTTATTCATATGTAAAGCCAAGTAATGAAATGAAGTCAGAGTAGTGATGTTGTTTATAAATCATTCATGAATGATTGCTGGAGGAAGTTCCCTAAATAGTAATGTTGGTTGGTTGGGTTTTTTTAATGTATTATTTGTCTAGACAGCTCCTGGAGCACAGTTTAGTCTTAACAGTTTCTCATGTGTTATTACCATTCTAATAATCTTGTAAAAATTCCTTTCTTATGCAATTGTTAGTGTTCAGTATGCATCTTTTTGTTGAACTGTACATTTTCATTCATCTCTAGCAAACGCTATTTTTAGATTTCAAGACCTATCAGGAAATCAGATACCAATCAGTGACCAATTAAATTTTTTTTTTCCTTAAAGTACAGCAGCATAGTAAGGGGAGAGCATTTTGTTTGTGTCATAGGTTTTCTCACTTGTGAAAACCTAGAGGGCATGTATTATTCAAATATTGGACTGTATTCTTAGCAATAAGGACGTGTCTCCTCCTTAGACGAAGAACAAGGAATATATAAAGGTGAAACAATTCAAAGCTCACAATGTAACCAATCTTGAAAAGACACAAAAGTAAAGTATAAAGGGTTACCTGGTTAGATGCTGTCTGATACAGCAACATGAGCAACCTGGGTGAAATATATTACTGATCCCATTCAAACACAGAGTAAGAGATATGATGCCCTTTAGATCTGTTTATTCACCTTTACTTTAAGGGCATACAAACCGGTTCTGTAAATTGGATTCTTTGGAGTCTGTCAGTAAGAGTTAAGCCACTGCAGGCTAGTCAAAATGCCTTGTGCCACAGAGGTTGAGACACACAAAAATGTGCGATGTAAAGATTTACATTAATGAAAATAGTCCAGAAGTGGATAGTAAATAAAACATGGTGGCATCTAAAGGCTAATCAAGACTTTGTTATTGTGAGCAGTCTGCAAAACAAAGAGAACACTGTGGTCAAAATAGCCCATATGGAAGGTGTGGTATGGAGTACGGTCACCAAATCGAAAGAAAATAAGAAATCACTAGATTCAGTAGATTCCTGTAATTAACATGTCATCTTGCCTCCAGTCCTTCTTAAAAGGACTTAAAAACACTGCACCGGTCTATATGTTTACAAACAGCTTTAAGCGTGTTTCCAAACTCAGGCTAGCGATTTACTGCCCTTAAGTGAGATATTTTAGCTTCCTTTGGTGTCTTTGTAGTGTGCATTTTACAATAGTATTCACACAGTGATACGATTTCATGCTTTGAGCTTCTCTAACTCAGGAGACTCATCCAGACTATTAGCTTGGAAGATATTGTAGTTCAGCTCCTGTAAAGCTCTTGGTCTCCCTGAGTCTTTTAGCATTCAGAGTTATATGTGCAGGGTCGTGCAGGGTGGCTAGAGCCATATGACTGTCACTGGCCTGGGCAGCTCTGAGGTCTGTCTTTGATCTTCTCTTGTAGTATCAAAGCTGATCTGTGGCTCATCTTTTCAGTAAATCAGCTTTTGACTTTTGCTAACAACATAATCTTGCAGTGATTCCATACTTGCTGCACAGTAAACCGTCATGTACAGAAGCACTGAAGTAAATTTGACATATACATTTTAACATTTTTATTGATGTAAGTATGTCTTAGGTTCTGTGCATTAGCTTATTACTTTTTATCCTATCTAAATGTAGTTATGAAGAGGTTATAAGTAACTGTTGTTTACGATATCTTTTTAAACTAGATGTTCTCCATAGAGTTGAAATAATTTACTCATTTGGGGATTTATCCTGGTCTCATAAAAGACATTTTCCTTTCCTAACAGCAAAATTTTCTGTCTGGAACAAATTAACTGCCGTTCAAGGACTATTTTTTTTTTCCTCCATGGCAGAAATTTCTTCCTCTGTGGTACTGCTCTTCAGACTGACTGCTACACTCAGTGTCACAGACACTCCCCAGGGGTTTCAGATCAAAATCACATCTGCTGCTCTGAGTCACAACTTCATCCTATCTGGTGGGGTTTCAGTGTTCATTAGACTAATTAATGATCAAGTACAGCAATATGACATGGCTTGGCTGTTTTGCCGTGTTGGTTAGCTTTCTCGAAAATTCAAGGTATTGGCTATTTCCTATGTCTAAATAAATGTTTGGTTATATGCAAGATTTTAAACAAGCATCTTTTTCATGTTGTCCTGAAAGTCAGAAAAAGTACATTGCTGCCTGGTATAATCTTGCTTGAGTTGTACAGATGTATCTAAACCCAGGAAAACCTGTGTTTGTGGAAGGGAATGGCCAGACAGAAACCACTCTTTAAGGGGGTTCTCTCCTTATGTAAAATTAGAGTATTATGAGGTGAGAGGAGTGGAAGGGGGAGAATGGGAGCAAAATGTAATGCTGAAATCAGTTGCTCTCCATAATAAAGCAGAACAACACGTAGCACTGAATCTGCTGCTGCCTCATTGTGGCCCTGTGGTTTCCGCTTGTAAGAACAGACTGCCTACCAGTTTGTCCTCACCTCTGCTTAGGTACCTATATACTGCTTTTCCAGGTTTTTGAGGGAAGGTGCTGAGATAGAGTCACCTTGTAATTCTTCTAAAGATAACAATACCAAATTATCTTGTGTGCATAAGTAATTATTGTTTATATGCATTATAAATCTAACAATGGATAAATGTTAAAATTGTGTTAGTTCTTATGTATCCACATTTTGTACATCATGTATCTAAAGTCTGTAGGCTTTTCACCTCTCTGGGCAATTCTAGAGATTTGAGGAAAGGATGGGAAATCTTAAGTTAAAGATAAATGAGAAGTACATGGAGTCCTTCTAGATAGAGAAAGTTTGAAGACATGACAGTTTTAAAATAAGCTATTGTTCAAGTACGTAGAAGTAGATTGAATTCACTTTGCTTTATTTCTGCAATGTGTGGGTAGGAACATAAACATGTAAAACATTCCTATCTTACATATTATTGATACTGATAAAGGTGTTTTGTGTGTTTAACTGCCTGCAGTGTTTGCAAATAAATTTTATTTACAAAATATGTTAGATATGGTAAACACAGGAATCTTAGTGACCACTGTATGTCTGAGCCAAATTGAACTGGTTGATAGTAGCATGGCACTGTCTTCATTGAAGAAATCAGGGAGATTGCGCTGACGACTGATATGAAGGGCATAGATTTACTAGCTTTTGAAGAAGATTGAAAAATTGTGTGACCAGGTGCTGAGAAGGCATTAAAGCAAGTATTATCTATCCATCACTATTCAAGGGTTTTGACCCTGCAGTCGTCTAAACCCATGTTCTCTGTCCACCATGCTTGAAGACTGACTTGACTGGGAGAGCATGACCTTTGCTTCGGGAGATGCCACCTTACTTGTGGGATCAGATTTAGCATTAAGGAAGGCTTCTTTTCTACTCCTCTGGCTGGGTATTAGCCACCAAAGGGCAATGTGTCAAATAATAGTAATCTTTTGTTACTTGCCCAACAAAGTAAACTAATTTTTCTGTGAATTATGCAGTAATTCATTTGATGTTGTTGTGACACAGCCTTTGAGGAAATTTTCTTCCATGACATATCTGCAAATATCTGTGAAGAACACTGAAGAGAGGCATACTCTAATGCTAAAGGGCACAATTATTTGCTATATGCATACTACTATTTGATGTGTTTTAAATGCTGTGAAATTTTTGAACTTGCAGCCTACATAGACAGGGGTGCCAGATAAATATTATTTAAGATTTTTTCAATCTATTTTTCATATATGTTGTTTCTGATTTTTTTCCACATCCCCCCATGTGAGCATATTATTAGCAAAAGCTGACATCCTTTCAGTATTCCTTGTTCAGAAACTGTACTTGTATCATACACTTTTGCCTCTTCTTAAAACTATACAAGTTATGATTTTTTCCAGTCTCCCATCACATGGCAGTCTCTTTATGCCTATAATAAATGTTGACAACTGCCAGCTCAACAGTTATTCCCATCAAATGCAGACTGTTAAGTCACTCAGAGTTCTGAGTGCCAGCCTGAGATAAGGACTTGAATGAGAAGTCAACTGGCTTAAGGTTTGTGTCTGGAGAAAATGTTACGGAGTCTGGTAAGGGGCGGCAGCAATCTAAAGCAAGAGCAGCATGTCAGCCTTAACCTTCAGGGGATGCCCAAATCTCCAGCATTCAAGGACAAAGCATGTATCCTTTTGGCTTCTCTCAGAAGTGTTCCTGATAAAAATTGTTGTGAGCAGGTGAGAGGTGGCACTTGCTTCTTTCCAAAGTGATGATGCCACGATGATCCAGGCTTTCAGCTACTCTGAACTAGGCTGCTCTAGTGTATTTTGATTAAGAAGAGTATGTTGAGCTCTGCCTTATTCAACACACAGGTCTCTGCCCACTGGACTTGTCCCTGTTGTTAGAACAGCTTACTGTAGCCACTGGGCTAGGTGTAAAAAGCTTAACATAGCTTTTTTTTTTTTTGTACTTTTGCCCTACTTCTTAAAGGACAAAGTTCTCAGGTAGATGCACTGTGCAGTTGTACAGTTGACCACCCAGGAAAATTGATGTTTCCTTTCTCTGCTGTACCAATCTTATATTTCCCCAGTCCAGGCATTTTACCTGTGTTATCTGTTGAAAGCTAATCACCTTTAATTTCCTTTTCCCCTGCAATGCAAGTTTTCTTCCTGAACCTGGTTCTTAAAAAAAAAAATAAAGCAACCTTCTCAAAGCAAAATCTCCATGAGGAGTAGAGGTCCATGGAGGGATTAGTGGTGCTTCCTTGTTACCTCATCTCTCCCCATCTGTCAGCTTCCATTTGTTTTTTTGCCTTGTGTTTACATTGCGAGCTTTCTGGGAGAGGTCATTTAATTGTTCTGTATTTGTACAGCACTTAGCACACTGAATCCTTCCCAGTGGTGGAGACAGATATTTCAGTAATGCAGTCAACCTTTAGGAATGAGGCTATGTGATGTTCTGCTTCTGACAGTGTAATTTTGCAGATAGTTCTCTTCTAAGTAATTGTTTTTATCCCAGTGTGGAATCTAATGATCTGATTTTTCCCTTCCTCCTTCCCCCTAATGCCCACCAATGCAAAGCTTGCTCTGTCCTTACCTAGGCTTCCCTTCCAGAAGAAAGGTTGTAGTCTTGCACCGCCAGATGTCACAGAGAACAGCTTCTGCACTGTCCATAAGTTACCTCATTTCTTTAACAAAAGCAGTCTTTCCATTTAAAGGAAAAAAAACCCAAACCACATAGATAATCCTTTCTGTTTATTGCAATGAGAGAAAAGAGCATTACTGATGATATATGACAACCTTTTTAATAAATGAAGCTGAGATTTTAAATTCTTTGTGAGAAAATGGTTAGATGTCACCCTTTTTTTGCCAGTGCAAGTAAGAGTCTGGCAGTTGCAATGTCAGTGTTGGTGTTTGAGGGTACAGTAGTTATCAGAACTTAACTTTGTAACCCCAGAATATTTGTATTTTATATTGCAGCGTGCTTTATTTTGCAGTGAAATATTTAAATGAAGAAGGTACATGACTGTCTAGTGTTAGATTTGAGAATTTGACAATTCAGGAATGATAATGATTTACCCCTCTCTCTGGTGTGCTGCCTTAATGTTAAATACTATGCACTTCTTCTAACACCTTGGTAATCTGAGTTGTTTGCCAGACAGTGCTAATTACGCCAGTAATTGCCAAAGTGCCCTCAATGTTCTCTTTTCAATGTTAAAACGATGTGCAGATCTATGAGTCAGTCTTCTGTAAAGAGTGCCAGGCTCTTCCCTGGTCGGGAGCCGTGGGCCTGCTGAAGCCCAAGTGGTCACAGTGAGATGACAATAACAAGACCAAGTTTTGCATGATGTGGAGAGGTGTGGAGAGTCCAAGGCTGAGGCTGGAGGTCAGCCTGAGAGGAAAAAGTAAAATTTTAAGCAAAAGAATGCACATTTAGTATGTGTACTGTAGAACTAGAAAATAAAATAGCAACTTAGCTTTAAGAGATCACCATTGCAGAAGTTTTATTTAAAGAAGTGTGTTAACATCTCTGGGCATTAAAATTTGGACATATGGAAATAAAGTATGTGGTTGCAGGTATGTGATGTTATTAGAAGCACTGTTATGAGGAACAGTGAAGCTGCATGTGTATAGGGAGTCTTGCTGCTGTATCTACAAATATTGTTTTTCTCTTGGCAAGGATCCCCAGACAAGCTTCAGTTTGAGAAAATTAATCTGTGTCTCTCTTAGACACAGCTTACTTCGTTTTATCCTGGATGTTTTTCTTGATGCATTAAATAGATTCTGGGATGGAATTAAGACCAAATAAAAAGCCAAGAAGAGTGAAGATAAAGGCAGCAGTCAGCAGGGAAAACCAGGCAGAAGCATAGTGGAGTTTTAGCACGCTGGTGTATCTGTTAACTTCTGTTATATTGGCATGGGAAGTATTTGGAACAAATACAATTGTAGCTTATTAAATGTTTCTTTATGTCAGATAGTAATAGACTGTCAAATTTTTGAGGGGTTGTGTTACATCCTACATTTTACTAACTTTAGCTCTTTTATTGTCAGCCAGTCGCTGTTTGGCTGACCCTGTGTGTGACTAATCCATTACCAGCCGTCTGATTGTACTTTTAAAAATCTTGTGAAACACTCCAAAACACAAAAGGTGGGTTATGACAAAACAACAGCATTCAGATTGAATGATTGGGAATGCAAAGATAGCAAGAAGACCCAGTTTTCCTACATGCAGAGATGCTTTGCTCTGAGTGGGAATGAGCAGAACAAAGGCAGCGTCATCCTACTAGTCATTCACAGTCACCTGCTGACAAATTTAGCTCTGTCTGACCTTAAAGAGAGAGAGGGAAAAAAACGTAGATGAGAAGCTAAATTACTTGATCCTAGTTCATACAATAAGTCAGTTAACTCTTAAATAAATAATTATAATAAATATATGTGTATATATACAATAAATATAGTACAGTTTCACAAGAAGTAGTTTGCTGCAAACATTTTAGGCCATATCTGAGGAAGTTAATATGGTCAGGACAATCAGTGCAAAATGTGGGAACACTCTACCAGCATATATGTGGATTACCTCCAATTGGGATTTTTCCCTCAAAAAGAGGAAAAGCCTATTCATGAACAGCTTTGCTTGAGGAGATTTTTACTCTTCCCCTACCCCGTAAGTCAGGTGTGTCTGCTCAGTGAACCACTGCTGCTTCATATTTTTGGAGATCTCCATCTTCCATTTGCCTTTTGGTTCTCCTCTTGTAAATGAAAACTTGCTCTCAGGACTGCTGATTTGAACGTCCTCAGACAAGAAGACCTTTCCTTTGTGCCAATGAAACTCAAAGAAATTTCATTTATGTGATGGGTTTTCTCCTCTCGATATCACTGTTCCTGCCTCTCTGGGATTAATTAATCTTGGCCACTTTGAGAAGAAAAGGACTTTTATTCCAATGCTATTTCTAGAGTCCTTCTTAGCAGACCAAAAAAGCTGATGCGATGAGGATACGTAGTCACAGTCCTCAATTGTCTGATGCAGAATATTTTGCAAAACAGTAAATCATCTGTCTTGCATGCCATGAAGGCAGTCATCTTCCGTCAGCTGGGCTGTCAGGTTGAGATGCGGTTTTTATTCAAGGTTGCTGTTTCTAAAAGGACCTTTGGGGAGAAGTGGCTTTGTCTGAAAGCTGATTTCTGTTGCCCTGTAATTGCTACTTCATTAAAATATTTCAGTTCACATTCTTGTATGCCCCTAAGTTCTCTAGATACCTGTCATGAAAATTCTCAAATGTAAAGTAAATTTTTGTTCATTGTGACATTTTTGAGCAAAATCCCAGTTGCAGGATTTAAATTGAAGTTGTCAAGATGACTGGCTTTCTCTAGAGACCTTAACAAGGCATATGGTAACAGAATTTCATCCATATTCTCACTTGAGTTTTTATACAGTTCTATTATTTTATCTTAATAAAACTTTAATGCTCATTGCCATATACCTGTTCTAATAAGAAATGATAAGTATTCACCAGATAATCATTTCAGTAAAACCTACTGGATAAAGTGTGAATATAAAACAAAAGGAGTTTGTTTAGACATTACAGTCTACAAGCAGCGCACTGATCATCATCTTCGTAATAATATAAAAAAGAAAAAAAAAGAAACAGAAAAGACCAGAAGAAAGAATAAAAGTTATTCTATGCTTTTTTAGTAATCCATTTTTGCTGTTCATTTTCTTAGATTATACTCAAACAGGTAATTACTCTTCTAAAAGTGCTAGAGGTGAATTACCTTTTCTTGCTTAAGAGAGCTGAGGTGATATTATGCGGTTTGATATTTACTACATTTTTAACATAAACCCCTAAAGATCATTTTAAACAAACCTTGTGTAGGTTGCCAATTTTTTTACTCACTGATTGTGGCTGAGTGGTGAAAAATGTGTATAAAACCAATTTCTGTGTAAAACACAATTCATCTTATGAATAAGGTGATGGCATAGTCATCTTCATTCTTCATTGTTTACACTATGGCAATAGGACTTTTTTCCCTCTTCTCCTATTTCATGACTATGAATGTTTGACTTTTCTGGCTTTCTGCATAGATTGTGTTGTATTTTATGTACTTAGTATTGTTTAAAACATAGAAGAAAAAAAATTAGCAATAGCTGGTGTGTAATTTACTAGAAGTCTTGAAAGGGTACTTTTTTTTTTTCTCCTTCTCCAACCCAGTAATAGCTGAATCAGAACAAGTTTCAGAAAGAGAGAACAT
Source organism: Haliaeetus albicilla (assembly GCF_947461875.1). Taxonomy (NCBI): domain Eukaryota; kingdom Metazoa; phylum Chordata; class Aves; order Accipitriformes; family Accipitridae; genus Haliaeetus; species Haliaeetus albicilla. The sequence goes on from NC_091496.1 coordinate 16,510,810, forward strand.
TATATCCATTAACAGCAAGCTTTACTATTGGCATATGAATACAGAAAAACATAGAATTGTTTCATTAAATGGTGGGAAAACCAGGGAATTTTGTGGTAGCCAGCCTCAGGCCTAATAAAATGTATATGTATTACTGTTGCATTTTAAAGGCTTATTTGTGGAGCAGGACAGTGCCATGCTAAGTAGTGTAGAAATACAGAGCAGAAGGACAGCTCTTGTTTCAAGAGATTACAGTTAAAAATTATGATAGAATAGTAGCTGAATACAGGAGTGCAGGCAAATAAAGAAAAATTAAGTACAGTATGAAGAATAATTGGAAAAAGTAAAATAGGATAAATAGGATACAATGCATTGATTTAACAAAGAAAAATCAAGCTGTAGAGCAACCAGATACTATTCTTTGAACAAATAAGTCGTTTTGCTAGAACAAGAAAATGTTGAAAATTTCATTCATCTGGAAAGTTTTGATTTTTTTTCAGGTGAAAAATTTCTAGTTCAGCTTTAGTTCAAGAATAGCTGGCATTGCTCAAGAACTGTGAGTAAAGGTCTAAGCAAAGATGATGTGACAGAAAATGGTAGAAAAGGTACTGTACTGGGAAGACTAATTAATCTGGCCTTATTTAGTATTCTTGTTATAGCTCTTAGTGTAGAAGGTTTCCTTTTGCTAATAAAATTGAAGCAAAGTTAGGATTCATTGCTACTGGTGATAACTGTGGGCTTGAAATCAGAAGACAGTTCCTAACTGCTAGAAAAGGATGGTTATGGAGCATAATGTAAGGTGGAGCTTAGCTGGTTTTATGAAGTGCGTTGTGGTTTCCTGCAATAGTGCAGGATTGATTTAGGAGTTTCATTCTCATCCTCTCTTTTACGTGAACCTTAAGAAAGTTAGAAATGGTCTTTGTGTGTGTTAAATGTCTGATTGTGAAAATGACTGAGAAGCCTTTAGCTATTGAGTTAACTTGCAATGAGTAATACAAGTTAGGAAGAACATCTAGAGATCATTTGGTCCACCTTGCTGTTCCAAGCAGAGCTACCTTCAAAGTTAGATTGGGTTGCTCAGGGTTTTACCCATCTGAGATTTTAAAATCTCTAAGGATGTATTCAGTCTCCCAGGGTAACCTGTTTTGGTGCTTAACCACTCTCATGGTGAATAACCGTATTTTCAGTTGGAATTTCACTTCTTGCAGCTTGTGAGTTTGTGATTGAGACTTACTCTGTGAGTAGCCCTGCTTAGGTTGTGGAAAATACCTGTAGTCTTTTCCAGATTACACAAACCCACCTCCCTCTGCCGCTTCTCATATGCTTTATTCCTTTCACCATGGTCCTGTTCAGGACTCTCACCTGGTTTGGTACTATTAGAAATCATATCTTTCATGTTTTAAAGTGATGTAAGAGCTCAAAGAGAATAACTTCCTACAATAATATGCAGCAGACTACCTGCATTTTAAAGTTTTTCTTTTCAGCACTGTTAAATCTTGTTATTGTTGTAAATGTCCACCTGATATGGTGGAGCAGAAGTAACATGGGAAGTCCCAGAGCCCTGTTGTCATACTGTGGTATGTGTAATAAATCATTCTTACAACAGCAAATTCTGCTTAACTCCCACTGAGGCCCTTTGTTCTGTAACTGGCTGAGAATTGTATAACCAAAAATGTTACTGTTTGGTATGTTAAACTGATTTGCAGTAAAACAGTACATTGATGGATAGAAAATAGATTCTGTATTGAGGTTATGATTAGATTAATTTTTCATTAAATTGTGGAATTAATACACCATTAAAGAAATGTAATTATTCTTCCTCATATCTTCTCTCCACTTCTTTAATTAAAAAAGAATACCTTAGTTTTTCTTCACTTTGCTTTTGTGATTAGTGTTTGCGAAATACAGGGCTTAGTGCTGATGTTACTAGTGTAGCTTTTTGAAGTGTTTTTCAAGTAGTTGTCACTTGAGCACATTAGTGTTAAAAGTTTTGTTGAGGATTGTTGCATGTTATCTTCAAAACAGAGCCAGTCCCTCCAGTCATTCTTTGAAGAAGAGGCTCCTCCTATGGAGTGGAAGGTGATCTTGACAGTACTCTCTTATTGGAGTCTGAAAGGTAGCAAAAGACAATTTTAGCTTCTTGACAATTTTAGCTTCTTAACAATTCAAGAGAAAGATCCAGATTTCATTTTCATTGCCCTGAAAAACATCCCCACTCTTCACCTCCCCCTTTTCAAGATCACTGGTGCTGTTCAGCATATTGCTGAGCTCTAACACAGACCTCCACAGCGTACTTCTGGTGAGCACTAGGAGAACTGATTGACACCTATGTTTCCTTGCTCTTTTCCAGTTTTTTTCAAGTATTATCCACATCCAAATCTTCTCATGAGAAGTGTGGAAAAGATATTTTAAAAGCTTATTCAGGAGGAACAAATACAAAGAAATGAAATGACATCTACAAGGTTATAAAGTCACAGAACTGGGATTAAAATTTAGATTTTTGGTCTTGGCCTTGAGTTCACACGATGAACTCTGAAGGACAGAGAACGTGAATTGTGTGTAGTCAAGCTGTCCTTGCACGTAGAATAATTGGTTGGAATAGTATAAGCTGCCAGGGATTTAAAACTTGGCAGCTTAATTAGTTGCAACAAGGAAATGATAAACAGGAAAGTGATCTTTACGCAGAGGCAACACAGGAAAACGGACAGCGGGTATGGAAAGTATTTGCTGGAAGCACTTAAACACAGAGACCATTCTGTATCTATCCTCTACGAGGTGTTCACAAGTAATGGTGATTATTTCAGAGAGAAGTTAAAATGTAGTTTCAAAAGGGACTCTTAAATAAAATATCTAGCATAGAATCTTTTCAGCTATTTATTGACTTTGTGTTAGAAATTTTCATGCAATTTTATCTTCAACTTTGTTTTGCATGTATTTTCTAGCAGCTTCACTGAATTTTATATTCAAAGTATGTGTAAATATTATAGACAACGTATAGCAGTAAAAGGTGGCATGCACAATCAATACTGAACTGTATACATGGTATAAACAGTAAGTTCTCTCCTACGTGGTTAAGTCATATATAAGAACATTTTAAAAGTTGTCTATATAAATTTAGAACAGAATTTCCCCATCAAATAGAAGTATACAGTGTATAACACACTCTAGTTTATCAAACAATTCTATTGCCTAGCATATGTTTCATAGATTAGAAGACTACTATTCTGCAGTGTAGAGAATCTAACTCTTTATTACATTAGCCTTTAACTCTTTATTACGTTAGTTCTCACAGTGCTTTGTATAGCTCTAATAATTCTGATGTGGTGCTTAATTGCTACATTTCATACTGAAGAAGAGAGCAATGTGTTTGTCCTTTTAAATAGGTAGCATGTTCACAACACATTGCTTTGCTTTTATTGCGCAGGCTATTTTGAAACATACATTCCCAAAATAGCCATTCAAGTGCTTTTCTAAGTACAGTTTTATTTTTCACAGTACATTAGAAACATTGGGAGTCCTCTGCTAGAGGTCTGTTTCGTAGGTTCTGTAACTCCTTGCATCCAAAGAGTAATGGTAATTCTACTTAGCATTTATGAATGGTGCAGAAACTTCTCAGCAGTGGCAAAACATAGTTGCACCCACATAACAATTATGTAAATACAAAGCTAAGAGCTAAATCCATGGAGGAGTAGGTAAATTCATTTTCCTCAGGTAAAATTCCTGAGGTCTTCACATAGAGCAGGAGTGTCCTGAGGTGTCTGTGAAGGGGATTCACAAAGCTCAGTGGCTTGACCAGAGGACCAGCAAGCCATGCTGTAGGAGGTGGCGGGGGAGAAATAGCTCCCTCTAGAGCAGGGTGATACCTGCCTGTTCTTGCATTTTCAGCCATGAATCTCCTTCTTGAGTGAGGTGTCTAACCTAGGGTAAGTCTTTCTCAAAAGAAGTCAGAAGAGTCGCTTTAAGGTGCAGTAGGGCTTGGTGATTCAGGCACTCAGCGCACCAGGTGAGGTACACATGTTGAAAGGAGCTCAGCTTGTGCAAGTGATCTCTAGATTTGGTACTAAAAACTTGTTCTGGGTCTTTCCAGCTGATGATGTTACACTTTTGTGTTAAACTTTTTGACTGGGAATTAGAATCCAGTTCTTCTCACCTCTGCTGTAAGCAGAGCATCTCCACAAAGCATATTCAGGGCATGGAGTGAAACAACGTGGGTAGGAGGAAGTCTACCTTGAGAATCTCAGGTTAGAGCAGCAGAACTTGAGACTGATGCTTTGTTGTTTGTTTATTGGCAGAAAAGCAGAAATGCATATTTGGGATACTTGCAGATTACTTTGTAGTAAGTGAGAGGTAAAGAACTAGGCTGTTCAGGCAATTTTTACCGTTGAAAGTGAAGAGGAAATTTCAAAAGCAGCAGCTAGATGCTGCATTCAGGTAGATTAATCATTCAAACATCAGAAATCAAAGCCTTTGGTTTTCTGATTGTCATTTACATGCTTTGTTAACATTACTTTTATGGTTTTACCCATCCTGAACATGAAAGGAAAAAAATCTGTGTACATTGTTGATACTGCTCTATGGAATTTTTTGGGTCTGCCATGATTTTTTCCTTTCTCTTCTGGAACAGATGGGATGAAAGACAACAGAAAAGACTGTGTGTAATAGAAGCAGACACTGCCAAATTAATATTCACACTGCACGCATTTAAGTTTGCTGTGCAATTAATTTTGTTTTGTAAGGAAGCAGAAAATACAGGTCTGTCAAGATCTAGTCTATGTGCAGTGTTTGTCTGTAATATATTGCAAGGGTAGTATCTGATTGTATGAATATTGAAACCTGAGATTGGATTTAGAAATCTCAATTAAAGCACCACAAGTGAGTAGCATGAATTTGAAAGACACTGAACAGTTGCCATTTCTTGGTATTTGGTGCCAGAAACATCTAAAAATATATTTCCTGAATGCAGATTTAGAATGGTCAGTTGAGGTTGTTGACTTAGTACATTTTTGCCAGAACCAGTACTCCAAAGAAGGATCTCATCTGCTACCACAAATAATGAGCTCAGATGGTGTCAGTTCAGAATTATTCTTTTGGTTTTGTTTTTTAAACAGTCCTGAAATGACTGTTGATAATATGGGTGCATCTGTGCATTTGAGCCCAGGGAAGACCTTTTGCCAGTTATTTCCCAGAACTACTTTTTTTTTCTTACATAGGACATATGCTTGAAGTTGTTACTAGTAAGGGCATTGTGCCCAGTAGTGACTGCAGCTATGGTGTACTCATATGCACATATGTATGCTGTTATTCCTCATTGCTCATCATGGAGTTTTCCCTGAATGACTGTGGGATTGGTGCCAACAGATTTATTTTTTTTTTCTTTGTGTGGTGCTGTAAAAGACAATATAGCGATGCTAGAGACTTCTGTGGCACAGCACTGGCTGCGTTGCTGTGTGCTTGGGCACTGCCATCCTGCACCATGTGCCAGGGCCTTTGTCAACCTCACTTACCTTGCAGATGAGTTTTCCCTCACTGAGTTGTTAACTGTTGACTTTCTCATTTCTGCCATCCTTTGTCCAACCATAGGTCCCCAGCAATATATTCTGCTATTGGTTATATCTTTTTCTATTTTCTTTTCATTGCTGGAATCCCTTGACAGTCAGTCGTCTCAGTGGCCTAACTTCCAGTTAAATTAGTTGCTTTCTTTGTGCATCCTCTTGCCCTTCCAGAAGTGCAGCCCATTGTCTGGCCTGACATTTGTTGTTATGGAGGGAACAGGATGTTGTGTTCAAGTATTTCAAACCTGATCCAAAGAAACCGAAAGCCTTTAAGACAGTAGAGGACCTTCTGTTGGTTTTGAGCTGTCTAGCTGCTCCATTCTTAAGAGCAATGTTGTCTCTGGCCACTTGGCTTTGATAATTGTGACATTGGGACAAGTAGGAAGGAAGCTGAAGGGCAGTTGTGGGCTTCCTCGGTTTTAAAATTGACACTAGCATGCAAGTTCAGCAACCTAAGAAAGGAGGCTTGATACAGCAATTAATGATTGATTGCTACAAAATAGGCAAGACTCGGATTTAAAAGTTCTTAGGAAATCTGTATTAGAAGGTCAATCAATATCTTAAAATAAATAAATATATAGCTTGATAGCCACAAAGGCTTTATTATGACTCTGTTAAGTTTTTCTTGGTGATCAGAAGATACTACAATGCCATATTCATTATTTTAGACCAGTTTCATGGTTTCTTAGCAAGAATTCATTGCAATCATTCTCATGGGTTGAGGTCTAAAAATGCTAAGCTGTGCAAGATAAACATTATTAATGCAACGTCTTCTAATTAAAGTTGAAAAGGATGGAATATTAATCAGATTTCACATATAAATTAATACTCGTAGTGTCACTGGAATATTAACTAGTTTTTATATGCCATAGACAAATTCTTTGGATCATTTGTATAATTTCAATATGGAAATAAAGTTCTGTATATGGATGACTGAGGTGTTAGTAAGATAGTTACAGATTTGGGAGATTTACAAAGATGTTTCTGGTTTTGTATGAACATTTAAAACTATGCAACCTTCTAGATTCATAATGTTATGTTGTCTGTAAGTGAACTCATTTAAAAAAAGAAGAAGGTGTGGTTTCATAAAAGGAAGTATTTTTCTTTTGAAATCTAGTCTCCTGTGCTTAGCTTCCATAAGATACCCCCTACTCAAACATGCAAGAATTGGAGGAGTGAAGGAGGGTTTTGGGGTTTTTTTGGTTGGGTTGGGGAATGTTGTTTGTGTGAATAGCAGGGGTGCAAGATGAAGCATTCAGAAATTAGGAGATATCAGAAATAATCTACTCTGTGCAAGGAGTGAAATGGTAGGATGATAAGAGAGCAGGAGCCTGACAGAGCTTCTGGGAGGGAGGAAAAGGGGCAGGAGCTGGTCTGAACATGGGGGCTTAGACCACCACGGGAATAAGTGAGCAGAAATCAGGAATCAACAGGAGAATAAATGAGCAGTAATGTGGTCACATCTGTGAAGATCTCTAAAGATTGTGTCGCATTTCATTACACCATCAAAGGCCAAATTAGGACTTTGTAGCTTTGTGGCTGTAAGATTCATTTATTTAATGTGTATTCTATAGCTTATAAGTACATACAACCTGTCTTCTCTGTGTGGATTCATTGTTTTTTTCACTACGTTTCAAGATGCCATTACTCCCAGCTTGATAACTCCTGGCTCTTATAGTAAGACTATATAGGTCTTTTGTTTGCTGCTGGCCTTCGCTTAAACAAAGGGGCTAGCTTGATTTTTATTTTTTTATTTTTTTCCTATGCTACATACATTTAGCAAACCTATTGATTTTAATGAGGACTGATTCTGGTTTTTGGGATCCCAGACAGCTTATGGCAGGCATTGGTGCTTTCCAGCATCAGAATAGCCTGGAATCTTAAACATGATATAAATTAATCCGAAGTTGTAAGAATAAATGAATAATTGAACAAGGCATATTTTGTGAAACACCTCGGGGATTTTCTTTCCCTGCTTTTATACTTATTAATTTGCCAAGAGCACTTATCTACAGTGAGACTCTGGAGTGTCATTATTCTGCTGCAGGTAGTACTGGTGGATAACTGCAAACAGTCATCCGTCTTCCTCCTCTTCCCAAAAGCGTCAGTGGTCTCCATTTATAAAATAGGGATGATGGTGGTGATTTTCTTTCTTAAAGGTTCTGTTGAAGAGTTAGACACATATTGAATGAAGGCACCAAAGACACGGTGAAAAAGTTGACATTACTTTGCTTTTTGTTGCAGTGCTAAGCATATAGGTGTTACAGACTCCAACCTCTTTGTTCTGTGCTGGAAACTGCATCTCTATTTCAGGAAGAGGAAGAGGATGGTCAAGCCTGTTCTTCCCAGTGCTTTCATTTAATTTCCAGCTTTGCCTGTTACTCTTCAGTTTAACTCACCTGTTAAATTCAGCCTACTTCTTCAATGGATTTAACTACAGGGTTCTGTCCTCAAATATACAGAGCACTTTCTGTTACAGAGTTATGTAGGAGTTTGGTATTATGGTATTTTTAATCCCTGTCAGACACTGGTACACTTACTTTGCTTAATAGCTACAGAATTTATTCTCTTTGGACACTAAAAAAAAAATCCTGTGTTGTCTTAACATAATTAAATGGTAATCCTTAAAACCTTTTCCTGTGCCTTGCACATGGATAATGTGTGGTGAATCAGAGAACCTATTGGGTGTATAGAGTTATCTGTCAAACAGTACCAAATGCTGAGGTTTTTTATTATCAAAATATACTGATTTTAATAAATGGCATTCACTATGTCATTTCACTCTGTGCTGAAAACTTTTATAACGCACTACATCATTACTGCTAAATGGGGAATTTGAAGGTATAATTACAGTAGGTAAGCATACAATGGCAGTCCCCCAGATTGCCTTCCAGGCACTCATTTTGAAAAATCCAGTGTAGACTTTGAGTTGATACAGGAACCTTGAACCTTTTCCTTAGAAAGCTCCTCAGGACTTCAAAAGTAGAATATGGGAAAGAATATTCAACTGTTGCTCTTAAATTGGAGCCCTATAAAGCAGCAGAGTCGGCTATGAATTGGCAGGCTTCAGTAAGATTTCAGGATCTAGTCTTTAGATATTTTGCCTTCTTAACCTGAAAATAAAGGTATTTATATCCAGTAGTTCTGTTTTATAGCTGAAGTCCAGTTGCCTTAGGAGCTAATGAGCTGGAAGGGTCTCACTGATGTCCAGTGGATAGATGATAAAAGACTTTTGTTTGTACATTGTCATACAGGCACGGCTCATGTCTGCCATGAGAGATGCCACTGTTGTGCACAGACAGCAACGTCTTATAATAGATTAAAATTATTGTTAAGTATCTTTTGGAAGACAACAGTAGATATGACAAAATGTCCCCTGCTGCCCTGCTGAAGCACTTCATCACGTGAAGTAGAACAAGATGCATTGCGTTTAACAGAATTGTATTAGCCACAAAGTTTGTGTGTGTATATATGTATATAATCGCACGTGGAGTCATATATATTTAAATAGACAAATTTTTTTTGTGTAAATATCATTTTTCACATTCTCTGTGGTTTTTAAATGCAGAAGATGGAACCAGGTTTAGTAATATTTTTGAAACATAGTAACTGTTACTATTTTAGAGAGCAGCAGAGTGTCCTGTAGGAGGGAGTGGCACTGAAACAGTCTTGTGCAGACCAGAACCTTGAGACAACCTAATCGTGTTGGTTTGCATGCTGCCAGTCTGCAGTAGGGCACAAGTATAGGTCATGAGGTACATTTTCAAAATACAAATTGAAGGAAGGTGGTATACATGCTAAAGGGGAAAGCAATCAAGTCATGCGATTTCAAGCAAGAGGCTGTCTGCATAATTTTCAAAAGTTAAGTAAGTGAAAAGATGACTAAAATGTTTACAGTCAAGTTGGATCAGAGGAGAGCAGAGATTGTGAGGGGATCGTACAATACCTGACAGGACTCGTTTGGCTGGACAGGTTTACCCTGTCTGTCACTATATGGGCTTTCAGAGGGTGATTGAGGTTGTTCGATACTCCCTTTTTCAACTTAACAGTTGATGTTTTAATGTTTTAATTTTTTTAAGGAATCTAAAGGCTGTAAACTGACTAATGTGATAGTCCTGGGACCGATGCTGAATCATAGTAATGAAATGGATTTTTGCAGCTTTTATGATCAACTTTATTATACATCTAATGTCAAAAATAAGGTTAGTTCTTATCCTTGCTGTGACTTTCCATTTTTATTATCCATAGCTAATGGAGATTCAGCATCAACAAAGTTTTGTCTGGCAAAGGCAATTCCCATTGAAAAGTAGATCTGAGCTCAGATATTTCATAATATCAGTGCTACTGTTGATATTAATATTACTAATTTATATTATAGGAGTTCAGAAGGGAGGCAATCAAATTTGTGTTTCACAGAATGGCAGGCTGGTTGAGGTTGGACGGGACCTCTGGAGGTCATCTGGTCCAATCTACCTGCTCAAGCAGGGTAATTAAAAAGCAAGGTAAGAGATTAGGCAGACATGACTTGAGATGTAGACAGGGAAGCAGCAGAGTTTCAGTAACTGCCCAGGTCTCCAAAATGATGTCCATGGTTGCTCTGAATGCAACCTCTGCGAGTGGAAACTGCTGCATCTCCCTTACCACTGTGGTGTGCAGAACATGAAGCTGGGAAGTTGAACGACATTATCCACCGCTCCAATTATATCATCAAATATATGCTGCTATATTGCTCTGCAATCCTTATTTCAAACAAATCTAACCAAGGGATATTTTTACTTTGCTGCTCTACACCACCTTGCCAATGTGACTGTTTCCCTTCCCCAGGCTTTATGTGGTGCTTAGCAGGGCCATAGCATCCCTCCTGTCGGAGAGCCTTCACACCTGGAGCATCTGCTGCCTTTGGCTCCCTCCAGATATATCCACTTCCATCTTGTTTTTGTTTCCAGTACTTTAGCATCTACTTTCCCATATGCTGCTCTTGCTTTCTCCTGCTGTTTCTGTGAGTTCATCTACACAGATGAGTTGCCACAGTTTAACATATTGATGAAGCCATGGTAATTCTACAGGCCCTTAGTGATGAAAGTGTCAGCTTAAACTTTCTTGATTAAATCCCTTTCATAACATAGGTGTAAATGGGTGGGACAGGCATATGCAAGCTTGCTTTGTCTACAAGCCTGCTTTGCTCTAGAAGGTGTTCTCAAGCTTATATAGTCCATCTTCAGTAAACTGCAGTTACTCAGTGTGCCTGGCCTCTTTCTGGCAGTGGTAATACCACTGGGAGTTTCCTGGCTTGTGCTTCTTGTTTCTTCAGCACCTCTGAACCTTCAGAAATGCTGGACATGATAAGTTTGTTGTGTTCAAGCTGCAAACAAAAGACTAAAAAGGAAGGTGTGTATGTTTGCAGGATTAAAAACAGCTAATAACAATAGTACTATTATACAAATTCATTTTCAGTTCTCAGCAAAAGTATATCATGTGCAAATTCGCATCAGGCCTTTGAGTGGGTAGAATGATTCAGGACCTGTATGTAGGAGCATGGGATCTTTCTCCATCCATCTCTTCCTGCAGCGAGTGGGACATGGCAAGCTAAGCCAGCCACTGCCAAGTGTTTTATCGCTGTGGAGGTTCTGTATTCCACACCATGGCAACACCATTTGTTGGGCTGTTGCTGTTCAAGTTAGCAAGATGTAGAACCGCTGTGATCTTTTATTACCCAAAGGTGAAACACGAAGGGTGGCTTAACCCGTTTTCCTCATTGTCATAATGTATATATTCAAAGCGTGTGTCAGAACAGCAAGCTATCTTGGAGAACGTTATAACTGTATTTACAGGGATGTGGGATACTTTGCAAAAGGAGGGAAACATGAAACAAATTAGAGGACTTTTAAGTTGAGTGGGGCACTTCTGTTTGAAACAATGTGAAATTTGAATTAGCATTAGTCCCTCAGACTCTTTTACAAGATGATGTCTGTCTAAATGGTCCAGCTTCTCCATTGCCGTTGGCATAGTTTCATACTAGTGCAGCTGCCTGGTTTGATAAATGGCACCATATCCAGCCTGCAAGTGTCTGTACCTGAAAATGTGGACTTGCTGCTTCTCACCTGAACCTTTCACCACTTTAAGAGTCAGCTGGGGGACAAGACTCTATATTCCATGTGTATATAGGCTGTAACATATTTCTGTTTTTAAAATAACTACACTTTGCAGCATGAGTCAATCTAGTTGGGGCTATAGGCAGCAGGAGGTTGTGACCAGGCTTCCCTCGGTGTGACAGCACCGCTGCACGAGGCCAGGGAAGCTGCAGCGCCCTCCGTACCTTGGCTGGGTGATGCTGCACACCTGGCCCAGCCTGGACACATCTAATGCAGTTCCCATGCTGGAAATCATCAAACCTGATGGTAATAAGCTTTAGTAATTCCTAAAGGAGCAGAGAAACAAGTTGAAGGTGTAAATGAAACACTGTTTTGTGAATGTGGAGCATGTTTTGTGACAAATACTTTTGTCTAGTCCAATAATTGTAACGTATAATAAACTGATAGAGCAGAAGGAGAGGATCTTTGTTCATGCACAGTTGCAGAAAAAGAGTATGTAAATCTGTTGAAATTGCCACCACTTTGGATTTTCTTCAATAGGTAATCATTTGCTTCTTGGCTATTGCACTACTTGCCATTTCACATTGTGTTATTTCAGTTGAGTTGAGAAAAAAAGATAGAGGGTTTCATTATCTCTAGGGACTGATTTTCTTGGACTGAGTAGTTTAAATAGTTGGACAGTGATTTCCAAAGTATTGTGCTAGAAAATGTTAACAAACCCTTGCAAAGCTGTGCCAGAGTATTTTTGTTTTCTTAAAAGCAAAAATTTAAATGTTTTCAAGATCTTGAAAGGTACTTCTGAGTTACTTAGATTTATTAAGTAATTTTACAAGAATTACAAATTCTGTCTGTCCTGGTTTCAGCTGGGATAGAGTTGTCTTCCTAGTAGCTGGTACAGTGCTATGTTTTGAGTTCAGTATGCGAAGAATGTTGATAACGCTGATGTTTTCAGTTGTTGCTAAGTAGTGTTTAGTCTAAAGTCAAGGATTTTTCAGCTTCTCATGCCCAGGCAGCAAGAAGGCTGGAGGGGCACAAGAAGTTGGCACAGGACACAGCCAGGGCAGCTGACCCAAACTGGCCAACAGGGTATTCCATACCATGGGATGCCACATCTAGTATATAATATAAACTGGGGGGAGTGGGTGTGGGGGGCATCGCCACTCAGGGACTAACTGGGTGTTGGTCAGCGGGTGGTGAGCAATTGCCCTGCGCATCATTTGTACCTTCCAATCCTTTTATTATTGCTGTTGTCATTTTATTAGTGTTATCATTATTAGTTTCTTCTTTTCTGTTCTATTAAACTGTTCTTATCTCAACCCAGGAGTTTTACTTCTTTTCCTGATTTTCTCCCCCATCCCACTGGGTGGGGGGGGAGTGAGTGATCGGCTGTGCGGTGCTTAGTTGCTGACTGGGGTTAAACCACGACACTGTCCAAAAAAGCTGACATCCTTAGACAGAAACTTTGTTGGAGTAGACTTGATATAACAGATGGGTTGCATTGTTTTTGGATCAAGAGCTACAAAGCCTGGCATGGTGGGCTGCATCTCTGTGGCTGAACCCTGATGCATCTGGATTTGTCTGTAAGATCTGCTTCAAGGAGGAAAATTCTCCTTTTCTTTAAACATTGAATGTCATTGCTTTAAAAAATACTGACTCTTTAAAGAAGAGGGGGGAAAGTGTTTGGGGCTGCTTAATTTCTTCCAATACTTCATTTTCAGTATATAGTTAAGGATTAGTCTGAGGGTTCTTGAATGTGGAAGTGTTTCAAGGTTTGTTTTTTTAATGTACAGCAACTCTTGATAGAAAAACTTTATAATTTTGACATCCTCAAAAATTATCAATATTAAAATCTTTATGTATGTATCTGACTCAGTTAATTTGTGTGGCTTTGTAATTGTCTCTATTTGCTTTCTAAGATGCAGTACTTGCTTAAAAATTTCAAGGATACACATGTGCTTTTGTCATTTTCTTTACATTTCAGAAAATAAGCTAGGACTGCACAACTTTGTCACTGAAATTGCATTCCCTGCAGGAGCTGCAGTATTCGCTGTGGTTGTATAATATCACAGCTTGACCTTTTTCTGCCATATAGTTTTTTTCCTTGTCAGGAAGAAATTAAAAAGACCTGTCATCTTGTTACATTAATAGGCAGTTAGGGCTGCACAGGTTGGTATAAAAAATGGGCATACTAAAATAGGTAAACATAAGCAAATACATTTAGTAGCTATAATCTATGCAAGTGTTCTTTTAAATTTTTGAAATTAGATTGCTATGCCATAATAAACATGAACATCATTGCCTAGCACCCAGGCTTTGGTAGCTTGGCATTTGGATTTGTAGAATCTACATTTCCCTGGTTTGTTTTCTATAGAAATGAAATATGTTGTTTAGTTATGGATAAACTGTAAGCCTCTAGTTGAGAATATATCACCAGTGAGTGTAATAAGCAACCAGAAGGACTGCCAGGGTCAGAAGATGCCTGTTTGTATATATCAGGCAGATGTGCTTTTATGTGATTCTTTATTCTTTGCTTTTTTAACCATATAGAATCAGTACGCTATACATTGCTGCTGACAACTGGCAATTTCTGACTTCCCAGTAGCATTGGATTTTGAGAAGATTTAGACGTGTGGCATTTGTGGCTCCTGAAGCCTTGTCTGGTGGAAGTAAACAGGAGTTTCAGAATAGGTGTCAGTGGGCCAAGACTTGACATTTATTGTTATTTTCCTACCCTTAAGAAGAAAAAGAGAAGTGTGTTGGGAGATCAGAGACTGGATGATTTTGGTGACTAGAACAGTGCTGTACGATATACGTTTTGACAGGCAGTTAGCAATTTAATTTAGAGAGCCTCAAGAAGTGTGGCTGCATTACCATTAGTGTTTTAATTCAGATGATGTCTGTCCTTCATGAGTCTTGGTCTCCCCAAGATTCGCACCCTTGCCAGGATCTCACAGTGTGCAGCTCTTTCAGACAAAATGAGCCTGGATGAGGCCTTGCAGTTGCTAATGGGCTGGCAGACCACGGAGCCAGGCTCAAAACCCATGTGTATGTAGATACCAGCTCCTCAGTACCAACAGTTTCACTCGTGGTGCAGCAGGAGAGGACCTCCAGAGTTGGTTGTGTAGGCATGGCCTCAAGTGGCTGTACTGGTGGGGAAGAGGAGCTGAGGAAGGGAGCTGGGACAATCTAAATACTAAATACCTTGTTTTATTCAATGGGCGTGGCCGTAACATCGAGCCATAGGTGCAGTCATTTATGGCTGGTAGTGTCTTAAATGGCTCAAGCACTTTTGCAACAAGTAGTCAGTTGAGCATATTGTCCATCATGGATTATTGATTTGAAATAGAAAGTATCTTATACTTAGAATGGAAAATGTGGACCACTGAAATTTCTGAGGATAACACATCTGGGCATTAAGACAACAAGGGGACATTTGACCACAAAAAAAGTGAGCTTTGACATTTTTTTTGGTTATTACTATGTGGTAGCCTGTAGGCTGCTAGGTATTTGAGGGCTTGCATATTCAGTATTTCAGTCAGCACAAATTAATAGAACAAGATGAGAAGTGCTTCTGCAGCATGAACAAGACTACTCGTGTTTTCTTGAAGGTCTATTTAGCTCTCCCTGAGAACATAGGCACAATATCTGTGTTCATTTGATCTCTGTGAAAAATGGTAGACGGCTTCCTTTTTCTTACCTTTTCATTTTGCTTAGTTGATTTATTTATGAGTTACTGTTCGTGTGGAACAGTTGATTCCTTTTAGAGAGAAGTAGAAAATTTTGTCAAATGTTCCTGTTGGGTGCAGATTCACATCCCTGCGACATGGTGCTAAAGCAGTTCACAGCAACCATATTCTAGTTAAGACAAAAGTAATGCAATAGAGAAGGTTTTGGGTACTTCGTGGCAGTGAAATAAAACTGCAAAACCTAAAACCAGGAGGTTGTGAGTGTCACTTGCAATATGTTGGATGCCATAGATTAGTTCTGTATGACCTTTAATGGGAGTGAAAACGTATTTGATTTTTGAGCTATCTTTCCCTAGGCAGTACACCGAGCACTAAAATCCTGCATGTTTTGGCAGAGAAAAGATAGAGCATAAACCAACAGCTGGATTTGAAAGCAGGATTCATTTAAATTAGAAATGCAAACCCCATTTCTAGCACAATATGATTGACCATTGAAAATATAACCAGCCAAGAGAATGGCAATTTGTCTCTTGATGTCCTCCAGTCAAAACTTTAGTCAAGCGCAAGTTATGCCTTGTTTATGCCTGATTTGCCAGGGTAATTGGGTGTCAGTCTGCAGCTGCATTATGCAGGAGGTCACACTTGATATTTGGTATGATCTATTTTGATTTAAAATCAGAAACTATAACATGGGCCAAATTGAAATCAGCAGTGTTCATATTTGTCTCTCCCTCTGCTTGCAGGTACTACAGTGCTACCATTTTGCAGATGTCAGGAGTTGAAGATGACAGGCTTGCAATCTGGCTGGCTGCACTGACAGCATTTATAAACTTCATTTTTACTCTTGTGGGAGTCTGGCTCGTTGAAAGAATGGGTCGCCGGAAACTTACACTTGGCAGCTTAACAGGTGAGTGTTTAATTAGCGTATTGTATTTTCCTCATAATTATTAATAAAATGAAAATAAAATTTCAAGTGCTAATATTTTCAAAGTAGTCCTCTTTAAAATAGCACTGTTCACCCCATCTTCTCCGTGAAATCATACAGCTTTTCAAGACTAGTAGTATAGTACCACAGCTAAAGGCTAATTTAAAAAAGAGAAGTTTAGCATGTTATTTTTTCAGGTGAAGTTTCTCCTTCAGGTCATGTTTGGCAATGTTTTTATTTAGGTTTTTTTTATGCTTTTTTTCAGTATAAGGAATCAAATGCTTGCAACTCCACAGCTGGTTAGTTTTTAAATCTCATGTGTGTATATGTGATATGTAATTTCTTGCTCATTAATTGGAATTCAGAATATCTTACCAAGAACCACTGGAGAAAGTGTATCATATAGCCATTGTGGCGCTTTTTAAAAAGTAACGCAGTTCTTTGCATAGTTATCTCACATACAATACAGTAAATACCTTACCTACACTAATGTGATTTTAATTCATCTCCTGTATAACATACTAAAAGACAGAATTCTGGATTTGTACCTTTTGTCCAAATTTTCAAATACTGTAACTCATCACGCAGCCACCTTTTGGAAGCAGGAAAAGGCAGAATGAGCAGTCTTGCCTATGCTCAGCTGTGTCTTGCCATTTACCCAGTAAGTCCCTGCTTGCTCCCACATTACGTGCTCATTCTGGTGAAGTGATCTGTGACCAATACCTGCCTCTGGCTGAACTTCTGAAAGCTTCAGACTGTTCCAAGAGCAAGGTTTGGAAAAGAGAAACAGTTCCTCCTCCTCTTCAAAAAGTGTTCACAAGTGTTTAGCTGGGAAGGTTTAACGTCTCTATATTTTGTTCTGTCATCGCTGTCAGGGATCCAAACTTCTAGTTAATGTAACACAGCAGAGTGGGGGACCACCTGCCAAGTCGCTGGCCATCTGCAGTTCCCAAGGGATGGAAGTTAATCTACACTCGCAGTATTTGAATGCATTTATATAGGCAGAATAGTGACGGCACAGTGCCATGTCTGGTTTGATACACAGTCACCTAAATCTGCAAATTAAAACATGCAGTTTGGAGGCAATTTGGTATTCCTAGTTATAATAAATGTGTATTTGGTGTGTTACCATTTTGATTTGGAGTCATGAAACCTGAAGTGTTTTTCATGATCCAAGTTCAGAAATGTGGTCATGACAAAGGAGATCGGAAAAGCACGTTCGTCACGTTGAAGAAAAATGTCAAATCGTTACTTTTATCAGAGTCTACCTCCAGATCAGTTAAAATACATCTCCCCTCTAAGTTCTTCTATGTCTCCAGCCAGTGCCAAGTCTTTCAGAGGGGAAAGGCCCAGTTCTGTACCACTCCCTATGCTCAATACCCTTTTTTCCCCGTTGTCTGTTTTCTTCTCTTTCTGCAAAGTGGATCTCTCCTGGCACTGCACTGGTACTTCAGTTTCTTGGGTGCTGCCTTTCCTTTATACTCTATTGGAATGGAGTATTTATTTATTTGGCCCCAATAACCTCATATGTTTGGCCAGTCCCTCAGTTGTTTATTGCTTATCTGGACCCAGCTGTGTAGGTGTGATTCCCATGTGGACTTTTCATACAATCACAGAACTCTTTGCTTTTTGGCTCCGGTTAACATATTCAAAGGTCATACATTTGAAATGTAGCTATAAATGTCTCTTATAAAGCATATTACTCATAGAACAGACGAGGATATAGAAATGAGACACAGAATTAACAAAGGAGCATAACACAGTTAAGGGTTATTTGTATACGATGTTCGGACACAAGGTAGTTGTTTGGTAAAAATGGTCTTTCTCCTGTGGTTGGTTGCTGGCTGTCAGTCTGCAGCGTCAGTTGGCCCATGCTGCATTGCTTGCTGTGTTGTTTATCATACGGTACCTCCTTAAGGAAGATGCAAATAATGATAGTAATGAAATCATATGTCATCTCTGTACTATTTAGAATTTTTTTTTGCAATGTTTGACACACTGATTTAGGTAGTGGTGGATGTGACATGTTTTCCTTAGCGAGAGGGCTGTTTAATAAAATTATAATTACTGAATCTGCTGATGGATTTGTTTTCCATGATGAGTTTTCTCATGGGGTAGACTTACATTTTACTGCTCTACTTTGGATTGTGTTTCTAAGGACATTGACTTTCACACTGAGTTATTACTGGCTGCTTCTCTGGTCTTTGGAGAAGCCAGGTATGCCCCAGTCTCTCATTACATAAAATGAAGACAAAACTACTACCTTTGCCTACTGCTGCAAGGATGTGGGGGGGGTTTTTTTGGTAAAGATTAATTGATTTGATGTTTGTTAGATGATAACCTATAAGAATAATCAGTAGAGAGCAAGTATCATTAATATTTTGATTAAAAGCCAACATACTATAATTTAATTTTGTAAACTCATGCAGCTTTTCCTGCTTTCTGAAAACATTTGGGAAAGAGCTATTTTACATTTAATTTAATGTATCTTTATAATTTTCAAAATATTAGCAACTTTTTAAAAATTGAGCCTTTCAGATACATGCAGAAGCATTAGGAAAATTACAGGAAACAGCTTCTGCCAAAAAAACCTCCAAAACCCCACACCTTTTTAGTTCTCTTTACTACAGTTACTGATTCCTCCTAGTTTCCCATTCATTTTATGTCTTGGCATCATTTCTTTATCTTTCTTTTGCTCTTTTTCTTCAGTTAATTTCTTTGTTCAAAGCTGTTAATTGGGAAATATGCAGGAATTTTGACAAGGGCAGTATCCATTTTATTTGTGTTTTCCCCTTCAGAAACTGTCAGTTTGAAAGCCTGGTGGTACTTGGGCATTGGACAATTTGTATCTCTTTTTGTAACAAAGAGGATCTAAAATATCTTCAGGATGTATCTTCATCTTGGCTAATGATGTATGGTAATTGTATGTTTTTGTTCATCACAGACAAACTTCCCACAGAATGAAAATCTATAATGAACTTCATTTGCCAAGTTTACATATTCAGTACTTTTCCAAAGAAATAAGACATTTGCAGAAGTACTGGAAGTGAGTGTTAGTGTATTTGGTTAACTTAAAAGACAGACAAAGCATATTTAGAATGAATATAAATAAGATTATAGGCCCTGTCTAAAGATATTTGCTGTCTGGTTTATGGCATTTTGAAAGTACAGTAAATCTAGTACAATATCCAGCCTGCCCAGAAAACTGGGATTATTAGGGTACCTACTAGCCATAGCAGAACAAAGCCAAGTACGAAATAAGCTGAAATCACATTTTATGGTGGCTAGGTGCTTTCTCCACATACAGTTTGTGATTGAGTTTAAGGTTTTAGTTGCCTTGGTTCAGGTAAACGTGTGGTCCAATCATCTGCAGTTCATGCATAGTCATGCCTATTAGCCGTGGCTGCTGCACAGACACATTCATGAATAATTTTATTACACAGATCTTGGTATTTAAGATCTTATTTATATCTCAGAAAAAGTTTTTCATGTACTTGGTGGGTTTGCCTGCTAGGAAACTCTTGCTTTTCTCTTCAAAAATACCATCAAACCCACCCCCAAAACTGCCAAAACATCCCTTCTGCCCTCTGCCCACCAAAAAAAATACAGCCCCCAACCCCCCCCCCCCCAGATAATGTGTAATTTCTTAGAGATTACCAGAGTGACATGTTAAGGTTTTTAATGTAGTGACATTTCTATATGTTTGCACAGATGCATTTCTGAGAAAATTACTTATGTGCTTCTAACATACAGAGCAAAGGGGTGATGCGGAGTATTTGGAATTGAATACAGTGTCCTTCATTTGCCCTCAACCTTTAAGCTATATCACTGCACACTTGTAGATGTATGCTGCCTTCCAACTGGAATGTGCTTCAGTGGTTTGTGAGTCTGGTTTTGTATGTTAAGGATAACGTTATTAGACCATTAGTAACTAACTTGCAAATAACGTTATTACTAGTTTTGTATTTTTAGATCGGGCTATACATGTTATATGTGACCTCTCAAATAAAACATGCCACATAAATAGTGAGTATGCAAATAGGTATACGGGGTGTTTTATACAACATAGAACTCGATGCCTTGTCGAGTAGCAGGATGTAAAGGTTTTGTAAGTCTGAGTTTGGGATAGTTGCAGTAGTGTCGTGAATAGTGAAGTATATCGATTTTCATTAAAATGATACAGCATATTGTGTGTGTGTGACAAATAGGGTAGGAAGATAATGAATTATCTTCTAGTAATGGCCTGTTGCACAAAGTACGAACTTTTTTTGCCATCTTCCCTCTCATCGTTTTGCCCAGCTTGTGCACAAGAAATTTGTTGGGGGGGACAGGAGCAAATAGGTGGAAGGGAACTTTTCCCTAGCAGATATTATGTGTGCTCTTTGAAACGAGATCAGAAATTGCTTTTGGGCTTTCTGGTGGTGTTTTTATGAAAAGCAAATTTCTCTCATTTCACAAAGAGAAGTAGAGTCAATGAAAAAGCTGATGGTATTACCTACTTTACAGGAAAGCCTGCAAATCAGGGTGTGGGAGTGGGAAGAAGTATGGTGATCTCAAAGTCACTATTAAATTTTACCTTTACAGAATTATTTTCAAAACCAAAAAGAATATATCCGTTCATTCATGCAGTCTTCAATTCCACACATTAAAAAAAAGTCTCAACCTATTAATTTAATATCTGGACATTAAACCTGATGCACTTGATTTTAACATCTAACCTAAATCAAGATGTGGATGTAGCAAAGGATATTTTTCTTAGGCTCTCATCACAACTCCTTAGCGAATGCTGTGTGCCTTGCCTTCCCAAGCACAGTTCAGTTCAATAGAGAATTATTTCATGTACTCTGAAGAAAAGTATCACATTGTTCTTTATCTGTATTTTTAGGTACTGCTGTAGCACTCATTATCCTAGCTTCGGGATTTTTGCTATCAGCTCAGGTCTCGCCAAGAATCACACTTAATCCACCAGATCCTTCACATCAAAACTCTACCTGCACAAAATACAGGTGAGATTTCATGATCATTCATCCAATCTTCTTGAAGGTTGTTTCCAGTTAACTGAGTTTTACAACCTAGTGTGAGTAAGATACAACTATTCATAAAGCCTAGTACAAGGAACTAACTAGATAACTAAAGTTTAAATCCTAACTTCTCTCAATAGAGAAAATGACACTCTTTGCTTAAATGATCTGACTAATCCTTTGGAATTTCTTGGACTAAGTAAGGTGGTTAAGCAGCAAATTCCACACTTGAGATCTCCTCCGTTATATCTCACCTGCTGCAATTTACAGTAGACATAAAGTTATGAATATTTTAGAAGTAATTTGTAAAAATGCTGTCTGTTTTTCATCTACTCATAGATTTGTCATGTATAACAGCTGTAAACTCTTCAAGAAGATGTGTTCCTTGCCTTTTGTTTTCCTGAGTGGAAAAAAAATAATCTTCAGATAATTACAGACCAATTAACAATTAAAGTAAATGTGATTTTTTTGACCTTTGTTTCTGTAGTGGGTAGAAGATGCACTTTCATGCGCAATCATAGTTTCAAGTAACATTACTTCTAGGGTGTTAGGAATGTGTCATTTTCTATATTTTGGTTTTTTATTCACATGTGAGTGCTGTTATGTTCATTTACCTGGCAGACTAGAAAATTCCCTATTGACTGAAGACTAGTTAAATGGCTGAAGAAATTCTTATGTTCAAAACCTGTTTTACATGTGTTTGCAATAGAGGTAAATATCAAGAAATGAGTGGTATGCTTCTAGTTTCCTAGCAGTATTGGCTAGGAATATGGTTCATGGCTTTTCGTATGCCAACACAATGTCTTGGGTGAAAGATTCTGAGGATTTGAAGCTTTATAGACACCTGGAAAGGGGACAGAAGGTCTTCAAAAGAGTGTAAATAGATGCTAATAACTGGAACTTTAGATACTACCAGATATGAGAATCCCTACATGCAAATACCTATATTTTTAGTTGTTTTCTACTGCAGAATCAACTATATTTTGCAATTTTTGAGATATGCCTATACAGCATTTTCAAATGGCAAGTAATCTGGTTAAAAGGTGCAAAGAGGGAAAGAGCTTCCAAATGCTCTCCTTTCAGAATAAGATAACATTAATAGCAGGATGTCGAAAGGATTTGCATAGGACTTAAGTTAATTACTTAGAAAGGATGTTTGGAGAGCACAGATGCACCATGTGCAAAACTAGTTATTTGTTATGTAGTAAAGATAGACTATTTTATAACCTGAAACAGTATAAAAACTGTGTAGAAGAAATATGGCTAGTCCACCTTAAGAAGTAATGAAAAATTATTTGACACAGTTTTCGTTTTCCAATTAACCACAGCTAGTCAGGAAGGAAATTTAGAGTCGCTGTGGCTTGCTCAGTGTGCACTTCTGGGCAAAAACATGAAAAATTAAAGCAGGTAGTTCTAGTAAAGGCATGTTGTTTCATGAATTATGAGAATATTTTAATCTGTCATAATTTCTGTTTCTGACATGAGGTGAGCAAAAGCAGGTATGACAAGTTCAAAGGGTCTAGAAAAGAGCAATAAAAGAATTGAAATATTTTCATTTGGGAATATTTTGAAATAAGAGAGCTCTCTTAGTTTACAAATAAAAGTGAACACATAGAGGGGCATGTGAAATAATGAGCAGTGTATGAGAAAGCTTTCGTTGCTCCTATTTTAATCTTATACTATACCTTGGTGAAGAGACACAAAAACCAGGAGAGTTGAAACTAACAAATGGATGCAGTTGCCTACAGATCACGGAATTGGGCTACAATACCTGCTATGTAAAAGGATGTAAAAAAATTAGGCATTTATATGATTAATAACTACTTTCACACTTGTGTATCTCAAGCTATATTTGGGATATCAATTTTCATGCTTTAAAACATCACCAAACCCTGACCTTGCTAGAGCTGGAGGAAGAATATTCCTTCAGCATCATGAATATTAGTGTCTGTTATGGAAGGTGATATCAGCCACTGACTCCATAGCAGGAAGCCTCAAAATTCCAGGTGACTTCAGCCAAGGGAGCAGTAAGTGCAAGAAATATTGTTTGCTTTCGGCACGGATCAAGGGAAGAAAAACATCTTAAACATTTTGTCTTTAGTGATGTTTCCAGAGGAGCTTAGTTTCGGTGTGCCTTTCTGCCAAGCTCTTGTAGCTACACATAGAGAAAATACGTTAATTTATTCCTTTGTCTAAATTATTTCTGGACGGGATGACATACAGCCATACATTATATTTGGACTTGGAAAAGTGGCTGTTCAAGATACAGGTATGCCTGCTTTCTGTGCACATGGTCAATAAGCTGAATGAAATTTAAAAAAATGTTTTTGTCATCAGAAAGTAGATGGTGTCTTCACCATTCCGTCCAAGTTAGAAGAACTTCAGCATAACATGCATGGTCTTGGAAGGAAGAGGTGGAGGGGACTGCAAACCAAAGGGAAGCTAAAGGCTGGGCTGTATTTTGGGAGGCTTGCCTCTCTCTCTCTTTTGGCCCTGAAGGCATTCCCCATGGCAGTTATGGAGTTGGGTCAAAGAGATTCTCAAACCTGAGGATTTAGAAGGAAAAGTTTACTTTGCATAATGCCAGTCTTGCATATTTTCTATGCTGCTCTAAGAATAATGGCATTAAAGGAGCTGTACAGATAGCCAGCATGTAGGGTAGCAAACGTTATTATAGGGATAGTTAGATAAGATATCGAATCAAAGTAAAATAAAGTAATCTAATGGCAGTGGTGTCTTGCTGTTAATCCATATTTTAGCTTGCTTCAGTGTAACTGCTGGTATCCCATATTGCTTAGCATTGTACCTTGCAAGCCTTGAAGAGGTCTCAGAAAGTTTTGGAAAAGCAAAAGACAGCAGGACTTCAGAAGATCAACAGGTAATGCCCTCTCTCTCTAGCCACCATAGCCACATTTAAATATGTGTGCCTACACAAATGCAGCGCATAGTCTTCATCTAATGGTGATGCAGTGCTTCTCTGAGGTGAGGTACACTTAGAGCCTAAACCTGTTTGTCGCTTGGCCATCTTAGAGTATGGGGGTGTTTCCTAAATATAACTTGTATTTGTCTTTGCCAAAATGTATTTATAAGTTATAAAAACATAAGTAAAATGTATTTTGCTGACAGAAGTTTCACTGATACTGTGCAGGGTAAAAATGCTTTTTATGTTTGCACATCCATTGGCTTAGAGTAAGTGGGGGTGTTCATTCTGGAAGCCTTAGAGCTACCACAAACGGTCTGTTTGTTGTTCCCACAGATCCATATTCCTCTGCACAGATTAATTCCTGCTGCTAGAATAATAATGAAGATAGAACAAACTAGCAAATAAAGAACACGGTCACTGTCCTGGTTCAGAAAAGCACCTAGGGCTTGAATACTACATTCTGAGAGAGCTGTGCCGTGCAAAGAGAGGTACAGGTTACCTGTACATGCTTGCAGAAAACAAACCTGTAAGATAGGCTGCAAATATCAAGTAAAATATTTTCATTTGGTGTAGACATGTATAATATCATAGTTGACTAACAGCCAAAAAATAATCTGTAAATCAGTGAAAAAAATTGAATGTAATCCTCATTCACAAGGACATCATGGAAATAACGCAAACCCAGCAGGACACCCTGAACACTGAAATTCTCTTTGCCTCCTCACAGGTGGAAGTGGGTGGGTGTCTTATTGAGGAAAGGCAAGATGAATGCTCATCTGTGTGCCATCCTTAAATTAAACTTCATTTTTACACTCAACCTGTGTAAGCTTGTATAAATGTTTGCAGTGTGACCAGTTCTCTTCTTCAATCTTAATCTCTTCAGCAGCTGTGATCTGTTACTTACCATCAAGGCTGCAGAGAAGCTCAGAGGTAAATTTAAGAGTACAAAACAGCATTGTCCCAAAATTTGTCATCTTAAAAATTAAAAGATAAGCTAGCCATTCCTATTATTATTCTGACTACTCAAAACTCTCTAAACATGTTCCCTTTTTTGCTGGGGACTTGCCTCGTTCTGGAAGGAGGTCAAGGTTAGGGCATGTGCAGTAGTTACCCTACTGCCTTTTCCCAGTCTTTAAAGAATCAAAGGTGTGACCGTCCCACTCTACCTTCCTCTGGGACATTCACCTATTTCTGGAAAACCACCATTGTCCTGTTGCCTTGTGTTCTTGGTCTTTTTGTCTCCTTTCCTTCATGTGTCTGTTACTGCACTTCTTGAGACTTGGTCGGCTGTAGAAGACATAATGTGAACTTGTTATCCTTAAGCAATATTTTTCACCTCAGCTACTATATGAAAATGGTAACTTTTATGTTGATCTTAGGTTAACCCTGAGGCTTGTATTCTAGGGAAATGGTACCTGTGCACAAGAACTTTCTCAGGATCCTTCCCAAACTGATTGTCCTCAGAGTTTGATTAAAATAATACAGGCAGTGCCAGCTGTGCTGGGCACACAACGGCTCTGTTGTTCATCTTCGAATTAGTCACCCTCACATGGTTAATGTTCCTAAGCTCGTTGTACAAATACACACCACTGAGATGAAGGCACCAATATTTAGTACTCTTACACAGCATTTTTACAAGATAGCTAATAGGCAGAAATACATATTTTCTTTATGAATTTAGCAAAAGTATATCATTGTGATCAGTCGTGAAAAATGCAGCTAACCTAGTAACTGAAGCTGGTTTTATTGTATTTAATAGCCTTAGGATAAACATAGTAAGTATATTAGCTATTGTACTTTATTTTGTTGAGTTAACTCATTGACAATCTGATTTATCTGCAAGCTAGACATCAGTATTCTTCATACTGTCACTGTATCATAGAACCAGCATTTTTTAAAATATGATTCTCATTTTATGTTTCTAATGTCAGTGACTGAGGTACTGGTCATTCTGATAAATGAGAATTGCAATAATAAATATAGCAATGTTTTTCTGCTATTAAGGTCAGAAGATTATGAGTATTCAAAGAGATAAACATGTTTGAGAATGCTTTTGCCAGCTCTTATGAAATGTAGTTAAAATTCTGATAGACAGTTTACACTGTAGAACTGTAAAATGACCTCAACATAGTCTTGAAATCGATGAAGTAGATAATACAAGGATTTATCACTTGGTAATAATTTTCCATTTGCTGGCATGTTGCTCCTATCAGTCAAAACTTGTAATTTAATTTAAAATCATAAGGGATAGGAAGGAATATGTCAGTTCTGTGTAGTAACATCTTTAATGTGAATGAGGAAAAAGTCCTCTCATCAGTTCAAACACAAAGGTCTGAAAAGTTGCTTACCTAAACTATAATGTCTGTGAGTGTAATGCAGACCCTCTAACCATTGTTAACACTTCCACTTCTTTGTCTTTGATTCAAACTCTGCATTACTGAGGGAGCAAGGTGATATTTGTATAGTAACCTATTAATGCTTCACTTCCCCACTAATACTTCTAAGACTTTGCTGTTTAAAAAAACCTGAACCAATGTTTGGGGAATTATTTTGTAAAATCTTCCAAAGTGATGGTGTTATACTTTATATGGTCTGCAGGTTTTATTCACACAAGGATGATTTTAATCAAGTTTGAACAAGGCTTGTACCTGATCTACCCAGAAGCGGGGAGCATAGTATTTATGTGTAAGATCTCTTTGGAAGAGTAGTTTTGAAAGCAAAGTATTCTATGGAGATTGCCATTATGCTCAAAATAAAGGTACATGCAAGTCAGTTGTTTCTGTTATTTATTGTCTTTGTTGCTCAGTTCCAGGCGTAAATCAGGAAGCAGTTGTGCTGGGGGCTATATAAATTCAGAAAAAAAGATCATCAAAGACAAGAGACTATTGATACCGATGTGCAACTACATCAGGACCCTTTTCATGTGGTGTCAGCATTCCAGCACAGTCTGCTGTCAAGGTGCTTAGAGTAGTAGTGTTGTAGCCGTGATGATGCAGGGACTTGAGGAAAGCAAGACTTGTAGAGAGTAGTTTCCTTTATAGGACTATGATGGGTAGGAAAAATGGATGAGCCATCAGGGTCCTCTTCAGTTCTAAAGCAGAAGTAGCAAACACCAAGAAGCCAGAACCAGTTTCTCTGAGTTTATATAAATTGTGTTGCTTAGTTGAGGCATGTAAGTCTTTGGAAAAGAGAGTTTAAGGAAAGTTTGAGGAGAGCTAATGCATTTTTATGTGGCCGGCATGTCAAGAAGGATAAGGATTCGGTACTGGTCTGAAACTTACCTAGGAAGGAGTCACTGAAGAACAGTCTCAGTGGACTAGATGGAGCAGGAGCCTGATTTGAAGATGGGGGAGGGTTGATCATACTTGAATGTAACTGTGATTTAGATCTGTTGGAATAGCTGTGTGGTAAATTACAGAACTGCAGGTAGCATATGAGTACTGTGATTATAAATGGTAGCTTTTCCTTGTGAACATCACTGAGTGGATACATGTGTTACCTAACGGATTGCCAGTAGATCTCAGCAAATAAACTTCTGTCATTTGGTCTCCTATTATCGCAGGAAATTGCTCTTGAAGTCCAAGTGAGTTTTTCTCATTCTTTGTTGAATATTGTATTTACTGTGTCACAGATACGACAAGTTGAAGTGGTATCTTGCAGTTGCCACGCATTTTAACTACTTAAATCATCTCTTATATTCTTGGCCGGTGATATTTAATCAGAATTTAATGGTTAGCTTTTGGAAGCAACACAGGAATCATCAGAAGTATATAAGGAAGGGCTTTATTTCATGCCTGAAGTGCAGTGAAGCATGTGCAAACAGCACAAGACCTCAGCCACAAGCACCAGGCAGTTTTAAACAAGGTCCTAGTACCTAACTGAAATGAGTTTGTGTGCAAAAATGAAGTAAGTCATTTACAAGAAAAAGACTAAGCTCTTTAATTGTGTAGCTGGCTGAAAACTAACTGCACCAATGTCCTCACATGTCAACAGAGCTGATAAATCTACTGCAATATTTGTCCAAAAGTCCTTACATTTTTGTTGTGTTGAATATCTTGGCTATTTTTCTTGTTTGGATTCATCATTTGCCAGTGTCGCTTGTTGAGTCCAGTTGGATAGGGATGCTCTGAACAGTGATACTCAGCTCAGCTATCATGGCTGTTTTCTTTCAGTTGAAGCTGCTGGAGGAAGATATATTGTCTGGTTGTAGATAGGAGCATACAAGCACAGAAGCAAGGAAAGCTTGATTCCAGTCTGTTGTTTTGTTATAAGGAGCTGGAAAGCAACTACACAGCATTCTAAGAGAGGTAGAGGATTGTGTGCATAACTGATCTTGAGAGCAAAGAGCGAACCTGAGGGCACACCAGCTAGGATGAAAGATCCACCTAGCCTAGAATCATGTCTTCACTATGGCAAACAGCAAGCTGGAAAGAGTAGAAAGCAGCACAATCAAAGTGACATTCCCTTCCAGCCTGCAGTGATTTGCAGCTTATGTTCTCTTTGGGTGGTATGTGCTAATCCTCAGTAGATATTGCAAGATCCTCCTGTCCCTACATTGAGCCTTTCCTGCCTGAGATGTTTTTTATTGTTCTTACAGTTCTATAAGCAAAACCTTGTTCAGCAACATGAATACTTTCATCATGCAGAGCAGGATCAGTGGGGTCAACAAGCTTACAACGGTGGAATTTATTCTGTGGAGAAGACCAGGCATGAGCAAAATGTCTTGCATGTTGTAAGTGTATCAGATTTTCACGTATAGCTGCTACCTCACATGCAAGAGCTGATTGTGCAGCATGTGCTCAGTGAGACTGATGAATCTAAAACAAGTCGGAAAAGTCCATCCCCCAGAAATGTCCATATTTGTGGACATTTTGTTACTCTGGGAGGCTGTTCATGCTACCTATGTAGTAGAATATTATGAAATCAGGGGTTACATTCTGGAAAAGAACAACATAGTCCACAATATATTATCAAGCTCAGTTTGTATTTCTGTAACTGGATGACAAGAACATATGAATATGGTTTTATAATTGGATAACAGGATATGGAAGGCAGAGTTGAAATTTCCTTAAAGTGTGGCAAAAGTGAAAACTGATTAAATGTTTTGAAATTAACAATTCAGAAATTGAGGTTCAGCTTGAAAAAGACAAAATAATCTGGCAAAAAGAGAAATGGCACTTGCAGAGCAAGGGCACTGGGCAAAGGTCTTTTACTGTTAAATCACTCAACAAAAAGTGGCAAGGTACAATTTGCAGCTCAAATTAAGAGACTCCTGAGAATTGTAGGTAAGTCATTACTTACAAGGTCATTTTACAAATTTAAAGCACAAAATGTAATCACAAACCAAATGTAAGTATGGAATATTCTAAGCAGTGGAGCAAAAGCAGGGGAAGAAGCAATTCTGAACCTTTCATTGGCATCTGGAGGGTCAATTAGCAGGTCAGAGATTTTATTCAATCTTTTTAGAGACTGCACTAGAGGCTAGTAAACTACTCAGGAAGAAGGAAAACAGTAATTTTGGTATCAAGAAAAATGTACACAGCTAGCCAATTAATACTTCATCTATGTACTTTAAGTTCTCTGTGAAAGGGGAAGGCATTGTGCTCTTTGGAATCAACTTGTAACCTCAGGAACAGTTCATCAGGCAGGCTGCTCCAGAGCAGAGCATCCTGAAAGCCGGTGGTGCTCAGACTGGCAAGAAATTGCTAGCAAGGGGCCTTGAAGTTATGCTTTCTAGATGTCAGATATTCCCATTTGGTCAGATGAAGAAGACTTAAGAGCATGGAAGCCTTGACTGTGTTGGCAGAATCGGAGTGGGGAATTGCAGGTTTGGGGATATCTAGTCTCCTAATGGTCTGTCAGCTTGTCAGTAAACGTGCTCTGACAGTGAAGCAGGAACCCCAAAATCCCATTCCATGGCAGGTTCCAATAAACTGAGGGGCCATGCTACTGAGACTTTTGTTCTGTAGACTTCATGCCACTGAGCTGCAAAGAAGCTGGGCATCTTTGGAATTCCGGAGCCTTATCCTGGTTGTTGTTATTCTGCTGCATAAGCTGAAGTATCTGAAGTCTAGACACTTGCCTTCTTGTTGGGTTGCCTAGGAGCCCAGCTGGTGAGCAGGGAGGGAAATAGGCACGCTGCAAAACCTTTCTGCTGTAATGCTGCCTGGTTTCATCAAAATCAAATCATCTCTCTCAGGTATTTCAGTCTTGATGTCAGTCTGATTGAGAACCATCCTGCCTGGGAATTTTCAGCTGGCTTTTCATGGAGGAACCTTTTTACAAGACACTAGCTCAGGACCTTAGCACGGATATAAATATTTCATTATAAAGTGCAGGAAAGACATTTCCCATTTATAATTGGATGCAAATTTCCTTTCCTACATAGACATCCTGGAGTGTTTTGGTATAGAGCTTTCAAGGCCATAACTGATCTGTGGTATAGATTTGAAGAAGTGTCAGTATTTTTATAGATTTATATTCTGACATACATTTGGGTACATCTGGGTAGGGCTGATAAGAAGGTACATTTGAGGACAGGAAGGAGCTCTGTAGTAGATAGTTTCATGTCAGTAAGTATTGTGTATTTATTTTCCTGGTATATTGTGTGTCCTAATTTATTTACTTCACTACAAACATGTATGTAATAATATGTGCTCAATTTCAAATTGTTCAAATATTTTTGTTTAAAAAATAGTAATGGGGCTAGAATGAAGAAGAGCATAAGCCTGAAACTACTGTATATTTTATTTCCCTTTCTTGAGAGAGAAATGTAAAGTAAACAGCCTCAGCGCATAATCTTTTTCAGTTGTTTTTAAATTGCTTCTTTTTTAAAAAAAATCTTCCTTGCTTATTTCATGCTGCATCTTCAGTGATCATTAGTCTTTATTAACTGATACAGATTTCTTTAATGCGTTATGAAACAGTTGTAATGTGTATATGTTGGGATTTTGGAGGAAAAAAACATCCATCTTCATCTACCTCATCAAAGTCAACATAAAAATTTTATATCAGTGATAAAACAGGGCACAGAAGAATGCTAGATGGTCTGAATAGCAACTGCCTACCCTAAGTCTGCTGGGAGTTAGATATGAAAGGACTTTAAGTCTTACATATTGAATTTCTGGGTTTCCTCTGACATAAATTGGTCTTGTCTCTAAAACCTAAAGTCAAAGCCTGATTGTATGAACTCACTATATAACTAATGGCAGAAAATCCTAACCCAAAGGTAAAGGGTTTTAAAATATTTGTTATTTAACTTTTCAACCTGAAAGACAAGCTTCAGAAAAGCTGTGGAAAATAACCAAGCTGTGGAAAATAATAATTTTAAATTATTTAAACTGTTATGAGTAACTATAACCTCTGACATTTGGCATGACATGAAATCCAGAAGCCTTTATTATGTTGAATGCCAGCTGGAAAACACAGTTGTGCATAGCCAATAAAGCCCGAGGAAGAGCTGAATTAACAGCCATGTAGGCAGACACTAGACTCAGTAATCAAATTTCTCGTATTTTTTCTGGACTGCTAGATGGGGAGGGAAGAATAAATAAGATACTTTCTGCTTTCGAATTGACTGGTTACTGATACCCAATGCCATATGAGGTTATGTGGAGTTATCCATAGAGCGAGCCCCGTAGGACAGAACAGACAATACACAGTTCAGTTCTGTCATTCATCTCGTGCATCAATATTTGTGAGGACATTGAGGGAAATGACGAGGCATCCAATCCCCATCCTGTCCTCTGCTGGCAACACTATAACGATGACACTCATAGCTGTGTGTAATTGTTATTCCTCTGCATTCCTGTGTCTTGCTGATGTTCTGGCTGGTGTTGGGTATTTGACTATATTTCTGCTTGAAGTAAAACCTAAAAGGAATAAATCTAGAGAAACCTTGAATCCTGAAATTTTCCAAAGAGAATTGTTGCCTAAAGTCCACTTTAATGTGTTAAATTTTGCACATGGCGTTCACATTGGATATAATTTGCATATAGTTGACTTAAAAATCCACTGCTGCACTTGATAGCATGTAGTATTTGGAAATGGCTGCTTTCTCTGCCAGGATGCCATGCTGGGTGTGCTAGCACCCTGGGTCTTGAAATTCATGTTGTTAAATGGTACCTTGATCTACAATGTAATTTGAGTGGAAGATGTTCTACAATTTGAAAATCATATGCCAGCATCCTGTTTGATATCATAGGATTCTTTTCACTAGGAGTTGCTATAATTTTTTAGTTATTTTTAATATTATTATTACATACTTAAACACACTTGTGATTTATAAAAATGTTTTTATTCATCTGCAGTCTTCTGTTCTTGTCAACTGTTTTGGTTGCTGCCATTGCTGTCCTAATATTGATTAACAAAATGTAGCTAAGTCTCACTAATGTAATATTGGAATTTTCCTTTCCTTTCATAATTGATAATTGCAGAGTTATGATTTTCTCATTTATCTTTGCAAGAGAATAAATGTTTACTACAGTTACATGATTGACTTCTACCTGAAAGTTTTGTTTCATCTCCATTGTGAAAATATTTTCTGCAGTTTATCTCTGTATTAAGAGCTGATTTAACGCAGCTTTCCTAAAATTAAAAAAAAAAAAAAAAAAAGGCTCTTCAAACCTGAATTTGACCTATCAGTTAAGCAAGTGGATGGTCTACTTTATAGATTTATTTTCTAAAAAGTAGACAACGTGGAAAATCTGCAATAATTTGATAATTTAGAAAGCACACAATACCAAAGAGAGCAAATTTCTGAAACATAGGAGAAGTAGGAAATTGTTTTTAACGCTTTCCCCGCCCTCTTTTTTGCCAACTACCATATTAGTTAACCTTATAACTCTTTTAGAAACATCATAGTAAGAAAAGTTTGAATGACTAGATTTTAAATGTGTACTTTCAGACTTTTTAAATCCATATGATCTGCTTTACTGATCTGGGGACTTTTTTATACAGTTACTTTTACTTTTTTTCTCATCATGGTGTAGTAGTTTAAGCAGATTATTTCTTCATTCACTAAGTCATTGTTATGATGAAGATACACACTCAGAAAGATTATTTCCTTGGTTTTGTTGTTACAGGGGTATATGTTGAAGCTATTTTGGTCATTTTAATTATACATTTCCAGATGTTACATTTCAAAGTTTAATTCTAATTTCAAATTTCCAGACTTATTCCATGTTGTTTAGTTTTCCATTCTCCTATTTTTAACTCCTGAAGTTATCCCTTAGAATATATTAGGGGCTTTACTGATGAGGATGTATCTCTGGATCTGAGATTGCTTCTGGGGAAGATAAACACCTGGGTAATTTAACCACAGCAGCAATGGTCTTGAGCATTTGCAAGATCTGGGGAGGCTTGTGCCAGAAGTTTTCAGATAACTTGCACTGCATGAAGGGGTTTGGAATACCTTCATAGCTCACATCCCGAGATCCCACTCAGTTTGTTCTCAGGGGCAGGTTTTAGACTGACACTTAAGTGAAGTATTTGTAGGGCACTTTGTGTCTAGTTTCCCAGTAGTCAGTGGGGATGTGGTCAGTGCAACCAGTGGAGTCTGGAGAACAGTTTTACAGTCTAGTCACTTGGAGAGCTTGCAAGATTGCATTGAGGAAACTTTGCCTAAATGTAAGCATCGCTTGCTCTTTGAGACTCCGCAAAAAGTCAGAGATACCTGTACGGAGCTCACAACTGTGATGCATGGGAATGAACTGCAAGAGCACTGCACACTCTGCAGTGACAGGTGAAGGGCAGGCAGGATATTTTTGGGCACTAGATGCCTGTATGTGAATTGGCTCCACTGACGTATTGACTCCTTCCATTGAATATAAATGGAACTCAGGTGCTGAGTTCCCACATGGAGACACATGGTATCATGATGTCATACTGACTCCCATATCTATATGTGCCCAAATCCTAGTTTGGTTATTAGGTATGATGTATGATTCTTTCTCTTCAACCCCAACCTGTATTTTTAAAATTAAAATTCATTCCATGAGTGAATTTTCCTACAGCCTGATCAGGTGTCACTGGGAGATTTGCAACTGGGCCACCAAAAATGTGGTACAGAAGAAGGCAAAAGCAATCTGTATTATTTTTTGGGCAGTTTCTATTATCTTGTCTCCATCACTGACAACTTGACTATGTGCATCCCAAGATTGATTAGGAGATGCTGTTGGTTTTGACATGTACAAATGAATAAAGTGTTGCTTAAGTATTTATTCCTTTCTCTTTCAGTTATTGTAATGGATGTATGTTAGATCCAGACTGTGGTCTCTGCTACAAACTGAATAAATCAAGTGTTGTTGAGTCCTCATGCATTCCTGTTGATAAAGATTCTACAATGAAAGCAGCTTGGGGCAGGTATGTCACTTCAAGATTTTCTGGTCTTGTGCTGTACTGATGGTGTATTTTATGCTATTGAGAATGCTTTTGCTTAAAATGTTACTCTTGGGATGTTCTGAAAGACAAAAATAACTTGGCATTGTCAAAAATGGGTGATTACATTGTAACAACTGTTATAAATAAAAGCTTTGACCCTGATGTGTGCAGCCAGTTTGGTGTAGTCTGCCAGTTAAAAGTATGGCAGAAGTGCACTAGCAATTAGGAAAATTACTTCTCCTTGATGTCTTCATTCATTTGAGGTGGCACATTCCCTAGGTATACACTTAAAGCCCTCTGAATTAATTTTCTTTTTAAATGCTTTAATTAAACCACACTTTTAATATTGGCCTACTGAAGAAACTGAGTTGCCCAGCTCAATAATCTAAAATGATAAAAATGTGAAAAGTTCAAATTGTCAAAAGCATGGTTTGTGGGCACAGATTTCTGTGTTCCTGTGCTTAAAAACAGTGTCATGCCCTATGTTGCACTTGGGGCGTAAAAATGTGTGCATTCATAGATAAGTCCCAATGCAACTTCAAAATACATCACACCTCTTTTTCTTAAGCAGCACAAAGATTCCCTGTGAAGTCACAGCAATCTTCAAGTTTTCTGAAGTATTGACTGTTCTTAAGGAATGGCTTTATGAGTTGGAACAACATCAAGTAAAGGCTTTATCAATACTTTAATAAAGATTAGGGCTTGGATTAGAGTTTAGAATGGTTCAGTGCCACAAGGGAATTACATAATTACTCCTGATAAAACCTTCATGCCATAATTCATCTATGCCACCCACATGCCATAAACATACTTGGGAAATAGGCAAAGGTTCGTGTGGTGGTTTGGGCTTTCTTCTTTATTTATTTTTTTAACTTTCACGTGTACTTCTCAGAAGTTAAAACCAAGTGCCTTAGTGGCAGTAAATCTTATTGGGCAGAGGTTGGAAGGTATGAAAACATCTACCAATTGTAGAATCATTAATTTAAAATTATTCTAAAATTGCCTTCCTTTTGATTTCAGTACTATTAGAATGTTATGCCTAGTAGTTCATTCCAGATGCAGAAGAGGGTAGTTTATATTCTTTGTAATCATAATTTAAAAGGACTGTGATCATTTTGGGGCTATTACTATTATTAATAAGTGTGAAAACGAAAAAATCTCATCTGTCTTGCTTGTTCTGTGGCTGTCTTCAATGGCACGTTATACAACATACCTTGCATATTACTTAATATCCTGATGTGCTCTGCAGTATTTGGACTCTCATATGTGTAAGGTAACAGATCTCTGTATTGCAAGTCAACGTTCATTTCATATAGGCTGTTGTTTTAAGTAGCATGTCTGTAGTTAGCAAAATGGTACTAGCATGCAGGAAGACTAAATGGGAACATAAACTTGTTATGCATAGTTGATAGATAAAATCAAACTTTCTTTATTAAGCAGTGTTATTGTATAACGTAGTAAATGTGGGCATTGGTAATCCTTTTATATTCATGTTTCACTCTCACTAACACTCCTTGCTGTACAGCGTATTGGAGCAAATTAGATAGGAAAGAAGAAATGCTTCCTTTCCATATTGCAAAATACAGTATTCCCATATTGTACAATAATTCCGTAGCATAAGGACTCTGTTCAAAATCTTTCAAGAGAAAATTAAACCATTTAAAATTTGTTATATTGGTAGTCACTAGAGTGGAAGTCCTGCCTTAAGATGGAAAACTAATAAAATATCCAAATTTCTTTTACCAAAGATTGTATGTTCATCCCTATTTCTAGTGTTTCTTTCATTAATTTCTAATCTTGTCTCCACCTGGTCTGTGTAATCAGGCAGTTTTCTAAAAGCCATTCCCTCAAGCTGTGAAATGTCAGGTGGCACCCTCTGTGCATTCCAAGCTCTGTGGAACAGGCAGGCATTTCACCTCCTCACAGATACATCTATTTCTGCTTAGTGGTCCAGAGGGAATCCCCATAGATTTTGGCTTCCAAGGGTTCACGTTCACGTAACCTCCCCAACTCCGCTTCCTCAAATCCTCAGGCTGCTTTACAGCAAAATCAGTCCCACAAAGCCATATGATTTCTCTGCCAAGCGAGAAGATTGCTGCAGTGAAAATGGTGTGGTTACATCCCCAGTTGTGTCTCAGAGCAGCAGGAGTCATCTTTATCTTTCTGGCAGCATGGGGAGAACAAGTACCTAAGACAAACTAACAGCACTGGTGAAGAAATTACGTCTGTGCTGACGCTTGAAATTGCAGCCCTCCGTTTCACAAAGTTACTTTGTCACAAGCTAGACATACAGTGGCAGTTATTTTAAAAATACATGACATTTTTATGACCAGAAACTGGTTTAATAATTTGAAAGATGATTTTGTGATCTATGGACAGCTGATAACCATAATTATCACATGCAGCCTCTTTGTAACTCCTGTGTATTCTGATGGCTTCATGCCATCTAGTATTGGCTGAATGAGTTTAAATGGCTTAAAACATCCAGAGTTACACTGGCCTCATATGGCCAATTTATTTTGCCATTAATTTTGCTCAGGAGAGAAGGAAGACCTGACCTATTTGTTTGGGATTTGTTGGACCTCAGTTTGTCTGAGCATTAGCAAAAGCAGCAGCTCTGACTATCCTGCCTGATGTAGGAGGTTCAGAGAAATGGCTTCTGCTGGACTTGGATTGACAGTGCTGTGTAGAGCATTTCACTGCTGCTGCACTCACATTTTGTTTATGATTTTCCTGCTGGAACGCCGGGAGCTGCAGCCATGGAGAGGTGCCTGTGGTCACATCATATGATGTGTGTAGAGCCACATAGCTCTGCAGCTGTCTTAACCCCAACTGTCCTGACACTCACTCAGGGGCTTATCTATTCCTGATGTGTAACATACCAGCAAGGTGAGAGGTGCTTAGAGGCACCAACAGAGAAGGCCGTGTCATATTTTTTTTAAAGCTCTCTGCAGCTGCACAAGCTGACATAGAAAACCCTCCTGTTTATGTATTTATAGCTTTCCACTGTTCTTCACAGTTGGTCCCAAGGTACTTCGATAACACTGACATAACAGGCAATGTTTTGACTGTTATCATAAAATACTGTAAGGTATTTTTATTTGCAGGAAGTTTCCCCAGTGCCAGCCTGGTGTACTAGACATCACCTCTATGTTTATTGTTAATCGTATTTATTCGGTTACGGTGTGTTCTACATTGAGAAGTTCTGGGGAGGGGAGGGAAGAGAGCAGAGATTTCAGTCTCCTGTGGCTGCCAGCAAGGCTGTTTATGTTGCTGTGGTTGTCATAGAAACATAGGGAGACAATTAGAGTATCCAAATGTTTTTCAAGAAGAATATAGCATTTTGGTCCTTTTGAATATAAGGGAACTCAGTGGCCAGCAGTGGACCTGGGGGAGGGAGACCGCATAAGAATAAATCTGACCAAGTCCAAATCAGGTCTTGAAGCAGTATGGGTAATGTGCAACAGGTGCACTTGTAAGATCATACATAGAAGACAAAGAATAAAGATTTATTTTTTATTATTTAATCAGTTACATAAGCCTGACTGGTATTGGAATAACACAGAGAGGAGCGTCTTGCCCAGGGCACTAGTGCAGTCACGTGCTGTGCTGCCCTTGGTATTACTGAACCTGTTAACAAAACAACTGTTGACATGCAAACGTTGCTGCCTCCAGCTCTGCCCAGGGACATATAAAGGATGGTTTCAAAACAGTGAGCAAGAATATTCTTAAATTATTCACTTTGTAATAAAAGAAGAAGAGCTGTGTCTTCTCTCTCTGTGTGGTCTGAGGGTTCTGTGTTGGGACTCTGTTCTCCAAGATTTAGGGAAGTTTTGCATTTAGCAGTAGCACAGAAGGGCTTGCAGTTCTGTTCTCTTCATGAACATCGAATTATAAAATCCCCACAATGTCGATAAAAAGCATTATCTCACTTTTACAGATGGGGATGCAATGGGAAAATTCCAATATGAAGCTCGGGTGGCATGACAGAGGTCATGAGCAGAGTCAGTCTCAGCCAGGACTGAATGTGGAGGTGATTGCTTTCAGTTCTGTGCTTTCAGAGCACAAACTGAAATCTAGTTTTTCCCCACAATTACAATTACTCCCAGAGTACTGTTGGAAACCTTGAAACTTCTGTCCATGTAATTGCAATAACCCTAAAGGCCAGCCAACAATGCTTTAGAAGTAACTTTAAATTGCATTAATATTCTTACTGCAGTTGAAAGAATAACCGTGCAAGGAAAGGACCTACTAATAGTGCCTTGACATGACATTAACCTTGACATGAGTATGTTGTCAAGACCACAGCAGGCCCACAACTGTGAGCTAAAAGGCTCTCATGAGTGACTCTGAGCACTCTCCCTCTGGAGAGAAAGATGTTGACTTTATACAGTAAACAAAATATGAAGAAATAACAACATCATCTGCAGATCAGAGAAAAGCCTAGAAGCCATCCTGTCCACAAAACTAGCTGGCAGGACTCCACAGTCCCTGAAGGAGGGTGACTGGGAACAGAAATCTATAAAGGGAGAGGAGCTGAGTGATTTGCTTTCTTCAGCCATTTTTATTAACTTCATTAGAGGAACATCACCCTGCTATGGGAGTTTAATGCTTCATGGAGAATCCAGCTTTCGTCAATATAAACATTCAGTGCAAAGGCGAGTGCAAGAAGAGCTCTGCGTTTGGGAAGCTCTTCATTTTCCTCTGGCCAGTGCTCTCCTGAGCTCCTTCGTTCTGTGTAAAATTAATGGCATGTTTACAGATGCTCGGTAATGCTGCTCTGTGTCGCTCTGTGCCTGTTGCTCCTATCTGTCAGTTTACTGAGGAGTTTTAACTGTATCTTGGAAATTTGTTCTGGGGTAAAGTGGGTTTAAATTACCTGGGCAATGTGAGAAAGCAGGTCAGGCAGGCAGACAAACCCTGGTTCCCAGCTTCAGGAGAGTTTCCACCACAGGAATGAGCCTAACGACCTTGGCATTCAAGTGTGGATGCTAATTAGATTCCAGTGGTTAAAAAAAAAAAGGGGGGGGGAGTTCATTAGCTGGATTCTCAGGCAACAGCCTGGTTTACATCCAATGGGGGACATGCCAGTGTCTGTCACAGCCTCAGGAGTATTCTGGGGAGCTTTACATTCATACAGAGCTGCCTGTTGTCTAATGCATAGCAGATGAGACTGTTAAAATGATTAGAATACTTTTTCTTTGTAGCAACATTAGATTTTTCTAGAAATGTCAAGTTCCTTTTGCTGCTTTTAAGTACAGACAGACATAAATAAGTTCATTATGCTTGTTTTGCTAGTCACTGTCTTGTCACATTGCGAAAGCATCTTTATAAGTACATTTGTAAAAGTTGCTGTGACTGCTTTACTAATGCCAAAAGAAATGTATGTGCGTATTCACACATTTAAAGACTGGGAATCTATTTTCAGTACCTCATGGGGAATGGGTATATAGACCTTTCCTGTTACCACGGAAAGGCTACCACCAGAGCAGCCTTCCAGAAATGAAGTACTCCTCTGTCCACGGGTAGACATTGTTTGTTTTGTCATGCAGGAAGTATGGGTAGAAGATTTTACTGCCGAAATGATGATTTGAAATCTTTCTACACCACCCTGCATTGAAAAGTGCTGCTTAATTCAACAGCAATTAGAGGAGAGACTAGTATTTCTCTTACTAAGTCTTCAGATCAATAGATGAAGATTATACATAGGATTATGGTTCTCACATTACTAGAAAGGTAGTAGAGGGAGTAAATGATTCAGGAAAGTAGCAGGATCTACAGAATATTTGCATCTGCATGTATATTGGCAGCACTCAGAAGAGCTGCAGTTATAACCAGTAACCTTAGAGAAATTTCTTTCTAGACAATATGCTAAATGTTTACTAAATTGAAATATTCATCACTTCAGTAGGAACCAGAATATAAAATCCCCCCTTCTCCTCTCTGAGATCATTTAGGAAAGGAAACTAAAATATATGCAGTTTCAAGTAGAATTGAATTCTGATTATCTTCACCATTGTCAGTACGTATGGAAACCTGGAGTAGCAGGGTGGCAGGACGGAATTCTATTTGTCCTGTTTGATTAGGAGTATGTACTTCAGCATAATAGTATCTAATACATGTTAGTGAGGTGTGCGAAAACAGAAATGAAAAAAAGATCTGAAAGCGATTACAGTCTTTGTCAGCCTAAAATCTAAGGCACAAGGTCTTTTCTGGGAGGAGGATGCTAGAGAGTGTAGTCACAGTCTAATGGTTACATGTACTGGTATGATTCTGGAGACCTAGGGAGGTAGAAGAAGAACTTAAGAAATATGGTATGCATATTTTAATGCCATCTCTGCTAACTGGTAAGAACAAATAGGAAGAATAGAACGATAAAGTGATGCAGAATATTCTGTCCTCAATCGCGTAATTGTATGATTTGTATGTGTTATGGGTGATGCAAGAGTAGGAAGCAAAATAAGTGCAATTTCAATGTTCTGATCCTTTCAGCCACTCTTCCTGCTGCTGAAATCTTTGAGACATCACGTTTTTAAGTTCCTTCAAAAGGAAATTATTTCATGGTGGGCCTGATTACCATATTTTTAAATGCTTAAAGAGATCTTATAGTTAAATCTATATATGTACTTAATAATTTAAATTGAGGGTGGAATTTTGTTGTAACTTTAACAGAGGCTATAGTCTCTTCATTATTTTTTTTTAATGTTCAAGGGGGGGAAAACATTTTTTATTATTTTATTTTTGACTCCATCTAATACCTGAACAATTATGGTCCTTCGTATATTCTGTCTGCATTTTAGGTTTAAAATAATGAGCAGAGCAACATGATAATCTAAACTGAAACTATTTACATTCCTTTAGGGCAATTACTTAGGAATTACTATTAATAGCTCTAACTCATTGAATCTATTCAACCAGTGGCAAATTCTGGATGCTTGTAAGGAAGGGCAAAATATTCTTAGTCAGTCCTGTTATGAAGTGAATGTATGCTGACTCTGGAAACGTTCAGTTTATATGCTGAAGACAAAATTTATTTGTTGGAGACACCCAGCACAAAATGGGATTTTAAAGCAGGACTGGTTGGTTTGAAACATCTTTTGTACATTTGTTCTCTGCCTGTTCATTTGTATTGCACTTTGCTGCTGAATACTGCTTCTAGATCTTACTCTAAGTTACTATTTAAAAGGCATTCTGGTAGAGAATGATGAAGAGACAGATGCTGACAGCTATTTGGGTTACTTGTTGTAACAACTATTTCAGATGCTATAGCATTGAGGTAACTGGAATAGAAAAGCAAAAGTGGCCTGTGAGCTAAAACATTCCCAAATGCTGGTTTGTGTCAGGAAAAATTGTGTTATTTAAATGGAAAAAGTTGGTGCTCTTCACCACTTAAAAGTGGTCCAAGGAAGAAAGAAGATGCTATGGTGTTTAAAATTTGAATTTACATCCTGTTGAAGGAGCAAGCTTTCTGCTCATTTCAGTCATTCTCTGGTCAGCTGAGATGGGACTAGAAGGAAAATACTCGTTTCCCATTTAAAAAGCATGTTTGCTCCTAGATGACAAAGGAGATAGATAGGAAAGTGAAGGAAAAAAATGCCAACATGTATGAGAGAATTGGCAGTCTCTTGTCAGTGTGCTTAGAGTATGTGGATAATTCCTGCAGCTTTTCTGTCTCTCTTATGAAACGTACGTTGGAGAAGAGAGTCATTTATTGCCCATAGGAGCCTGCTGCTAATGAGCTTCTTCAGCTGCTCATCTTTTTAGGGACAGATTGAAAGATGTCCACACCTCACCGGGGGGGTTCCGCGGGGGGGTTTCACAGCAGGGCAGAGCATGGCCCCGGCGCTCTCCTCGGCCAAGGGAATTGGTGCAAGGGGTAGAGGAGGATGCTTCACCAGAGAGCATGAGCGTGCAGGGAGCTACTGCTGGGAGAGATCTGGGGATTTCCCCTTCTGCCTTGGAGCCAAAGCAAAAGGAACTGACTCATATTTGGGAGCATGTGGATTTTTCTTCTGAGAGGGGAGTATTTCCGATAGTTGTTTTTCACGTGTATTCGGTTATTGACTCTGAAGTTCAGATTTAAATAAAAATCCTCAGTCAAAATTGTCTCAGCAAATTCCTTTAGGTTTTTACACTCTGAAATGGATTTACTAAACTGACATTTCCTCTGTTTTGCGGGCGGAAAATATTTTTGAAAGATGCATGTGGTTGAGGCTTTTTATTGATAAAGAACCTTCAGCAGGGTCGAACCTAGTCCTCCTTACAGCAGCTTGTACCTTTAACAGCATCCCTTATCCAAATCTTAGACACCTTTATTCCATAACAAGTAACTCTTCAATAATCACATCATCTGATAGAGTGACATTGTGATATCTTCTCTCCTTAAAAGGATGAAGTTTTCAGAGGTTGGTTGTTTTTTTTTTTCTTTTGAGGGAAAATAAACTAACACATTTCTGCATTAGGACTGTTGAATAATTCAATATGTTTGATGAGTTTAATTCATATAAATTATTGTCTGTCCTGTCTGCATGTGTGGTTCATTTCCTTGAGAATGGAGGCAGTAACATCAATCTCTCACTGGCACAAGATGAGCTGGAATTATTGATTCATTTGATTTAAAGTTGTGACCTTATTTTAACTTCGCTCATTGGTTAGTACAGGGTAGGAAATAGGCAGTCTGTTAGATGGCAGGTCATACTTCGGAACAGCAGCTCTTTGGGCATTTCTTCTTGCTTGTAGGATGTATAGATTTTCTTTTTTCCTGTGGCTTTCCACAGCTGTCACTTTAGCTTTGCACAGATGATAATGAGACAAGTTTGAGGTTCTGCATGATTATTTAGTTCTTCAGAATCTGTGATTCAGATGATGTATGTTCCCATTTAGCATATTTTCTTGGCAAAATAACTATTGTTAAAAAGCACTTATTTATGTAAAGTTCTTTTAAGTTGTCAGAGGCCATGGAAAATAGATGATTACTTTGATTTCTGTCGAGTTCTTCTACTGCCAGATCCAAAACTTTGAGTTTCATCTAACAATGAAGACTTTGGTATACAATGTTTATAAATGTCATAAACTAGAGATAGTGTAAACACTTACCATTTCTGTGTTTTATAAAATTCCTTAGATTTGGCATAGGTATTGCACCTGCATGCACAAATCAAAGCAGAGCGACACTCTATGTTAAGTGCTCACTCTCACAAATGAGGCATGAAATAATTATCTTGTTTGAAGTGGTCTTAGAGTATTATTTAAATCTCCTTGGGGCTCCATTTTCAGTTACGACATTAATGATTTCCAGTGAATTTTAGGGTTGACAGTGGAGGAATCATTCTTTTGATAGCTTTGTTAGTTGATTTAATTCAGAGCCTCCCCAGTCCAGCGTGTGTGGGCAGGGTTGCGGTGCTTCATTCTCCTTCTGAAGCACCCAGTTTCTCTGAGCTTTTTAGGGCAGAACTATTGCCACCTACTGGAATCAGGGAAAAGCTCCTTTTTAAAAATACTCTTTCATGATCTATTTAAAACAATGAATGCAATTAAATTTTAGTCTCGGTAGATTTCAGTTGTAATGGCAGATAGACAGTTGCTGGCAATAGTTAAAATGTAATATTTGTGTCTAAATTTCTGTTACAGAAATTGAATATAACAGTTCAGTACTTCAGATGGAAGGTCAAGTTGGCCAAAAGGTTACTGTTAGAACTATTAAAATATAAACTTTATATGTATGTCAATAACTAGAAATTAAATAGAGCAGGGAAGCGCTAAAAAAGGTATGCTAATACATGTAATATTGATCTATATTTTAAAGTCCTTACAGGTTTTTTTGTCTCAGGTTCAACATTCGGAAAACTATTTTTACCCCCACACACTTTCCTTTTGATTTCAGTGGAAATTTCAGAAGGATAAATATTTTGTACTCTCT
This sequence comes from Haliaeetus albicilla, assembly GCF_947461875.1. Classification (NCBI taxonomy): domain Eukaryota; kingdom Metazoa; phylum Chordata; class Aves; order Accipitriformes; family Accipitridae; genus Haliaeetus; species Haliaeetus albicilla. The sequence goes on from NC_091496.1 coordinate 16,555,287, forward strand.
TCACTTCCCATTGAAATATGTGGTTGATTGTGATTTTAAGGTTTTAATAGCTCTATGGAAAATTGTTTCTGCACAGCAACAGTTTGGCAGACTCTGTAAGGCTCAGGGCCTGCTGCGTGGTATAAGCAATAAATGAACTAGCTTTAGAATCTCAGCAGTGTGCCTGCAGCAGCAGAGCCTGATGCGGGCTGCCCGCCAGGCGCTCTGCTTGCAGGGCAGGCAGCCTTTCAGGGGCTTCGGGACTGGAACTTGGCATATAAGTTATTTGGATGATGAATTGAATCAGTAATGCTCACCATTGAGTGCCACATCTGGTAACTTGTTATAATTGTGTCAGCATGTCCCATCCGTGTTTTGAGTTTGGGGTTTGCGTGGGATTTGCTTTGTTTTTCTAAATTGAACTATAAAATCTTGCCATTCTCTACTAAATTCATATACCAGGTTTCAACATGAAAGTATATACGATAACTTTGTACATCTAAAACTTTGGAGTAATTAAAAGCAATACTTTTTTTCTGTTTCTTTATTGTTTTCTGGAGTGTTTCGAAGTATTCAGAAAAACAAGATTGTAACACTGAAATAGAACCTATTTCATTTGGAGGTTGAACTCCCAGTGAATATTTCTGCTAAGTTACCTTCATGCTGAGTTACAACAACCACCTTGCTTTCTTTGTCTTTGGTCTTTTTTGACCATGGGCTTAGAATTACTTTTGGCAATTGTAACTCAAGTGATGCTTTTGAGATGCTGATGACATTCCTTTGATAATACTATTGACACATGGTGAACAGCACAAGCATCAATAAAAGTTACTCGTAAGTGCAAGTAAGAAGTCTGGATAGAGTTTGTTTTACTCAATTTCAGATATCAAAAATTTTGACCTTGAGCTGTCTTATAGTTCCTTGACTGATGGAGTAAAAGATGCTGTTCCTTATTGTTCCTTATTTGCAGCTGGCCTTTGCCTGTGTTTTATAGAATAGGCTTTGTTACGTCATGCCAGCAATTCCTGCATGCTGTTCTGTTAATAATATTTATATTAATATTAAAATACTAATACTTGTTATTATTGGGCCCTACACTCAGCCCTTTCCACCAGTATTCATTGGGGCTATCTGTCATCATATACCATAGGGAAGAGGGGTCTCCCGAGAGAACTGATACTTCTACAATGAATGGGCAACTGGTTGATATTTCTGTTGTAACCAAAAGAAATTTAGAAATGCTAATTATTAAGTAAATTAAATGTAAAATCAGGTGGGAAAAAACAAATGAGATTAAACATTAGGTAGAGATTTATTTTATAGTAAACTTGCTTGAAATTCTAAAATGCTGCATTTGACAGCATAATCTTCAGACCAATTTGTTTCAGTAATTTAATTATTAAGTATTCATGCAGCAAGAAGATACAATCAGAAACACTAAATGCTTTAGATCTGGAAACAGAAGCTAGAAATTCTCCAATTCGATCACCCCAGTTCTGTCAGTAATTTGGTTGAAGCCTGGTGTTCTGCCCACAAGCTCTCAAACATGTCAGAGCAGGGATGACCCAGAACTTCCACACAAAAATGCCAGGAGCAGCAGAACCGCCCCAGTTCAGGAAAAGACCGGGAGCGCTGAGCTACAAAGAGGGGTTTGCACACAACTGAAATACTTAATATGCCAGTCTATCACAGATGCTAAATGCCAGTCTGTCTTTAACAAAAAATACTTGAGAGTCCTACAATTATGAGCATTTTTGTCCTGAAAGAGCTCAAACAGAATGAAGCCTGCCTGCCTGCAGGCACCTGTGGTGGTAGTGACCCAATCTGTCTGGTTTTTGATGGAAAGCATTGTGTGGCACAGGTTAGCTCCAGGAGCCCCCCAGGGTGACTGGTAGCCACCTTCCAGTTAATGCTTATCACTGAGATCCCCCAAAGGTTTGTCTGTCAGAAGAAATGGCTAAATCATTAATGAGCGCTCCCTCCTTTCAGAGAAATAAGGGAAGCCGGCAATGACTGGATGAAGGCATGGGGGTGTGTGCATGCTCATTGCTGAGGGTGGTTGTTCCAAAAGTGAACTGTTTCTGTATAACCACAGAAAAGCCACTAAACAAACTTTAAAGCACATTCTGGGGTCACAGGGAGTCTACGAGTCTTTCTCAACCCTGATGGCTGCCGGGAGGGAAATAATAGCTCATTCTGTTTCCAGAATGCCTCTGCGCTACCTTTTTACTGGTTTTCATGTGGAGATAGGTTTGTGCTCGTGTTGTTTAAAATTTGTGAAATGGCATCTATTTCACAAGCAATTAAATATTCCCACATGCCGTTCCTTGTGATGGCTTGCCGTGTGCCTGTGCCCATGCTGCGGCACGAGATGTTTCTTTTCAGTTCGTGCTTGATTGCTGTGGGCAGTATCACCTCCATTGTATTTACCCAAATTTCTAAACACTCTTTGCTGATCTGCATCTCAGTGAAGTGCTTTGAGAGTCGATGATACTTGAAAGAAAATTCATGAAAACTATAGCATTGAACTGATTGAAATCTTTCAGTATGAGAATTAGGACCGAACAAACTATGTCTCTTACTAGATCTTGCTTTTTGTGAGGATTGGCTTAGATTTTTTTAAATACAGCAGTGGAATCTGGGAGGCTTTATGAGTTGCTGATGGCACTCTGCTGGAGCCCACCTCTGTGTTTATAAAGTGGTTGGAGTTCTCGTGTGCGTCAGTAGTTTGTAAGCTGCGAGAAACAGTAAAATCTGTCTTAAAAGAGGAACAAAAGAGGTAAAAGATTTAGGGTTTGTAAGGTTGTTCAAGGACCTGAACAAACAAGGTTTGGTGAGAGGTGAAATTTCAGTGGACCAGCAGGCAAAACCTCTTGTAGAGGCGCAAACATTAGCCACAGGATATGCCTGTCAATAAAAGGGATAAACCCAAGGTTTATATGCATACTAAGAATATTTCAATAAGGACTGGTAGATAGTTTAGTGCTTCTGAACCACTGTGTGGTTATTTTTATTTTTTTGAGATCAAGGTTTGTATTCTACAAATTTAAAAGTAGGAAAAATTACTGAGGGCCTTGGTCTTTAAAGTACACAGATGTCAGTTATCTGTAAACCATTGGAGTACATCCTTGAGAGGGGGAAAAAAGGGCAGAAATCTTAAATTGCCTGCTGTTGCCTTCTGAGCCTTACCTGAAACAGTGCACTCTTTCATTGCTGCTTTTTCATACTCTTTGTTAGCTTGTAAATACACAGAATAATCTTTAGAGTTGCAAAAATATATTCTTGTGTCTTCTCATGAAAACATTTAGCAGATGTGGGCTTTGCTTCTCCTTTAACGTTATGTTGCTGTAACTTCCACCTTGTATGATGTCTAGTTCCAGTGAAGTTTTCTCTGATATTTTGGGAAAATATTTTCTGCAACTAAATATCAACATATCAAGCTAATCAGTGAGTCATACTTTAAATTGAGAAAAAGCTCTTCAGAATATATATTAAAAAACAAAAACCTCTGTCTTTAAAAAAAAAAGTATCTTTAAACTGTTTACACAGTTTTATGAAGATTCTATCCAGAAATAATTACCAGATTGTACTCTTGTTTATTTATCGTATAACTGGTATTTCATTCTCCATCTTAGAATTCTCACTCACTGCTGTTGGTGTCACTGAATTTTACAGTTTCAAACCTTAAAGTAGTCTTCTGGGTATACATAATAAACCCATTTTTGTCATGGCTTCTTAACTTGAGAATACCGCATCTAATTTTTACAGCTATGATTTCAACCTGTGAACCCCTTAGCTGGGTGTTAACCAAATCATCTTCTGCCAGCTGTTTGTTGAGTATAGTCTTAGACTTGGATATAAATGGATATAGATTGGATCTCTGTGCACTCAGTTTGTGTAGTAATATATTTAGATGTTTGAAGTTTTTATTGGAATTATTTTTATAAGATGCTCATTTTCTTTAAATATATAAATAAATATTTTAAATAATCCTTTTCTAGAAAACAATGCAAAAGGATTTTTTTTAACAAAAACTAAAAAATTTATGATCTTTCTATTCCTTTCTTTTTGTCTCTTTTTTTGTTGTTGTTGAAAATTGGGGCAATTTTGAGGTTTTTCACACAAAAAAAGAAAGAAAGAAGCCATATTCCTTCTTTTTTTTCCTCAGCTGAACAGCTAATTTTCTACCTGAAAGTGTCCAATGATAAAAGGAAACAAAAAATACCATATTTTGAAACTGTGATCTATTGTCTAATGATTAAAGTAGTTAAAATGATCATAGGTAGAAATGCATGAAGGACAGTGATATTCAGCTAAGATGCATATTCTCAAAACTAATTAAGATTCTGCATTTTGATCAGGTTTTAATTTGAATTCTACCCATTAAAATTCTATGTGTATGACTGCTAGTGATTTGTTAAGTGAGCAGATGATTATTTTTCATAGTTGTATGACCTCTCAAAAGTTTATGTGTTATTAATATAATATTTGAATTATTTATGATTTGGTCATGATTATGAAATCATAAAATTTGATTATTGCTAGTTAATTTTAATTTGTACTGGGGTAAACCAAGTGTGTCCAGTCAGGATCAGAATTAAGACTAGGATAGGGCACTCTGTAGAGCACAGAAGCATCAGATGTTTCCTGACACTCTTATTACTATCCGATACTTTGGAAGAGTAGGAAGAAGCATGGGAAGAAAAATAAGTCAATCTGTGTGTGGTGTGATTAAGGTAATTCTATGTCCTATAATGAAAAACAGGTATGTGCTTATTTCTGCTCCCAGTTTTTAAGTGTGCTGTAGCTGGGACTGGTGTACACATGTACCTAATGGGTGCTGTCAACTGTTGTAAAATCTCAGACGGTTGGGCTTTAACACTAGGTATAAATGTTATTCTACCATTTCCTGGTTTGAGCCCATTTCTCAAGCTAAGGAGAGCATGAAAGACGATGAGGGAAGCTTGTCGGACAGTGTTCTGCTAGTAGCAGAGCTTTGTCTCTGTCTCTCTCCTTCCTTGTAGATACGAAGAGAAATTAAGCTTGAAACACTTGCGGTGTGACAGCAGAGTGCGAAATTGTAGCCAAGGCCTGGAGGTGGCCAGCAGGACTTGGAAGGCACCAGTATAGGATAAAAGAAGTCTAATGGAGTAGCAGGCTGAACTTTGAGAGGACAGGAATAGGATACAGCAATATGAAGGAGAACCTTCAGTCCAGAAACAAATCCAAAACTGAACATTTTTCATTGGGAGATCAATTTTTTCTAATCACACAAAAGCTGCTTGCTCAGATCCACGGCTAACGAATGTCCTAACTGGCACTGTCAGACAGCTGAGCTTCTTCCTTTGGCAAGAGATGCAGCAACTGTGTTGTCCACCCCTCAGAATCCACTAATATGTGATTACAAAAATAGTGAAACATCCAGAACAGCAAGCAGTTAAGAATCTCTTTGATGTGATTAATATTGGAAAACTATTTGTCATGGGGAAAAAATTGCTCCTGTTTTCAATCATTTGGTAGTCTGTTGCTTAGTCTATTCAGATTGAATAACAGCTCCAGCACTCTATTTATTGGGCGAATTCAGATGCAGTTGCAAAGCTGAAATTTGTCAGTTTGGGAAAATGCAAGTGTCTGAATTCAAACTCTCTAAAGATTTTTAGCTAAATAAATAATAATGTAAAAAAAATTATGTACATCTGTGACCAGGTGGCTGGGAACAGAGGTAAATCAGAACAGCATACTAAGTCTCATGCAGGTGTGCGTTCTGACATGACTGAGCATCACAGAAGCATAGAATCCTTTAGGTTGGAAAAGACCCTTAAGATCATCTAGTCCAACTAGATGTAAGCCTAGCACTGCCAAGTCCACCACTAAACGATGTCCCTAAGTGTCACATCTACACATCTTTTAAACACCTCCAGGGATGGTGACTCAACCACTTCCCTGGGCACCCTGTTCCGATGCTTGACAACCCTTTTGGTGAAGAAATTTTTCCTAACATCCGATCTAAACCTCCCCTGGCACAACTTGAGGCTGTTCCCTCTTGTCCTATCACTTGCTACTTGGGAAAAGAGACCAACACCAACCTGGCTACAACCTCCTTTCAGGTAGTTGTAGAGAGCGATAAGGCCTCCCCTCAGCCTCCTTTTCTCCAGGCTAAACAACCCCAGTTCCCTCAGACACTCTTCACAAGACTTGTGCTCCAAGCCCCTCACCAGCTTCGTTGCCCTTCTCTGGACACGCTCCAGCACCTCAATGTCTTTCTTGTAGTGAGGGGCCCAAAACTGGACACAGTGCTAGAGGTGCAGCCTCACCAGTGCTGAGTACAGGGGGACGACCACTGCCCTGCTCCTGCTGGCCACACCATTGCTGATACAGGCCAGGATGCTGTTGGCCTTCTTGGCCAGCTGGGCACACTGCTGGCTCATGATCAACTGGCTGTCAAGCAACACCCCCAGGTCCTTTTCTGCCGGGCAGCTTTCCAGCCACTCTTCCCCCAGCCTGTAGCGCTGCATGGGGTTGTTGTGACCCAAGTGCGGGACCCGGCACTTGGCCTTGTTCAACCTCATACAATTGGCCTCGGCCCATCGACCCAGCCTGTCCAGATCCCTCTGTAGAGCCTCCCTACCCTCAAGCAGATCAACCTTCCCTCCCAACTTGGTGTCGTCTGCAAACTTACTGAGGGTGCACTTGATCCCCTCGACCAGATCACTGATAAAGATATTAGACAGAACTGGCCTCAATACTGAGCCCTGCAGAACACCGCTTGTGACCAACCACAAACTGGATTTAACTCCATTCACCACAGCTCTTGGGACCTGGCCATCCAGACAGTTTTTTACTCAGTGAGAGTACACCCGTCCAAGCATGACAGAAGGCAGTTATGTCTTAGAGATAAGTATTTCTATGAAGTAATTATTTCAGTAAGGTCTTCCGCTTGGGTAAATTAAATACTAAGTAATTTTTTAATTTAATAGTGTGTATGACCTATAGTGAAATACTCCTTGTGATTGATTTTAGGAGATTTTAGCAGTCTGTAGAGTCTCTGTTTCTTTTGTTAGAAAGAAGATAAAAGAGGCATCAGAAGATAACAGCCGGTAAGGGAAAATATGCTCAGTGTGAATAATTGACAGTTATTTCTATATATGTTACATGCTGCCTTCAAGCACATCTGTAAGAAATGCTGATTTAAACGTAAAACCTTATTAGAAATTCAGTTCTTACCCTATAGCACACAATAAAGAAGGCATCTCTAAAATCTTTGGCTCTGTAATGGGCAAAGCAACCAAGCTTCTGGGTTTGGGTGTTTTTTTAATTTTTCTTTGAATATGTGCTTTCAGTTTCCCAGATGCAGAGTACGGAGTGCCAGTCATTCAGCTTGAGGAGAATAATTTTCCTGTTGGTATTGTTCTAGCCCTAGTAGCTGCTACTAAACTTACTTGGCATGGAAGGGATTGCATAGAGAAAGGAACTGGCTTTGTCTCTTTAGTTTAACATTTTTTGAAATATTTTTGACAGCAGCAATTGCTATAGCTGTTACCCATTCAAGTGCCCTGGTTTCTGTTCTTTGTGCTGGATATCACCCACAGCGCTATAGGTGTAATGGATAGATCTTATACCAGGAGGCCTCAGCGTGATAAAGACTGTTTTTCAGTCATGTGCAAATGCATCAGCAGTCTGCTGAGGTGCAGTTCGCTTTCTTGCTGTGAACTAAACTATTTTTCCAAGTTTTTGAAGTGCATGCTAATATTTTAAAAACTCTTTGCCAGTTATAGCAAAAGGCTTCAATGAGTGTCCCAAAACACTGCTGGTATTTTTATGTAATGAAGGTTAAGCAATGCCTAGCTGAATACCATGAAACTTTATGGGTACATTTTTTCAAGGCTGCATCTGTTTGTTCTTTTCTGGTTTTTTTTCAGTTGCCATCATCTGGCATAAGAAGCTTCATCTGCATATTTTTAGCAACATCTGGTTTAATGGATGAGTTATTTCTCCATATGAACTACAAAGTCAAAACAGGAGATGCAAACTTCTCCAGAGGGGCGTGGAGCTACAGTGCATCTTCTCTGAGGCACAGAAGCCAGTAGCTAGGGAACCGTGAGAAAGCTTAGGAAGTATTGATTCAGACATTAGTCAGATTTAAATTAATCTGTTCGCCTTCAGGAAAGAGTTACGCTTTGCTCGATACTTCAGGTAGCATCTTACCATACGTATATATAAAAATTAAGCACTGAAACGAGCAGAGATTTTTCTTTAAATCAGAATACACTGATTTATAGTGAAACTATACATTATGGTTTCACTGGTTTTATGGGTTGTGCTAATGTAACTATTTTGAATGTATATGGGTGGATCAGAGAGGCCACTTGATGGACAGGATACAGGCAGTTTCAAAAGTTCTCCTTAGTTACATGTCTGACTACCACTAGGTTATTACACAATTAATCTGATACCTTGCTAAATTCTGTCCTTTAAGTAATTTAAAGGTAGTTAGGGGTCTGTTCAGACAACTGAATATCTTTAGCAGAAAAAGAGAGTCTTGAAGTTGTGAAAACTAACCCAAATATCAAGGTCCAGATTCTTCCACAGGATAGTAATTGCTTGTGGATAAATAATCTTAGCTATTCCCAAGCATCTTCCACAAAAATCTTTCTCAGTCCAAACAGTAGCTACTCTAAAGTATGTCTGTTTGGTCCTCTGTCCTTTCCATGACCAGGCTTCAGGCAAAAAGATGGGTTAATAAGCTTGGCATAAATTTATATTTTTCAGTTGGATTGGCATGATATAAAAGTTAGCACTCTACACAGGAGACTTTAAAAATCTCTCTAAAGAAGATTTTTAAAAATCTAATATATTTGTGTTACACCAGAGACTAAGTTGGTAAATTGTAGATTATCATCATCTTGATAACCCAGACACAAAAGTCTGGCATAGGAGCAGTCCTTAAGTAGTTTTACTCTCGTTAGAACAAAGAAATGGGGATTAGTGAAACTGTGAATTAGGTCTAAAATCTTCCTGTACCATCAGCAGCTGATGTTAAAGTTTATCTCGGAGCAGAATGTGTAATTTTGAAATATGCCTGTTCTAACAAGCATTTTAAGGAGATGAATGATCACATTAGTGATTGTCTTTAGATGTAATTTATTTCCTTAACCTGATTTGATTTGAATTTTGACCTTTTAAGACTTCTGATCTAAATCCATTTAAGATGCTTCTGAAGGGCTTAAAAGACAATGAGAAGTCAGCAGCTTCCATATTAAAAATATATGAACTGTTCAGAATGAGGCATTTAATTCCCACAAAACCCATATCTTTAGGGCTACACAGTTTTTAGTCTACAGCAAAGCAAAAATTAATGGACATTTGAGGAGAAAATCAGCTGGGTCTCTGTCTTGTGCTGTGCTCACTTGCCTGTGCTATGTACTGCTTAGCCTTTTGCCCCTCTGTGGTTTTCAGTGTTGCTCTTGAGGATTATTCTACAGCCAAATTGGCTCAAGTATTAGGAAAATTTAGATTGATTATCAAGGAAATGGTCCTATCCTGTTTTGTCCTCTTGTTATTAGCAATAACATTTTAGACCCCCACACCAGCTCTTCTTCTCTTATCTTCTTTTATGTGGTGCATGATGGTAATTTATCCTTAAAATTTGGTGGGGAGCAAAGCTTTAGATCTTCTGAACTACAGACTGTATCTGATAAAGGATGGCTTCTGTGATTATGAAACCAAGCATATAATGCCCATAATTTAGAAATCTACTGCTGTTCTGATTTATTTCCAGTCAGTTGAATTGTTCACATTAACTGTTGGAAGGTCAGGTTTTCACTAATTAGAACAGATGTGTGTCTTAAATTATCTATGGAGAATATGTAACAAAAGAAATTAATGGTAAAGATCTTCAATGTAGCACTATCATGTTTTCACTTTGGCAGTAATTTCAGAGGAAATGATGTGGTGTGTCTTCACTGTTTATACTGATACGACTATTACCCAGCATACTGGTATTTACAAACTCTTTGCACTGGTACCTGACTGCATCATTTTACTTGTAAGTCATTTACAGGGCATTTTCCTCTGTGTGTTTCAGCTTGTGAAGTGATGGGTAGCTGCTCACCCGCTTTCCATCATAGATGCTCCCTTTGTGCAGGACGAAATTCAGAATTTTATCTGATAGTACATTATACAGTAATTATTAATATATTCTTCAGCAAAATAATAGATCTTGTAGAAATAGTAATGTAGCAGTAGAATTAGCACAGTAGCAGAGCTTGAACAAATACACAGCCTTGAAGGAGTGTTATTTTTGAACATACCCAGCAATGCCAGCAAATGCAGATATCTTTGCTTTTACTCTGTGTACTACTGAAGGATAAGCAAAGCACAGTTTATTACTGCAAGGTTTCTCTTAAATCTAGTCTCAAGTGCTGTTTTTCCTGTTTCAGTGCACTGAATCTGCTTTCCTGCAGCAGAATTTCCTCTCAGTTACGGACAGACAGAGGAGAATAGATGAGTGGCTTCAGCCATAGGAGGCTCTGGAGACGTCTGGTTTTCCCTTGTATCATTTTTGTTCCACTCTGTCAAAAGTAGGACACATCTAGGGAAAGATGGTAGGGGAAGGAAACATCCAGACCTCCTGGCAGTTGTGTCTGTGTGAATCAGCAGGTTGGTTTGTGCTGATAGAGATGGATGCAAGATAATAAACCAAGTACGTCTTTGTTTACAGTAGCTTTTGAGAGAAAGCATGAGACTCCTCTCTGAGGAGCTGCCGATCTGGCTGGGCAGAATGGAGGAACCAATTTCAACATCAAGATTTTTTAAAATGCTAATCAGCTTGTATTCATTACCAAACACCTGCAAATGAAAGTAGATTAACAGAAACTGAGCAATCCTGCGATCCAGCAGTGGTGCAGATGCAGAGTGGGCAGCTACGAAGGGCTGAGTGGGAGGTGGCAAGAGGATCACTGGGTGTTCAGAAATTAACCTTTCAAACACCATTTCCTTAACATGTAAGGAACTTCCAGTTTAAACATATGGATGGTTCTCCAGCACAGTTCAGTCTTCTATACGTCTTGTACTTGAGGCACAGCTCAAACTTGATTTAACCTGCACGCAGGGAGGAGTATGTAGAATGGTGGGGAAGCATCAGGGTAGACACTAACAGGGAATGATCTATGTCTCACACTCGTAACTTAGAAAGAGATGCTGAGCTGACCCATGAAAGAGCAAAGTGACAGAAGAAGGAACCTGGGGTGATGCTTAGAAGCAAGATGAAGAAGTGGCAAGCATGGCAGCAGTACTTTTGGCTGCGAAAAGGTGAAAAATCTGTCATGGAAGCTGCTGGTGTCTTAGACTGATGGGTGCTCCAGTGGCCAGGCAGCAGCTGAGGCCACAAGCCTGTTGTTGTATCTGGGCAGGAGGGACGTACCTTTCAGAGGGATGTTCAGTTGGCCTGTTTTCTATGTGTTTTTCACCTCAAGACTGAAAGTGAATCTGTATGCAGTGGATAAGATGGCCTTTCTGGGGGACCTCAGCAAGGCAGGGCTGGGGAGGGTGGAATGGTGCATGCAGGCACTGGCTGCTTTGCTGGCAGCACATCAAGGGCTCGGCATTTCTCCAGGGAACACTGGCTCCGCTTGGTCAAGTGCTGCTCAACTGCAAGGTGGAACTACAAATCTTATAGCTTACTGCCATTAAGGCAGCGTTAGGGTTTGGCTGGGGTTTCAGATGCACGTTTTTCCAGTATTTGTTGGGTTAACCTCTCTCTTTTAAATGTATTTGAAATTTGAACTTTGGATTTCCAGCTGTCCTGAAATTGGGTTTGGGACTTCACAGTGATATCCTGCTTTAAATATTGTTCTGGTGGTACATCCGTGCCAACTTTAGGAAGATTTCTGCCCCAGGAGTGGTGGTGGGTTGGCCATCAGTGCTTAGCACATTCCTGTTTGTCCTGGTTTCAGCTGGGTTAGAGTTAACTGTCTTCCTAGTAGCTGGTACAGTGCTATGTTTTGAGTTCAGTATGTGAAGAATGTTGATAACACACTGATGTTTTCAGTTGTTGCTCAGTAGTGTTTAGACTATAGTCAAGGATTTTTCAGCTTCTCATGCCCAGCCAGGGCACCTGACCCAAACTGGCCAACAGTGTATTCCATACCATGGGACGTCCCATCTAGTTTAGGAACTGGGAAGGGGGGGCAGGGATTCGCCGCTCGGGGGCTGGCTGGGTGTCGGTCGGCGGGTGGTGAGCAATTGCCCTGCGCATCATTTATACATTCCAATCCTTTCATTATTGCTGTTGTCATTTTATTAGTGTTATCATTATCATTATTAGTTTCTTCTTTTCTGTTCTATTAAACTGTTCTTATCTCAACCCACGAGTTTTACTTCTTTTCCCAATTTTCTCCCCCATCCCACTGGGTGGGGGGGGAGTGAGTGATCGGCTGTGCGGTGCTTAGTTGCTGACTGGGGTTAAACCACAACACTGTTCAACCTGGGCCTGTCTGGTCGTTTCTTAACAAAAAAGTTAGAAGAGAAGTGTTTTGTTGGAATTTGCTTTTGAAAGTCAACTGCAATGGCGGTAGGTCCTCTGAAACATTTCAGGGTGTCTGTTGCTCCACCATCTCGCCACTTGTTGCCCAGCTATCACCCATTGCATGCATCTTCATTCTTGTTTTCCTACTGTCAAGAAGGTCATATCCTTCACCTAAGTGCTCAGCTGATCTGGAAGTCGTAACCCAGACAGATGTTCATCTCTCTGTGATTTCTTCTGTTCAAGTAAATAACATTGTCTGCATATGAAACGGTGGTGTCTGCCTAAGTCTTCTCTCCCCAAAGTACATGTTTTTTCAACTGTAGCAATTGATGTGGTTGCAGCTGAAAAGTTTCTCTAGTTACACTCATGACTTGTCCCTTTAAACCAATGCTAATTTTTTTAAAAAATTACATAACAAAAAATGTAGTTGCCAGTATTCCTTTAAAATATATTGTATTGTTGGCAGTCAGATGGAAATACCTGATTTTATACCTATTCCTCGAAATATGTAATTTCCACATAGTCCTTGGAATAGAGACACTTTTTTTTTCAGTAGGCCGGGCACAGTTTAACTATGGTCTGTTTCTTATTTTTACTGTCTAATTAGAAATGCTACTTCTTTCTAAATTATTTCACTGTTTAGAAAAGAAAGTATACACCTCTTTTCCTTATAACTTCACTAGACCTTGGCACACTCTATAGGCATCACTGATTATACCTGAAGTGTATAGTTAGTTCATCAATGCAGCATATAGTTAGTTCATCAATGACATAATGACTAACTTTCATTTGACCTTAAATCCTTGCATGCGGCATCTTTTGCTGCTGCAGCTCATTTTGCACTGTGTGATATTCATGTGAACGGTCTCATCGACTTTGGTATGACCACTTGCATAGTAAAGACTAGTCATTTGAAGGAGATCTGTAGATACAAGGCAAGTGTTTAAATTCAGGGATGTTCTGCTGATTCCTCTTCCAAAGACCAGGCTTGGGAAAAAACACATTTCTGAATGTAAGACTTGGCTCAAAGATCTTGATAAATTAACAGGGAAGAAGTTTTTTCATCTTAATTGTGCATTTGTCAGCTTTTCATAAGACATTACATGCCGTGTTTATATTGAGATGTCACCCATTTCTCTAAAAATTCTTTAATATGAAGTTTTTTGTTATTTTTCAGGTGTTCAAATGAAACAGTATTCAAAAAGGAAGACTTGTTTTGGGCATACAATTTCTGCCCCACTCCATACTCTTGGACAGCACTTCTGGGCCTTATTTTGTACTTGATTTTCTTTGCACCTGGTAAGCAAACATTTGTTTTCACATATGAGTTAAAAAATTGTAAAGGTAAAATGTCAAATAGTGAGGCTACATGTTAAGTTTACTTTTGAGTCCAGCCACTAAACTGAGGTTAATCTTTTTTCCTAATTCTTAGGGATGGGTCCTATGCCCTGGACCGTCAATTCCGAAATTTACCCACTTTGGGCTAGAAGTACAGGAAACGCATGTTCTTCTGGAGTCAACTGGGTTTTCAATGTGCTCGTGTCACTGACATTTCTGCATACAGCCGAATATCTGACATACTATGGTAAGAAACAGTATGCATTCGTATGCATAGATTTTTCTACTGATTCTGGGTTACTCTGTTGGTTTTGCTATGAAATGTCAACTGTGAATGCAGTGTTCTCAATCCACCGTGGTTTAGTAAGACTAGAGACCTGATACGACCTGCCTGGATCATAGAGTTTGGTCCAGCTTTCATAATAAACATTTCTTTCTGTCCTTAACAGAGAGCCTAGACAGTTGATTAAAACAGGGAAGCTGGAAAAAAACCATCTTTGACTTAGTGAAATATGCTGATTGCCACTTAAAGAGATAGCATCTGCAATTTTCCAATTTATGATGGCATCCAAGACCAATATCAGATGTTCCTTTCAGAAATAGCTGTGTAAGATGCTACTGCCCCACTCCCAGCTGTTGATTAAGTCCTGTCTGCTGGAGCCTGCAGAGAGTTTGTCAGATTACTGCTCAGCCACTCCAGTACACATCACTTAAATTACATTAAGCTGCTAGGGAGTTGATGTGACCTTTACACCATTACTAGTACAGAGTGTTTCAGCTCTCCTTGTCATTGCTTTGAGTCAACAGTCTAGAAACACATGGCAGGTAAATGTTTGTTGGTCCTTTGGTATCTTCTCTGCCCCCTTAGGTATGGTGGGTTGCGGGGGGGAATGAGCTCTTTCTCACCGCTAATTGTCTCTGCAGAGGACTTTCAAATAATAATTAGTTGTAAGAGTCACAAGCATTATTTTCATCCTGACTATTTCTTTTTTGCTAAAGTTTCTCATTTTGGGGGGTTGTCTTAGCGTGTCCTTTGCTGTTAAGATAAACTAAGAAGGCTCTTGCCTTTTGTATCTGCCTTTTTTTATTGGGTATGCAATTGTTTAATTGCTGTTTATTTTAACAGCAGAATGACTTGCCCAGAAAGTATGTGTATTATCTTCCATGTGAACTGAAATTGCTTTTGTTAATTTACTCCATTGCGGAATGATGCAATAAAGCGGCCTTCTACCCCCACAGCCGTGTTGTCTTAACAATGCCACTCCAACCTTTGCTTTTACACACTCCTTTGATATCTGCACCCTGCTGCTTCTGCCACTCCCTCTGCTCTGGAGCAGAGAAGGGATGCGAACTTCTGTAACCGACTATGCATATTGTTTTACATTGCAGGAGCCTTCTTCCTCTACGCAGGGTTTGCTGCCTTGGGACTGGTTTTCATCTACGGCTGCCTTCCTGAGACTAAAGGGAAAAAACTAGAGGAAATTGAATCTTTGTTTGAAAACAGGCTATGTACATGTGGTATGTCAGATTCTGATGAAGGGAGGTATATCGAGTATATTCGGGTGAAAGGAAGTAATTACCATCTTTCTGACAATGATGCTTCTGATGTGGAATAATTTTCAGCTGCTGATGTATTTAATCATTTAAAAGCCTTCTGGGGGAAAAGCAGCTCTGATGACCTCACTGCCCTGCTTCTGGTCTGGTTCTCCTTTCTACTGTCTAGTTAAAAATGCCTTCATGTTCAAAACTGCTCCATTTGGGAGGAATTTCAATATGCTAGTGTTTTCTTGATAACTAAAAGCAATGGCTTCCAAAAGAGATTGAATTCCACAATTATGTGAATTCACTGAGTGTCTGCGACACTGCACCGTCCCGAAGTATTTAGTAGGGTGCACTCTACCGGCTGAATACAGAATGGTCAGGGGTTGTCCTTGTCTTCAATACTGAAAAAAGATAAAATAAAGAGTAGCTAATCAGGAAGCAGCTGACATCTGTTGGATCCCCATCCCATACAGCTTAGGAAATAGCTCTGCTGTGCAATACAATGAATGACGAATGCATAAGCTGCTGTAATGGTAGCTATTTAAAAGGTTTAACTGATTAGGAAAATACAAACATCTGCTATATCTATCAGAGGGAACATTTCCCAAATTTACCCTAAGAGACTTTCCATTTTTATTTATTTGAGATAACAAGAGCCACACTCACCTGGGTGGAGGTTCACTAGGGTGGCGTATGTCTGTGTTACACCAGGTTATCTAGGCACTGCTGCTCTTAAGTACACACTACAGTTGGGAGTTGGTGTTTGTGAGAGAAACTGCCAAAATTAACTACCTGACAGCAGAAAACAGAGCTAAGTATGTGACCACACATACAAATGAACTGGTATATATTGCTAGGTACAATGTAGAGGCTTCAGTTAGTTGGAAAAAAATTATTTTTGTTTTCCTTTTTTGCATTTGAACGTTTGGGTTTGTGCCTAGTTTTGAACACAAAATATCATTAGCGAAAAGAAAGAAAAGGAGGGGAGAGGTTTTGTGCTGCTAAATGCACAGTGGTTGTCCCTCCTGCACCTTTTGCTCATGAATAATCATATTGCCTTCAGTTTATCTTCATATGTGCAGAGTAAATGAATCCCAGCACATTATTTCTTCAAATGCCCTTAGTCAACCAGTGTCTTGCTGGATCTAAAGAGAAATATTAGCAATGGGCAGAAGCCTACATCTCATATTAACTGCCTTACCGAAGCATTGCAAAATTGTCAAGAAAATGTCAGGCACAAAAATCAACTTGGCTGCCTTTAGCATAGTAATGAAAATATGAATGGTGTTTTATTCACCTGCCATGATTGCTTGCCTTGGCAAATTGAATTTTATGCAGCTACATAAAAATATTATGGGGTTTTTTTTCCTTGCCCTGTCCTCACCGCTTTAAGTCTTCAGAGATACGAGTTTGAAAGCATCAACAATTCAAATTCTTATCTTTGAAACATTTGCTTCATGAAAGAATGTGGAAAACCTCCTCTGCCTGTGGGCTGCCCCCCATTTATTTGGTAAAAATACATTTATTTTTCATTGTGTAAAGATTAAAAGAAGTTGTTGGGTTCATTAGCTTTTATAGATTGGCTTTGTGGGCTTTTCTTGAGTTGAAAAATACTTTGAATGTAGTATTACTATCAAAACTGAGACTGGACATTTGTTACTAAATTATTTTTATGGGATAATGTGGGGTTTTGTTGTTGTAAGTAAGTCTGACATTATGTTATCTGATCTTCTGTGGGGGGAGTTCTTACTCTCCAATTATTGACCTTCAGGCATTGGGTGTATTTTGCGTTATTTTCTTTTTTTACATCATTAGTCAAAGAAATATTTTTGGAAAGAAAACATTTTAAACCATACTTCTGTGACTTGACTGGGACTAAAAGGGGAAAGCATAGCAGACAGAGGGAATTTCAAACTGATCATTGCGAAGAGTGGCTCGACCTTGAACATCGACCTTGCGCAGTGAGAGGGCTGG
The DNA here is from genome assembly GCF_947461875.1 of Haliaeetus albicilla. Lineage (NCBI taxonomy): Eukaryota > Metazoa > Chordata > Aves > Accipitriformes > Accipitridae > Haliaeetus > Haliaeetus albicilla. The sequence goes on from NC_091496.1 coordinate 16,572,646, forward strand.
ATTCTCACACCTTCCATCTTGCCTCCCCTTTAAGCGCACAATATTTTTATGCTTGAAAGCACCAGCTGTTGAAAATGCTCAGGTCTCCAGACCTATCTACAAATGCACCCTCAGCGGGATGTCTCCATTAGGCTGTCACCTCTTTGAAACCTTCACCGAAGGTGCAGTACCTGAAATGATAAAAAGGGATACTTGGCACAGACAAGAACAAAATAGTTTTAAGGACAAATTGGTTTCTTCCCGAAGCCAAAAAATGTGTGTTCAAAGACCCTTATTTGGAACAGTTTTGTTACCCAGAACAGCGCGTGAATAGGTGTGTAGCACCCAACCTGTTCTTACGTGGTTGATAGGTTTAAGTGGGTATCTACTGGCTTTTGAGAATAGGGACTTACGGTTCTGATCCTCCCAAAAGCATAAGCCCACACTCACCGATACACCTATGAACGTTCCCTTGCTGGATGTGTTTTGCTGGAGCAGGGTGTAAGCCAGGGAGGGTGTCCCTGCACCGGCACAGTGTCAGTGCTGACCTCGCGCTTGTGTCCACAGGCAGAGAAAACCGCTGCTTTTATTAGGTATAACCAAAGCAGAGTGACTGGAAAGATTGCTGTCACAAGATCAGCCTCTTCTGTTTTGCAGGTAGTGCTGGGGCTTTTTAGCAGCAGCAGACCATCTCTCTCTGCCAGCCTTGTCTCATGGATGTTCTCAAAAGTGGCACTCGGTTGCATACAGCACTGGGCTCGTTTTCTCACACAACAAGTTCGATCTTACTGAAAGCAGTTTTGTGAAGGTTTGCATCCCATGCGCTTTTTCTCGAGGCAAAACGATTGAAATGCACACATTTTATTCATCATTGCTGCTGGCTATGAGGGTGCAAAATATACCGGCTTCTTTATTGTCACTCCCCCTTTCCCACCCCAGAGTTGGGTTTAAGTCTTCCTTTTAGGGTTGCTTTAAACCAAGACAACATGCCGTACCTTAGAAATACTGAACCTAGTACCAAGCATCACGTGTAATAAAAATGAGATCAAATACTTGAAATTAGTCTTACGCAATTAGGGTTTTATTTTTAGAATCTGTGAACATTTATAGTGTAAAGAAAATTAAATAAATGTTTCTATTTTGAAAAGATTTTTTATATTTGTGCATATTTTAAGTTTTAAGAGATTTTTGCTAAAGGTAGGCTTAGTAACATTCCAGATAAAAGCATAAAAATACAGTGTAGCTGAATAATTTCTTATGACAGGATTTTAATTTATGAAGTAGCATAAATAGTATGTCTAAGCACAATATTGTTTTATTGAAAGCTTTCTGCAGAAGATGTGAAATCATTTCTTCACAAGGACTGCACACTTAATTCAGGTATTCTGTGCATCAGGAATGCTAGAGTAATACTGCTGGTAGAGCTGGGCATATTGACTATACACAATAACTTGAGATATTTTAATTCTGATTAATCTACTGACTCTACATGTTGTGATCTAACAGCTGGTATGAAAGAAACAAGTCCTGATGCATTTTTAATCTTTTTAAATTCAATTCACATTAATTCACATCCAGTAGTTTGCTCACCATGTTGGAATTCCAAAGTGTTGGGGGGGTTGAGATAATTTGCCGCTTGTTTCTTCCCCTTGTCACTTTGTTGATCAAAATCATTTTTCAACAAGAGAAGCAAACCTGTTTTGAAAATAGACATAGAAACAAAGTAAGGCCCCAGGACACATCTGGAGGGCTGAAGTTGCATTGCTACGCGTGCACCTTGGATCTCTCTCACAGATGTTGCTACCTTGTGAATTGCAGTGACAGCCATGTCAGAAATTTTGGGACAAGAGAGGATACATCCCAAGGATCATTGTTCCAATGCCAACTTAGTTTTGCATGAGTTGGTAAATGCAGCATTTCACTGGTGTAGGAGTTAGGGTTGAGAGGGGAGAAGAAAGAAATGATGCATCAAAAGCCCCATGAAGTCATGTTTCAGTAGAGATGGGTGTTGTAGCCAAAAGGAGCAGTCTCTGAGTTGTCTCCCATGTGGGAGGAGGGTGGTGGGACCAAGGGACTGTGCTTGGTCCTGTGGATGGGAACGGGGGGGGCTGGCAGACTAAGGGGCAAGAAGCACACCAGTGCTCCTCTCCCATGCCTACGTGGAGGTGAGAACATGGCAACGGAGTTTGCAAAGCTAGTACTTTTTTCCTTGGTGAAATCTCTTTTGCCCTTCTTAGTCACCTGGGTTGAGCACTGGGGAGAAGTTTTGACTTTCAGGGGCTGCTACAGGCCCTGAGCAAGGGTCTTTCCTTCGGCCATGAGGGTGCTGGTGCAGTCCCACAGGCACGCAGTGAGCTAGTGGAAGATAGACACTGTACTTCTCAGCTTTATATCCAGCTTTCTACTTCTGAACGTCAGCGCTCTTCTAACATGGTCTTCTTGAAATTTTACTTGTACTTGCATAAGAGGCTTTGTTAGCTGAACATCACTACATGAGAAAGAGGCAGAGTCTTCACAGCACAGAGAGATCTTGGGGTAGAAATTAAGGCAGAATAGACAGTTCTGCAAAGCACTTTAAAGAATAAGATATTTGTGCACTTTTTTTCTGAAAGAGTCAAGCTAACCAAACCCATTCCTCTGCATTGGGAAGAAAATCGAGCTTTGTGTACCAGGCCAGAAGCAGATAATGCCACAATATGTGCTTTATGGCAAAATGTGTTTTTATTGCGGGTAACATTTACAGCTTACATGTAGCTGCTGCCTATAAAGTGACTCAGTCGTTCTCTGGATTTTAACAAGTCACACTTTTGTGCAAAAATCTTAGTGGTTTTCTATCGATCCTCATCGCCTTGTGTACAGTACAGTAAGCGTAATCCACAAAGTGGTCTAGGTTGTGGCAGTGTTAAAAATGTCAGCACAGTAAAATCTAGGTGAACATTGTTAAAGAAATATTGTTGTTTGTGATACTGGGGGTTAAAACTCCTTAAAGACAACTATATATAGATTTTAAAAGTCTGAAAAAAATGGCAGTTCTTATCTATTTTGTGTATGTTTTCATATAGAGAAGTTTTTTATGTGCCAATAACCATCACTGTAGTGTTTTGTAAATGGGTGTTAATAGTGTTCCAGAGTTCCGTATATGAGAATATACTTTAGCCACAATGACCTGTTAGTGTGAACCAGCGGCATGTTTTTAATCTTACTCACACCTCTCAGCAGAGGTGCTCACTCGTCAGCTTCAGTAGAGCTCAATCACATCAGGGGAAGTTTGACCAGCATCAGGCCTCAAGAATACAGATTTCATCTAAATCCCCACTTTTTCACATTGTCCCTAGACAGTATGTTACATGTGAATGATCTGGCACGTGTAATTGTAAAGCTTCAACTCTGGTTCAGTTGCACTCCTCGATTCTGTTGAGATACAGTTTGTCAACATTTGCTTTGGCCTTTCATCGCATTTATATAAATGAGGGGCGCACAGATTAATTATGAATATCATCCGCCTATTTCTAAAGGAAACATCAGTTTCTGAAGTATTAAAGTAAAGGCAAATTTCTCTTGCTGCCTTAAATATTACACAGACTTTGGAGAGGACTGAATGTATGACCATCATTGTGATTTCTTCAGGAGAAACTTCATGGATCCTCAGCAGGTGTGAAACAGGATGGTTTCATGGTGCTGGGATGCTGTGTTACACCGCAGGCCCTGCCTAGTACACACCTGTCATCTGTTTGATTTTAAGTGTTTGAGTAGTCCCCATGAAATCAATAGGATTATTCATATGCTTGATATTCTCCATGTGCTCAGTGTCCTGCTGGTCCAGGGCATCGCTGGGAAGTGTCAAGAGTCGCGTCTCCGCTTTCCGTCGTGAATCTCACACCCCTACAAAACCATTAACCAGATCTTTGTGTGACAAATTCTATGTAGAATATTTGCAACATTATTGGAGACCAAATTGATAGAAACAATTCCATGTTGAATAATAACATGCATATGGCGCCATCAGGCATACTGTAATCCCTGGGCGCGTGTTATGGTATTCAATACAAAACAGGTTTTGGCAAAACTAATTGTTGGGTTGTCCAAGTTATTTCTTAACCATGTCAAACGTGCCATTTCCTTTTGCAACCAGTCAAGCCTATAATGTATGAAAGTGTTGTACATTTTCTGAAACTTAAGTGATGTAAAATTATTTAATTGACTTCTGTTCTGATTGCTTTAATGAAATTTGGTCTTTACATAAGAATAAATATCTTCAAAGAATTGTCAGTGCCAGAAGTGTAAATGAACAAAATAAAAGGTGAGATACTTAATTACAGAATCTTTCTCAAGGTTTCCTTTGTTCGGGTATTCGGGTCGCCTTTTAGAGCTGCAAAATCGCGTGACTCGGCAAAATGAGCTAAAATAGCTCATGGGCTTGCCTGAAATAAGTGAAGGGTAAGAATAACTTTAAATATGATCTTAATATGGTTTGCTTCAAACCAGAGAGCGTTTCAGTGATGATGGCACACCAGGCAAGTGTCCCTTCCTGGAGGAACTGTTTGAAGAGCTGAATGCAGCTGTGCAGAGCTGCTGACTGTCCCGATGTCCCCCCGTGGGTTTTCAGTGTCCCCTGCCCAAACACAGACCAGTTTGTGACAGCAGTTTTTACCTTCAGACTTGATTATTGACTGGGGAAAGGGCAGAAGTTGCTATTTTCTAATGGGGAAATGTCCTAACTCTGTGTGTTTTATTAAGAAAATTGCTTAAACCAGGTTGATTAACAAAGAGCAGCACGACTGTAGTGGGGCCGTGCTGGGGACTGCCCTGGCTGCGCTCCCCAGTGCAGCAGAGGAATTGCACCCACTAGACCGAGTGGAAATTGGTCCTGTTACCTCCACCTACCGCAGGTACCACGATTGAACCCATGCGAGATCCAGAGTTGCCTCTGACAGAGCTGTAGCCTTTTGGCCCAGGATGCAGAGACATCACAGCCAGCAGCAGTACAGCTGATGGGGAGATGCTGGCAGCAGGAGACTGCTCGGCAAACCTGTATCTGTGGTGGCGCTTATCTCCGGGAGGGGAGAGAGGAAGCTAATCATTGTACACTGACAGGTTATGTTTTAGGTTTCTGGCTGATAGTGCTTATAAAGGTGATGACTGGCTGCAGTTCAGATTACTTGTCACCAAAACCAAATGGCATCTTCGTAGGATAATGAAAAGCTGGTGGCTCTGCTGTCACTCCATTTTTTTGCCTTCTCCCATTTCCCTCTGCTCCAGCTACTATCACAAAACAACTACTGATGGATTGATTTCTGCCGAATGGATTCTGCCATCTGCAGAACTGAACTACGGGCAGTAGCAGTACTTGCTTCCAAATCTTTGTGAGCATTTTCAGGATAAGACCCCCCCCGGGCATCAAGGCTGGGTGGTGCTGCATCCGAACCAAAGTCATCCATACAGTGCTGCACGGCCTTTGCTTTGTACACGGCACAGCGTGCCTGCTTTCAAGGCTGCTACAGTTTGTAGGAAGTAGGTGGGCCTGTTAAAGGTAAGCCTAAAAAATGAAGTCCTTTTTCTCTGGTCTTGATGGTCCCCTGCTGAGTTGCAGGGCTGGTTGAAGAGACCTGCCGGTGATCATCCCCTGAGCTGGCGTCCCTCCAGCCGCCCCCTGCCCATGCCGAGCTCCCCGCACAAACGTACTCGGGCTCTTCAGCTGCTGCAGTTTCACTTCCAGCACATTCGCTTGAGCCAAAGTGAATGGCATCTCAACCCTTCTCCTGATGGATAGATTAGCGCATTCAACCCGTCAACCAACCAGCTGAAATCCGTGGGGAAATAGTCACATGCATTTGCCATAAGCAGTTCCACCAGTCTTATCATGGGGCTGTTCATTAGCTGGTCTCCAGGGCAGGTTTTCACTTGCTTGTTTAACGTACGTGACCTATCCAGTACCCACGCGTGTGTATGTAATTAATTGAGAAACTCTGTATAGAGCTGAAATTTGGAAAGCTTTTGCCTTTTGAGAGTTAACTGCAGAACTACCAGAAATATTTTCTGCGTCTTGATTTTGATAGGAAAAAAGGCACCAAATCCCCTCTAAGACCTCTGGAGGGAGGTGAGAGTTTTTAGTTAGATAGTTTTATAGATCTTTGGGTCTGGGTTTCAGGAGGATATGAGGATCCATCTGTTTTTCCGATGAGTGAGACCTCTGCCTTAGCTAGCACGCTCTGATTTTGTGTACTGTGGTATTCCATGAAAGCTCTAATAGAGTCCATAATGCCAAAAAGAAAAGCAGGATGTCTTGTACGGAGCAGAAAGACGTGTATTGTATGAAGGAAGAAAGAGGAGCTTGCATCCAAACTGACCTGCCCACGGTCTTATAGGACATTAAGACCGTCACCACACAGGGATGGGCTTAGGACCATTTTATTGCAAGTAGAAAAAGGGCCAGGGAAGTGAAAAATTTCCAAGCAAGCCCTGTTCTGTGGATTATTCTTCAGAAGATAGTGCCAAGTAAACAGATCTGCAAGGATAGAGGAGTTGCACATGGGGTAAGGAGAGTAGAAGCTGCAGCACCCTGGTGCTGGGGAGCACATCCCTGGGGGGGGCTCACATTTGAGAAGGAAAAATTAAGGCCCTCCCTCTTTCAGCAAAGCGGTGAACCACGTGGCCATCCCTGTTGGAAAGAGAGTTTCTGCACTTGCTTAAATTTCATCAAAGGTGGTGAAAGGGGGATGGAGAGGTGGGGAAAGTCCGTGCCTGAAGGAGCAGTGAGGGTTGTGGGTCTCAGGGAGGTGGTTGGAGATGCACGAGCAGTTTGAGGGCAGTGGGGGCTGGATTAGCTAAACTTCATGATGAAGGTGATACGTGGAACTGAGATTGGATCAGGTTGCCAAGGAAACACAGGCAGAAAGAGCAAGGAACAAATCCCTAGGAGGGGCCGGAGGAAGGAAGCAGGGCATAAAGTGTGGGGGACAGTTAGTGGGGTGAGAGTGTGGGGACATGGTGCCTCTGCCACAACACTGCATGATGGCAGGGAACAGTGTCAAGCCGTCCTGGGTGCAGGGAAGCAAAGATGGAAGATGGGCTCTGGGCTGAGGATGGAGCAGCTTCTGCATGAGCACCTCAGCACGGATTGCCATGCCTGAGCAAGTCAGGACACAGTGTCACTTTCCAGAACCAGTCCCTCTGTGCCAGTTGGGCACCAAGTGAGAAGAGAGCCAGGATGTCTCACCCTGGACACCAGCGAGGCTTGGTCCCCCTCCCTCCCCTTTGAGGGCAGGAGGACAGGTACTGGGCACTGCCACCCTCTGGTAGATAAACCACATCAGAATCCTCTAGTTGCCTGTATTTGCTCCCTGTGGTGCCACCTCTATGGAGAAATTGGTTTTCCTTTTGATCTTTTGATAAGCAGATTGAATGGTCTAAATCTCTCTCTAAAAGGTGGGGTTTTTTTCCAGGATCTCAGATATTCATAGGCTTGTTCTTCAGTCTTTTTTTTTTTTTTTTTTACATTTCTTGGGCACTACACTGCAGTTTGTTCACTGCTTAATCTATCAAGACCACATATAGAGAATTACCCTAGTTCCCATACCTGGCTCCCCGTCGCCGGCTGCCTTTGCCTGTTCATGTGTGGTGGCAAGGCGCAGGTGCAGGGCGAGCCCTCAGCACCACACTCCAGGCCGAGCCCTGCTGGCATGTCCTGCCCTTCTCCTTCTCAACAGGGCACCTTCACGCTTGAGGACATTGGGGTGCATTTTGTTTAAATGGACCCAATTGCTGATCATTTGCTTGTAGCCTCTGTCAGTGTTGCTCCTCACCATCTCCCTGATTTTGTGTTACTGGTGTAGGTCATCATCGCCCCAGATACCTGAGGAAGGAGTCCTCCAGTCCGCTAAGGAAGAGGTCCCCACCAGGCGCCCCGTGCCAAGCCCTTCCCCAGCTCCCACAGTGGCTGTGGGTGCCCTGAGAGAGGAGCACAGTGAAGCTCCTGGAGTGCAAGAGGGGACAGCAGCACCCCAGCAGTGTGACACAGGCTTCTAGCGTGCCCAGAAACCCCAGTGAGGGGCATGGACTGGGCTGGCTCAGACTCCACCAGGCAAAAAAATGAAGTGTGGGTGGTGAACAGGCTGCTGTAGCACAGCTGACCTGTGTTTTAGTCCTGTTCTTCAAAATTGTATCAGGGTTTGCATTACAATGCTCAGGACTGATGCTGTCCTGCCTGACCTGTCTTACACATGTCTCACCGGTCCCCTTGGACAGTGCTGTGGCATTTGCATTCCCACCCCTGCAGCCTTTCCTTTTTCTCAAAGCTGTTTCCACAGCTGAGGCTGGTGAGACCCCACGTCCCCGGCCAGCTGTCACCAAATTCTGTGTTCAGGTTGTCGGCCTGAATCCTTCACTCAGCGTTACTTAACATCGCGTAGCTGCGAAAGGGGAGGGTGTCAGCAGTCACGTAATGTGCCATCCTGCAATCGTGAGATGACTTCTCCACCCCCAAAGTGGCAGTCGTGGCCTGGTCCCCACTGGAAGTGGTGCTTTGGAGTAAGCCTTGCTGTGAAATTGGTGCTTGTTTTAATCTTTCCATGGCTTGATGGCATCAAACCCCGTCTGACTGCTCCCGGTGAGCTCCTTCATTTTGTCCAGGATGCCTGATATGACAGTGTGCCCTGTTACTGGACTGTCACAAGATGTGACTGCAGTCAGAGCCCCCTGGCTCCCCCGTGCTCTCCCTGATGTTCAGGGTACCCACAGCCCCAGGCTGGCTGGGGGGCAAAGAGAGACGTGGCTGCACCATGCAGTATCGCAGCTAAGTTGGGGCTGGTGCTGGTGTCCCTGCCACTCTCCTCTCATAGACTGCTAAAAATAATGGAAAAAATCAAGAGCAAGCAAAGTTTTTGTAAGCTGGGTGGCTGATGACTGCCACCCCCAGCCTGGTACCAGCTGAGATAAGTTATTTTATGTTACCTCTGTATGTCAAGTTTCATTATGGTGGGTGGGATTCACAGGAAGACACTGAGGGCATCGGGGACCCCCCCAGGTTCCTAGTGGGAGAGCGATCACTGCTCAGGGTCGAGCTGGTGTCAGGGTGAAGCGCCTCTGCTCTTCATTGCTGCAGGGAAATGTGGGTGAGCGGAGGCAGGAGATGTGTTCCGAGGAGGTGGTGGCAGAGCGGGACGGCAGCACCCAGGTTCGTTCCTCGCGTGCCTGCAGCTCCTTCTCCAGCCCCAGGCTCCTGCCTGGCTCACAGCACGGGGAGGAAACCGCTGCAGGCAGCGGCTGCCTCCGTCTGCAGCAGCTGCTGTGAGCAGGCACAGCTTCCCTGGGGTCACCTACCTGGCACGGTTTATCCCCCCATCCCCAGCCTGGGAGTCTGGTGATAGCAGCTGGCCATGGCCCGGAGCATCCTGCTCCAGCTGGCCCCGCTCCGAGCAGGGCTTGGACTGGGCAAGCTCAGCGATCCCCGCCAGCTTCAGCTGGTCTGGGGTTCTCCGAAAATTCATCTGTTTGCAGGGAGCGCAGCAGACCTCCTGTTTCCTGAGAATTACTCCAGCCCGGGGAACAGAGTAAATCATCTGCAATATGATGTATTGCCTTGTCCTATGATTGTCCACAGCTCCGGGTCCTTTGGCCGGGCCAGCCCCTGTGTGCTGAGCGTGACACGGAGGCAGTAAATCATGGCCCTCTCTCTGCAAGCGTGCACAAACAGTTGATTTGGAAATGTTTTATCTCAGCTCTATTAAAAAATAGAACGACCCTCTTGCAGCCTCCTGCCTTATCTTCACTGACTCTCCACCCCTCTGTCTTTCAGCCCAAGATTCCCCATCACGTCACACAGAGCTGGTGTATCAGCAGCCTCTGCAGCCGTCTGCGTGCTGTGCGGGAGCTCACTGCGAGCTGGTCTCTGTTGGCTTTCACATCCAGAGAGCTGCAGCACCCAGCGCGAGCACCATCAAGGTGTAGGGTGTGAATTTACAGCAGTGTGGTGAGGTGAGAGGGTGAGTGTTTAGTATTCAGTTCAGAGAGTTATTAGACCTTGTTGGAGTTTGATATCACCAGCCCTGGAGAAGCAAGCTGCGATTTGGGTAACTGGGACTGTCAGCTCTAACCCATCAGAGGCCGTCAGTGAGAAGAGGCTGAAGAAGACATTGCAGAAAGGTCATTCACTTCTGTGGGGACAGATGAGGCATTGGATGCAGAGAATTGAGTATTTTTTCCAGGAAACCTCATCCTTCCTGAATCTGCTGTCTGCTAAAACCCTTAAAAAGCCAATTCACCAACAGTTTCCACCTGAGAAATAATCACTTGTATGAAGACTTAAGCGTCTCATTCGCATGATGATAATCCTTCATGAAAATGAAATAAGGATTTCTACAAAGTTTGTGGAAGCTCTTGGCATAATAACATCCAGCAACAAACTGCCCCATTAATGAAACAAAACTTCTGTTGGCGCTTGCCCAGAAAACCTTACCTTGCAGGTTACTGTAATTAGAGCTGATTTTATAGGAAAAAAGGTTACCAGCTGCACATTAAAACTGCTTCTGACTGAAGCTTAGGGTAACGCTTTCAGCGAGAGAGTCTTTCCTTCCATCTGTATTCAGAAGCATTCAAGTGCCACGGTTAAACCAATGCTCCCAGGTTTTGGTTAATTACAGGTACCCTTCTGTCCTTTTCCCCAACAAAACTCAACTTACAATTGATGCTTACCAAACACAGTTAAAAACATATACATTTCTGTGACCTCCCCAGAGGCTTAGCACACTGCCAGGAAAATTAACATGGATGAGAAAGGAGCATCTCTGGCTACACCTTTGCCTCACAGAAAGCTGGTGGTGCCTGGATGTGTATAGTGGGATGATGGTCATTACTGTAGGTTACAGATGTCGGTGGATTAATAACATCGGCTGCTGAAGTATCAGCTGAAGAAAGCATGATTTGAGGCTACCTCTGAGAGAGAGGAGATTCCTCTTAAACCAAACTCAGCTCTTCCCAAAAGTCATGAAAAATCAGGTGAAAGAAAGCACCTGAGCAGAGGGGGAGACTGGTGCTGAGATAAGGAGAAAGCATGATTCTCTTCTAATGCAATAATAGTAACGTAAATACTTCTCTAGTGGCTAAAAAGAGCACGCTGCCATATTTATCTTCATTGCCAGCACACATACCACTACAAAGATAGTTTTCTTTCTTCTGATTGCTTTGCAATTACAGGTAAAAATCATAAGGTAATTGGATTTTATACACTCTCATCCAAAGGCTTTAGAACATGATTATCTACGGTGATTGATATATCCCAGGTGATGAATTACTGCACTAGAGACATGCATGCAACTCTCATGTACAGCCAGACAGAAAATGTGTGTCTGGCACTGAGCTGCGTAATTTCAGCCCTTACTGGGAAATGGTGCAATCTAGGCTGGAATCAGACAAATTTTGAAAACTTCTATGTTAGTGACTGAAGTGAAAATAAGCTATATCCACTGAAAGGCTCTAAATTATGAGAGATATGAGAGATAACTTAATAAAGATGTATTGCTTCACTTGAAACCTCTACACACATATGTCCATACAGTGCAACCAGCTCTCTTTCCCAGTTCTGACCTGCACTCTTTGTCCCATAGGTTCACAGGAGCAGATTGGGAATCAGTGCCGCTCAGTGGCTAGCTCTGTGGATCAGGAGTACCTGCCTGAACTTGGGTAGCTCGCTTTGCTGTAAACCAAAACAAAATGTAAAAGCCCCAGCAATGGTGCCACTCTCACAGAAATTAGGAGTATAATTTCCATTGCAAGTTAATGGCAGTTTACCTGACGTTGGGTCACTTCAGCATCTCTCTAAGCACAGCCACCAGAGAGCTCTCTGGCCATGTGGCAATTTTACATCTGCCAGTCTAATAAAAAACCTCAAATCTAAAGTATAAAGCTGGAGCTTTTAGCTGTAACATTCCATTCACTGGCCTCTGCCACAGCATATTGCAGGAGGATGGCAGACCAAGTGAGTTAGAGCGGCATTGGCCATGGGGAGGGTGGTGAAGCTGGAGACGCACCACTGGAAAGGCTGACAGGTACATACCGGGCATGGGATTGCTGGGAAAATGCACGCCTTAGAGATGTCCTAATTCAGGCCAGCACGGGCAGCTGCTGGCATGGCACAATCTGAACGGGCTTCGTAACAATGAGCGAACAACTGTGCCTTACAAACCACCGGTAATGGCTGAGCTTTCAGCAAATCATAGCTGTTATTCAAATAAATTATAGTTCCTGTGAAGAAGATGAACATTGCAGTTTCAGATAAAAAAATGGTTAGAGAGCTCACTTGGACAATAAACTGAGAGAACCTAAAAAAGAAAATCTGCTTATGTCAAGCCTTAGGAAGTGGGCAGTGAATTGGCTAAATGATAGTTACACATTTCAGAAGTCTGGCTCTGCAAACCACTTCCCATGTATGCAATTTATATATATAAAAGACAATGCTATTTTCTTCCAAGTACAGAAAAGTCCACTGAAATTTCTGAGACACTAATTTCAAAATGGCATAGCCATAAACCTGCAAACTGTTGAGCAATGTAGACCTTCTTTTAAAAATGCCTCTTGGCTTCAAAAATAAAAGCTGGCAGGAAACACAGCCAATACTTTGATGATAAGAACAAAGAATGGTGACGAGTCTCCTCAGGGCTCAGTGACACACAGCCCTTCATCCACAAAACTTTTTATTAAAAAATGTAGAAATAAAAGAAACCAACCTGGTGGGAAAAAGGGCAGTGAATCTTTTAACAGCTATCTCCAAGGGAGAAAGCACAACATATTAACCTTACAAAAGCAAATCTCCTGCACTGTTTAAGGAGTAGTCTCCAGCATAGCTTTTGTCCAATCCCTGTTTGTAAAGAACAGGATCCCTGCACACAGCCAGCTGGCTAATGCCAGTGTATACACACACACACACACACACACATATAAGATAGATATATAGATAGATATATATGTAAGTAAAAGTGTATGGATATATAAGTAGAAGATGTCAGTAACAGAGTGAGTCTCCCCTTTACTAGGAACTTTTTTAGAAGGAAAGAATATAACTTAGAAACAATATTATCAGAAACTTTTATTTGTTGTGATTTATAGCTTCATACAGATACTGAAATGAAGAGGAAAGCATTTCAGATTTTCAATCTGCAGGCAAAATACAGAAACATAAAAGATTCGTCAGTATTAACAGCCAGAGAATGAATCAATAAATCTCCTATGGGAAGAAAATTAAGCTTTTTTTTTTTTTTTGGTGAAAATTAATAAATTAGTTGTTCTTAAATTACATTCTATTCTATGTGTGCAGATGTACATTTTCTGTTGTTTCCCATTTTTGTATTTAGTACAAACATATGGCAAAGGCTAGTTTGCCTGTTAAAATAGGTAAGAATCAGACAATAGTTCTGAACTAAGAGCCACATCAAATATGTTTTGAACTGAAACAATCTTTCCATTATTCAAGAGAATGCAAAAGTGAAGCAAAGTCAATCCCAAACTACAGAATCCTATGGATATATGGTGGGAAAGCCAAGCAATTCCTAAGGTTTATATTTACTAGGCTATTGTAAAATCCTATGTTAACAGTTGGACATCTATACAAATCCATAGTTAGAGATAGCAGTAGGTAGATAGAAGTCCATAGTTAATAATAACTTAAGGCAAACAAACAGCCAAAAAACATTTTGTCTAACCAGGCTAGAAAAATCAAAATATGCCAGTTAAATGAAACACACTGAGAACAGGACAAAACTTCTGTATTCTTTACGTGCCATTCTAGCTGGTCACTGCTTACCTCCCTCCTTCAATATATCAACGTAGTTCCGCACCTCTAGAGTCCTTCTGCCAGCCAAACTCAGATACTCAGCTTCAGAAGAAAACGCCGCTATTCCTGCTGTGCTGCCCGTGCCCGCAGGCTGCAGCACCTCATGTGCTGGCATTTTGTGCCCTCCAGCGGTGCCTGCGGTGCTGGGCGGAGGGACCCCCCCTGGGCTGTGGGCAGAGGGGAGGGAGCTCCCACAGCTGCACACCCGCATGGAGCCACACTGGGTGGCAACATCCACTTTCTCTACTGCTGTTACAGAGCTCTCTGTCTGCGACCAAACTTCACACCTGGTACTGAGAGTGACACGCTCTCTTTTAAGGGCTGGGTGTAATGAGCTGCCCTCAGATGGGGCAGTGTGGTTTTCATTTTCCTCCTCTGTGGCACATAAAATAGACTCTTTCTCCCGAAGATGGTTTGCTTCGTCTCTAGTCAAAATACTGCTGGGCTGGAGAGGCATGGTTGTGGTGTGAGAGGTCTTGGGGGACTCTGTGCTTGCTGAGGCCGAGACTAGGCTGGCGTCGTTGATCTTCAGGGACTGTTCATTCAGATATTCCTTCTTTTTGACTGTGTCTTCTTCTTCAGACTGTTTGAACAGAAGTGTGTGAAAGCAACTGTTTAAACAGACTTGTGTGAATGCAACTGTTTAAATAGTTCAATAACTAAGGACTAAGTTAATGACTAGCTAATAACTAAGTTAATGAAATAAACAGAAAGGCCAGAACTGTCTGGTTTTGGTTGTTTGGGGTTTTTTTTCATTCTTTCTCCAAGGGTGCACTCCTGGCCTTTGTTGAAGAGAAGGTGAGTAAGGTAGACCTTTACTCTCACACAAAATTTATATTATTACATTGTGGCATTTTTGTGTTCAAGAATGGCTGAAAAACACACAGTGTGTCAAATCCTCCTGCCTTACAGGCATGTAATGTAAGGCAGTTATACATCAACGAAGAACGCAGAAGCTTGCTTAGCACCTCCCCACAGTCATGTTACTGTAATTCTACAAGGCCTGTGTTATCAAGAGACCAGACCACACGTCTGTGAAACTACTTAGGAAAATTTACAGCTCAACATTTCTTGTCTTCCTCATGCATGAAGTTGCCTTGTACAAAACAAAACCATAAATAAGATTCCAGCTACATCCACCCTTAGATGCACTCAGGCATACAGATATCATTCAAATGAACCCCTGCAAACCTATAAAGGGGCAGTACCCACTGTGTCAGGACTAGAGCTGAAACAGCTCTCTGTCTGCCTTGGAGAGTAGCAGGGGGACTGACTGCTGAGTGAGGACTCCACATCTGAAAAAGGAGATGAAAAGGAAAGAAAGCTTACTCACCAGAAATTCCCCAAACATCCAACTCCCAAGTACAGCATACAGAACTAAACATTACTACTTCTGGTGCACTTTTAAGATACTTTTTAAAGAATAAATTGTTAGCAAGGTCAATCTAGTTCTTGGCAATAGCCAATTCTTTTCCTCTCAGGACAACACATCTTAACAGAAAGTGTGAAATGGGTGCCCCAAAGCTTCAGCTATGCTGTTAATCAGCAGCGTGCACCAGCAGCAGAACCGTGCTACCCAAAAGGATGAAGGACTCTGTAGAGCAAGGGCAGGGAGAGAACACAGCAAACCCCCTGCACATATTGGCTGCCATACAAGTTACATATTTTTTCTCTTGGAGGTCCTAGTGAGATCTTCTGCTCTGAAATGCAGCCAGCACAGCTGACCACTACAGCTACTGAGGAAGCAAAAAGGAGCTGACTCCCCTCTGTCCACATGTGGAATGACAGCATATAGTCTAGTGGAAGAGAATAAAGATTAGTAAAGACTGGACCAGTAAAATGGCACATGTCAAAAATCTAATGAAGATATTAATTAATACAGAAAACATGTCCAAGTTTTTTTCCAATCAGCTGAGGGCTGCAGGAATAGAAAGAAAGAAAATGACTGGCATTTACTTGGCAGTTTTACTATATGGTGATGTTAGTAAACTTGAGTTGTGGTGTTCAGATTAATACTCTTGACCTCTCTCATGGATATTTTTTTTTTTTTTTTTTCAGCAGTTACCCCCTACTTTCAGACCTGGCTTTTCAGTTTAGGGGACAACTTTGGAGGAAATGGGACAATGAAAAATATGTGTGTAATACTCACCAGAGAGAAGTTAACCTGAATTTACCTCTTCAATGTAAAGCAAACAGAGATAGTTCTTAGTTACCTGGTAATGCTAGTCTTTATACAGCGCTGCATGAATCAAAAAATACAAGCCCTCATCAAATGTAACATCCTAAAAAGATCAAAACACTTCTTCCTGGCTTTAAAAGTAACTGTTTCAGTTTCACATGTAGAGAAAAATCTGATTTTTTAATTAATAAGGTATAAATGGTACTAACCCTTCTCCATCTCGTGAAGACTGGAACTCACTCCAAACTTATACTCTTTCTCTTGTGCTGTTGTGAACTTTTAAAAATGATTAAGTGTTAATAGTGAGGATTCAGCTGGATCAGCACCTCAGGTTACATGAGGAACATTCAGTTTCTGTATTACATAAAGGAGTCACTGCACTGTGCCGCAAATTATTTTAAGAGGTACAAAACCTCTGAGCAATACTGTATGTACCTGGGTGACTTCTATGGGCAAAATATCTAAAAGATTCCGTATATGTATACTGGCATAAAGCTCCTTTACAATACTGAAGTGTCCTGCATACAATGTCTGGGCACTGCCTCCAGAATCTGATCCTAAGGGTTAATGGGTAACTTACAAAACGTATTTATTTCAGGCATCAGCTTAGGTGTAAATCAAACCATGTAAATTATGGCCCTGAAAGGACTAACTGAACCACTTAACTAGAAGCTGTTCTTTCTGAATTCTTTATATAAACCATGATGGAAAAGAAGCTTCCACAGAAGTTAATTAAGTGAAGCTAAATTCAGTTTCTAAATGTTGTGGACATTCCTTCTACACCTCGAATGAATGGTGCAAACAGTAGGTTTGACAAAAAATATGTCTCTTTAAAAAGTTACCTCTTCAAATCCAAAGAGCTGCTTCTGTCTCCAGGCTGATTCTTGTGCAGACTCCATGTCACTGAGGGATGGAAACACAGAGTTCTCCGGTAAGTGATTTCCTCTCCTGTACTTTTATTTTCTTTCCAAATTAAAGTCATTACTGGTGACTTCTTTGTCTTCAATTTTTATTTTGTCTTCAGTAACCATGAAATGCTTCCCACTATTGAGATCATTAAACTTATTTCTGAACTTGAGATTTTACACCAAGAATCTGTTTTTCACAAAATTTACTTCTGTTGAAATGCAAAATGTAATATGAGAGATCACAGAAGATAGTGCTGCTTTGTAAAATGGAAGGTGCTATGGATTGGACCCTTTGATAAAACCATCTTTTGTAAAACACAGGGCACTTACTTACTTACTTACATATGCTAACTTTAGCCCAGACACTAACTTCCTCTGTAGTCAGTGGAAGGAGACAGGGTCTTTTAGAGGGCAAGTCAGAGCAACAGCTTAAATTCAGGGACTCAAAACTGTCCCATGAAGAAGTCTTTCTCTGTACTTACTATAGGCAGATGAACAATGGTATAAAGGGCTTACCCATGCATAAGTTTATTCACTACTGTTTACACTGGGAAAACACCAGACCTCAGTAATACTGTTTAGAATTTTGCCTTCATGTCCTATCAGCAGGATTTCTCGAATTCAGCAAGGTCTCTACAGTTATCACTAATGGATTGATAATTTCTACAGCACTCACCTTTTTGTTCTTGAATAGTTCTGCACATTCTCCTTTAAATTAATCTGCTGATCATGGTGATAAGCAAATGTCTCTAGAATAAAAAAGGAAACCTTGACTTTAAAATGCAATAGCATAAACTCAATTTGAAAACAAATGCTTCTGTCAATTTTTAAAACTAATTTAAATAATTGGATTTAAAATTAAATTACTGCATTCTGAAGATTCATTATATGTTTTTGTTCAGGGAAGATATATCTCTGGTTATAAAACCTTTAAAAGGAGAATAAAACCCAGAATATATGTTCTTAAAATATTGTCACGCACCAATTTTTTCAAGGTTTGCTGTTTTTTCTTTCTTTTCAGAAGGTATGAAGTAGTGCTGCCCCTCATGAGAGTCCTGCAGGTGGGTTTTATGAAGTTCACTGGTTTTCTTGTAGCTTGCATTTGAGGCATTGTTACTTTTAAGTAAAACCTGTTCTGGAGCTGTGAAAATGCCTTCAAGGTGTCTATCTACAGAACTTTTTTTTGCATTCATTGCAGAATAATCCTCTCTACTATAATAAGGATAATTTCTGTTGGTCATTTGATTTCTATCATCAGGATCAATGAAAAAAATGGCAGTACTGCTTTGGTTAACAACAGGATTAAAATGCTTTGTGGAAGGATTATTATAGGTTAGTTGGCTCTCATCTTCAAACAGTGCCAGAAAGGAAAAATCACTTCCATCTTCGGGAGGTTTCAGTTCTGCAGTTTCTTTCACAACATCAAACAATGGTTCTTTCATTCCTTCACTGTTTTCTGATTCATTACTGGTCATTATCACTGGATATTTCCTGGCAGAATTCATATAGTCTAGCCTGGAGATGGAGGATGAGGTGGAAGGGGGGGTAGAAAAGAAAAAATAGTTTGCTCAGTACATAAATAAGCAAAATACTAACTGCTAAAACAACAAATTATGATAACTTGGTGATAAAAGTCTCAAAGACTTTACTGCTCATCACACTTGCTTTTGTCCCAAATGTACATTACTTCAACTGAAAAAAGTGTTCTGTATTTTATTTCCACTTTATAGTAAGGTTGATTTAAAAGGAGTTCTGTTTCATGATGTCTCCAAACATACCAAGCCATGGAGCACACCCCTGAGTAGGGAACTGTGATTTATAAAATCAGCCACAGTATGTCACTGCTGCTCCACCAGCTGACCAAAGAAGGCCACTTTGGGGGAAAAAAAAAGAAAAAGAGGAAAATGGCTTCTTCCTTCATAAAAATAGTTTGTTCTTCGAGACTACAGTTCGCTCCTATAAGCCCATAAGCAGCTCTGTGTACTCCTTAATTCCTGGTCTTTTAGCAAGTGACTGCCATTTGTACTTGGGTTCATTAATCCTAATTCAGCACAGAATTTTTCTAATTCACTGTCAGGAGGCCCATCAGACATTTTCTTTTGCCCATACTTCCCTACCCCACTTCTGATAGTAGTGGTTTTGATATCATATCATGCTAGCATCCTTAGCATGAAAGCTATCATGTTTTCACTTACTTGGCTCATAATCTAACATTTTCACTGCTTTTTTCTAGGCTTGATCTGCTGACTGACCTTTCAGAAAATCTGAGCAACAAGTTGAGAGGCTTCTGAAGCACAGATAATTGGCAAAAAGGCAGCCATTCAAAAAAAAATGCTCTTTCTTTAAAAACTTTTGAGCAATGCTATCAATGGAACTTGAAAACTGAAATGTAGTACAGAAAGCTCTTACTGGAGAAAAATTCTATAATGTTTTGATCAGCAAATACTTGGAACTGGATAAAGAGCCTAGAGAAGTTAAATGAGAAAGTAGTGTCCTCTACTTACAGAAAGCTCACCAGAACAGTTTTAAAAGGCTAAACACACTGGAGTCTGTTTCTCAAGAAACCTGGATAGATCTACATGAGGAAGGTAAAACCATTTTGTGAAGCAATTCAGAGGCTTCTTCTTCACTCCAGCTGAACATTTTGTAATGATAAATAAAAGTTAGTAGTAGATGAGGAAATAAGACATCTAAAATTTTTAGTTAATATTTAATGATCTTGAGGCACCACAGCTCTCAGACGTATGCACATCGATTACCTCATCAGTGTATTACAATTACATTAAACAATTGTATAAGTTTATACTCTACTTTTCATGTACAGCAAAAGAAACTCCCTTCCCAGAAGAACTGCCAGCTCTTGAGGTCTGAGAATTTATGGCTACAATGGGTGAAAACAAAACAAGGATGATATAGAAAGAAATGGATTTGAAGAAAAGATGGAAATGAGATGTTAGTGAGCCATGAATGGGCAGAGGACTAAGGGAGGTGCCATAAGTACATGAGTGCAGGCCTGAGGGCCTGTGGAGAAATGAAAGGGGAGACGTAGGTGAGATAACCTTATGTAGGGCTTTAATGTAAAGCTATTCATTGGGAATTCACCAAGATATACAGCAAGGTGAATGTTATCCTCATTTTAGGTTTTGCTGGAGAAAGCCGGGAGAAGCTGGGAGAAGAGAGAAAGAGAAAGTTAAGGTGGCTAAGACTGGAAACTGATGTGTTCATCTAGTTATCATGTGGTCAGTGAGCTTATCAGTCACTTGACTCCCCAGGCAAACAGGCTGTAGGTATTTCAGGAAGAGCAAAATAATATATGGCCTTTTTATGGCTCTATCCAGCCAAAGCTAGGGACTGACAGGAACTTTCAACCAGATGGCAGACTTACAGAATAAAAAAAATATATATAAAGATTAGCCCTTTAAGACCTCTAGATCCAAGGGAAGAGCCACTGGAAAGAAATTGAAATAAAATGTTCAGTATAAATGAGTCTGGAGCTAAACCCCCTGTGATTAAAAAGATTTTTAATCAGTGCTTACAAAAAGAAATATATTCTAGATTTCTATCCATTCTTTTAAAAAGAAAATGTATATTCTCATAAAAGTATTACTGAACCAATTCTAAAAAAAAAAAAAAAAAAAGCTACAGTAGGATCACATATGAACATATGAAAGAGAAGGAAAGAAAATGCTTTGTTCCTGGAATCCCAAATGTAAACAATGTAGGTGAAGTTGCTCAATTGCTGCAGCATCAAGGTCATCAGAAAAGCACTTGCAACAGTGACCGGAACTAATGAAAGCTGGGGCAGCTACCCCCCCTGCGGCCTCTTAGTAAATCTATGCTTCTCAGGTGGGGTGAATTCAGTAACACCATCATGTTTGTGATGTTGCAAAAAATAGATCATGGCTCCAAGTGCCTACCTAAAATTAACATTTTTCTGCCTTTCAACAAATTTAAATATCTTGGTACGTTCAGTCTTTCCATTTAATTTCAATTTATATTTGAAAAGCACCAAAAATCAGTGAAAAATTAAGTAGCAATTAGCTTCATATTATCTTAGTATTTTTCTTACTTAAACTTGATTGTTATTTCTCTCTTTAAGGTAAAATCACTGCCTACCTATGCAATGGCTTAAACAGTTCCTGAGGCACTGTACCAGACTTCCTGAAAATACACTGGCTTAGAGGTTTTGTAATCCAAGAGTCTTGATCAGAACTATTTTCTGGCTGAGAAAACAGAGGCAGCTGTCAAACTCTGAATATATATAATAGTTACAGTGTTTAAAACTTTCAAGTTGGGCTTGCAAACAATATACATGTTTTCCCACTATTTTTACTTCTGTTTATCTTTACAGTAGAAGCCCAAACCTCCTTACATCCTGAATTCTGTATAACTCATACTTTTCCGTATTTGCATATCACTATTAATATGTAAAATGTCCTTTTAGCACCCCATCGTCCCATAGTATGAACAAGCTTGATAGACTGTAACAAGCTGACTGTTCCACTGAAGATCACATAATTATAGAAAGCTGTTGTCTGGAAGGGACCTCAAGAGGTATCTAGCCCAACCTGCTCAAAGTAGGGCCAGCTTCAACCTTATACCAGATTGTTCAGGACTGAGATTCCACAAACTTTGGATGGCCTCTTCTGGTGCTTAGCTACTTTTGTGACAATATTTTTTCCTATATGAACAGAATTTCCATTGTTGAAACTTGAAACTTTTACTTCTTGCCATTTCACTCTGTACCTCTGGCTCTGTCCTGTCTGTAACTGTTTAGACTGTGGAAGACAGCAGTTAGTTCACCCCACACCCCCATAGCCTTCTCTTTCCCAGGCTATGAAAACCCTCTTCATTCAGTGTCTCCACATGCATCATGTGCTGCAACCTCCTAACAATTTTTGTGGCCCTTCTTTGGCCTTGCTACAGTTTTTTGATCTCTCTCTTATACAGGGTGTCCCAAAACTGGACACAGTATTTCAGATGTGTTCTCACATACGCTGTGCAGAGGGAAATAATCACTTGCCTTTGACTGCTGGGTATGCTCTTTCTTATACAGCCCTCTACGCAGTTGGCCTTCACTGCTACAAGGGCACACTGCTGACTCATGTACAACTTGTTGTCCACCAGCACCCTCAGGTCCTTCTCTGCAAAATTGCTGCCTACTCAGTCGGTCCCCACCTGCATTGATGCGTGGCATTATTTCTCCCAAGGTGCAGGGCTTTGCATTTCTCTGTGTTAAACCCTATGAAGTTCCCGGTGACCTTCTGCTTGTCAAGATCCCTCTGAGTAGCAGCCCTGCTACTGTAATGATCTCTCTGCCAATTTGGTGTCATTCATGACCTGTTGAGGTGCTGAGGGTGCATTCTGTCCCAATGTCCAACTCTCTAATGAAGATGTACCTGACTTAGAATTAATGTCTGGAGATCCCTGCTATTACTGACCTCTTGCCGATTAGACTTTAGCTGACAGACAACTACTTTGAGCATGATGGTAACAGCCAGTTTTTTACCCATCTTATTGTCCACTCATCTGGTTCATACCTCCCCACTTTGGCTACTAGGATCACATGGAAAATCTTGTCAAAAGCCTTCCTAAAGTCAAGGTAAACAATATCTGCTGCTCTCCCTTATTCATAGAGCTAGTAATTTCATCACAGAAGGCAATCAGGTTCATCAGGCATGGTATGGCCTTGGTAAATCTATGATGGCTGTTCCCAGTCACCTTCTTGTTCTTCATGTACCATGGAACTGCCTCTGGGAGGCCTAGCTTCATAATCCTTTCAGGGACAAAGGCAAGATGATATTCCCCCAGATCACGCTGTTTTTGCAGATGGGCTTAACATTTGTCCATTTCTTGTCACTGAGAAGCTTTCACCATAGAAAGCTGAGGAGCTGATCACCACAGTCTTTCGAAGATGACAGACATCTGCCCTGCAGTGATGTCTTAGGAAAAATTACTTTACTGAAAGGGTTGTCAGGCATTGGAACAGGCTGCCCAGGGAAGGGGTTGAGTCACCATCCCTGGAGGTATTCTAAAAGTGCGTAGACAAGGCACTTCAGGACATGGTTTAGTGGCCATGGTTGACGGTTGGACTCAATGATCTTAAAGGTCTTTTCCAACCTAAATGATTCTTTGATTCTATGATTCTGTCATCTAACTCCCTCAATATAGTTGGATGCACCCTGTCCAGTCCCATCTATTTCTTTATGTCCAGGTTACTAAGGATTCCCTAACTTGTTCCTTCACTACTGTTTTGTACCACTCTCCCCAAAACTCTCTACTGAGCTTGAAGATGTGCCAAAGAACAGACTTTGTCAGAAAAGCCTGAAGCAAAGTAGGTCTCGAGTGCCTCAGACTTCTCCATGTCCTTTGTCACTAGGTCTCAACTCTATCTAGCAGTGGACAGCATTTTCCTTGGTTTCCTTTTGCTGATGACATACCTATAGAAGTCCTTCTTGCTGCCCTTCTCATCCCTTCTGAGTTTCAGTTCTGACCATCCTAATGCCACCCCTCCAAGCTCAGGGGATGCTTCTGTATTCTTCCTGGGCTGTCCGTCCTTCCCTCCACACTTCCTTTTTGCATTTGAGCTCTGTCAGGAGTTCCCTGATTCAGCCAAACTGGCCTCCAGGACCTACTCATTCTCTTGCACATTGAGGTGGACTGTCCTTGTGTTTTGAAAACACCTTTCTTGGGCTCCTTTGTCCTTTAGGTCAGTTTCCTGTGGGTTTCTGCCTACTCCTTCCATGAACAATGCAACATTTGCCCTTCTGAAGCCCTGAAGTACTCCTTCCGCACTTAGGTCAAGACTTTAAAATACCACTGGTGATACATATAGAATTTGGTTTATTATTTTCAATAAATAATATATTTTCTAAAAATAAAGCATATTATATTTGCTCTTACTTTTCTAAGGATGATTCTTTTAAGAACCTCAAAGTGAACAAAAAGAAAAAAATAGTAACATGCATCAGAAGAAATAACTTTCAATCATTTCTTAAACTTAACTTGAATTAAACAGCAGGCTTTTCTCAATCCCTTTAGGAGCATTGAGAATACTGTAAGAACTGTGTTTCCCACTGAGACACTACATCATTACAAATTAGGTCACAGTGATCACCTGGGATCATACAATACCCAGTTATACTAATTATACATTTAAGAAAGCTGTATTTATAACTAATACATTTAAGCTTTCTTTAACCAACTTTACAAGCAAGAAACAAAAGAAAGCCAGTGGTATGTGACTAACTCTCTTTCTGCAGATATCAGTGATACTGAGCTCAGTGAACAAAAGCTCAAGTTAAACATATTTCATAGCAATTAAACAAATATATTTGTAAATATGGAATATTCCTTGCCAGCCTACAAGAAATGTTGATCATTCATAACTGTCTTTACTATTACACTAATTCTACACCCCAAATAAATGAAAGTTAGTTTAAAATAATTCTGTGGAAATGACCTGGTTTTGCAGCTTCTCTTCATATGTCTGTTCCCAAGTGTTGCCCATTAGGTTTGTGTTGAAATTTTCTTCCGAAAATTGTGTACAGTTAGAGGACCAAAAAACAGAAGACGACCATGGACAGACATCAAAAGCTCTTGCTATGTTGTCTTCATGTTCCATACTAGAGTCAGCATACATTAATTCTGTTACATGTGATAACTAGACAAAATATAGCAAAGAAACATTTATTTATCTAAAACTGTTTTGTTGTAAGCATAAAGTTCAAAGTAATCAAACCTTTCTATATCTTTTACATCTCTGCACATATACCACATGCAAGAGAAAATTTTCATGTATTCTGATATGATTTTTTCATGAAAAACATAGGGTAATAAGGGCTTATTTCAGGGAAACACAGAAGTACCTACTTAAGTTGAAGCATGCACACAAATGTTATCATGAGGAAAGATAGGTATAAATACATTTTTAGCTTTAGATGTGTAGGTAAATGATCTGCTGACTTGGTTCTTAAGTAGTAAAATGAAGAATATTTTACTCCATTGAGCAGAGAGCTCCAGCATGTTGTGATACTAACAATGCTATATCAAGCAGATCAGAACACAAGGAGAAATTTGAAGGCAAAGCTCATGAAATGTCACTGTATCCATAGCTACATGGAAGTAATGCCTGTAATCCAGTTTATCAAGCGACAGAAGCACAAACTACTAATGGAGTGCAAAAGTCTTGTACACTAATTGCACAAAATCTTCGTACCACAAAACTGTAAGTTTCCAGAAAGCTGAAAATTATGAATTGTATAGCCCCTCTTTCTGTTTAATAAAGTGAATACATCTTAATTACTTAAATTGGATATACTTCAATTTACAAAGATTTTAAAAACAGTTCTTTGCAACATACAGGCCTTAGACTTTATTTTTTGATCCATACATTAAATTAGATTTCTGGATGTGCAATACTGCATTATCATGTGTTTTGACGAACTGGTATAAATCTGTCCATACAAGGGAAGGTTGAAGACAAACTTAGCTATCATTTTGATCCATTATTTCTGGCCACACTAAATCTGAAATATGTCCTCTCTGTCTTCAAGAAACAGATGAAAAAGAGTCATAAGGGAAGGCTGACTTAATGCAATATCCAAGAAAGTAGTGGCAGCTCACGTGATCTTGGCTAAAACACATTAGACAGGTAAACTTTTCACTCATACTAAGTAATTCTTCCTGACTCAAAAGAAAGGAACTTCTAACACTAGAAAAACATCTGTCTCTCTCACTCTAGGAAAAGATGCTTTGGCAACATGAATGGGCCAAGAACATACAGAACAATACTGTGCAAGCATCTTTTCCTCAGAGTCCTATCTGATACAAACAGCCGGAGTCAGTGGAGCTATATTATCAAGCAAGTCTGAGTAACGTAAACTAACTGTCTTCTAACAGATTTACTAACTTTTTGTTGTTGTTGTTTAGTTGGGTTTTTATGCAACAGTGGAATGGGTCATTAAAAAAAAGCCTAAATTCCATCTAGAGAATGTTTTTCACTGCAACCTCAGTGAGTGTACGAACTTCCCAGTTGTATCCACTGAGACTTGTACTTAAGTTCCTGTAAAGACTCACTTCTGTCTATGCTTCTCACATTTCATCATTTCACATTTCTGCATATTGTTTTTAATTTACCTGCTGTTGGCTTCAGTCTCTTTCCCATAATCTCTGTCCTTTGTGACTAGCTTAGAGCACAGATATTCTTAAGTATTTTAGAAAATGCCTAAAACAAGGTGAGCTTTTCAAGAAATATGTAAGAAATAGCATGAACAAATATAAAATATGATTGGCAAATAACATATCAATATAGCCTTAAAGAGGAAGACTTCACATGTTTCAGTATCCATGAGATTTGGTCACTCTTTGAAAAATCACTTAAAAATACAGTCATTGCTGCACATTTTTAGCTTTACATCGGTGAGAACAATAAACTTACTTACGTTATTCTGGTATTTTACTTTCTCTGAGAGATGCTGCCTTCTGCTGTCCAATACTTGCTTTTGTAACCTTGTAAAATGAATAAAAACAGCCTATGAAATACAAGATATAAGATTTATAAGATCAAAAACATTCTGAGTATTAATTTCAAAATAATTTAAGAATATTTTTCCACACATCCTAAGAAGGCCTGATTCTTAAGCAGTTATGAGCAGCCAGTGTGTGCGGCAGTCACTTTAGAGGGTCTGAAGTTGGATAGGAAAACTGTGTAAGTGGAAAATGCTGTTTGAATACCCTGCTCTGTGAGATAAACTTAGTGTATGTACCTGACATGAGTAAAGAAACATTTTTTCTTTTTTTAAATCTCTCAGCTTCATGTACAGTTTTTTATTTAGAATACATTTATTTAATCTCTCATAGTGTCACTGGAATGCCAGGAGTGATTGTGAAACTTCTTCATCTTATAATCATATATTTATGTTTACTTAATACCCCAAATATAAGACCATCATGAAATAACTTTTCCAGAACTTCATTATAGCTTAACTACTGCCTACTTTATACAAGTACCTGTTCTGGATGTCATCTAAGTTTGACCTATGTTGCGTACGTAGTGGTGACACAGGAAGCTCAATGTTGTGCCTCTTAACGGGTATTTTTACATCTTCAGTGATATCAATGTGGACTGGCTTCCTCAGGTTCTCTGCAATGAAAGTATTTGGAATGTCAGTGCTGGGCTTGGAGAAAGTTTTGAGCTTCCTGAATTTTCATTAGAGTACAAAAGCTGTTGGTTTAGGTTTCTTAATACATTTAAAGCCACATTTTTTGCTTCTTTTGTTACTAGCAATGCAAGAGCTCTATTCTAAATGGCATTATAGTATAAAATTATCTATGGTCAGCTTCTGTGTGTAGACAGGCTCTGTTGCCCTCCTCAGTCACTTTCTAATCTTCCTGAGCATAGGACAACAAATTCTCCACAATCTGGTTTATGAATATGTCACAGAGATAAGTATCATAGAATCATAGAATCTTTTAGGTTGGAAAAGACCTTTAAGATCATTGAGTCCAACCGTTAACCTAACACTGCCAAGTGCATCACTAAACCATGTCCCTAAGCCCCACATCTACATGTAAAGAGTTGGAACTCAAGTTATAGAGATGTTTTTTTAGGAGCTTAATGATGGATTTTAAGAAAGATACTCTGGGTAGAACTGACAGACTATTCCAAATGCCCCCCAAAAGTTATGAAAGAGGAAGTGGAATACAAATGGACCCATTCAATGGCAAAGGGTAAAAGAAATGGATGTAGGGTAAAATTAATGAATGGAAGGAGGAGGGTGCATAAGTGTAGAAGGCTTTAAAGGTGAAGTAGGCAGTAGGCAAGGTGACTTGATTCCTCTTATGTCCTGACTTTTTATTCAATCATAGTTTTTGTATTTACTTAAAATTTTTTATTTTAAAAATAAAGCAACACTTATTTGAGCATTAAGTTATAAGCAGAAGAACAAGAACTAAAATAATAGCAGTAATAGTTAAGGATAACTGATTCTGTTAACTGTGAAGTCAGAACACTGTTACACTAAACTCACCGGTGTTGTCTTTTTTGGTTGATATCTGGTTAACAACATATAGATTGAGGAGATCTAAACTGACTGCTGAACTTTTAGGAGATGATACTCCCACAAGCTTCATCTTTGATTTAAGTTTCTTCTTTTCAAAAAATTCCTAATTTTTTAAAAGAGAGAATAAGTTTTTGACAGAAGCTTCAACAACACGTTAGCAGCGTATATAATTCTTTTGAACTTAGCATGCAAGACTTAGTAAACAATTCCTAATAATAAAAACACATGATTAAATCTCTCTGAATTCTCACACCCTGCCTACTGTTATTTAGTTTATTTTTATTGCCTTGAAAAGGACTGCAAGTATAATTTGCTTATCGTCAAAATAAACCACTGTTCTCTTGATGCCAAAAATTTAGTCCTTAAACACTCATGCCTCAAACTTTGCCTATGATAATTAAAAATATTTCTTTAAAATAAAAGACATACCAAAACGCTGCAAGGAAAAAGTCCTTAAAAAATTTAAACTCAGGCTTTTTAGGCAGCTTATAAACTAGTGGGCAAGTAAATCACCAAGATTAAATACACACAGCCATCTATAATGACACAAAGAGTTTATTGTTCTCCAAATTTGTCTTTCTCAACATAGAAAATAGTCTTGTGACAAAAAAAAAAAAAAAAAGAGAAAAAAGTAAAGAAGAAAAATCTCTAAGACTGGGACTTCAGAAAGGCTTTTTGATGCAAGGAATAAGAAGAGATATGACTGACACTTCGAGTATATCAGGCAGATATTTCTGGAAAATTTAGGAAACAAAAATCTCAATTTTGTAGGAGACTATTAATAATTGTCCTAAAATTATTAGCATCAAGCACAGCACATGAATAAATAAAACCAGTATGATTTCTTTATTTTAACCACAAGAAGGATATTGAAAACTGAAGGCAATGCCAAAACACAAAATAGCATTGGCTTTTCTTCTGAAATGTAATTCCTCTCATGATTGCAGGTTATATGTAACTAATATACCCAACATGTTCATTGGTAACTATTTTCCAGTATAATTTATTGTATCACAATCTTTAGCTTTCTAGGATGTTATCATCTATGGAAAATACCTGTTCTTCAGTTAGGAAGAGTATCAGCAATAAAGTAAATTCAGCTTGTGTACTAATTAATACTTCAAAATTTGTATTGCTTTGGAGTCCACACTCCCAAAATGTATCCATGTCACTTCAATGTCCCAGCTATTTTCTTCCCGTCACCTCTAAATTACTAAATTACTATTAAATGTGTAATAGCAATTACAAAATTACCACTGTGTTTAGTTATTTAGTAATTTAGTACTAAATTACTAAACACAATCCTGTCTTGGATCCTTTCCTGTTTTCTCTCCTCCACTGAAGCAAATTACACAGTTGTAATGTAAATTATGTGGCTTAGACCAATAAATCCCTGAGAAAACAGGTATTTTGAGAACTCACAAGCCTCCAGGAGACTGGGAAAGCGAGGGAGACAACAAGCTGCTCAGTGCTCCCACATTCCCTTAGGCAAAGGTTTTCATTTCAGAGATTGTCTCCATACTGTCAGCCTGTTTTTCCTCCTCCTCTATATGCCAATGCATCTGCTCTGCGCATTGTAGGGTACTAGCTTTGGTGGTGGAGCTTCCCTGTACTGCCTCTTTTTTCCCTGCTGCTGAGGAGTAAACTGACCTCTCTTACTATGGTTCTAACTATTTTCTCTTACTGTTTTCTTTCTTCCCTGTTTGAAATGTCTTCTGCTATGCCAGGGATAAATTTGATTCTATTATTTCACTTTCAGATTCAAAATACAAATAAGTTGGCCTACTTTTGCAAATGCCAGAATAAAGTACTTCAATGAGCCTAACATTCTTTTATGTAGCCCAGAAAAATAGCTGTGTATATGTGTGTTAGGCTAGCTGACCACGTGGTTGTCACTGTGAGGCTTCAAGCAATCCCATGTGTCAGCACATACCAACAAAATATAGTAACAGAAGTAATTCAGTAAAACTTAAATTGGGCACATTCATTCATTCATGCCTTCTCCTACTCCCTCCTCTTCCTGCTGGAATTCAGTGTAGTAAACCTAAAGACTTCTGCCCTAAAAGCTACTTGCAGTCAGGCAAACACATTACAACTGTTATGCTAGAGTTTTGAGTCTCACTCCAAATGCTTTGAAAGTTTTTCCTAAGTGAATCAATTAAAGCATTTATGTAACAATATAAAATCCAAGATAGCTAGAACTGTTTACCTTTTGCTTTCTTCTTTCCTGCTTTAATATGATTCTGCTCCTGAAAGAGGCGAGTAATTATTTTTTTAATTGTAAAACTATAATCTTGAGTCATGGCCTGAATTTCTTTCTCATCAACGGTATTGAGAATTTAGGACACAAATGTTATGTTATGTTATGTTATAATGGATCAAACCCTCAGGTAGTAAAGTCAACATATCTCTGTTGAAGTGCCTTTGACTGATTCTGGTTTACTCAGGCAAGGATAGGACCACATTCCATCTTAGGGCTACCAAATACATTGAACATTCTGAAGGAAAAGCTTTTAGGTATTTGATCTGTAATGCAGCATTTCATCAATTCTTAATTTCTTAAAACATTATGAGAAATCTTTGTCAATATATTAATTTCTCCTAATTTTCTTTGTCATGCTGCAACATAGTTATAAAACCATATTAGCAAAGAAAACAAAGAAGCACAGTACAAGTTTCTACCTTATGGGACTTTACAGAATATTGTGAACATTTTGTAAAAAAGGTAAGAAAAATAGATTGTCACTACAAGTTTTATAAATCTGCTGTTGTTTGTGCAATATAGGAGACAGTTACACCTTAAACTACGTATCTCACTTGTTAAACATAGTCTTAAATGAATTGCCTACAGGACATGGTGCATAAAATTGGAGCTCTGGGTCACTGCTGTGAGCAGTGTGAGCATGGCTGCAATCCTTGGGTCAGTAAGATTAGGACATTTTTAGGGGAGTTAGAAATATGAAGTATCCCCTTGGAATTACATTTTTTTCTTTTTTTTTTTTTTTTATTGTGCTGAAAGTTAGAATGCACTTTCTAAACATATGCACATAATATTTACCCTAGCAGTGGGTAGAAGCCCCAGTAATGGATAGTTTTCCTGACAACTAAAATGCAAATCCCAGACTCAGGCGAGGAATCCTGACAGATAATTAACAGCAGCAGAAAGCAGCAGGGTGATTTGCTATTTGCTAAGTGAGTGCAATACTCCTACACACTGCTTTTTCTTCCAGACAGAATAGTATGATAGACAGGTGTTTAGAACAAAGTTAGTGGATTTTTTTTTTTTTTTCCCAAACTGAAGCTGTCCCTTTCCCTGCTTCACATAGGCAACTTTCAGAAACCTCATTTTGCTGGGAAGACTTCCAGATGGATGTGGCATTCTTTTAGTTTGATTCTGCATAGAATTAGGATGATTATAAAGCTGTGTTTAGTAAAGCTGCTTTCAAATGGCTGACAAAATCTGTGGGGTTTAAATTTCTAGTAGGCAGGCAGATGGCACAGCACCTAAAGAAACTGAATATCATCCTTTTTTTTTAACATTACAACTCAGTTGGTGATTATTTTACTATTTCAGTGAATCTCAGTTAACTATACATCTTTCTCCCCAAATTGTAATCACTGCCATTCACGAGGGCATGAGGAAAGGCCTAGGCAGGAGAGCCTCACCCAGCCCCAGCCTGCAGAGAGATATTAGGCCCAAACGCGAGCCACCCTGCCTGGTGTGGGGAGGCACCTGCGTCTCCTCACACAGTCTGGCTCACGAGGGGACATGGGGGCTGTCACACACACCATGGCCTGCTGGTCTGTGAGGGGACACCAGGGGTCTTACACACACCATGGCACTACTGGTCTGTCAAGAGACACTGGGGCTGTCACACGCACCATGGCTGTGGCCTGGTCTGTGAGGGGACACCAGGGATGTCACACCCACCATGGCCGTCACACCCACCATGGCCGTGCCCAGCCTGTGAGGGGACACTGGGGGGCTGTCACACGCACCATGGCTGTGCCTGGTCTGTGAGGGGATGCTGGCTCAGCATGGAGCCATTTCTAGCAGCCTTTGAAGAGTTTCACTCACCGGCTGCCACCAACCCAGTTCATTTTCTGCTGCTGAAGAAGGAGGGAGGGTTGCTGTGTGTGGTGCTGGGGATGGAGAGGGGAGGCAATGGCCACCACAGGGATGGTTTGCCACCTCCGTGCAGGGCCTCCTCCTCCCTGGGAGTGCCAGGGCAGCTGCTCTCCATGCCACCAGGCTGCCCAGTGCTGGCAGAGACAAGGGAGAGGGTGGTACAGGGACAGTCAGCAAAAGGAGGATGCAGAAAGCCAAGCGGGGCAGGCTAATGGGGAGGAGGCAATGCTCTTGTTGCTGCCACCCTTCCTCTACCACTGGCATTTCCATACAGGCTGCTGCTAGAAGCCATTGCCCTTTTGCAAGAGAATCACAAGGCTCTTGCTGTCTCAAGTGAATCAGATTCACAGTTATTGGAGTGTGGTACACAGCTGTTGTTGTTTTGTCTTTCAGGCCCAGCTTGTCACTGCTACAATCACCATAATTTTTAGGGCAAGAGAGAAGCACCTTCCTCCCCATCCTGCTCTTCCTCAGGTATTTTAGGGGCAATGGGGGAATCAATGAGCATTTTCTACTAGTAGGTGTTGTTGCCCCTCGAGCTGCCCCATGAGCTTTTGCTTCTAAATAGCGACAAACCCTTGAGGAGGGATACAGAGCTGCAGGTGCTCCCTGTGCTCCCGGGGCACCTCAGCAGCAACACAAGTCCCCTTGCTCCCTTCCCTGTGACTTACTGCCATCGTTTCAGCGAGTGAAAGCACCCATTTAGAAAACAACCATTAAAATTCTGTATTTTTCTTTTCCTGTGGTGTTTCTTTACTGAGTTATCTTTAGCCTAACATTTTTCAGGGTACTAATGTTTGATTGCCATTAGTACAACAATGTGAAGAGTGCTCAGAGCAGATATTAGGAGCCTAATATTAAAAATTACCCAAGTTTTTTTCTTTCTAAAACTTTTAATTTTGTGAGGGTGTTTATAGAATCCATAGCTAAAAGATTATAGAAGTGAAAAGATCTGCTTCTCTAAAATATCACCAATTAAACTGAATAAACTCATTGGACAGAATATTCTATCGTCAAGATATCGCCAGTATTTCTGATTAGTATGCATAATTGTTTCTTGTAACAACACCAGATTAAAATCTTCATAGTAAAATATATCTATATTTTAAGTGTGTGTGCCTCTAAAGCAATTATGACAGATGACAGACTGAAAGATTATTTAACTCTTTTCATCACCTGAAATAATCTTTTTTATTTTGTTTGCATTTCCACCTAGTGTAAATGTTTAACTTGTTAATACTATGTCTAAGAGGTAGTTTCAGGCATGACATAATCAAATCCCTTTTACTTTTGTTTTTCTAACATATGATATTTCTGTACCACCTTTACTCTTACTCTTCCACAGCATTACCTGGATTTAAAGGAAAAGACTGCACTTTTCTTTATGTTTGATTTATTGAATCTCATAGTTAGCAGTAGTTTGCAGAAACAAGGAAAAGTGATGTGGCAGCTTCAATTAATTACTTTCTGCAGATAAAGCTAAACCACCTTTCAAATGATCATAAAATAAAGAATCAGTTCTTTCTTTGATGAAGGCAAAGTAAACAGTAGAATAAGGCCTGAGATGCATATGACTCTAGATTTCCAGTGTCTAAATATTGCATCTTGACTGTCAACATTTGAAAACTTTTAATTACTTGATTTGAATTTCTAAGTGATGTAATACTTTCAAAGAATTGGAGGACATTATTATTAAAGGTAATGAGTTTCATGGAGCTTAGTTGCTTGTCTGGAAAGTGAATTAAGTATACAACAAGGAGACTTCTCTGTGCGTCAGAAACTGGACTTTAAAGCAGAAAAAAAGCCTTGAAGATTTCCCTTTTTTGTAACTTTTTAACAGCCACTCTTCAGAATAACTACATCTCATGTTCCTTTGTTAAGTATTATACAGCATCTTCTTCACAACAGCTTTCCAACCTTCAGCACTTGAGTTTTCTCCTCCAACATGCTGCTTCATTATCAGAGCAGCTCTAGATATTAAAGTGACGTAGCAAAGCAGTCCAAAGCAGTGTACTATCTATCTGGTGGAAGACCGCATTTCTCCAGGAAGGCTGGTGTTGAAATGTTGACCGTGCAACTTTTGGCTTTGACTAAGTCCTCACAGAACTCCTGTATAATCAAATAAAAGAGAGGGGGGTGTCTTCTGATGGGTGCCTCAGAGTACCTAAATTAGGCTCCTACTCTATGTTCCAACACCCAGAGAGGAAGCAGCTGTTAGAAAACTGAAACTGCATGAAGTGAAAGTGTGTGCCACTGTCTGCAGCATTATTGTACCCTGAAGGTTTGCACACCCTTCTTCCCCTAAGCAGGACAGTCTTTCCCTTGAGTGAATGGACACTGCTTATGTACAATCTTATACTCGCTGGACACAGTGAGAGAGAAAGAGAGAGAAGATGTGTTTCCAAGTAATTTCTTAGAACTAACTGCAAATGGTTCTCATGTTTTTTAATGAACCTTCCACTTCCCAGCAAGTGTCCTCCTCTAATGCTCATTATAACGAAGGAAGGGATTACTAAACAGATGAATGTGTAGTAAAAAAAACAACCCTGGGGATTCTCACAGTTGGGTTTAAATATTTTACAGCATTACTGATTTTTTTTGTGTTAATTTAACATATTTTAACTTTGATTTTTGCCCACAGTGTTTGATCTTGATATCTAGCATTAGTAACTAAATGCATCCGTAGATAACTACATAAAAGATGCAGAGTAACTCAAATGCTTTTGAATCCTCTATCCGGGGTGGGAATTTCTGGTACTGTTAAATGCCAGGATGCGGTTATTTAGGTACCTAAACATTGACCTAGCTATCTAATGCTAGGAATGCATAACTGAAAAAAACGTAAGTCTGTTCGAAGTGAAAGATTTTGTTTGGCAAATCCAGTGTTTAAACTTTGTTTACAGAGTTGCATGGTCTTCTCCCAGTCAATGCTCCTCTGCCCACTCCCTTCCTTGAGAGACCAGATTATGGAGAAATCAAGTAATACTGTCCTTGTGGTGTTTTATACTAACCTCATTGGTGGTTTTGCCCTAAAAGAGTTCTTTTTAAAAGATGGCTGTGATATTGCAAAGTCACAATTAAGTCTGAGGAGGTTTAAAACAGAAGACAAAACTTCTTTTAAAAAGAAAGTTTCCCCTTTAAAAAGTAGTTCTTCTTGAAAGACAGAACTCTTTCAATTAGTTTAATGAAAAGTCCTTTCCCCATTCACCTTTAAAGGTCAGAGGCCCTTTTTGATCAACTCTAAGGGCATTAGTTCAAAAAATTCTAGAAATTGCAGGAAGCCCAAGGATTTTTATATTTCACCACAAAACACTAATCTTCAGCCAAACATCTAGAGAAAAACACCGTGGGCTTCCTTATGTTCATGTAAAAGGTATCAGCATTAGATTAGAAAAATGACAGTAAATTGCTGTATGAGATGAGTAGCATTCATTTGGTATGAAACCCCAGTTTAAATACCTACAACATACATTGAAATCAATGACTACCCATGCATTCAACAGAAGATCAGTTTTGCCCCTGCCGTGTTTGAAACGGTGTGGTAAGAGACCACCTTTTGTGGTTGTTTCAACTGATATGCACTCCTTGCTGAGCTGGATTTATTACGTTAGGTTTGAAGGAGGTAGGAGTGAGCATAAATGGAAAGAGATGATGCCATTAGTCCAAAGACTAGATAGTAGAGAGGCTAAAGAGTTTCCAAACATAGCAAACCAGCCATCTCAGAGAGAAGCACATGGGTTGAAATTCAAAGCCCAGTTGGGAAGAACATGGGACTGGATCTACATATCAAAGCACCAGCCAGGACAGTACCATCAACAACAGTATATTGACATGTTGCTGCATGAAGCAGCCGCCATTCTTAGGTGGTATTATTTAGATGGAATTATTTTTCACAGAATGAGCCCTCAAGATGAAGTGCAGTCCTTGGCTTGATGGAGAACAACGCACAAGATTGGGTTCAGAGTCTCACACTGGAATCCCCACTTTATAAAAACAATATTTCTAGAAAGAGCAACAAAGACCAAATAATTGTCTATAGTTGCGCTAAACTCATGTAAGGGAACAAAATGAGGCTTGTTAAAAAACAAATTGGGAGAGGGAGCTAAAAGAATTAAAAACTTACATGTGGCTAGGAAAAAGCTAAAGGATACCAGACTTGAAGCAAAGAGACAGTCTGAAACATAGCAAAAAGCTATACTGCATTCAAAAGAAGATAACAGAAAGGAACATGAACTTTGATAAACATAAAAATACAATTAGATAGGCCAAAAAGAATTTGGGAAACAACTAGGCAAAGGAACCAAACTACTAAATCATTCTTCTTACATATCAATGAGGAGCAAAAGCCTGCAAGAAAGTCTACAGGGCCAGCTGATGACCAAGGTACAACATGAGTGCTCAGAGGAGACATGGATGTTACAGAAAAGATAAGTTAGGTTTTTTGCATCAGTATTCATTGATGAGGAAACCGGGGAGAACTTTACGCAGGAACCCTTTCTGGGGAACTCAGCAGATCTGTCCAAAGTGAAAACAACACTAGAAGAGGTCAAAATGATCTTACCAAGACAGAGTGAACACTAGCATAGAACCAAGACTAAAAGGTATTCACTGAAAAGCTCCATAATGCAGCAGTGTGGAAAGGACCACTTAAATTAGTTTTGGAGACTAGAGGGCAGCAAATGTGACAAAATTAAAAAAAAAACACAAAAACCCCAACAAAGATTCTGTGGCAATCCAGAAAGCCTGCTTCTGCAGAACAAAAAATACCGGGAACTATAATATAGGCCAGCATGTGAAGAGCCAGCATAGCTTCTGTAGATGAAGTGCTGCCTCATGAGCATGTAGAAAAGAGTCATTGCTGTAGTCTTCATGGATTTAATTAAGGCTGCTGACAACATGTGTTACTGAAGGTTTTAAGGAGATTAAGCAGCCATGAAATAAAAGGGAAGGTCCTGCCATTGGCTAAAATACAAGAGAAAGTGGAGAGAATGTTTAGTTCTTGCATCCATGCACTCAGGGGCTGGGGGCCGACATGGAAGAGAGGCTGACAAACTCATGAGTGGTATGGGAAAGTTGGGGGGGGGGGGGGGGGTGGTGGCAGGAGGAGGGACTGAGACAGCGAGAGCGCTCCGTTGTTGAATGCCTTGTCCAGAACAGGCATAAGAGGCCATAAAGTGGGGCTTGTGGGAGCCAGGGTCAAAGCAAGCAAAAAGGAGTGATTCTTCACGTACAGGATGGTAGATCTGAGGAACTGCTTGCCAAAGGATGTTATTTATGTAAGAGTTTATCTGATTTCCAGAGAGGCTGGACAAGTATTTGTAAGAGTGGAATATTTCATAGAAAAACCTCCCAGTCTCAGGAAATTCTCACAGCTGAAAATGGCCAGACATTGGAATAGTATGAAGCTACAGCAGGGGAGGTAGCATCATATGTAATTGCAATTCTTTTTCTTTCTTGGGTATCTTCTTAGAGCTATTGTTAGAGACAGAATACTGTGCTCGGTAGAGCACTGGCCTGAACCAGTTTGCTTACTCATAATACTTAGAAGCCCCCAAATAAGAGTTAATGAATAAATTGCAGTAGACAATCTTTTTGTTGTCATACCTACTAGCTGTAAACCCTCAAATAAATTCTTGAGGCATGACAAAAGGATGGCAGCAGATCTCATTTTTGGGGTGCAACAGTAGGATAGATTATTTTTGTGGATTTATTCCTGCCTGCACTTTTGCAGAGTAGAACACTGGCTCTGCTGCGGGCAGTCCCAATATAACCGTTGCTAATTGATACCAGCTACATGATTTTACCACTTATACCTCTACTATTGCACTACGCATGTAGCTTGTTCAAGTGTTTACCATGCACCTGAGAAAAGGATTAATAAGGTAATGTTAGCATTTCTTCAGGTGATCTGAGAATAGAACCCTTTACAGATTTAAAGCAAAAACTGAAACACATAAGTAACGTATTTGAGACTTCTGAAGGCATAAAATAGACATGTGCTTTCCATAATTGTATTTTTCTGGAATTGCTGGGTTCAGTCAAATCATTTGAATGGAGTAAGAAATAAATTTAACAAGAGAAATATGTCTAAAAAAATCCAGATATGAAAGTTTTTAAGTATTAAAGCTTAAATATTAAAAGTGTAATTCTTTGTCTGAGATCATTAGTCAGCAATTCACTGTGGCTGGAGCAGCTGACACCGACCTTCTGTATCCTTGGCCCTTTCCCTCTTACTCTCTCTCTCTGTAAAGGGAAAACTACTTGTTTACACTTCTTTCTAGAGCTGTATTCTGTCTAGAATCATGCTGTTCTGAGAAGTCAGAAGAGTTTGATTGGTCTGCTATTGATTGTCCCATCAGCCAAATTACCTAAATCCCTTAAGGATAAAATTCTCATAACCTACAAGTCATGCAGGGTTTAAATTTACAGCAGCAAGTATGTATCATCTCCCTGAAGATGGAATAAGGGGAAGAGGACTACTGGTGCAGGACTGCCCCCCATTTACACCATCTCTGTGGTGCCTAGACTCAGGAGCCAAACAACAGAGCAGGACCTTCCCGTTTCCCCTCTCCCCTCTCCCCTCTTGCCATAACACATCTCTGCCTAGTCTGGGTACCATACAGCCTCATTAGGACCAAAACAGTTGGAACCAACTGCTTGATAGGATCAGGCCAGTCTCACTAGTGACACTTCTTCAACAAGCTTCCATATCTGTCACGTTAAAACCGAAGCTTCTTGCTTGGCTTAGACCTCCAGATCCTAAATGAATTACAGTGTCTGGATATTCTACTGAGGTATATGATTATATCCAATAGCTTCTATAAACCAGGCAGAATAAGCACACAATTTCTGCTGCTACAAATCTGAAATCAAAGGTCAGGTATCTTATCGCCCTTTTCTGATGAAAAGGTCTAATTTGTCATTGGTTTGCCTTGACGTTGCAAACTAATTCCGCGGGTGTATTTCTGTACTCATGTAACTGATGACATTTAAGTCAATGGAAACTTTGGAAGTACTTTAAAGTAAGGTATTTACTTGAATAACGGCTTGTATGATCATCCTCTGTTGAATTTGGCTCACAGTGAGCCCTAAAATTCCCACACCACTATGTAAACATAGAGCTCAAAATTAAAGAAAAAGACCAGACGGTGCTAGCTCACCATATTACAATACACCATATTTTAGAAATGATTTACAGTTCAGTATTAGTATGTAATTGAAAACAATGGGCACTGTGCGGATTCATACGTTTCACATATACTTCATCCATGTATAAGCAGCTATGTACTTTATGCATGATCTAAGTGTATCTAAATGGTAAATAACCCAAATAGCAATGATATAAAATGCATCATTTATATCTATTTTTCAGTATCTTTATGTCTTTATGGCACAGTGGATAACTCTGTAAGCAGCAAGGAAATTCCAGTTTACTGCAAAGACTGATGTTACAGCCACTGGACTCTGTGTTAGGAGCATATAAGACATCAGGTAAATGGCCTTTTGCTTCAAAAATTGCATGTTTTATTTTTTCAAACATTGAATCAAAAGGTACAAAAATGATCATTGAGTAATACTGACTGATATCTCTTACATAATAGCCTGCATGCTTCAATTCCACTATCTCCATTGCAGTCACAAAGTTGTGCAAGGACAAAGCACTGGAGTGGGAGCCAGTGGGCATAAAATAGAAGAGAAAAAAAGAGACATCAGTGTTGCCATGATTACACTCCAGTTCCTACATGTTCAAACATTCATGAAGTTTAGTCAGCCTGATACTCATTGTTTCCATTTCTGCTTTGTGGTTGTACCCAAGCACAAATCATTTCTATTGACAGTGATTCTGTTACTTCAGTCATCAGAGAAGGACTGTTTGGGTAATAAACAATTTTATTTGGGGTAGTTGGGAGCAGAATTATGGCATTCTGTTCTGCTGGAATATTGACTTAAAAAATAGTGAAAAATTATTACAGAATATTAAATAATTATAAAAATAGGATAAGCGCCTCTTACTCTTCCTCCTCAGTTATTGATTCCTATATTCAGAAAATGCACACAAGTTATTTTAATGTGTTTGATGAAAACTAACCATATGACTAAAAAACAATCACTTGGCACTAGGAGGGAAAAAAAAAAAAAGTATCCCGTTCTCCTTAAGAGAGAATAAACCCCCAAATATTCTGGTTCCAATATCAACAACCCCCCAACCCCACAGCCTCAGTTACTCAAACTTATTTGATTGCACTTATCTTCAAAAGTTTTAAGATAAAGTCAGTAGAAATTACAGGGACAACAGAGCACTGAACACTGCACCAGTATTACTGCAGTTTGGTAATTATTTTTCCGGTAATATTGAGAAATTTTATTATTACTAAATGTAGTAAAATTGCTGTCTTCACCGCTAAAATAAAAATCTACTACTTAAGGCCATGTTCCACAAAGAGGAGTTTGTGCATGGATTACAGAGCAGGACTGTGGCAGAGCAAAACTCTCCAGGCAGCAAGAACAGAAGAAAGGGTGTATTTAAAACAACAGTTCAGGCTTTTCTCCATACTTTCAAAAGAAGAAAATACATTGCTTTTATTGACTGAAACACTGCATGGTCAGGTCTGCTTTACTTAAATGTTCCCACAGATCTGACTTTGGGGCATACGTCTGCACTTGCCGCCAAGTCACCAAAAGCTTCAGCCCTCCACGATCTTGTGAAGTGAAAGGTCAGCAGATATGCAGAACTGAAAGAGATCTGTGAACCTTCCCCTTGCTAAGAAAATGCTAGAGTAATGGAATATTGCAAATAACTGTGGTTTGGCAAAATCTAAGAGTATGCTGTGACACACACAAGCCAGAATGGGAAGTATTCAACTGGAGATCATGATTAAAAAATAACAAGCCCTAAGCGAAGCAATTTCTTAGACAGTGTATTTTGTCAGTGTCTTTGCGCGCTGAAAAACCCTTCTATGTTACTGACAAAATAATCTGCAGTGAAACCAGGCCTACCTACAAACTGAACGTTAGCTGTACTGCACTAGGTCAGATTTTGACATTTTCCTATCTTTGAGTTGTGTATTAAAAAAAAAAAAAAAGCTAGAAGGACCTCTATCCAGATCTCTAGCCTGTCCTCACCAGCAGAAAGTCTAATAAACTCCAAGATTACCACACATCTTCTCTATGTAACTGTCCAGCACAATTTGTGTAACCTCCTAGGAAGAAGTGAGAAACAGATCTTACTTGGTCTTGTCTTGCAGGTCTTGGCTTACTGGGGTTTTGGAAGGTAGCTGGATGTTTTGGTATGTGGTGCCTGATTTTTAAAAGCAAAGCTTTCTCAAATCAAAGATACTATTTCTTCATCCTGAAATTTGTGTTGCTATCTAAACATCAACACTGCACTCTGTCCAAAGAGGGCTGTTAACAGTAATGTGACTTGATTTAACTCTACATATTCCAACTTACAGCGAGGTTGGTGGCCTCACTCTCCATTTCCAGGGGAAGGCCAGACTCCTCGGCACTCCTCTAAGTGCCTAACAGCACACCTTTCAAATCTGCTTGTACACACACCTCCTAGACTAATGCTTCATCGTATACCAGCTGATGCAGTTACC
Source organism: Haliaeetus albicilla (assembly GCF_947461875.1). Lineage (NCBI taxonomy): Eukaryota > Metazoa > Chordata > Aves > Accipitriformes > Accipitridae > Haliaeetus > Haliaeetus albicilla. Next base: position 16,614,325 of record NC_091496.1, read on the forward strand.
TTACTACTTCATTTTCAAAGTGTGGGAGGACCCAAAGTATTTTTCTTTAAGTTCTCTGATCCTCCCCCTGCAACTTCAAACACAATGCCTTTTCCAAACAAGTGAAGAAGTAGAAATTAAGAAAATAGGGAGAGAGAAAAACGAAGCAGCAAGACAACTGCCTTTCCTGTTAATTCCCCTGTGCAAGTTTAGCCTGGTTTTTTTTCCGCAGGGACCGTGCGAATCGGTCGGGGTTGTTTTTGTCCAATAACGCTGCAGGAGCACAACACCGGTTTCCTTTTGACGGGAGGACAGGAAATAAATCACGCGTATTTTGAAAGCGCTGCCCCGGAGACGCCGTGCCGCCGGGTCCCTCCCGCAGCCGCCCGCCCAAGATTTCCGACCGGAGGCTGCCCCTCGCCCACCGGCCCCGACCGCGCGCTGCCCTCGCCCGGGCCGGGCCGCCGCTCGCCCCGCACCGGGCGCCCCGGGGGAGGGCACGGGCGGGCGCCGGGGGTGACGCGGTGGCCGGCCGCCGCCGCCGCCGCCGCCGGGGCTGTCGCAGGGCCCGAGCTCTCGCCGCCGCCGCTGCCACCGCCCCCCCCCCCCCCGCGCCGCTGGCGGGGCCGCGGCCGGAGGCGGCGCCTGCTCCGCAGGGCAGGCGGAAGGAAAGGGCCGGCCGCAGCCCGAGGCGAGCCGGGGCGCTAGCGGGCCGAGCTGCGGGGACCCGCCGCGCAGCCGGGCCGAGCTGCGGGGGACCCGCTGTGACCCCGGGGCCGAGCGCGGGGGGGAGGGGGGGGGAGCCGCGCTGCCGCGCTGCCGCTGCCGGCCCCCGGGCCCCGAGCGGCCGGCCGCCGCCACGGCCCCGGGCGCGGTGCGGGGGAGCCGGGCCGCTGCCGGTGCCGCCCCGCGCGGCGCAGCCAATGGTGGTCGGCGGGGCGGGCTGCGCGGCGCCGGGCTGCGTCGTGCAACGCGCCGCGCTTTGAAGGCAGCCGTCGCCCCTCGGAGGGCAGGGCTCGCTCGGCTCCTGTCACGGCAGGGCGGCCGGCGGGGAGCCGGGGCCCCCGGCGGCCCGATGAAGACCCGGCGGGGCCGGCCTTCCCGCTGGGTATGAGCCGCCGTCGCTAAGGAGCGGCGCGAAGAAGCGGCGCCTCCGGCGGGGCAGGATGACCCACATGCTGCATGCGGCGGCCCGGCGGGTGCAATGGAGCAGGGCGAGCGCCGCGAAGAGGGCTGCGTGCCTGCTGGCTGCGGCGTACGGGCTCAGAATCCTCTACCCCATCATCCGCGGGCACGGGAAGCGGGCGGGCTGCAAGGGCGGCCCGCAGGACGCCGGCCGGGCTGAAGGGGGCCGGGAGGCGCCGCGCCGCCCCGGCAGCCGCGGCAGAGCCTCCCCGGCCGCCAACGCGGAATTCTTCAAGCAGCTGCTGGAACTTCGCAAGCTCTTCTTCCCGAAGCTGGTGAGCGCCGAGCTGGGCTTGCTCTGCCTCCACTCGGTCGCTCTGGTTTCCAGGACCTTCCTCTCCATCTATGTGGCCGCCCTCGACGGGAAGATCGTGAAGAGCATCGTGGAAAAGAAGCCCAGGAGCTTTGTCTGCAAATTAATCAAGTGGCTGATGATCGCGATCCCGGCCACTTTCGTGAACAGCACCATTCGGTACCTGGAGTGCAAGCTGGCCCTCGCCTTCCGCACGCGCCTGGTGGATCACGCCTATGAGACCTACTTTGCCAACCAGACTTACTACAGGGTGATCAGCATGGACGGGCGGCTGGCCAACCCCGACCAGTCCCTCACCGAGGACATCATGATGTTCTCACAGTCCGTGGCGCACCTCTACTCCAACCTCACCAAGCCCATCCTGGATGTTGTGCTCACCTCCTACACCCTCATCCGCACGGCGCGGTCCCGGGGGGCTAACCCCATCGGGCCCACGGTCCTGGCCGGGCTCGTCGTCTACGCTACGGCCCGCGTGCTCAAAGCCTGCTCACCCAAGTTTGGCACGCTGGTGGCCGAGGAGGCTCACAAGAAGGGCTATCTGCGCTTCATGCATTCACGCATCATTGCCAACGTGGAAGAGATCGCCTTTTACCGAGGGCACAAGGTAAGGAGGAGAGAAATTGGAGGGTGTTAGGGTTGCTCCTGCAGTGCCGGAGCCGCCCTGTGCTTCCCCTCCTGCCCTCTCCAAGCACTTTGGGTCCCTCTGACATTTAAACCTGTTTACAGCTAGCACTTCCCGTTTCTTGGGAAAATGCCGTCTCACAGGCGGTATCTGGGGGGGAGCGGACTGTAGTTCCCTTGGGCTCTGACAGTGTTCCTGTTTTGCAGCTGGTTCCTATGCTTTTCTAGAAAGCTAATCTCCGTTACTGTCGTCGTCCCCCCTGTCCCCCCCCGGTCCATTTTGCTAACTTTTCCAAGCTTTTTTTTTTTTTTCACCCCTGTTTATGAATTACCAGATTTAATGCTGCAGAAACAGCAACCAGGGCACACCAGAAAGTCGAGGGGAAAAAACTCTGTGATAGCACAGAGCACACCTTTGACACTCTTTTTACATAGCTAAGCAAAGATGTAGTCATCAGAGTCTTAAAATAGCTTAAGTACAGTACCTCAGCAGTCACAGTTACATAAACTAATGGCTTGTTTTAAAGCCACCTTATTAAGGAACTCTTCATATTTTTATTAGAAGTGAATTTTGGCTGTAACACCTTTCAAACACGGTGTGGAAAAAAAAGGTGTTCACGTGAAGTGAAAATGAAAGCTAGAAATGAGCCTGAAGTATTACTCTTTCAGTCCAAGCAATGATTATATAATGTAAATGGTTTATTTTGGTAGAAGCAATCATTCTCAAAAGCTGCCTATAGTAATGTTTTAAGTGCAGCTAAATTAAACATTTTTTTTCAGTTCCCACATACACTGTCTTGAACTGAATGCGTTATATCATACTGACTTGCAACTCTCTTTGACTTGTTAAACCTCTTGGGATAGTTCTCTCTTCCTCCAGACTGCTTGCAAACACAAGCAGCATTGGATTTCAGGGATCAGCTCTGCAACTTTAAGTCATTGGAGATAATTGATCCCCAAATGCTTTCCAGTACGAGGAGTTTCAGTTGCTGTGAAACTCTACAGCTGCAGCTTTATTAAAAGGATGTGGAATCAATCTTATTTTGGTTGTTTGAATCAGCTGTTGTGACTGCCTTGTATGTTGTTCTTGTATATATCAGAGAACTTAAAAGAACTGAAAAGCTGCCAATGTGCTATCGAGGGACGATAGCATACATCGTCCTGTAGCGTACACCAGGTCCACTGAATTCCATAAAGCTGTGCACTTTTGCTGTAAGACTGCAGCACTGTGAAAATAAAGTACTGTGCAGCGGATGTGACTCAGAAGTCACAGCCTTGGGTACCCGATTATTTCATGCACGTATGTGAATGTATCTTGTATGACATGTGCATCTTTGTTGCATTGTATAAATGTTTTTTTTTTTAAACTGTAGGTAGAAATGAAGCAACTGCAAAAAAGCTACAAGGCTTTGGCAGATCAAATGAATCTCATTTTGTCCAAACGTTTATGGTACATCATGATAGAGCAGTTCCTGATGAAGTATGTCTGGAGTAGCTGTGGTATGATTATGGTCGCTGTGCCCATCATCACCGCAACGGGATTTGCAGATGGCGGTAATACCATTTTTTACTTAATTTCTAAATGTTTCTTTAAAGTTACATCCTCAAAAGACTGTACTTCCCCTGAATGCCATTAGTATTTATTTATTATTCACAGACTTTATTACAATGTCTGTGTCTTGTGTGTAACTTTCAAGCATAGCAAGTCAGCTGAGGAAAGAGCAACGCAAAAGATCCAACTTTGAACATAAGCCTGATAAACAGCATGAATTCAGGGCTTAGAGGATCCTTGTGTCACGTGAGATTATAATGATAATTGCAGTCCTTTTTCACTAGCCACTGTTGGGATGACAGGCTGATTTTTGCAGCATCTCCTGCACTTTAAAAAATTATACTGTTAATTTTCCTTATCTCCTCCTTCCATAAACCATAGTGTAATTACAGGTAATTATTCTCTTATGTGTTGATCTGTTAGGAACCACTGTTTTTCCCTGACTCCCTGGGAGAAGAGAAGGTGAAATTCACTTTCTAGGCTTGGATGGTATCATTTTTGACATCCTATCACAGCTTTCCAGGAAGTGAAACAAGACTCAAGTAGTGTTGTTATTGCAGATGCTATTAAAAAAACCCCAAAGAGCAGAAAGAAAGGTAATTAAGGAGGGGTAGTGAAAGACAAGTGGGGAAGTTTGCCTCAGCAGGCTTCCTTATAAGCAATTAGAACCATAGAATATACTACAAATTCCATAGGAATGGAATTTTTAAGAACAGATCCTACTATGTCTGTGGAAGGATCAGTTCTAAGCTGGGTACATTTAATCAAGAATGAGTGAATTCTTTTCTGTGCAGCTCTCGGAAGTTACATTCCAAATCATGGCTGTCCAGCTGGATGAGCTTGGTTTGACCTGTAGGATGATTTTGTGCAGCCTGCACGTGGTTTAGCTTACTTGCAGTTGTGTTGGTACATGGCTGGGTGTTCAGCTGTCTGAGCCGCTGCCCATCACACGGCTCAGGAGGGCACTGTATCAGGACCCTGGCTGACATCCCGGTAACAGTTTCAGAAATATCAGGAGGTCCTATTCCAAACAGAAGAGTTTGTACAAAGCCAATACAAAGCCAGTTCACCTCACAGTGAAGGTTATCAGCACAACAGAAAAAGTGGTAAGTGCTAAGATGGGAATGAGTACAGTCAAGAAAAAGATCATTTAACCACACATTGTAAATACTTCCTTGGTATTACAGCATGAATTAAAAAAAGACTCATTTTCATGCTAAACTAAATAACAGTCCTGTTACTTATGAGTATTCTTTTGATAAATACTTTTCAAATGTGGGAGAAAAGAAAGACACAGCAGTGGCTCATGTTCTAAAGCAGAAGAGTATTTGCCACCAGCAACCTAAACTGTTAAAGCATGGGGCTTATTATGGAGACATGAGGCATATCATACTGATGGATCACAAACATAATACAAATCAACACTGTCGAGACCAGTTTGAAGTATAACAGGTATTCAAAGAATCAGGCAGACCTGAACTTACAATTGACCTGCTTGGGAAAACAGTGCTTTGTGCCTCAGCAGGTCAGATGCAAGTCTGTTCATATCTGAAGGAAGAAATAGTGGATGTATTACTTTAGGATAAATCACCAGAATCAGGGATATGTACAAAACCGGTACCATGACCAGACTTCAGACTAAAGGTGTAAAGCAATAGATTTTGTATACTTCTTCAGGACAAAAAAAAAAATACCCCACAATAAAAAGAAAAAAGAATCTTCTATGGCGGTCATATTTCTGACTGAAATTTGCTAATTCTATTACATATTTCAGGGAAGAAATTAACTGGCAAAGCCAAGATTCCCATTTGATAACATTTCTCATTCTTTTTTGTATTAAACCATTGGTGTTCCAAATGTTGGGTCTCTCATCAGCTTGTGGAAAGTAACTATTTTTGGAAGCAAGACTTTGATTTCTGTAGACACAGTGAACACTTATCTTTGTTTATAAAACAAGTGTGACTATCAATTACATAAATGAAGATGAAAAGGGAAATGTTAAATTCTGTATGAAACAGAGACAGTCTATCTGCCCTGTTACAATGCACCACTTCTTCAAACACAAGAGGCCAGCCATATGAAAAATGTTTTGGACAAAAAGTTCAAGAAGAGTAACCTTGGTGGGTTAGGAATGTAATATAAGAGCTTATGTTTTGGAACAGTGAAATGCTCATAAATTGTATATAATTTTAATTTTTCAAATACCCCTAAAATGACCGATACAGCGGTTTGTAGACATCTCTAAACTCTTGCTAGATGAGCTAGCCTGGGTGCTGGAAGCAGCTATCAGTAAATTCTGCATTTACAATGCAGGAGGAATGCTGCATTAGTGAGTTAAACCATACCCAATTCCTAAATGATTTAATTGCGGTGGTTCTACATAGCATGGGCTGCATGAGCTATAATCCCAACAAGACCAGCGAAAATTGGTTCTCTGAGAAGTAAGAAACAAATTATGAATTAGCTGGATTCTCCCTATCCCCTAAGTTTATTCTTCTTGGAGTGGAAATGACTTTTTAAAATAAGTGAGAACTACATGAGCAAGAATTTTGTAATCTCTCCCTTTGCAAGAGGTTTTCTGTCTTTCTTTTAAAAAAAGTATGCCTCTCATTGTGTCTCAAGTGGCTAGATTACATACAACTAGTTGACAGTGTACTGATGTTGTATATTTTAAGCTAAAAAATTTGAACATGTATCTCAATTAATTAAAATTGTTATTAAAAATATCTGAGGCCAGAAAGAGTAACATATAGATCATATATATATATATATATATGCAAAATTATTATGTAAGAATTTTAAAAAAGTTTTTCCTAAATTATCCATAGTGTATTTCGGTGACTCAGATGAGATTATGCAGGGATACCTTTATGGATGTGTAAATGAAAACAAAATAACATTTAGATTTAACTAATAAATACAGAAAGATACATCTGGGTTTGGCACTGCATGTAGATTTCTAGACACCAGATTTCTAGAATCTGATCTTGTTGGGGAGGTGAGACAGTTACTAAGTAAAATATATTGTTTGTTATACTCTTGCATTGCTTGACAGCCCATAAAATTAACAGTGGCATTACACCTGCAGGGAATTACCCCCAGATTTTCTTGACCATCAGCACTGTGCAAACATCACAGAGGACATTAATAATGATTGCTAATACAGGAGTTGCCACACTGGATCCACCTATTACCCTGCCTAGCCTGATGCCTAGCAGCAGCTTAGCTTAAAAAAGAAACTTCAGAAAAACTTTTTTTGTATTTTGAAAAATTTAGGTTGAATAAAAGGAAAATTATCTAGGTAGACAAATAGTATAAAAGAATAGGATGTTTTGCATAAGAAGATGAGTTCCATATACTCCCACTTATTCTTTGTTACCAAGCTATCTATGCTAGTTACATTCACCAATTCTTTTTGAAAGGTTGTCTTTGCAGAGTTAACTTTCTTTTAATTTAAAAGCTGTTCTAAAATGGCTCACATTCTAATCACAATTTAATTGGTAGAGATAATTTTCAGAAGAATATTTTAACAGAAAACTTTTTTTTACTTTTAGAATTGGAAGATGGCCAGAAACAGGCAATGGTTAGTGAAAGAACAGAAGCTTTTACTACATCACGAAACTTGCTGATTTCTGGAGCAGATGCTATTGAAAGGATTATGTCTTCATACAAAGAGGTACTGCACATCTGTCATACATGAAAGAGAAGAGAAAAAAAAGTAAAACAGAACTTCTATTTAATATCAAATGTAAAAAAAAAAAGTGCAAATTTTGAAGGCAAATTCTAATGCAACTGAATCTGTAGAGATCTTTGAACTGATAATTTGATCTTTAGAGTTAAGTCCACAAAGAGTCTAAAGTGCACAGCTGCCAGTGTGGTGCAACATGTAAATGTCACTTTTAATGCCTGTGTTCAGGTGCCATCAGAGAGCAATAGATGTTCCTGGAATGCGAGTGATAAAGGTTCAAATTCCTCCTCTGTTTGGAGCACAGGCCTGAATTCAGACTGTCTGTCTCCAATGTATTGGGACTCTTCTGTTGGAAGTGTCATAGAATCGTCGAATAGTTTGGGTTGGAAGGGACCGTTAAATGTCATCTAGTCCCCGTCCCTGCCTCCTGCAATGAGCAGGGACATCTTCAACTAGATCAGGTTGCTCAGAGCCCCATCCAAACTGACCTTGAATGTTTCCAGGGGTGGGGCATCTACTACCTCTCTGGGCAACCCATTCCAGTCATGTTTTGCATGAAACACAAAGAGAATTCAATACTTATTTCCTGGCCACCTAAAATGTAGGGCTGTTTTCAGTATCTTGTGAACCTGTTAAACTGTAAGTAATTTTGCAAAGTAGAGAAATTTTAGCAGGAAAAAATCCAACTTGGGACAGCAAATAGTCTAGAAGTACAGGATGTTTATCTGGAAGATCGGAGATGAGGTTTCAGGTCCTCACCCAAATTCCAATAAAGTTGGGCTTTCATCTGTGGTCTCCCCTGGGAGTTCCTCTAGTTGCCGGCTGTTAAACAAAAGAAAAGGGCAGTGCTGTTATCCTCCTCAACGTTTCCTTCTGAATATTGGTTCTGCATTTGTTAATTGGTTTTTGCTCATCCCTTTGGTGGGGACCCCTTTTCCCAGTGCAGTGTGAGGAGGCACGCATTAGCTAGGCAACTAATCAAAGATTATGGATTCCATTACTTGGAATCCAGCCATAATAGCTACAGCTTTGTAAATTGGAGGAGGAGGGGTAGTTTGGTGCCTTATGATATGGACTCTGACAAAGCCAGAGCCTGTGCTTTTTTCAGAAGGAGTTCTTCTAATGGACTGTGATTTTGACCTATGCTCCTTTAGCTGTTCCCTTGCTTGGCCCCTGCTCTAAAGATACTGCCAGATAACCTATTATACACTGATGTAATTTCTATTTTATTTTCAACATTTAAGTAATTTGTATAATGTACATGAGGAGTTACAAACATTGTGGTTTTATTTTTTGGAAACAAAAATACCCACAAAGTAGTAGGAACAACTGAACAAACTCACTTTGTTTATAACATGGTGAGATTTTAATCCAGACAGCATGAGATCAAAGACCAGTTCTATGAATTTCCACCTTAATTTTACATTATATTTCTCTTCAAGTGACACTGTGGTACTTTAACCACATTGTCATTCCCATTTCTTGATTCAGGCAGTTTCAAAGGACAGTGTACTTCAATCCACTTCAAGTGGTAGTGAAGTTCCAATTCTTGCCCAATGCACCAAAGCAGCCTCCTTCCAGTCAGTGTAATTCAGGATGCAGATGAGGTGGGCTCAACTTTTCTTTGCAGGTCAATAGTTTAGATGGTAGTATTTAGTGTTTTGACAAAGTGAGCTTGTAGGGCCGTGGTTTAGAAACTTACTACTAGTTATGTTTCTTCCTGGGCACAGTTGGTCCAAGTTGCGTTCATCACATGCAGGATTCTCTCCATCAAATACCACTGCCGACGCTGTGTGGAGCACTCAGTCCTGGCATGAGCTCCCACTGAAACTGCTGGAAAGACTCCAGCGTGGAGAATGATGTTACAGCTCCTGTGTACTACCTACTGCCTCAAGTGGTGTTAGCCTGATACTTTCACAGCTGTTAATGCAATTACCAATAGTGCAAAACAATGTACAGTTGATGGAGTTGAAACATTGAGTGTTTTAAACTGAGTTTTTCGAGATGTTGCGTACTTGTTAACCTGCAGTGGAGTGATGGCCATGTGGCCAGAGACAGTCTATCTGTCTCTGATAGTGAAATTTATAGAGAATTTTATTTTGGAATTATGTACACCATAGCAGGTGAACTCAATCATGGGGTGTATGTGTTTAACCACAAACTAATGATTTTATAATCTCAAACTCATTTTCTCACTATTCTTGTCTTGCTCTCTGCATTTAGTATAAAAATTCATCCTTTTAAAACCATCTAATAATACATTTATAGTAAGGTCCCCAGGTTTAATTCTTTGCTGTCAGCAGATGGAGGCAGCTCTTTTGGAGCTCTTGGTGGTGTCACTGCGCACAAATAGGAAGTTATCAGGTCCAAAGATCTGTTGTTTCTGTCTTCACCAGGTGGAAATTGTGACAAAAGGACCAAAAAAAGGAGAAAGTCTTTTAAGAGACCTCACCATCTTAAAAATGCCCAGTTCTAATCCAAGGTCTCAGATTTAGCTCTGATACTCTAACATGCAGTTGACAGAAGAATAATTTCTTCTTTGTACTGTTTTTTAGATTAGGATGCCCTGGTGCTACCTGTTTTACACAGAAAAGCACATCTTTCCTACAGGAGGTTTCAGGAATACAGGGAAGTAAACATAAATAATTATAGATGCCAGTTTTCCTCACTTCTGTGGACCTTTATTTTGCTGGCAAATGCAGAGATTTTGTTTTTCTCTTGTATGATAAGCTCTCTGTTTTCAGATATTCTAGTAGCTATTCTCTGCTGATTGAAGACTCTACTGATCCATGGAAAAGAGCAGTCTCTGCAACCTCCTCATTTACTGGAGCTATCATAGCTTACATTGGCTGAAATCTGTCCCCCTCAAACTGTCTCTGTCTGCTGGCTGGTAGGAGCTGTGAGTGGCATATGGGTTAGCACAGAATCTCAAGGAATGAAAATTGATAGGCGTTGAAAGATGCATCATTGATCCTTCCAGAATAGCATTTGAGAAACACTGACTCAGAATAGCTGGGAATGTTTTTCATGACTCTTTGGCCAAACTTTTCATTTATAGAATTTGTGAAGTATAACTGAAATGGGGCATTTGTTGTTTCTCAGGTTACTGAGCTAGCAGGCTACACTGCCCGTGTCTACAACATGTTTTCAGTCTTTGATGAGGTGAAGAGAGGCATTTACAAAAGAACTGCAGTTATTCAAGGGTCTGAAAACAACAGCAAGAATGAAGATAAAGCAGAATTACACATCAATGGGCCCTTAGAAATCAAAGGTAATTAATTCATATTTGGATGTATTTCCCTGTGTGTGGGGCCGGTGCAGTGGAACAGGAGGTGAACAGAGGTTTTGTTTCTACAACAGATCAGCCTCTCAGCCTTAATGCCCCAGAGACCATGTTGCCTTCCATTTTAACCTCCTGCTATTTTGTAACTCTGTGCTTTTCTAAGGCACAAGATTGCTCAAATGTTTTCGGTGAAAACTTCCAATGAAAAAGGCATTTCAACTATACTATTATTGGTGGTGGTGGTACTATTATTCTTACAGGGACGGTGCCTGCTTTCCTCAGACACTTTATTTTTTTCAGAAAACTGAGACTGTAACATTTTCATCTTCAAACACCACATTATTTTGTTTGGGGTAGCAGGGAAAGATAGATTGGTTCAGTAGTTTTTGACGAAAATACTACTTTGTCTTCAGAGACTAAAGATCAGCGTGTGCTCATTTTTTCATAATTTAGTGGGAATTTTCAACTGAAAATGTGCTGACAACTTTACCCTTCCCCTCACCTCCCAAATGATCTGATCAATATATACCTTATCCCTCCTGTCCCTATCCTGTATCTTTCTGGTGCCACTATCTTTCTGTCTCCACCCTCCCCAAAGCATTTTCTGTGTACATCCATTTCTTACCGTGCTCCATTATGTGCCACCTCTCTCTTCCTCTTGTGTCCAGCTTCTCTCTGAGGTACTTAAAGACAGCTTTTGCAATGGGCTTTTCCCAGTTTTCCCAACAGACCCCTTCTGCTTCTCCCTTCTGTGGTGCTGAAAAGCCTCATTCCCTCCCTTTGGCTTCTGGAAACTTAAACCCCGGTAGAGTTGAAGGCACCAAAGTGCTCTTTATGAAATAGCTGCTTTCAACAATTTTAACAGTGCTGCCCTTCAGCACAGATTTCTCAAAGGTCCTCGCTCCTTTTCTTTCTCTGGAGCCTTTTCCTAAGATTTGATTCCCGTACAGTCAGACATTTCATCCAGCCTGAATTCCTTCTAAGTTGTGGTGACTAGTGTTTGCTCCTGAGTCATTGTAGGCTCTCAGAGGCAGCTAGCCAAGACCAAGCACTGTGCACCAGGACTTAAGTAGAATTTAGGCCAGAGGAATCTAGGCCACAGGCTCCACACTTTTTATGACAAGTCCCATTGTAATACTGTTTTTCCTCCTTTCTTTTGATCTTGATACTTAAGAAATCCCTGCAGAGTGGATTTGTATGTGGATAAAAGTACACGTGCTCACATACGTATATGTGTCTGCATTGTTAGAAAAGAAAAATCTTAATATTCAGCTTCCCCACAGACTCTTTGAACACATACTACTTATTTCCTTTTGAATCATCCAATATAAGTTTATGTGACAAAGGGATGTCTGTTTTGTGCCTTGCATTTACTGTTGTCAGTAAGAGCATTGTGAAAATATGAAAACTATTAGAATATTTTTAACTGATAATAATATTGCCTTATACATAGTGTATCTGATAATTCAGAGTTTTAAAGTTGAAATAGAATTTTGTACATCTTGTACAAATACTGTCAAATTGTACTTCTGGTTACACATAATTATTCTGTAAAAGCATGCTAAACTTGCAATCAAACACTGTGAAGTTAGGAAATGAGAATTAAGTTTACTTAATACTTACTTAGATTACTATTTTTTATCATAGATTTATTTTAACTAGAATTTCTCCACTGTACCCAAGTAGTTCTTTTTTAACAGCAAAACACTTTCATTTTCCATAATCTCATGTTGGACACCACAGAACTGTTTTAAATAAAACTTATTTTGTCCTTTTGTAATAAACTCAACTTTTCCTTAGTTCCATTTTTCTATGTTCACATTAGTCTAACTTATAAAATAAGCAGCCTTCTAATACAAGAGAAATCTTTCCTTTGAATCTTGTCTGTAAAGGTAATTTCTGATGTTTGTCTAGGACCCCATCTGTTTGGGTTCTGTTAGAGAAACCCATTAACAGGCAACTGAGAAGTTAGAGTTGGTTTCATTTTTTTACTGTTTACAGAAGAATTTATTTCAAAGTCCTTGTGTTACAGTGTATCCAAATGTCCAACTGAGAGTGTATATTTAGATTTGCCAGAAATCCAAATAGTAAGTGTAGCTACTGGAGTGAAGTGTTATGTGGGTTTCCGCAAATACTTACAAGACACGTTTACAGTGTCTGTGGCTTCAAAAAGAGGTGGAAGCAAGCCATTAAGTATTCTCTCCCTTACTGTCATTGCTGGAGAAGACTGAACTGGGCTCTGAGTTTCAGAGCTGGTAGTGAAAGTAGATTCCATTTTCTAATTAAATCCTCAAGAGAAGGTAAACTGCTCTGCCTGTGGCTAAGGCTGTCCTTGAACTTTTTTTACTGGTTGATACCAACCACGTATTTAAAACAAAATACAGTAAATACAGGTAGAATGTGAATAAACATGTCTTTATAGTGCATTTTGTATTGATGATACCTACTGTGCATTATACTTGTGATCAAATTTAGGATTCACTGCACACTCCTGGCTACTGCTGACTGTCTTTCTGACTAGCTAAGATTTATTATCCAGATTTTCCACAAGGGGAACCTGGAGCACATAAAAGAGTTGTTTGAAACTCACCAATTTATACTTCTCAGCCATGCACAGGGACTGTCACATATCATTGCCTAATGGAAGGTTTCACAAACTCCAATTATTTTTGGTGTTTTTTTTTTCTTTCTAGGGAAAGTTATTGATGTTGATCATGGAATTATTTGTGAAAATGTTCCTATTATTACTCCAAATGGCGATGTGGTGGTTTCCGGACTAAACTTCAAAGTAAGATGATATGCAAGAATCTTCTGATTGTTGCCATCACATTAACACAAACAGCACAGAATTCATGTACCTTATGTTAAGTACTTGGAGGAGCATATGGATAAAAGGGGAAGTCCAGAAAGGTAGGCATAGTAGCTCAATAGAGGCAGACATACGTAGTTTATCCTCCTCAAAGAAAGAGAAGAGAGGATTTCTGATGCTGTTGCCAGGTGAAAAACCAACCTGACATTTTCAAAGGTGTATATGGGAGTCTGCATCCATCTTTGCTTAATTTCAATGAAATTGGGATGCTTTACTCACATAGGCTCCTTTAAAAGTGTGAGTTCACAGCAACAGTGAAAAAATTGAGTCTGTGGTTTTGCTTGATCACTACAAAGAGCAATACTAACTAATAGTTGACAGCATAGTTTGCAAGCCCAACCGTGGAGTCTTTACTCAGTAAAACTTGTATTGTTTTTAAAAAAGTATTCCAGATACCACTCGGTAGCTGCTCACAGTTTTAATGGATGACCTCTACTGAATTACTCCCATATATATCCTGATCTTATGTTCCAGTGCAGATGTTGTTATTTTAAAAAACAGTTGAAGTTATCGGAACACTAACATGAATAATTCCAGCAGGTCTTTTAATTAACTTAATTAAGTCTGCTAAAGCAGAGTGTTCCTCTTGCCATCTCTTTGGTATAGGAATTAGCAACTAGGAGGACAGGGTCCTAACTATGGCAAAACTTGCAATGGCTTCAGTGTAGCAATTTCAGATTTGTAAAATGACAACTTTATGGTCAAGTAGACAGTTGTATTTTATTCATTTTGCTCAAGAGACAAAAACAACAGAAAGCATAACAGTCAATAAATTTATGTAAAGCATAGACAATGACATTGTGATTATGCATAAATATACACTCATATATACACGGGGTAATATTCAGATGAGAAAAATAAGTGCATCACAGCCAAAATAACACTGGTAATTAAGTGGGAAAGGGCAATGTGAAGTAAATTTTCCAAAACATTTGATCGGGCTCCCATAGCTTAAATTAATATCACTGATGGGCATAGCACTGCTCTGTACGCTGTTAACACCTTTGGACCTAATCTGCATTAGAATAATAGATTCTGACTGTGGTGTATTGACATAATCAGTGTATAAAATCAGTGATATAATCACTGTAGTTTATAGAAAGTTTTATCAGTTTTATCAGTGATATAATCACTGTAGTTTATAGAAAGAGTCAGACATTATAGAAATTATTTTCATTATTTCAGCCCATATATTATACCCAATGCCACTGTTTCCAGAATAGTTGCATAAATATGTGCAAGTAATTATGAAATAGGTTGATAATTTGATATAAATGCTCACATAACTCCCTCTAGGGGTCTTAAACTGTCTTGTGCCACATATACTGCATAGTAACATCTTTGCATTTTCATTGCTATTGTAGGTGCAGGAGGGGATGCATCTTTTAATCACTGGGCCCAACGGCTGTGGAAAGAGTTCGCTCTTCAGAATTTTAAGTGGTTTGTGGCCTGTGTACGAAGGAGTTCTCTACAAACCCCCTCCACAGCACATGTTTTATATACCACAAAGGTATGTCTTTTGCCTAAGGTGATACCTTTTTTCTAGTTACATGACTTTTAACCCTGCTTCTCTCATTTTCAATCTGTGATATGTACACCCAAGTTAAAAGGTGGTAAGCACCACCTCAGCTGTGTGGAGAGTGCTAAAAAAAAAGATCCCTTCTCGCTGGTGATGCAAATCTTCAGTCATTGGAAAGGGATCACATACACTCGTGATGGAGCTTATGCTTCCCTGATGGCTAAAGTCCTGGATGATTTAGATCATGGGAACAGACTGGAATCTGAAAGAAATTTGAAATAGACCTAATAGATCTTAATTCTGATTTCACTTTAAAACCAAAGATCAAAACAAGTGAGAGTGTTTTGGTTCCTAAATGTTGAATTGTTCAAAATAATTTTCAAAACTTCAACTTTTACACTACAAGACCAGAATCCAATCCAAAATTAACTGCAGATTGCCTTTTTAATAATATGTGCTCATTTCACTAGGGGAAACATGGCTTTTTTGTGCTTCGTTTGTATTCTGACTTGCTGTTGGACTCTCAGAACATAATTTAATGCAATTGATTCTAGAATATCTCCTTAGAGACTTCTAACTAGGTTGTTTTGCAAAAGCAAAATCAAACACTGAGAATCTTTGATTGCTTTCTTTAGTTCATTTCTTCCATGAATACCTCTTTTGCCCATGGGTACCGTTTGTAGTCTTGTTTAAAAAGTACAAGCTATTAAGCTGAATGGAGAATACTAACTGATGAGTAGATTTTCCCTGCTGCAGGTGAAGGTAACAAAGAACATTTATCCATTATTTTTTCAAATATATGTATAATTTATTGCTAGCCATTGTCATTTTTCTGAGCCGTTCAAGGGTTTCATTCAGGAATTTGGAGCAAAATGCTTTACTAAATGTTTTTCAGAACAATATTTCAGAATTCCCATTGTGCAGGACATTCTTAAAATCAGTTTTATTCTTAGGCAGAACAAAAGCTATTCTGAATTTTTTTTTTTTTTTGAGAAAAACTTGAGTTTCAGTCACTTCTGTCCTCTGTGTGATCCCAGCCCCTTCTCAGATCAACATCTAAGGCTGGCTTGCCTACAGCCCTTCCCCTTATGTCCCCTTAATTCTGTGAAAGCAAACAGACTGACATTGCATTCAGGCAGATTTGCCAAGGTGCTGGGTGAGGGGATTGAATCACATCTGCTGGGTTTTCATTTCCATAAACATGGTTCTTTGTTAGCTGTTTCCCCTAACTTTGCAGTGCTGGGGAGTTTGTCCAGCAGACCTCTTCTTTGGAACATGTCAAAACTTTTGGTCAGAAACTGAGATTCAACCAGCATCTTTGCAGCCCTCTGTGACCAAAGCCGTATAGGGATTGGCATGTCATCTTTGCAGTGTACCCCGAAGGTATCACTCGTAAGCAGTCCATCCTAATAGCATCCCCCTGGAGAAAGGGTGCTGCTGTGTTGTCTTTGGGACATCTAAGTGACATTGCCATGGCTTGGTTCTGTGCCTCTGTGTGAGCTACACCTTGGCTGTGGCTGAAGGTTTTGAAGTCTACTTTGGGGGACAGTTCAGCTGTGTCAGTATGGGTTCTGTAGGCTTGGAAGCTTGGTCTGTCTCTCTTAAGTGTCTTGTATTTGGAAAGGGACTGAGAGACTGAGTCTTGTAGGGATTTGTGGGTGAATGTGGCTGAAGGGGTTGATATAGGACAGCAGTCAATCAACATTGTTTGTTAGGATGTTCTTGAGGATCCTGAGTTGCTTTTTTGCCCCTCAAATTTGTTTTTGTTCTTTGGACTTACAGAGTCTTAGATGAATATCTGAGACACTAAGAATGACTTGAAGGAGATTTCAGTTTTAAAATGAAGTTTATGTGTTTCTCGACCAGATTTGCAACAGATTTACTGGATTTTTAGGGCTTTTGTGTGGATTGCCTTATGTGGTCCAGGCATTTTTTTCTGCCTCTATTCTACTTCTGAGTGTTTTAACAGTTCATTTATTTATGGCCTAAATAAATTACCCATTCAGTTGGGTTTTTTTGTCTGTCCCTGCCTCTAGAATACATTTCGAATTTTTGTAGTGGTTTGTAAATTGTTCTGAAGTCCCCAAATTAAAGCAGCTTGTTTTGGAAGGTCCTGCCGGTGCAACCATTTTGCTTATTAACCCTATACAAATTGCTGCTTGGTCAGGTTTACCTTCTCTTTGTTTAATTTTTTAGACATAATTCTAAAACTTCAGACTGGAAAAGATAGTGCCCTGCCTACATTTCATCATGTATGTATTTCAGCATAACTTTAGGGAAAATCTGTGTTCTGGACTGAGAGGATCTGAGAGGTGGTAGGATGGTATCACCTGGATTCAACCTACCTGACTCTTTTGTTTGGTGGGTAGGTGAAAACTGTGGTATAGCAGAAGGCCCTTGAATTGGTGGGTATCCATCAGAGCAGCAAGTTAGAATGACATCACTGTGTTTAAGTATAAACATTATGTCTCTGGTTTAAGAACATGGGAGATGGCTCTCCATGAGTGGACACAGTTACCATTGAGCCTGGTAAGAGCTTACTCCGGCGTGGCTGTGGCTGAATGTAATTCTGCATCAGCCCTCTTTGAGTCAAATGGAGGAACCTCATCTGCACACAGTGAATTGTGGAGAATGCAGTGACTAATAAATAACAAAATACTCCACAGTAAATAGGAGCTCACTGAAAAGATTATTTTTTCATCTCTGTAATGTTCCAGTGAGGTATTCCAGAAATGCCTGGGAAATCATGTGTCTTTACCAAGTTCAAAAGTTACACACAAAGGTATGATTTATTAAAAAGTGAATTATCTCATTTTACTCTAAATTTAATCAGCACTGCAAAGACTTTGTAGTTAGCTTTACTTAGCAGTATGTAGGCTTTAAAACAGAGCCGTAAGAGTCCCTGTCTTTCTATCTTTTTAGATTGCTTAGCATCATTATACCACTTTTTTTAGATTTTACTATGAATCATTGTGAGATTTTTTTTCTCCCCTTATATTGGGCCAGGTGTCCTGGTTTCAGCTGGAATAAAGTTAATTTTCTTCCTAGTAGCTGGTTTAGTGCTGTGTTTTGGATTTAGTATGAGAATGATGTTGATAACACACTGATGGTTTAGTTGTTGCTAAGTAGTGTTTACACTAAATCAAGGACTTCTCAGCTTCTCATACTGCCCTGCCAGCGGAGGCTGGGAGTGCACAAGGAGTTGGGAGGGGGCACAGCCAGGACAAATGAGCCAAAGGGGTATTCCATACCATGTGATGCCGTGCCCAGTATATAAACTGGGGGGAGTTGGCCAGGGGATGCTGTGGCTGAGGGATTGGCTGGGCATTAGTCAGTGGGTGGTGAGGTGAGCAATTGCATTGGGCATCACTCGGGTTTTTTTGATTTTTCTCCCCCGTCCCACTGCAGGGGCGGGGGGGGGCGGGGAGTGAGCAAGCGGCTGTGTGCTCCTTAGTTGCTGGCTGGGGTTAAACCATGACTCCAGGCCATGTAGAATTTGTCCTTAATCAGTCACAGTTCTGGTGGTCGCTGATCGGACAAATTGCCGTTTTGGGGGACAGGGAGAGAGAAGCCCAGGGATTTCTGTGAGTGTGGCTCTGCTGCTGTCTGTGACAGGCCTGTAAAAGAGGAGGGTGGGCAGAAGAGGGGGAGGCTTTAAGCAGTCCAACATCACATTGGTGCCAGAAGCAGCTTGTTTTCAAGGATGGATCTGTGCTAGGAACTGGTCACAGCTCAACAAGTTGTCACAGCTCATTGGAGCCTCAGTAGGTGCCAGAGTGTGTGCTCTTACCCCTTCTTCCACTTTCTTGTCCCTCTTTTGCAAAGTAAAATTCCTTTGTGTTAAACACCTCTTTGCATTCCTCTTTTAATTAAGCGGTCAAGAAGGTAGCATGAATGAAAAAATAAATACTTGTGGGTGCTCTAGTTGGTAAGGAATCGTGATTCAAATCAGAATTCAGAAACTTAATTTAAAAAAATAAATAATTAACAAAAATATGTAGTGGGTAGCGTGAGTATGGATGCTAAAGATATGACCACAAGATGTGTATGTAGCACTTACGGAATTAAAGCAGCAGTCAATCCTTTCATAGTATATCAGCACTATATCTGAAGGTAGCCTGATTTCTCCTGACTGTGCCCTGTTCCTGCTCTGTCGGTCTTAAACATGGGAGGAGACTCCACCTCCGTGGAATTAGTGAGCTCTAGCATACAATTCCTAAAATTTACTCCAGCTCTTTTTGCTCTCAAACTAAAAGTCTCAGCTTTTTCAGTTGTAAGGAAACACAGATTCTGCACATGTTGTCTCTTGTTTCCTTAGTTCTCCCTCCTTTGATATAAACGCCAGCAGATTTGCACTCCTACATGCTTGCAGGTTACCTTGACAACACCACAGGAATATTCCTCAATATCTCTGCACCATAAAGCTGCAGTAAAGCTGTAATCACCACTGGGTTATTGATATAAATTATTAATCATTTTCTGCCAGCTGTGTGTTATTGTCTTATTTGCATGGAGGAATGTCTTATGCAGTCTCTGTTAGTTCCATAACCTTCTGTCACGACTCTCAAGTCTTCCTAGCACAGCACATATCTAAAACGTCCATCAGCATTTTCTCTGTCTTTCTTGAGGACTGATTCACTGATTCACCTTCATAGAGCTCGGAGTAATTCTTAATCCACTGTACTTCTTTCTCCTGGTCCATTGTTACTGTTTTTTCTCTCCAGCTTGCTTCTACTATAATTTGGGTATTTTTGTGAGAGGGACATGTGTCTCCAGTAGTATGCATAGTTTCTCTGTAATTCTGTGTGCCATTCTAGTAGAAGGCCAACCCTGACCACTTTCTCAGTGGTCACAGTGACAGTCCAATTCTGTATTCTTTCTCTCTTTCTATTGCTCATTCAAGTAGATCTCTAATATTTCTTTCCTTCACCACCAGGCTTGTCAGATGCTAAAATGGAGGCAACCAAAGATGCCCTAATATCAAAGGTTGTTTGTTCTTCATCATTTAAGATTTATGTACCTCTGTCTTGCTGTCTTCTTATTAATGCTAGGACAGTACGGAACATAACAGTTTAAAGGTTTATCTGACCCTCCTAAGCTGTTTGTTTTTGCATATGTCTGCTCTATTTCTGGTATTTTATCTGGGGTTCCTTTACAAGTCATTTCCTATCTGGTATTTTTCCTTCTGTATTCTAAAAATATCCTTGGCTACTAAACAAAATTGCATCAGCTATAAAGATATATTTCCTCTCCTTAACTAATGCAAATGTCTAATGTGATTTTCCTAAGCAGTCCAAGGATATTCATCATATAGATGAAACCAAGCAAGAATATTTCAGTTCTAAGTGATATAAATAATAAAGTGATAACATAAAAGTCATTTTTTACATTATAAGCACATGAAATTTTGAAGATTATAGCATGATTCAAATGTTATCTTAAGCGTGGAGGTAGTTAGTAGTGGCCACTGTCATTAAAATGTGTTTGTTTCCTAAGACAGTTCTTGACTACCTAAACAATTTAATCTTGCAAAATTGTTGTGTTTACTTTCAGAAACCCTATACTACGTATGAAAGTATGTGCATATGTAGTATGTATATATATGGTTCTTCTGTATTAGACTACTTTCTCATTAGCGTGTGGTCTGTTAGAGAAGTAGCCCAAATGGAGTGCTGTGCAAATATGCCTACGTGCGTTCTGTTGCCTCATCTCATTGAGACTGACTCAGATGTCTCTATGCTATGTTGTATTTTGCACATCCTAATTTCTTGTCAGGTCATACTGCTCTGTCTTTAACTATGATCGCTTTAGTTGGGTCAGCTGCAGTTAAACTGTACTCTGACTGCGCATGCCAACGTTGCGCTAGCGGTTGTCATTGACCTTCAGCATTTTGCTGATAGTATACCACCACATTGACTCGTTCCTTCAGTACTTTGCCATCAGTTCATGTCATGCTGTATAGATATCTACTCCCTTGCACACTGCATCTATCTGTCATACTGTTATCAAGTTCATGGTGCTCCTTGACAGATGAGAAAAAGGTCTGTGGTAGGTAGCGTTAACACAAAACATAACATAACATACTTCAGTTATGCATACTATTTTGATATAGGTTTGCTTTAACAAATTGACTGCTACTTTGTATCTTCTTTTTTCTTTATTGAAATGAATCAATTCAAGACAGTTAACTCAGTATTCTGCTGTTCATTAAAAAGTGTGGCCTTGAATCTAAGAGGGCTGTTAGGCTATCCCCTCAACCAGGGCACAGCTTTTCCCATTTCATCTTACTGGGACTTGCATAGAAATGCTTGCACTTCTGCTTCCCGATTGAAGGAGGTCCTGTCTTGTCTCACCTACAACAGGAGAGTTCTTGTCTTGCTGCTATGTAGGTTAGCTGAAGCTTTGCCTGCCAGGATCACTGGGAGACCTCTCCATTTGAAGGCTCACTCACAGCTGTAAAGTTTGAAGGTTTTTAATTAGGTCTATGTGCTGACTGATCACAAGTAATGACAGTACCTCTCGGTAGCACATTGTGAACAAGATTCACCTATGCTAATAGTCAGAGGTGGAAAACAGCTTTATGGATTAGCTGCTACTCCTCCCTCTCAAGCCATGCAAAGTGCCTTCCTTACTGGCCAGACACAAGAGTCAGCTAATTAAAGCACAGCTTACAAGTCTTTTCTGTTATTAGGCAAAGTGTTGCAGAAATCCCAGACTGAAGGCTTTAGTCAGCTTGCTGCATTGGGGTTTAGTTTAGATTTAAAATGTATTTACATAAATCCAACACCAGTCTTAAAGGCTACAGCTAAACTGATGTTTGTGAAAGACTTCAGCATGCCCTGAGGTTTTGATCCCTCAATCCCTTCAGACTGGGGGCATCTCTGGAGCAAGCTGCAGCTATGTGAGATACCAAGAGGACTAAACGTGGGTGAGGAACTGAGATGTGTTGATACATACACAACTTTTACTCCATATGGAGACTTGTGCGTTTCCTAGTGGGCAGCTGTCTGAAACACAGAAGCCAGTACCACACTTGATACAAATGAAGACTCTTTTTGACAAGTTTGAATCACCAAGGAAGTCCAAGCTTGATTTGGTATGAGCTTTCAGTATCGTCTCTTATCTACTGGTGGTCTTTTCAGTTGAAGTAGGTTCTATTATTACGACCTTCTGTATGGATGGATGGCAAGACTTCATTCTCCAGATCATGGAGATGTCTCACTTAAAGCACAATGTGGTCACTTAACTTTATGCAAGCCAAGTCCCTTTTGTTTGTGATCCATACAAGAACTTGATCATTCAGAGGATTAAGATCCACTCAGTAACTCACTGCATTCCTACCAAGTGACACATACACAGAGGTATAATGTAAAGTGCTGTCAGCTGCACGTCTAATTAAATGCCATGATGTATATGCAACTAAAAGGTGAAATCCATTCTTGTAATCAAAGCAGCATCCCTTCTATTTTGAGTATTGCTTCAGTACTAAGCACATAAATATTGTTTTGGATCCTGCACAAAAGTGGGTGTCACTAATATGTAGAGCTTCCTCTATTTACATTTTTTTGAGATGTTTTCCTCAGTGTTACAGAAGAGCTAAATTTTTGTCTGCAAGGTTGCACAGTTGCAGGAGTATTTCTACTAGGACCTCTGGCAGTCAGCTGCTCTGTGTTTCATAACGTATTTTGGACACCATGTTCTTGCCAGCATGAGCTTGCAATGCCTCCAGCCCTCACTTGCTTCTTTTGATAGGATTTTGAATATCAAAAGTCCTCCTTTAGCACCAATAATTACATGTTGTCTGTACCACCTTTCCAGGCATCCATGTATGTGCCAGACAGTTTATGGAACTTCATTTAAAAGCAGGGAAATGTAGGCTTTGTAATGCATTAATTAAAATTCCTTTTATTAGAGATAAGGAATACGTCAATAGCATAGATAATCACAGAATCACAGGCTGGTTGAGGTTGGAAGGGACCTCTGGAGGTCATCTGGTCCAGTCCCCTGCTCAAGCAGGGCCACCTAGAGCTGTTTGCCCATGACCATGTCCAGATGGCTTTTGAGTATCTCCAAGGATTGGGACTCCACAGCTTCTCTGGGCAACTTGTTCCAGAGCTTGATCACCCTCACAGTGAAAAATTGTTTCCTGATGCTCAGATGGCATCTCCTATTTCAGTTTGTGCCCATTGCCTCTGGTCCTGTCACTGGGCACTGCTGAGAAAAGCCCGGCTGTCCTCTTTGCACCGTCCCTTCAGGTATTTATATACATTGATGAGATCCCCCTGAGCCTTCTCTTCTCCAGGCCGAACAGTCCCAGCTCTCTCAGCCTTTCGTCACAGGAGAGGTGCTCCAGTCCCTTTATCATCTTTGTGGCACTTAGGTCCCATCAGATGCTAGGAACCCAGCACTGGGCAGCATCAGACGGACCTCTAGTCACAGCATGGCATGCTGCACTTGATCTCATCCGTGCTAAGGTTCATTGGTGTTATGGTCTTTAGCGCTCTGATAGGATTTTCTTGGAAGTAAACAATTCCATTTATCATTTCTACTGCCAAACAAAAGAATGTTAGCATGAGAACATGCTGCTTTACTTCAAGATAAACACAAGGACACGCAGGTGGTGTCATTGCTGGTGCCAAGTGGGAGCTTCTTGCAGGCTCCTCCGTTACGATTAGCCAGCAGAGTTTATCCTGCAGCCAAGTGATAAGTGCAGCACAGCCCAGGCCTGAAGGCCAAGTTATGTGTGCAGCGCAGCCCAGCGCGGTGCAGCGAAGTATAGCACAGGCCTGTGCCCACTCAGGTCAACTCTTCTGCGGGTCGCTAACTCCTCAATGCACAGCAGTCCTCCAGTTCAGATCACTGCAGCCGTTCGTCCTGTGTCCTAGGACAAACATGTGAGACACATGAGACCTACTGGAGGTACCAGTTCACTAGAGGACTCTGTTTACTACAAAGAGAGCCTGGGGCGACTAACTCAGACTTGGATGAGTAACTTTGAGGTGAGATGAGTCTCTTCTGCAAATAATGCTGAGTAGTCCCCAGAACACTGGATTTTCAGTTCTTTGTTCTTGAGTCATTAATTATGTCATGGTCTCATGGGAGCATGTAGCAGGTGGTTTTTTTCTGCAGTTCAGCATGTGTGCACTAGCCTACCTTAGAGGGGAGCGTGTCTTTCCCAAGAGGGAAGACTTTTCCAGGCTTGTTTATCTGCCTAACATTTTGCATTAATTATACCCTATCAATTTTACTTTCTGCTAGAGATTACTACAGCTCCCTTGTGGCTGCTTCAGGTACCTATAATGCTTATAAAATGGCCATAATAATGTTCCATGTATCCATATACATGATGCGTCTCTGTATTCTATACTGCCATGTTCTGTCCTGTGTAATGCAGTGTTTCACAGAGGATTAGGGAGGGAAGTCAGTGCAGTGTGCGGCTTCACTTGTTGGCAGAGTGTTTCACTGGAGACACACTACTGCTCTAGTATTACTTGCATATTCATATCCCAGTGCATGGAAAAAATGATGCCTTGGACAAATAAGCGTTGTAGAAACCCAGAGCAAAAGCAGCCTCTGCTCTAGAGGCTTCACTGTCTACACTTCCTCTTCTCTGTGAAGTAAGGTGTCACTTCTCATCTGCAAAACCATGAATGATTTGGGATCTTTCTGAAAGAGGGAAACTGCCTTGCTCATTGTGTTACGTTGCTGTGCTAAAAATCAGAAACACCTCTTAGGCTGGGGTATGCCTGGTGGGACTGGCAGGCTAAATTCTTGTCCTGAACAGCTCACTGTTCTTTCTTCAATTCATTGATCTTCATGATCATCCATCCAAATAATCCTTTTATCATCAGGACTACCAGAGGCATGAAAAGACTGGGCCTGCAAAAATTGGATGTTTAAGAAAAGGAGAGTATTTTTCCTTCATTTGTCTGGCTGGTTGATTTGATTCATTGCAGGAGGTATAATTATTTCAGATTGGATTAGCTGCTGGGATTTTGTAGAAATTGCCTGGGTTTTGTTTTTAATTATACATGTGTTCTTGTGTTCTTTCTGTTGTCTCTGCCTATCACAAGGTACAGATAGACTGAACTGGATAATTTTGTGAGTTGTTTGCCTTAAACTTTTATGCCATCTGACCAGTTCTAGTTATATTGTAAGTGATCTTCATAATGGTAAATAAGTAAATCATGAGATGAGATGATACCTGAGCATGAATAGTGCTTTAAATTAAAGACTACTTTTACCTTTCAGGTTATTATTTCTTCCCAGATTATTTTCTTGCAGAGATGTGCATAGCTTCTTTGGAAAGAAAGCCACAGAGTGATTCGTGTGATTTTTTCAGCCTTTGATATCAGATTCTAATTATATGCATTGAGAATTCAGCTTTTCATACTGTGCATTTCATTTCCTGTTAACTATGTTAATGGCTATAAGCTATTACATTCCACTCTGGTAACTGATCTATCTGAAATATTTAGAGGATGTTCATGGCTAGTTCTGTATAACTGGAGAGGAGAGTTCAGTGTAGGGTATTTTAAAGAGAGATCAATTATTTATATCTTTAGAAGCATTGCTGAAACTTTAGCTGGCCTTAAAATCCCTTGAACTAGATACAATGCAATAAACTGAGCCTGTGCTTTTTTAACATTTTGCTAAATATTATATTATTTATTACTTTTAGTGATACCACCTTTTAGTGATAGCTCTTTAGTGATACCACCTTCCGTGTGAGAGTAGTGGATACAACACTACTTAAAAAGAACTTAATTCACATTCATTCAAGACATTTTATTTTCTCAAAGTTGCAGTAGTGGTTGGTGGTGCCATCATTAGTTTTTTGCTGTCTGTTTTATTAACGTCATCAAAGAACTATTAGGAATCCAGATCATTTTACTTAGTGGAGGTTGGCATTTCTTGAGCATCACTGTTGATCAAGCTTTGCTGCTGTTGAAAACTGTTGAATTTTTACTATTTACCTAAATCAGGAGCATGGCAAGAGCCAGAGTTCTCCTGAGGTGATTCCAGCCGAGGTATTACAGCATGTAAAAAACTAGGATCTTGGCACCAGCAAGGTGATGGAAAGTTCTAAATATAGGTGGATTCCCTAGATAGTCAGGCGGAGATTTAGGGCTTTTGGAAAATCAGCTAAAAAATTTGTGCAGTAGGTAAAGGGAGCCACCTAGAGTTAATCCATAGGAATCTCTAAATATAAATGTATGCCTGAACTCCTGCCTTATACTGAAGTTTAGGTGCCAAACTGATACCTAAATGTTAAACCCCTTTATCTATAACAAGCCCTCTCCTGAGAGCAGGTACCTAAATAAGATTAGAACCCCCTTTAATATGTTTTTATAAAGCTACTGAAGGATTAGGATAGTTACTGCCTTTTATATTTAAGAACACTGGGAAAAAAAGTAGTAACATAAATGGTATATGGCACAAGGACTGGTACTAAAGTCTCTCTGACTGATGTAGTATTATAATTAGGTTCTTTCCAATAACTCTCTCTTCAGACACGTGATTCCTGCTTCTTAGCAGCAGTTTCCTTGCTTCAGTGGGAAGATTAGAAGGTGCCCTCCCTTTGACTGCTCTTTAGCCTGGACACTAGCCTAGAAAAATGGGAATCTGATGCCCTGCAAGCTGAGAAGAACTTAGCATGAACCCCGTTCTTGGAACAGATTTGCCAACCTTTACCTTGTCATACAGCCCCTCATCTTGCATCTCGAGTAGCTGCAGTGTTTTGTGCTGGACTTAAAACTGTTGCTTTCATATCCCATGCTGTACTAGACCTTCCGGGGAATTAGCATTTGGGCACAGCTGTAGGTGTGAGCTGTGCCCTTGGCTTTCTGGACTGGAAATTCTTCAGTGCAAGC
This sequence comes from Haliaeetus albicilla, assembly GCF_947461875.1. Lineage (NCBI taxonomy): Eukaryota > Metazoa > Chordata > Aves > Accipitriformes > Accipitridae > Haliaeetus > Haliaeetus albicilla. The sequence goes on from NC_091496.1 coordinate 16,641,207, forward strand.
ACTGATTCCTTAAGATCTTCCAGGTTTCCTAGGAAGATACCTCCATGGCTGAAGCTTGGACTCCAGTATCATCTTCTTGAATAGAAGTGCCTAAATTTGGAATACATTTTATTTTCGATGTCAAATCAAGCACTCTGAATTGCACTCTGAAGCTATCCTAATCTCCTTTGAAAAGCCAAGCTGCAATTTATCTGAAAAGGAGAATCCCAGGGGTAGTGTTCCCCTTTCTCTCTCCTACTTGGGATATATTAGAGAGGCATCTTGTCAGCCAGAGACAGAAACTTAAAAGATGGGTCAGTCAAGAGTTTATAGTTGCATTACACATAATTTTCCTACATAAGTTTGCATATCTGTGAGAATAATATTGGAATAATAACTGCAAACACACTTAGACAGCAAATGGCAAGTCAGGTCCTGATTGCTCAGTTGGAGGCATGCAGATGGGTTCCAGAATCACAAGCCCCATGTTTTTAGGCTTTACCTTCCATGGAGGAAGTGTTAATCACAGTCTGTGCCAAGGAAGGCGAGGTGAGCTTCAGACTGTACCTGGAAGCATTTCCTTGGGCACTTACATTGGACTAATATCCCTTAACTTCTGACGCCAGCCACTTAATTAAGATATATTTTTGGTCCCTTTCTTATTCCAGGGTGCTTATAATTAAAACTCTGACCATTCAGATTGCTTTATGGACTCTCAAAGTGCATATTGATTAGTTGCTATAATTCTTTAAAATAATATTATGGATGTCAGAACAGGTTATAAGTTCTGTCAGCACAGTTTATTTTGCATGGAAAATGAAAACACCTTTGAATACATTCAGGAAGTATTTGTAAACATTTCAAGTGGATATGGCTTGTTCTGATTTTGGAGTAGAAATTTCTTGACATCTAAGCAAGTCATCTTCCTTAACTTGCTACCCAAAAGAGTGAAGCCGTCTGCTCTTCAAGACATCAGAGAATTACTAGATGTTATTACTGCCTGGTTACAGCGTGCAGTGTTAATCTACAATCCCTTTGAATTGGCATTATACCTCTGTCTTTATGCCTAACAGCTCCAGCGTGTAAGTCCTCTGTTTGGAAAGATAAGTGACTGGTATGTACTCCAATATGTTTTGCAGCACCTGCCCCTTTCTCCCTCCCCAAAGCTCACCTCAATAAAGAAACCATATCATCGGCAACACTTGCCCTTCCTCCCCATATGATTTCTCTAATATTTTGCCAACATTGTACACAATGTCATGTGTCAGTAGGACACTGGGGAATTGTCCATACCACAGGCTTCAGATTGCAGCGCATCTTGTTATCATCTTTTTTTAAAGCCTGCACTGCAAGGGGGAAGCTGTAAGCCTTAGGGATGATGGCTTGTTACTAGCAGAATGAAGTTACAACTCTGCCAAGTGGAGTGCTAAGTGCACCAAACAGAAATTGGTGATGCAATAAAACCATCAAACTGACTGAAAAAAGATCAGTTTATGAGAACTGAAAGCATCTCTTCCAATAAATGCCTTGAAATCTCAGAAAACAAGGCAAGATGCTTTCTTAGCTTTCTGGAGGTTCGGTACCAAAGCTTTAAAACAGGTTTACTGATCTTAAATCCTGTCTTTAAAAACAGTGTAGGAATCTTTCTTCAGAGAGCAGAGAAAGAAAGAAAACAATTGCAGAGCTATTACTGTCAAAGACATGGCCTCTGCACAGCAGAGGAGTTGCTTTCAGAGACTGTAAGAGTGCTTCCTTTGAGACTGGAACCCAGACACTCTGGCTGAAAGGAAAAACTCCATCAAAAATCAATTAAGTCCAGTTAAAATAGAGTATTACTTCAGGACAAAAAGACAGTTTTTGTTGTTTGAACTGCTAAAAATTTAATGAAAACAATATTTTAACAAGGAGCTTACTGGCAAAGCCAAAATTTCACTGTTGCTGTATCCAGTTACCCATACTTCTTACTACTTAATGTCTAGGTATCACACACATGTAACCTCAATTGATGTTTAACAGGTTTTAGTGTGTTTGACTTTGTGGCACGGTAGGTAAGGAGGCTATTGTCTTCAAGTTATGGATAGAGAAATCTGGTTTAGTATGAGATTATGAGAGTATGAGTTAGATGAGATCTCATCTAACTTTAGCTCTTTAGAAGTTAATTACCTAAGTTAGTTGTCTGGGCTCCGTTCACCATTGAGGGAGAAGACACCCCGAGGAGGCAATGCATCCCCACCCTAAAAATAAATGGGATAAACCAACCACAAAGGTGCCTCTGTTGTCAAGAGTTGGAGCCCCAAACGAGACATCTCATGCTAAGCAAGATGAAGTGTCCCCTCAGGGACAATGAGTGGCTCCCTATAGGATGGGGGAAGCAGAACGTGCTCTCCCACCCCCCCAGGACAGACCTGTAACCATAAGCCATTCTTCCTCTCTGCTAGTTAGTCAGTAATTGATGGGGTTTGCTATTCCACTGCAGGCTGGGCTTTTCTTTAATTTTTACAAACTAGGTGGGTAGAGGCGTGCTTGCTGGTACTGGTGTGTTCAGATGGGAGGCCACAAGGAAAATCCAGTTGTACCAGGAAGCGGTGCTGGTGACTCAATAAACAGCATGGCAACAAGTGTCCTGGCACAGTGCTTTTCAGCATTGCCTTCCTGGTTGTGCTGTAGGTTAAGTCTCAGAGCTGCTAGTCATTACAGGATCATACTTCACAGGAGTAAGGTATTAAACCCCAGACAAATCATGTGATAGGTAACTCTGTCCTCCTGCCCTTACCCTTACACAGTCTTATGCACAACCGGATTCTTTCCTGAGCCCAGGTGGCGTTGCTGTCTTCTGTCCCAGAGATGGCAGCAGTCTGGAGCAAGTGAAGTGATTTCTACATATGCAAGAAATAAAGCCTTTGGGGATTTTAGGTGGAGAGCACTATGGAAATGTAATATATCATTACTTCATGAAGTTATATAAAGTTTAGAGTTGAGATTTTGCAATATCCCTATTAATGTAAATGGTTCACTGTACTTGATGCTAGTGTTTATGCAGCAGCCCAGAGCAGCACTTTTCCCACAATGAGCAGAAAGCACAACAATGAGCAAAGAGGAGCAGCAATGCTTGTATTTCACTTGCGGTTCTGGTTTTGCTCCATCTGGGTGCCTGCCCACAGCAATGAGATGACCAAATATTTGTGAGCAGTTCACATCCCCTGCCCTTCCCACCCTCACTCAGCTGCTGGAGAAAGTAGTTTAACTAGGGGTGGGTACAGACAGTTCACCATGGATGTCTGCAGCATTAAACCCAATGCAGCTGATGCCAGCTTGAATATGACTTTCAGTTCACGTTGCAGCTTTAGTTCTGTAATTCTACAGCTGTTGCATTATGAATTCCGTCAAATTACTCTGTGGTGTATTTTAGGGACTCTTAAGAATAACAATGGGTAAATCCACCCCTTCTGCAGAGCCAAGGGAAGGAAGAAATCTACTAAGGTATTATAAGTCTCTGTCAGGGAAAGCCTCTGCATGGCTGAGACCTTCCCACTACGCAGGTCCAGAGCTCTTCATGGAAGAAAATTGACCTCTCATCAATGTGCTGTGAAGTTGTTGGAAGCAGTTCTCAGTGGCAAAAGCAAGCTGCCTGGAAGCCTCCTCGTTGCTGGCCCAATTTTAACCGCTCCTCTCCGTCATCATCCCGTGGCACCACAACTTTAATAAAACTAGCATTCTTTTGGCAGATGAACTCAGAGGGAGTTAGTGTAACTCTTGACGCAGAAAGGGGGACAGAGTCCGGAGCCTGACTGTTCTTTGGCTGTGGCCTTCCCTTCCAAACTCAAAATCTAACAGATCATTCCTGGGGTGTTTGCAGCTTCCAAGAGCTATCAGCAGTGTCTGTGGGACAGGATGGATATTTATCCTTCACAAGAAATCCTTAGAACAAGAGCAGCAAAAGGGATGGTCAAATAGATGTGTCTTAGATTGCCTTTGCTATCCTAGCCTGAATATTTTAGAGATGTAAAACTGTTCTTTGAGCTGACTTTGTTTAGAGACTAGGAGGATTTTTGGGGCCTGGGCTGTACCAGAGGCTGGGCACAGCTTATGACATTGTGGAGACTGTCCGTAGCCATTCCAGGGACATGGCTGTGATTGAGGACTCTGGCTCCAGAGTGGAGACACCTTGTTTTAGTAAGACGGATGGTATTACCTGGTCTGGGAACATGGTGATTTAGAAGCTGCTTCACATACAGCTCAGCCTTGTGCTTGGCAAAGGGAGGCTGGTGCTGGGAGGTTTAAGCTGATCAACTTCTCTATTGTATGCTTTTTTTGCAATTCAGAAGTGTTACAATGGCTTCTAGAGCCAGCTAAGTTACGCATGGTCTCAATTCTGCAATCCAGAACAGTAGTGTGCAAAGGAGGCTTTCAATGCTCTCCTGCCTGACTTGGGTGTCTGCTGCTGCACCATGGAAGTCTTTCCCAGTTTGAGCTGCAATGTTTTTGTTACAATTTGCTTTTAACTTGTGAGTGTTTAATTCAATTTCTAAATCTCTAAGCATACCAAACCTTGAATACAGTAGAGTTTCCCTGATTCCAAGTGAAAGTATTCAGAATGAGCTATGAAGTGGATGTTTATTCTGCCTGATCTGTCATTTTGTTTTCACGCTAATACTACCCCTGTTGCTACCCTGTAATCAGCTGTTATGGAAACAATACATTGTCCCTAGGGTAAGTTTAGAAAAACATTCACCAACAATGCACCCACAGATAAATCCAGTTTTAGCAACATGGTGTTTAAAGCATTATAGTCTACTCACAGAGCGTCAGCAAGAGGCACTCACTTGGAGCCAGCTCAAGATTACTGGTTTCTCTGTATTGTTTCTCAGGCCCTACATGTCCATTGGAACGCTACGTGATCAAGTCATCTATCCAGACTCAGTGGATGACATGCACGAGAAAGGCTACCAAGATCAAGATCTGGAGTGTATCCTGCATATGGTTCATCTGTACCACATAGTTCAAAGAGAAGGAGGTAAATTGCATTTTTTTGTTAAAAGCTTTACAAAATCCATTCCTCATGTGTGTGTCTTAGTGAGACTAACCTTTACTTACTGAACTGGCAAAACTGGATCCAGACCTTTTGTGGTTGTGGGAGCTGCACAACCACATGGTTGTTGCTCCTGATGCTAACGGAGGGAGAAAAGCTAAGTGCTCCTCTCCTCCCCAGTAAATCCATGCCCAAGCTGAACATCCTTGTTCTCTTGTAATGGCCAGCCTTTTCATGGTATTGTGAGATCACTGACCTTCCTTCATTTTCTTAGAAAATGTAACCTGTCTTAAAACTTGTAATGTCACTGACTACATCAACTCGAAAGCATGTGAATGAACAGAGAGTCAGGTCTGCTTTCATCTCCCTGGTTTGTGGGATCAGCAGGACTATGTGCCATGAGAAGGAGTGTCTGATACCACACCACCAGGGCGAACAAGTTAAAAATAACCAAACGACACTGGCTGGTAGTAGAGTGTTGCCATCTACCACTTGCTCTTTAAGTTGCCATGTGTTCTCGGTGTCGTTTGTCCTAAGAATAGGGGACAGTGTAAATACACTGGCACAGTAAATGTTAAGATGCTAAAGTCTTCTCTTTTGTCTAAGGAACTGGAGCATTTCATGGCTTTTTTTCCCAAGCATAGCAATAATTTTCATCCTTTTGTTCCCACCAGCCACTAATCTCTAGTTTGAATATCCTCCCCATCATTATGCTTTTAAAACAGACATAGGACAAAGGTGGTAACATTTAGAGAGAAGGAGGATCTTCAGACCCCTCTAAGGAGCTGACATTGGGAGTGCTGGATGTACCTTGCCTCTCTCTGCCTGCTGTCAGTGCTCCTTTTTGAGAGGGTACTTCAGGTGCATTGCCTCGTAATGTGTGTGCTTGGTGTCTCTCAGGATTGTTCTGGCAACAGAGAGTAGTGCCTCAGCCACTGGGAATCCCAAGGCAATGTCTAAATTGCCATTCCTGGGTGGCAACCTGTTGCTCTGTTCAAAAGGCGGAAGTTGTATTTTATTTTTGAAGTATGCATGGACACTCATCTGGTATCTTTTCTGCACATTTTAGAGTGGGGAGTAGTAATCATTTACAGCAGCAATTGTATACCTACAGATACTTCTCCACCTCACAGTCCAGTTGATAGACTCTCATCTTTCCACGGGTTAATGCTTCTTTGTTAAGAATGTAGTAATGAGTGTTGGCCCTCAAGTTGCAATAGAAAATAAGAATCTGCCATCATTCTGATTCATATTATTATTCAGATCTAATACTGACACAAGGGTTGAAAAGTGGGCAGAGCACTAAACTCAGTGACCGGAATAATTGCAGAGAAGGCCTCTACTCGTTACACTGACATTACAACTATTCCTGTTAGTATTCCTGAGTCACTTACTTCACTATGTGAAGTGCCCAGATTGCAGAAGAACAAGCAGATGTGTTGGAATGGGGAGCTTGGAATGGGAAGCTGGAAAAGGAGGAGCAGTTAAATTGTCAGTGGCAAGAAGCCACTGTGGAGTGTGCATTTGTAGCCTGCTGGTACTTGTAGATGTGCTGAAAAACACATGACCCTCAGTGGCCAAAACCATATCCCCAGCAGTCTCTGAATGCACATTGTTGTGGTTTATAACCCTGCAGCTGGAGCGTGTAACTGATGATGGAGCAGTTACTGTGCTCCACGTATGAGATGCTGTTGGCTAGGGTCAGTGTTCCATATTGCCAAACTGAAACCCCAGATTTGGATCAGTCTTGCTCTACTTTCTGTGCCAAAGAAAGTATTTATTGCTGACTCCATTCTTGCTCTTCTGCCTGCCTGACTGTGCATGCGAGACACACACTATCCATAAAAAAGTCTAGAGGACACTGTTAGTGTTCACTGGTACTCTGTTGAAACTCCACTCAGGATAAAGGCACACTGCAAAAGTCTGCACAAACAAATGTTCAAAAAATAGTGTCTTAGGTACTTTGCGATCTAAAATGACAGAAGTGGGCAAAGCCGGAAAACAGAGGGAGAGATTACCATATACCAGGAAATTTTTAGGACTATAATACACTTACTTGATCCCTTTTCTCCTTGGGCATTTGCAGGAGAAAAGTACCAAGGTAGGAGCAGAGAGGAAACCCATGACATATGATTTGACACATTACATGGATTTCATATGCTTACATATTCTTTAGAGCTCCCCCAGTCTGGGACAAAGACTGATATTCTGGTTTTTTGAACCAGCAAGCCAGAGAAATACTTGTTGAAAGTGAACAATTGAAATTTTTGTTTATACGTAGCTGAATCATTTTTTTTAATTCCAGTTTTTATTTGATGCTTTTACTTAAAATCAGATTTTTAAACTAAAATTATTTCTATTAAAAATTGAACTTTTTTCTTTGCAAAATAATTAAAAATCCCATATAAAGCTTGTAGAACAAGGGATTTGCCCCAAACTGTCTTTTTCCTTTTTGCAAACTGCTTTGATGATTGACAAACACTGGCATTTTCCAACAGAAAAAAAAGTTTTGCTGAAAAATTCCCAGCAAGTTTCTATTTATGTATTATATACACTTTTTGAAAATGTACTACATCTGGAAAAAAAAAAAATCAGTGAAACCATTTTTAGTTACTTAGATTCTTGTGGATATCTGGGATATGTTCATACTGTTTTGAACTGTTTCCATAAACTGTTCTAAGAATGGAGGTAACTATCTGTCAGTCACTGAATTACAGAAGTCTAATATAATTCAATATTTTTTCACGTAGATCCTCTTGTCCTTCAGAGCCTTACCTCTGTCTCTTTCCCTTTCACCTATCCCCTGCAGTATTAGGCCTCTACCAGACAGCAGGCTCCTTAGGGCATGACCCTGTTGTGCTTTAAGTGATCATGAATGTCGTGCATGTATAATACGATGCTTTGCAGTTTTGTGTTCTGCTCCCTGTGGGCAGTTATGAAAAAGCCAGATGGAGCCAGAAGTGCGCAACTCTGACTCAATTTATTTGTCCTGGTGTAATTTTATTGTCTTTGGCTGAATTGCTTCCACATTGCATCAGTACAAGGGTCACCAGAGTCCAAGTGTGAAATAGCCAACAAGAGCCTGACATTGTTCTTGTTGTTGCCAATGGCAGAAATTCCTCTCTTTTTCTAGCAATAAGATTTGACCCAGTTAGAAGTAAATAGAATAGTTACAAGAATAAGTAGCCGAGTTTGGCATTAGCTTCTGTGTTATCCTCATGAAACTTTTTTCAGTCAGTAGCAACAGAATACACCAAAACCACCAAAATAACATCTCCCTCCCCACCACCACCATTCCTGATGTCCGTGAGCTGAAGCCCTAGAAGAAACCACTGCAACTGCTGATGATAGTAGCACCCCTTGCTGCTAGGGGCAGAATTTCCTTCCCACTGAATCCCACGCCGTTATTTTTCTCACCTGCTGGATATTAGAGGGATGCCATTTCGTTACTTACCTTTATATTATCAATAAGGTGTCCCCATCGACACCTGCAAAGTTGCTAGCTCTACCAGAACAATAATTTCATACAAAATGAGGATAGCAAAGAAGGTTGTATTCAGCACAGGCGGTGAAAGGGCATGCCCAGAAATCGTGGGTAATAGTGTGGAGATGTGCAGTAGAAATACATAAAGTGGTTCCTTTTTGACCTGCTTTGAAAATCTGTACGCATGTAGCAAGTGTCAACTGTGAGCAGCCTTAGGCTGCCGATAACCTGTCACATGAGAGGAGCCATGAGTACGTGTAGCAGCATGCTGCATGCATGACCGGGCCTGTCAGGTTGGGGCTGATGACATTACTGAACAAGTTCAACCTGTTTATGGTTTCTCAGCACCCCAGATTATAATGATTCCTCATTATTTTGCACATTGTCATATCTCTGGGTCTTGTCCAGGGAATCTTTGTGCTAGGCCACGTATAAACACACAGACCAGCACATTTCCTCTCTCTGAGATTTTTTCTTCTGATCATTTTAGCCCTGAATTTGCTTTTGTTACTGGTACCAGCAGGAACTCTGGAGTGCTCTGCTGGCTTTTCCAGTGGCTCTGAAATCCAGAGACACAAATCCCTGCAGTGTCATGCTGTGCTGGGGCTCACCCAGTTGATGGTCTCTTTGTTCTTCCTCAGCTAAGGATTGCCCTTGCATATTCATCCTGCGCAGCACCCCAGCTCTCTTCTGTTTTGACAACAGCCTGGGGACATACGCTGTGCAAGAGGCCTCCATGTTCAAAAACTAACCAGGGGTGGACTCTCTGGCTGTAGTTTGCTGCAGTAGCCTTTCTTCTGTCATGAAGCTGTAACACTCCAGTCCATGTCTGATGAGGTGCATTGGAAGGTAGATCTGGAAAAGGAATTGTTAAGCCTGTCTTTTTATGGCAGCTGAATGCTCTGTCTTGCATGTAAGCGCGAGGATTCACAGGGATGAAGGATACACAGCGCTACAGACGCCAGATGTAACCCTTTCTTTGTTGTCAAATTTAGCTGGCTTTTTCCTTCAGAAAATTGAGGTAAAAGGAATTATAAAAGAAGCCATGCAAGAAAATGAAATGCTGCTGTCATGAGGCTATCACTAGTTTCTGCTGACAGCTGTATGTATTTCTACTGCTGTTACTCTGCCCCAGCACATTACACATGCTCTTTGTCTTTCTGGTTGCAAAAAGCATTTCTGTGACATCCACTGTTCATCACATCTGCATCATACCATGTGCAATCAAAGGCTAAACGTAACAAGAAGCTGGGCAAGGAATTTGGACTCTGAAAGCCAGGATTATGTTTGTACCTACTGAGAGATTTGTGCTGTGTTCATAGGCAAGGCATTTCATTTCTTCTCTGTTCATAGAAAGCCATTTCATGTCTTCATTTATAAAGTGGATGTAGCTACGGGTGACATACGCCACTGACTTGGCTGATATTTTCACAACACTAATGTCCTTCCCTGACGTGTGCCATGTCAGCAGGAAGAAAAGATAAACAAGTAGGTGCCTTATTGTTAATGCACAGTAGGAAGTCGGTTTATTGTGAGTTACATTGCCTCAGTGTTCAGAAGAAATTGTTCAGACATTAGAAAATGATTTTTAAAAGGGATATTAAAATGGATCCTTCCTTATCTGTTGTTTGAGACATTCCAAGTGGCAAATAGGAAAGTTGAGGGAGGGAGCTAGGCGGGAGGAGACAAGACGCACTTCTAATATTCAGTTAGAATGTAAGCTGAAGTGACCAGAGATGACCATTGTATCCTGGTAAAGGGAGGCTAAATCTTATACCTTTAGAGGAAATAATAGAATGATTTTGCTGACAAAGTGATGCTTCTTCTTGAACTTCATTCACTTTTTGTCTTTTTCTAAGTCTTTATAAATCGGCTGATCTGGAAGAAACTGTCTGAACGCAGGTACTGCTTCCCCAGGCGCATGTGCACATATGCACACCCATCCACACCCTAGCTCAGATCCAGATATAGACCTTGTCTATATTCTCAGCTTAAAGTAACAGAATATAAGCAGCAGCCTGAACACTGCCTTCAGAAGCATAGCTGTTTCTATGGCTTTCATGAAGGACCATTCCCATCCTTCGCCCCTAGCACCCTTTGCCAAAAAGGAGTGCTCCAGACATTTTACAGTCTTTTTTGGAAGCTGAAGGTGTCAGTGGAACAGCACTCCAACTCTCTGTGTGGTCCCAGCACCAGGACTGCTCAGCAGCAGCAGCCTCTGTGTATCTATTCCCTTTACCAGAATTCATCCAAATGGTGATTCAGTTAATTATTACACAACTCCATCTTTGCTAGGAGCCTGCTGATAGAAAGCACTGTATGTACCCCCGGGGGGGTGCCCACTGGGATCCTTAAACAAGAATGGAAGGAAACTAAGAAAAAACAATGGGATGAGTAAAGGTGATGTATTTCTGCTGTGTGCATGCCTGCTTTTTAAATCTAACTATATACACATATATTAAAAAATCATGACATTGTATTTTACAATTTTACGTATAGAAAATTCTTGGAATTCAGGCTCTAGCATTACCAATTCCTGTTTTCAGTCACACAGCCTCTCACTAGATGCTTCACTGAGGTTTTTGTTCAGACCTACCAAGCCCTGGTGTAGCACCAAGCACGGATCGAGCACTCCCCAGCCTCCTGCACCTTCACAAGCCCCACTTGTCTCACCCTTGGTCAGGTATCAGAAATGACACTGCCCACCCTCCTTGCTTGACCTTGTTTATAGTCTTTCCTGGCAGATGTTTATTTTCAGGTGGACAGTGGCAGAAAAGGCTTTTGGTCATGTCGTTAATTTTTTAGTTACAGTGCTTCTGGGCTGATTTGGAAAAATGTTCTTGCCCTCAGTCGACCCCGCTCCAGCTGCCTGTCTCATGAATAGATGATCTATTGAGACAAATATCTTACCAGATTTTCCTGGCATCCACACTCTCCCTTTTCAAAACTCGTCTATTTTGCTACTCTATCTGGATTGTTTGACTGAAAACTTATTTTCAATAGGGTAATTTGGTTTTTTAAGTTTTTCATTAGTGGGAATGAATCATGCCAGATTACTCACAGAAACACCAGTCCACCGGGAGATCGCAGATAAAATGCATCACAGTCCTGTTCCATGTAGCTGAAAGTGATGAAGAAAAGAACCATTTAGAGGCCAGCCATGCAGAATATTAAATAAGGATACACAGTGATATAACAGTTGTGGGTCATTTCTAAGTACAAGGTAGTGAGAAGTTTGTATAAAAAATCCTCCTGTCTGTATGCAATTTTGTGTGTTAGCTGCTTGTCTGTGTATACAGAATTTCTCCATGTGTCTGCAGTCTGCATCTGTGTTTCTGTTGAATATGCTGACACTTATTCTTTGCCTACAGTAGTGAGTGGAGTCAGGCAGTGCTCTTTATGTTTTCTGCACTTTATTTCTTTGAATTTGTTTTTAAATTTCCACTCACACCTTTCAAGAAGGAATAGCAAATTGTTCTATAAAACAAACGTGACAGAAAAAATTGATTAGTTATACACAGGTAAAAGATGTTTTTTTCAAAGAGATGGTAAGTAAAGTTTTTGACAATACCTACATGACCAAGGAGGTTAAATTCCACTTTCAAAATTGACATGATATTTTGGACATTTTTCCAACTGAGTGCCAGTCAAAAGTCATTGAGGTGTTTCAGAAGATGTGATCCAGAACCCTGAGCTGTTTCTTCTGCAATGGAAATGCTCTTTATGATTTTGGTTGCAGATTGCAGACATGTTGCAAGTGAAGCTGCATTTGCTTCATAAACTTACATTGTCCTGATGTGGTTTGTTTGCATTTTTTTAAAAGGCTGGGATGCCATCATGGATTGGAAAGATGTCTTATCAGGAGGAGAAAAACAAAGGATGGGCATGGCTCGGATGTTTTACCATAAGTAAGCATTTTTATTTGTTCTTTAAGTAGCATCTGAAAATGAGGAAGAGTTTTGCTGTAATAATTTGAGCAGTAATAGACTATAATCTCAATGCAATATGCAATACTGCTAGATAGTTGCATAGGACCACAGACCTTGTTTTTTATTCAAACTCTGCTTTTGGTTTGGGCAGTACTTCTTACTTAAGCTTTGCTTTTGGCAACATAGCATTACATTTTCCAGATGTTCCTTTCTTTAACATCTTGGGCACAGACATTTTCCCTGCATCTGTCCTACAAATATTGCAGAAGTCTGATGGACTGTTGCAGAGGCTATAGGAATTTGAAAGCCAAGCTCCAAAACTTTTTGGGTTTGGAGACAGCAAGCATGCAAAGGCAGCCCAGTCCATATATAGCAGTAGACAGAAAGTTTCTGAGTTGGCTGTAGCTACTGCATGACTTGATGACAGGACAGAATAATACTAGGTCAAACTAGAACATAGAAGTTAGATCACTGTGTACTCAGATGGACCAGGAAATAAAACCCATTTCTCCTGGAAGCTGACTCGGCACCTGAATAATGCATGGAAACTTTATGTTGTTGCTAGCCACCTTCCAGCTGTAGATGAGAGACAGCCGTGTGGCAAAAATAGCTCTCTCCTTCCTGTTGTTCTTTCAATTAAACTTCGTACATGGGAATACTGTCCAACACATAGAAGAGTAATGTTCTTTATCTGCTTTTTAAAGGCCAAAATATGCATTGCTGGATGAATGCACGAGTGCTGTAAGCATTGATGTTGAAGGAAAGATATTCCAAGCTGCAGAAGCTGCTGGGATATCGCTGCTTTCTATAACACACAGACCTTCTCTTTGGTAAGTATGTTCAGGGATTTATCATGGTCCTTGCTTTTAGCTTTCTGACAAGCAGTGGGTTGGCCATTATTCTTTGTACTAGGGCAGTTGTTTAATCAATATCTACTGCACTTTCTAAGATAACTTGTCTACAATAATAGTGATGTAAATGCATTTAGCATTGATTTTTTTCATTCTTTGACATGTATTTATTCCTCCCTCTTATTTTTTTAAAGGTGTTTCAGTTATTAACTATTAATAGCAAAATGCAGGTATCTAAGAGGCAATTAATTAGTCCACCACACCACAGCCACAACAGATATCACCAGATTATTCTGTAAAGGTGACAAGATACATGAGCTGTCCTGGGGAAGTTTACCAATGCTTGGGAGAAGATGGGAAATATGGCAAGTGGTTAAACTACTTTTTGTTCTTCCATAGGAATAATACATCTGGTGTTTTAACTTCAGTTGTGTCCTCTGTCTGCAGGGTTTGTGAGCTTTCAAAATTTGATAGTCTATTAAAAAAAGAAATAAAAAGAAATATTGGAATTCTGAGAAACATCATTCTAGTGAGGGAGTACTAAGTATGGAAGAGTCCCTCAAAGGAAGTAAATGTAGTTACTGAATACATAAGCCAGCCAAATACTTTAAAGGGCAAAAGGAGATCAAGAATGTGTAAGCTGACATTAGCAGAGACTATTTGTTCTGAACTCCTTGATCTCTACTGTCAGATTGTTTGGTTTTTTTAAACTGATGACAAAAAATCCATTACCAGTTTGTTGTCTCAAAGGAAAGAAATTGTATCAGTGTCTGCTTCTCTGAAAGAGAATGGTTTCCCCAGCATCCCTCCTTCCTCTGTGCAGATGGTGACAGTGAAAATGGCTTTTATTGGATCAGGACCTAAATGTTAAGAAAAAATGTGTATTCTGATAGGGAAAAAATGTCACATAGACATTTGTTTTTAAAATAATGTAAATTACACTTAAAAAGAAAAGTAGTATTTACATTTTTTAAAGTTTAGCATTATTTTAAAACCACTGCTCAAGAAAACAGGTATTTGAGGGCATCTCACCTATAAATAATGATGATGCAGAGGGAAGTTATGTGAAAGAACTTGTGAGAAAGATCTTCTGAGTTCAGTTCCGTGCCAACATTCTTGTTTCCTAGTACTAGGGCAATTCAGGAAAGTTTGGGATTGTTCTTGTAACCTCAACAGTATTACTGAAATTAGCAGAAATCTGGTGGTTATGGGGGTTCTAGAGAAGTAAACAGAAGTGCTGAGTATTTAGAAATCAGCATCAAATGCCTTTGACTCAGATATGCTTCCACAGGGACTGCACCACGTAGACAAAAACCAGGTTCACATGCTGTTTTGTCATCCTCAAGATTATACCGGGAAATACTTGCTCTTTTAATCAAAATATTGGCTACTTTCCTAGATCACAAACATTGGATATCTCAACTAGCCATCTTAGCTTCCTGATTTTTTTGGGTTTTGGTGGGGGAAAAATAGAGGGATAGGTTAAGAATTTGGTGTCACAAAGAATAATATGCAAGAAGTGGTGAATATGAGCCTGGAGTTGAATCTCTTTTAAGTCCCATGTCATAAGCTATTGAGGTTATTAAACTGTCACGTTCCCTGGATGGGCTTTATAATCACTGTTTTATGATGCGTCTCATCTTCTATAATTTATAGTGATAAATTACACAGTCATACCAGCAGCTCTGAGGGAACTCTTTGCTCTTCCTCCTGCACCTCCTGATATATGTCTTGTCAGGTCTTGACAAACTCCACATGTACACCTTTGAATATTTTCGGTGCACACACCCTGATACTCACTGAAAGATCTGTGACTCCTACACAGACTATGCTATTTTGGCCCCTTGCATACTGAACCATGTTTTAGGACTGGAGGTTTCTTTAACCAACCTTATAAGATACCTGGGAACAAACTGAGGTGTAATTTGAAAAAGCTAGAGTTTTATCAGTAGCATCAGGTACACCGTGTCTGCCCGAATGTATTTTCTACTAAGGAGGCAAAACGTCTCTTCAGAAAGCAAGGTAAAGTGGGACTAGCCTTCCTGGGGGAGAAGGGAGCCGTGTCTGCTGCTGCTGTTCAAGCTCCTGGAGAAAAAGGAGTCTAGTGGAGTTGCAGTGAAGGCAACTTCTAAGAGGGAGGCAGAAAGAGGGAGGCCACCACCTTGGCCAGAGACAGCAGATGATGAGGGCACCCTCCACAGCCATGCTGCCCGCTCCTGCCAGCATCACTGCAGGTGATGTCCCCCGTGAGCTGCTCAAGGCACTGACCGCCCCAGCTGGGGAGCCCATACCAGTGCTGATGGCTTACAGCTGGCACCTTGCTGCTGAATTTCACTAGATGGCTTAGGGAGGTCCTGGTGACAGGCTTTAAAATACCCAAATCCCTTATGAAAGAGTGTCCTGGGATTATGAGTCACTGAAAAAGTCTTACCCAGTGATCCAAAACTGGACAACTCTCAACTTCCTGAGAGGCACCATTGAAAAGCGACACAGACATCCAAATTTGCGTGCAAAAATGAACCATCTGTTCCCTGAGCCATTACTAATGTTTTAATTTCTACTGCAGGAAGTACCACACTCACTTGCTGCAGTTTGATGGACAAGGCGGCTGGCGTTTCGAGCAGTTGGACACCACTATCCGTTTATCACTGAGTGAGGAAAAACAGAGACTGGAATCCCAACTTGCAGGAGTTCCTAAGATGCAGCAGAGACTGAATGAACTGTGTAAAATCTTGGGAGAAGACTCAGCACTTAAAACAATGGGCAAAGAGGAATAAATAATTTATGGTTTATGTTTTTAAAAGTATTTTTTTAGTTAAAAGCATTACAAATCCAGCCATTATCCTTTGCATGCATTGTGATAGAGGCTTAGAACATAGAGAAACACAGCCAGCAGAAAATAATACTCTGAATGCTATGTAAGACTTTAGCATTTTAGTATTAAGGAAGAAAGTGGTTGAACTGTGAAGAGAAAATAAGCAAATGCACAGAGTGTAAGATTAGTCATTGCAGCTTATGTTAATTCCTAGTGAAAGCCCGATTCACTGCAAGAAAACTACCAACACACTTAGGTTTTGTAGGTGAATTTTTGCCTGAGACTTGGCCTGCAGAATGTGCTCTTGTACCAGGTCACTGTGTGCGTATGATATGCCTGCTACGCAGAGCAAACCCGGCATGAAACTCAGGCATGGAGCACGGCAGAGGCAGCATCTGAGTGAGTATGCAGATGCATGCAAAAATCTCATTTGGGTATAAGAAACATTCTTTCAGCCCATGTAAAACCAAACTCCTGTTCTACTACTGAATTACATACACACCTTTACTTCCATAGGAAGGAGCATAGTAGGCTGACCAGAAGACATCTGTCCGAGCAACCCACTGCCCTCGTGACAGAGAAGCAGGGATAGAGCTAAATATGTAATACACTTGTGCTGTACTTTATGCCATTATGCATAGCTTCAGAGGCTCTTTACCCTTCATGATACATCAGTTCCTTTGGGGGATTATTTATGTCCCCTATTTGGTAACCTCTGGTGGGGGGATGGAGCACTGGGCCCGGCATCAAGCGACGTAGTTTTTGCTTGACTAAGTCTTCCATCTGCTCCATGGGTCTGATCCAGCTGGTGTCTTTCTCTGACCCAGTTCCTCCATTGGTAAAATCACAATATAGACACTTGTTTGTTCCACGAGACACTCTGTGATGAGAAGGATTGTAGGAGAGGAAAATACCAGTTTCTAACAATACACTGAATTCTCAGGCATGGCTGTCCTGCCAGTTAAAATGCTCAGCACTTATAAAGGTCTGTGAAAAGTTAGAGCATTTTATAACCACTAATTAGTATGCCTGCCATATTTTGCTAGAGTAGCTGAACACTGCCCTCCCTGTGAGCAAACACACCAGCTAACAGCTTTTCTTTCAGATGCACTCACTGATTGTCCCATCTGCTTTTCAGTTCAGTAGGAGCCTGGTCCCCAGTTGGTCAGAAGGTGCTTTAAACAGAAGCCCCTTAGACAGTGCTGGCCTGAGTGCCTTGCAGGAGGCAAAAGCTGGTGAATTAGAAATAAAGATGTGAATGAATTTAAGAGTTCCTGATCTGTTCTCCCTGGCTGCAAGTGCACGGCAAATGGGCAGCTTGGGAGTGAAGATCAGGAGGGGTAAGAGGCTTTGCAGATGGGTAAATGAGCCTTAGCCGAGATGTAGCAATCCTGAAGTTTGTTGGTTCTTTTTTTCCTAGAAGTGTGATTCCTTAGAAAATTTCTGTCTGGTGTGCTTAGTCTGAGCGGGGCAATGCATAAGCTGTTAGGAACTGTTAGGAGAAATATTTTGGGTGTATTTGCTGAGCTGGGAATGTTTGAGCACCCTGAAGTTAATATAAACTGTTTCATTTTTCCGATCACTTCAATAACAAGGGGAAGGTGAATTAACTCCCTCTGCCAAATCCCAGTCCCATGCACTAACCATTAGCCCATCTTCCTTCTCACCGTGTGCTCGTCTTGCTGCTTGGTACAGCACTTGCACCAGAAAATGGAGTAACTCTGCTCCTTGCTCCTCCAGAGTCTGTGGCTTGAATGTAACCCTGTAACCTTTCCTGGTGACAACAGTTTGTTCCTCTCATTAGTTTTCTCTGTAGAGTCCCCTGGGACATCTCACTGACACAGAAAGGAGTGCTTTTGGGAACCTTTGAAAGGGATGAGAAATTAAGGTTCAAGATAATAAGATGTTGTGTTGTTAAGTGCAGACTGGAGGTCACTGCTGTGGTGGATGACATATGCGCGCATTTTAATTTGCAATGTCTCTGCTTGTCCCTCTCCCTGAAGGCTAGCTTTCCTCCTTCTCATCTTCAAAGAAAAATTCAGAACTGCTAAGGAAAAAAAGAAGTCAGCCAAGAATCTGTTCTCGGTGAGCGTAAATGAGATGACTGATGATTTTAAAGGCTTGCACATTTCTGAGTTATGTTTCTCTAAGATGGTGATGAATCAGGCATTCATCGTATGCATGCCCTTGTCCCAGCTGCAGTGTCCTTCTGCTAGAGCAAAGCAGCCACAAAGCCATCTTTCCACAAGCCTCTCCCAAGGCAGGAGCTGAGTTGGAGGAAGGGACATTAGTGTTCCCCACCCCTCCGTTAAGCACTTTACCATGTGGCTGGGAGCTAAACCAGGGTTGACCAGTCCCTGAATGAGGAGGACACTGAAAAGTGCTGAACAATTGGCCCAATTCGGCACAGCTCCACAGCCTCCCACCAAAGCTCTGCCATGGCACTTGGGAGCCATTATGGGCAAGTGCAGCGCCTGAAATCTGCTGTACCACCTCGCAGATATCAAAGCTGGCCATCCCTCACGGCACAACAGAGACACATCTTCTGAGGAAATTGTGTTTAGAAGAAGGAAGTTTGTTTGCTGGTTTTTAAATGACATTATGCATAAAACATACAAAAGATACGTACATTACTGATTAAAATTTAATGAAAACTGAAATCGCTCCAGGATCAATATAATAGTATTTTCCTTGAAGTTTGGTACAGATTGGATCCAGTAACAGACTTAACCATTCCCATTCAGTAATATAGCATAAAATATCCTAGCATCTCATTCAGCTGTTGACATTCTCGTAGGTGTGACAAGAACATTAGAGGCTGGTATGAGAAGAAAATCTTCTCTAAATAGGAACTTTCTAAGCAATGCTGAGCCAGTTTTAGAAATATTTTCTGTACCAGGGCTCATTATTTTTAAAGTTAGTTTTGTGGCTGGAAGAGAAGCTGCCCTGGAGATTTTCTCTGCAAACTTTCTGAGTTTTTCCAAGGGCTGAGACGGGAGTCTCCGGTTCTGTTTCTGGAGAGTTTTGCCTCTGATGTAATACAGGGCACAAGCCAGCTCGCTTTTTATGCTGCTTCAGACCCAGATGGGAAAGCAAGAGCATAAGTGCATGCTTCCTGCTCAGGGAGATGCTGTTCTGCAGCCAAGGCACGAGGAGCACTTGGCCTTTGCAGTGCAAGAGGGTCAGAGCAGGGCAGGATGCCTTGGTGGAATCCTTTTTCGTGGTGCAGTGAGAGCTGCTCATCAGTTTATTCCCCTTCTGGCATTCAGGAGCCGGGAGGCCAAGGAAGTGACTTTTTGGCCTTCCTTCTGCCTGTCATATCTGGCTGGAGCTAGCCAGATCCAGCTCATTGTGTCGTGGCATCTATGCATTTAGGGCTGGATACTGCAACGTGCTCAGTGCGCTTAGCCTCCTGTGAGCACCCTCGCAGCCCCCAGGACTCAAGGCAGACTGGACTTGTCTGCGTCTGCATCCTAGAGGAGTACAGGTGCTGAGCAAAATTCACACCAGTCTCAGGCATGGATTAACTATACAATAAAAATATGAAGTATCCGCATCAGTTCATTCAGAGAATGTTGGGATTTTTTTGCAAGAATCTTCAGAATGAGAGGAAACGTTTTTTGTGCATGGGATTTCAGTATTTTAATGTAGGAGGAGTTTGTTTTTCACTTAGTTTTGGGACCAGACTCATTCCTGTTTTAGACTTGGAAGCCCTCCTTCTGCAGGGGTTGAAAACCCTACGTATCTTTTAGAGGAGTTTTTTGAAACCAGTGGGATTTGTATTTGAGTGAAGAATGAAGGACTGGGTATTCAATGGGATATTTTAGGGAAAATTGCAATAAAAATTATATCCTAAAGAAAATGAACACATCTACAGTCCCCTGAACATGTCTGAATGATGGTAATGCATGCCAAAGTCAAGTTTATGAGCCTGTGATCAGAGATTTCAATCGTATATAGAATGAAATCCCCCTACTGAGCTGTTCATGAAGCTTAAGAGAACTGAACTGCTAATCGAATGTGTCTTTGTTTTGTTTATGTTTGATATTAATGCCTTTTAAGAGCAGACAATTTATAAAGCAATAAATTATGCTTTACAGCTGTAATTTATTTCAACCTCAAATAAAACATGTTGCATTTACTTTGAGTTTACAGTGTTCCTTATGAATCATTCACAAAGCAGTCAGGACCTGCCTGTGTGTGCTCTGGGAGAATACCTCACACTGCCTTTCTGTCGCCTTATTTCTGATTATGGCTCATTCTGCAGCACCTGCTTTGTATTTTTTAAATTAGTGTCTTTAACCTCATGTAAGTGAGACAATCTATGAGAGGGTAACAGTGACGTGTTAAAAATACTGCACCGACCCAATGCAAGTTTATTGTGTATGATCTGTATTCAAACAGGCAATTAAAAAGGAGATTGTGATGGTGGCTGATGCAGGGCTAAGGAGCCAGCTGGGTCCTGGGGCTGACCCCCCAGTGAGAAACCAGGCTGGGATGAGGTCTGGGAAAAAACAGTCCAAGAGAGCCCATGGGAGGAGCCATGTGTTGGAAAAAGGGAATAATGAAACCTGTCTTGGACATAAAATAACCATGCAATAGCACATTACTTCTGTTGTCATGAAACATAGAGAGACAAGCTAGCCATGACACAGCATTTGTAGGATAACAAAAACAACAAAAGAAACAAAAATGTTCATTTATTGATCAATTTTAACGTGAAAATTGTCCTAAAAGTTATTTAGGTTGAAATGTCTTTGAAAGAGAGTTTGTATTTGTTGTGGTTTAGAGCTGCATTTCAAATAGATCAGATTCGTAATGCTTTTCATAAAGACTTGGGTCTTCGGGAAGCAGAAATTATTCTCACCATAAATGATAAGTGAGATACTGAAGCAAACCCAACCTCTTTAATATTTAAAGCAACCAAAAAGATTGCACTCAGTAAGTCTAATATTCTTGTCCTCTGTATCTCAGTTAAAATGTTCTTCTCCTTGATTATAGCCACACTGTGCTATAAGTACATGAAATTCATGAGAGACTTCTTTATCAGTTGGTGTTTCCTGTGCCAGTGTGTTTGGAGATCTCTGTGTTTATTATTGTGCTGGCTGTGGCTGGCATAGAGTTAATTTCCTTCACAGTAGCTAGTATGGGGCTATGTTTTGGATTTGTGCTGAAGACAGTGTTGATAACACAGGGATGTTTCGGTTACTGCTTAGCAGGGCTTACCCAGAGCCAAGGGCTTTTCTGCTCCTCACCCCACCCCACCAGCGAGGAGGCTGGGGGGGCACAAGGAGTTGGGAGGGGACACAGCCGGGACAGCTGACCCCAACTGACCAGAGGGGTATTCCAGACCATAGGACATCTTGCTCAGCACATAAAGCTGGGGGAAGAAGGAGGAAGGGGTGACGTTCAGAGTGATGGCATTTGTCTTCCCAAGTGACTGTTACTTAGCGTGATGGAGCCCTGCTTTCCTGGAGATGGCTGAACACCTGCCTGCCCATGGGAAGTGGGGAATGAATTCCTTGGTTTGCTTTGCTTGTGCATGCGTATTTTGCTTTACCTATTAAACTGTCTTTATCTCAACCCACGAGTTTTCTCACTTTTACTCTTCAATTCTCTCCCCCATCCCGCTGTGGGAGGAGTGAGCGAGCGGCCACGTGGTGCTTTGTTGCCAGCTGGGGTTAAACCACGACAATTATACAGGTTGCACTAAGTCTTCCTTCCCATGCTTTTGGCCTGCTTTCTGTCCCTGCTGGGGTGGGTGCAGCGCTGAGACATCTGGGTGCTGGTATCCTCCTCCCCGGGAAACGTACAGCACAAACGTGTGTGTGAGCAGAAGTCCCCAAGCATCTCATGGCCAGACCTTGCAGATGCTTCCCAGTGAGACAGACCGCATCCTTGTGGGTTGGCACCACGGGGACTCAGCCTTTGATGGCAAGTGGTGGAAGAGAGAGAGTGGGTACTGTAAAGTGGTAGTCAGCAAACACTTTTAGGAAAAGTCTTAAGATATAATGTCTGCACAACTAGAGTGATCAGTAGCTAACAAGGTACTAATGCAAGGTATACTGAAGTGCAACAACTAGTAGTGATAAAGCTGGGCTTTGCTAGGTGTATGCTCACAATAATACTTCCCAGTATCAGTTTATGCCTCCAATGCCAGGCTGGTTTAAAAGTTACACAGCTCATACTTTTGAAAAACAAATAATCCTCTTTTAGCCCTAGTAAGTGGTCATCAGAAGCACACAATTGCTTTTCATAATGTCCTTTGGAGTATTTATAGGTAACCCATAAATATAATCAATTCCCAAATAATGACCTGCCTTGTTTGAGCGCTGCTATTCAGCCAAAAATCCCTTTATATCCAGTATGAAATGGCAGCCACAGAAGCAAAATTATGAAAAACCCCATTTCCTTGCTAGTCCAAAATGAGCATACATTGCTCAAGGAGGTGCTGCTGCAGTCTTTTGCTAGCCCATTTTTATGCTGTAATCATGTTACAGAGAATTCAACTGCTGTCTAATCGCTAATCTTCACTTACATATGTGCCATATGGCTCATTGCTGAGCATCGGAGGATGAGGACTCTGTTTATTAGTCTCTTCTTGCTTTCATTATTACGGGTGAAAAAAAGCGTGATTAATGCATTTCATGCCAAGATGAAAGTGGAGGCAAGGAATGCCGGCCTGGGAGAATGACTGCGCTTCCTTTGTAAGGACTTACTTCCAGGGACTTCTGAAGGGAGGTTCAATTCCTCTTTCAAGTCATGGGCTGAAAACTGCTTGTCTGAGAGAGGTTTTAATTAACAACCAGAAAAAAACCCTGGTATTGAAAAATGTCTGCTAGGTGTTTCCTTAATCAATCCGATCTGGCTTTGTCAGTCTCCTGTGACCCACTCGCCCTGCTCCGAGGCTGGGCTGCTCCTTGAGGATGGAGCTGTGCGGGTGAGGGCTGCAAGCCCCGGCTCCCCAGGGGACACCACCGAAGCGCCTGCTCCTCTGCCCGCTGAGTGCCTCTGGGAAACCTGAGGTTACTACACCAGCATGGGCTCCAACCTTTCCAGACCCCTTCTCCTCTAACCAAGGATTATTTCCTAAAAACCAGTCTTCTCACTCTCTTGGCTTTAACTCCTGTTCTGCCTGTCAAAGTTTCCAGTGGAGGCTGGAGTTCCCAGGGGCACGTTCAAGACAAACCAGATCAGATGGGCCAAAGCATGCCCTTACCTAGGACATAGTTCAGGGGTGTATCATCAATACCTGCCTAGCCTGCTGTGAAGTGTAAGGCCATGTTCAAAGTGGTTTGGGTTGTTTTGTTAAAGCCATGCTCGAAGGTGCATGGTTGCTTTGCTAGTTCAGAGCCTTATGCTGCTGCAAAAAGCATAAATGAGACGCAGACGTTGGAAGTAGACAAATTCAGGCTTGAATGAAGCCAGGACAGGTTTTGATTCTGATGGGTGCTGGGGTGCTCCAGCAGAAAGTGCCTGTTTGGCCCAGGGTGTTGTTCGACGGCATCTATGGCTCGTGTTAGGCAGTGCCAAAACAGCCCCTCCTGGCTGAAGGGTAATTCTGAAAGCAGAAACTCCAGTGCTGCTGGACTCAACAGGGCTGCAGCGCCCTGTGCTTTCCGGGACAACTCAGCCAGCATGCTGAATGCCATTGGACAGAAAAGCTATTTGTGAGTTTGGAAGGAAAGGCCTGAAGACCTGGAGCCACGAAGGACAAGTCTCTCCAGCTCTTTTCCTGCTTTTGTAGGTGGGCAGGTACAGACAGACCCAAGCTGCCCTGCCCAGGCACCCATGAAAGCATGTTTAGCCAGCATCGCCCACCTCGAAAAGGCACTTCTTCATGCAGGAGCTTCCCTGCATTACCCAGTGCTGGGCTGAACACAGTGCTGGGCTGCACTAAACACAGTGCTGGGCTGCCTCCAGATCAGAGCAGGCTCCTGCTGTGCCAGCCTGGAGCATGGGCAGAAGACCTCTGCTGTCTGCATCCACCTGCCCAAACAGGTCTTAAACTGGCCGTAATCTGGGTTTGTGCTCTAATCCCATCTGACTGTCATGATCTTTTCAAGTTTTTTTTTTATTTCTTGTGGGTGGAGGCAGAAGAGGCGCAAACGCACACTCTCCTGAAGAATGAGGTGTGTGTGAGCAGAGACTATTTGCTTTGTTGCACTTGAAGCTGAGTCCTCAACCACAGCAGGCTTGGGTGGGGGCAAGAACACAGCTCTGCTGCATGCCATGGAGACCTTACGGTCTCAGAGTTTCACTGCAAATGCACTTCATCAGTGTGCAGGAATACTTAAGACCTGGGAGAGCTGTTCATCACCCATGTCTTGCTTCATTTACCTCAATCAGTTTGTCCTGCAGCTGGCTGAGCACCAGATTCAGGCACAAATACAGAAGCTTTTGTGCAGTCTTACAGGCTCAGAATTCCTGTTCCACGTGTAACGTTAAGCCTCAGGAATCCTGTTTGAAAAGTGCTGCTAAAACTCCAGTCCAGTGAGCTTCTGGCAGGAAAGAAAGTTGGCGCCGAGTTGAACACCACGTTGAGTAGTGAAGCCAAATTTATTCCTGGTGAAACACAGGGCATGTCAGGGAAACTAAACAAAACAAATGTTTGGTCTGTGAAGTTTAGAGTCACCAGGCATCTCTAGCTGTTTTTAAAAGGTTTCCTTAATGACACTGATTAGATTATTAGAGGGGAACTTGCAAGAACCCATGTTACTGCTGAGTTTGCAGACTCATATCAGCATAGCATTGCCAAGGTTTGCTCCTGAGCCAGGCTTGCTCCCTTCGTGGGATAGCTAGAGTAGTTTTATTGGCAAGCGTCCTCTGTAAAGATTATTGATAGTGAGTGCATTCTGATGATGACATATTCAACTCCTTCTGCTATTAGCGGGTGAAGAAATTGCCGTTACTTTCAGGCACAACACATAAAATAACAACTGCATTTATGACCCTTAACCTTATGAAGGCACTTAAGGGTTTGTTTTGTATGAATATAATTTTAAGTTGCTCAGCAGCTCTTGGGAGTGACAGACTATGCAATATACCGTGGAATACATAATTGGTGAGAGTTGAAGTAAAAATTATTCAGAGATCCTAAATTCCTTCCCAAACTCTTTTTCCCATTGTTTGCATGCTGCATTACTTAGTTGGAGCAGATCTGCATCCTGATCAGCGCCGCTATGGGCAGGGCTCAGTAACCACGGCATTTCCCAAGAGTTTCATGACTTTATCTCTGCCAGGCTGACGTTTTACTAGCCGAATACTTGCCTGCCACACTTAGGAAGCCTTCAGTGAAGATGATGTAAGCTTTGCAGGTGTAGATGAAAGCTGAATTGAATTTGGCCTTTAGTTATGCCTTGTTGTGTTGGACTGACATGACTGATAAGCTGAGGGGGAAAAATTTCAGGAAAAAAAATGAAACACATCTAAGTAAGTTTCCTTCCAGTCAATTCCAGCACTCCAACCAGTGCTGTCTGCCTTTACAGAAACCAGCTGTAGTAGGCTGGGAAGCGCTCTCACATTGCCTAGGGCACAGCTTTGATCAAACAACCTCAGCTTGCCTCTCACAAAGCTTTCTTCATGCACCTGATATGGGATCCTGCCTGAGATAATGAATCATGATGCATTTAAAAGAAATTAAAGGATTCACGTCAAACTCTGCCTCTAATCCAAACCAGCACCTTGATCATTCCTCCCGTGTGCAGTGCAGCAGGGCAGCAACAATCCTGGGCATTGGCTCATGGGCTGAGCACCCGCAAATGTAGGTCACTGCCATCTGAGAGGCAGAATCAATATTTCAAGGTGCATTGCTCCCTCTAGCTTACGAGTTTAATTGAAGGGGTAGGAGACCTAAAATTAATTTTTAAACAACCTGACTGGAGGGCAAAAATCATCTTAATTAAATCTTATTCACTCTTCCTCTGATCCAGCAGGCAGATGGTGCTTCCCTCCTGCACTTTGAAGAGGTTGGGCCAGAAAGGCTTCCAGAGAAAGCAGATCTGAGACTGTCAGAGCTCACTTTCAGACAGGTTTCCACTGCAGGGATCACTGACGCTGCCTGTCTGTCCACAGACCAGAGAATTTGAAGACAACAGACAGGATTAGAGGGACATGCTCCCAACCCTAAGCTTCTATGGTGAAATAAGGGGGTCAGAGCTTTTGGAAAATTTTAGGGTTTTTTTTCCCCTCCCCTTGTGCTTGTGCTTCTATTTATTCACTGAGTTTTGAGCACAATTGCTTACACCCCAGGCTGGCTTTCTCGAAAGGAGGTGCTGGGGAAGGTCCCCGGAACAGGGGGCTGCCACACAACACTGGCAGTACCTAGCTAGCATATGCACCTATGGCACCGCTTTGCATTTGGCTTTGCCTGTGGTTCATATTTTCATGCTTTACTCTCTGGCCGTGAAGCTAGAAATAGGTTGCTTTTCATTTATTTTATTTTTTTAAAAAAGCTGTGGCTTTCTCTCCTTTACTTACCTCCACAGAACTGGAATTCCCAGGGTGGAGGAGAAATCCAACTGTTAGGATATTTGTGATAAAAAGGGTGAGAACGGGCTTTATTGAGAAAACAGCTTAGTCCCCCTGACACATTCCAGCTTAAACGTTTGTTCTGTATTGCAAACATAGCTGCCAGCCTGGCTTCCCCAAACACCATGTTTTCCCGGCCCCAGTAAAGGAGCGGGGCTGAGGCCAGCAGCAATAGCAAGGTGTCCTTCTGCGCGGCTTCTGGGCAAAGAAACGTTCCCAACACACCCTGCCTCGCTCCTAAAGCCCTCTGCTGTGGTGGAAACGACTGGGGAAGGAGGAATGCATTAGTCCCTACCTCACGCTGATCGGGTGAGGTTAAAGGCTCAGAGGCTGAAAGGGCAGCCGCACTTCACAGGAGAGAAAAGCGGTGGGGTAGAGGAAAGGGAAAGCCGGGGCGCGGGGAAGCCAGGGAATGCTTCCCCTCTGGGGGCAGCAGCAACTTTCTTTTGAAGACCAGCAGCAGCGCATCTTTGAAGTTTGTTTCAAGCTGAGTACATAAGAGCTCTGGGGGTGTTCACATAACAGAGATGCCTGGCAGTAGTTCCAGGGATTGTGCAAGGGCTGCCATGAAGTCAACCAAGAATGAGACTAAGGAGCCGCTCCCCAGCTAGGGCATAGGGGTGGGACTGCCAGCCAGGGACCCACTCCCTAACCAACTGAAAGGGTGAGGTAGAGCAGCTGGAAAACCACTCCTCCCACTGCAGGGAGACCTCACCTCCACCCCAGAAGAGCCTGCCCACAGCCGGGGGAGTTGCTGCCCACCTCTAGCAAATCAGTAGAGCCAGGTTAACTTCGAGCCCCTGGACCACGGGATGTTAGCCAGCATTGTAAGAGCTAAAGAAAATTTAAATGCTGCTTTTTAAACCCATTTGTAGAACATCTTTAAACCCCTCATCCTTACGGGACACAAGATGCCTTCAGGAACCTCTGGCCACATCCAGCCATGACCACAGGAATGCCTTTCTGGCATGCTGTGGTTTCTCTGCCTGGACACCAGCACTTCCAGCATCCTCTTGACATGCTAGAAGACACTTGTCCCAGGCCACCCACCTGCGTCCAGTGATAAGCATGATGAGCGTGTGGGGCACAGACTGCAAGGGCCACCTAATGCTTTGTGTGTGGCATATGCTGACACAAGTACCCACAGCAGCCAGCTCCCCTTTGCCCTGAGGAGGGGACTCTGTCCCAGAGTAGGAGAATAGCCAAACTGGGCGGCTGTTGTGTGGGTGAGACACAAAGCAGTGTGTGAAGGCTGTTGGTGGATCACCAACCAGCTGGCATGAATGTGAAATTACTCTTTATTTCCACTGTAATCAAGATTTTTTGAGAGCTATTGGTATGCCTCATGCAGATGCAGCACCACTCAACGTTGCCAGCACTGAGTTACACCCACGTACATCTTTAGGTATGTCCCCTGGTGATTATCAAACATGTGTCCTGATTGCCTTGGCAAGACCAGAATGTTTCTAAACTGCTGGTTGCTGCAGCCTGGGAAATACGCGAGTAAAGTGTTACGGTATTTGTGCCTTTTCGGCATAGTCTTCCCTCTGCATCCAGTAGACCCTGCCTTGATACAGTTGTCAAAGCATGCCACATATATTGTGTAAATAAAAGTGGAAAATGTGTTTTCTGAGGAGCACTGCTGCATGTGCCACAGCCAGCTGGACCTACGAGTTACTGAACGTGATGAAATGTTTCCCCGCCTCTTCTTACAGAGAGATATTTCAGTACCATTTCCCTGGCGATTCAAAACCTGTTTCTTCATGCTTCAAAACTAGGTGCTACGTGCTGGGGACGACTTGCACAATCTGTTTCCAATGATAGAATTCAAACATTTCTGATACTTATGTGAAGAAGAATGGAGCAAGCTTTCATGTTCGCTAATGCCACGCCTCAAGCAGCTTTGCTTAAAAATAGTGACATTTTTACAAAACAACAAGTACTGGATTGTTGTCATCTCTGTGTTTCTGATTTCTGAGCCTTCAGGATATAGCTAATCTAAATTTTCCTATTTTCTTTGTGAATATGAGTGCTGGATACTTTCTTATTAATCTGGAAGGATTTTACTCTTGCATAATTATGGGTGTGCAAGAGCTTGAGCTTTATGGAAAACATCAAATCTTTGAAATTCTTGATAAAATTACAAGAACTGGCAAACCCGATGTTTTACAAAATAAAAAAATCTTTTGTCTTTATCTGTCATCTAACAAAACAAAACAAAAATTTTTTTTCTTTTCTTGTACGTGTATACCTTTGAGCTGAGTCAAGCCTGGAAAATGTCAGTCCTCCCAGAAAAGATTTCACAAAATTTTATTAGTAACTAAAAAGGGGTTTGTATCATAGTACATAAATCATAGTATTTGCTACCCAAAAATCAATTTATAAAACATGTTGGGTAACAGAAGATAGCTCAGCATGTGGCCGATGACACTAGCACAGGTTAAAGTTCAGATTCATTTGAAAGAACATGATCCACAGGTTAAAAGAAATACTGTAAGTAGTAGATCCGTTAGAAAATATACAGGAAGGCCTGTATAATTAAGGATGTTTAACTGAGCATTCTAGAGAAATACATGTAGTTATGCTAACGACTGAATGGTGAATTAGATAGTGATGGATATTAAGATGTATTAGTATGTAGCTGGATTCTGGGTCTATGGCCCTTAGGCACAACTCATTGATGATTCTTGTTGCCTCCTAACTTAGGGGTTAGAGGGAAAAGGCAGCACAAAGGCTTTCATGACAAATCCTGTCTTTCTAATGAAATGGCTGCCCACATCGCTGCCTGGCCAAAGTGAGGCAGGAATTGCCTCCTGAGACAAAAGCAGTATTACATCAATTTCTTTGGTTTTTACTCAACTTCACACCAAAATTTCTGTGGATCTCGAGAGGATTTGCCAGGTGAATGAGCCACTGCACTGAATTTGATCAATGCCCGAGTGCTTTAGCTTAATTTGAAAGACAGATCAGCAGCTGCGTGGACAGGTACCCGTAGTGGACAATTACATAAAAATTTGCCCGTAAGGGTAGTTTCCTGTAATCCCAGTTATTCACTACGTGGCTTGGACTTTGGTATGTGAAGGGTTTATTGATCACTCTTAATTATCACTTCGCATGGTGAAGTACAGGCCGCTAACACGGCTCAGCTGCTTGTACAACTGAGGAGCACCTCACACAAGGACACAGGAAGACCTTGGTCTCTTCTGAATATCACTGGGGGTTTTGGTCGGAGGGTATCTTGTGGCAGGGAGCGTCACAGTTCAGCTGGACACGTTTTCCATTTCCAGGCCTGTGTGTGCATCGTGCACTTCAGCTTGAACAAAAAGGAAAGCAAGGTAGGACTTTGTCCCACAGTTCATCAAGCAGTAAAATGTGGTCACTCTTTTACCAGGTAAATAGGCTACTTCAGAGCACAAAGACTGTCTTCAGGTCTTCAATGTGACAAACCTTAACTCCAGTAGTGAAAGGTACTGGCATTGAAATCCATCTAGAAATACTCAGTATACAGCCCTGAGGCTTCTTCATGTCCTGCCCCCATCTACCACTCGAGCTAGGTAGCAGGTTGGATTTACTGCATTTCACTTTGTCAGCAAGGAGTACAATTAGTAACCATAACAAGTTCTCAGACAAATTTCTAAATCACTGCTGTATCAACCTAACTGGGGAATTAGACTGAGCAGGTCTATGCAGAAATAACTAAATAGGAAGACTAAGTATCAACATACATTCCCTATATATTTTAGTCTTATGCCATAATGATAATTAGCTACCTCTTATTTTGGCTTGAGCAACAGCACTGATTTCCAGTCAGGTGAGCTCAGTCTATCAACACACTCTGCTGCTGAGCATTTCAGTCAATGATTTGCTCTTCGCTTTAGTTCTTGATAGCATCATCATTTTAAAATCACCTTGCGTGTTGAAGCCTTCAGGATGCCTTCATGAAAGACTGCTGTAACAGAATGAGTAACAGGAGTATCAAGTTATTTTTGTAACAGGAATGTCAAGAAGGATTACAGAGTCCTGGCAGCAGCAGTAAGGGACTTGAGAGCGCAGGTAGTTTTTTCATCAATCGTCCCAGTCAAAGGGAAGGGATTTGAAAAGGTCAGTCGAATCTGGCGAATCAACAGATGGTTACAGGACTGGTGCCACAGCCAGGGGTTCGGCTCCTTAGACCATGGGACTAGCTTTGAGAAACCTGGTCTACTGGGAGCTGATGGGGTCCATCTGTCAGAAAAGGGGAAGAGCATCTTCGGTCACAGGTTTGCCAAGCTGGAGAAGAGGGCTTTAAGCTAAAGTTGCTGGGAGAGGGGAACCTCAGTCCATCCCACTCATACCAGTTTGATACCAGTGACAGCAATAGATGCCCAGAGCCTGGAGAAGGATCACAGGTCAGCAGGGGAGCACCTGAAGAGCAGCACAAAGGAATTCCAGCCAATGTCAGCTTCATCAGGGGCCCAACTTAAATGCCTTCATCAGGGGCCCAACTTAAATGCCTCTATGCAAATGCACGTAGCATGGGGAATAAAAAAGAGGCATTAGAGACGTGTGCAAGCCTGCAGGGCTGTGATCTTATTGGCATCACAGAGACATGGTGGGATGGCTCCGACAGAAGGATACAGACCCTCTGGGAAGGACAGGCAGGGGAGATGAGGAGGGTGTGTCACCCTCTATGTCAATGACCAGCTGGAGTGCATGGAGCTCCACCTGGGGATGGATGAACAGCCAACTGAGAGCTTATGGGTCAGGATTAAAGGGAGGACAGGGATCAGGTGACACTATAGAGGGGGTCTGCTACAGGCCACCCGACCGGGAAGACCAAGAGGATGAGGGCCTCTCTAGACAGATAGGAGCAGCCTCACATTCATAAGCCCTTGTCCTCGTGGGGGACTCCAACCCCCCCAGTATCTGTTGGAGGGACAACACAGCAGGGCATAAGCAATCCAGGAGGTTCCTGGAATGTGTTGGTGATAACTTCCTTCTCCAAGTAATAGAGGGGCCAACAAGGAGAGGTGCTATGTTGGACCTTGTTCTCACCAACAAGGAGGGTCTGGTGGGAAATGTGAAGCTCAAGGGCAGCCTTGACTGCAGTGACCATGAAATGATGGAGTTCAAGATCCTTGGGGCAGCAAGGAGGGCACACAGCAAGCCTGCTACCCTGGACTTCAGGAGGACAGACTTTGGCCTCTTCAGGGATCTGCTTGGTAGAGTACCATGGGATACAGGCCTGGAGGGAAGAGGGGCCCAAGAAAGCTGGTTAGTATTCAAGGATCACCTCCTCCAAGCTCAGGAGCGATGCATCCCAACAGAGAGGAAGTCAGGCAAAAATGCCAGGAGGCCTGCGTGGATGAACAAGGAGCTCCTGGACAAACTCAAAACCAAAAAGGAAGCCTACAGAGAGTAGAAGCAAGGACAGGTAGCCTGGGAGGAATACAGAGACATTGTCTGAGCAGCCAGAGATCAGGTTAGGAAAGCCAAAGCCCTGATAGAATTAAATCTGGCCAGGGACATCAAGGGCAACAAGAAAAGCTTCTATAGGTACATCAGTGATAAAAGGAAGACTAGGGAAAATGTGGGCCCTCTCCGGAAGGAAACGGAAGACCTGGTTACTGGGACATGGAGAAGGCTGAGCTACTCCACGACTTTTTTGCCTCAGTCTTCACTGGCAAGTGCTCCAGCCACACCACCCAAGTCACAGAAGGCAAAGGCAGGAACTGGGAGAATGAAGAACTGCCCGCTGTAGGAGAAGATCAGGTTCGGTACCATCTAAGGAACCTGAAGGTGTACAAGTCCACGGGACCTGATGAGATGCATCCACGGGTCCTGAGGGAACTACTGGATGAAGTGGCTAAGCCACTATCCATCACATTTGAGAAACTGTGGCAGTCCAGGGAAGTTCCCACCAACTGGAAAGAGGGGAAACATGACCCCCATTTATAAAAAGGGAAAAAAGGAAGACCCAGAGAGCTACAGGCCAGTCAGTCTCACCTCTGTGCCTGGCAAGATCATGGAGCGGATCCTCTTGGAAACTATGCTAGGGCACATGGAAAATAAGGAGGTGATTGGTGACAGCCAACAGGGCTTCACTAAGGGCAAATCATGCCTGACAAATTTGGTGGCCTTCTACGATGGGTCACAGCATTGGTGGATAAGGGAAGAGCAACAGACGTCATCTACCTGGACTCGTGCAAAGCATTTGGCACTGTCCCACACAACATCCTTGTCTCTAAATTGGAGAGACATAGATTTGACGGATGGACCAGTTCCTGGATAAGGAATTGGCTGGATGGTCACATTCAAAGAGTTGCAGTCAACAGCTCGATATCCAAGTGGTGACCAGTGATGAGTGGCATTCCTCAGGGGTCGGTATTGGGACTGGTGCTGTTTAACATCTTTGTTGGAGATGTGGACAGTGTGATTGAGTGCACCCTCAGCAATTTTGCCAATGACACCAAGCTGTGTGGTGTGGTCAACACGCTGGAGGGAAGGGATGCCATCCAGAGGGACCTTGACAGGCTTGAGAGGTGGGCCCATGCAAACCTCATGAAGTTCAACAGGGCAAAGTGCAAGGCCAATGTGACATTGGGTCAGGCCAATCCCAAGCACAAATACAGGCTGGGCAGAAAATGGACTGAGAGCAGCCCTGGGGAGAAGGACATGGGGGTGTTGGTTGACGAGAAGCTCAACATGACTCACCAATGTGCATTTGCAGCCCAGAAAGCCAACGTATCCTGGGCTGCATCAAAAGAAGCGTGACCAGCAGGTCGAGGGAGGTGATTCTGCCCCTCTACTCTGCTCTCGTAAGACCCCACCTGCAGTACTGTGTTCAGCTCTGGGGCCCCCAATATAAGAAGGACATGCACCTGTTGGAGTGAGTCCAGAGGAGAGCCACAAAGCTGATCAGAGGGCTGGACAACCTCTCCTATGAAGACAGGCTGAGAGAGTTGGGGTTGTTCAGCCTGGAGAAGAGAAGGCTCCAGGAAGACCTTACAGCAGCCTTCCGGAACCTAAAGGGGACCTACAAGAAAGCTGGAGAGGGACTTTTTACAAGGGCCTGCAGTGACAGGACGAGGGGTAACAGGTTTAAAGTGAAAGAGGGTAGATTTAGATTAGATGTAAGGAAGATGTTCTTCACTGTGAGGGTGGTGAGACACTGGAACAGGTTGCCCAGAGAGGCTGTGGATGCCCCATCCCTGGAAGTGTTCATGGCCAGGTTGGATGGGGCTTTGAGCAACCTGGTCTAGTGGAAGGTGTCCCTGCCCATGGCAGGGGGGTTGGAACTAGATGACCTTTAAGGTCCCTTCCAACCCAAACCATTCTATGATTCCATAATTCTATGAATAATCTAAGGGCTAAACTGATATATGGTCATGGCTCAAAATCTGCAAGATGGGTGCTTTTCCCTGCCCAAATATGAAAAGAAGGATTGTTGTGGTTTAACCCCAGCTGGCAATGAAGCACCACGCAGCCGCTCGCTCACTCCTCCCACAGCGGGATGGGGGAGAGAATTGAAGAGTAAAAGTGAGAAAACTCGTGGGTTGAGATAAAGACAGTTTAATAGGTAAAGCAAAATACGCATGCACAAGCAAAGCAAACCAAGGAATTCATTCCCCACTTCCCATGGGCAGGCAGGTGTTCAGCCATCTCCAGGAAAGCAGGGCTCCATCACGCCTAATGGTGACTTGGGAAGACAAACGACATCACTCTGAACGTCACCCCTTCCTCCTTCTTCCCCCAGCTTTATGTGCTGAGCAAGATGTCCTATGGTCTGGAATACCCCTCTGGTCAGTTGGGGTCAGCTGTCCCGGCTGTGTCCCCTCCCAATTCCTTGTGCCCCCCCAGCCTCCTCGCTGGTGGGGTGGGGTGAGGAGCAGAAAAGCCCTTGGCTCTGGGTAAGCCCTGCTAAGCAGTAACTGAAACATCCCTGTGTTATCAACACTGTCTTCAGCACAAATCCAAAACATAGCCCCATACTAGCTACTGTGAAGATAATTAACTCTATCCCAGCCAAAACCAGCACAAGATTTATTAGATATCTGCTAAAAATTATTAACAGTGAATATCTGTATCTGCATTAATATCATTCTAATCTGTGAGCTTTAATTCTTCTGTGTTTGCTATGAGGATGGTCTATGGTTAGTTAATCTAAGATCTACAGAGTGCACTATCACTGCAGTATGTACGATATGTCACTTTTTAAAACAAGAGAGTTTTCCTCCCAGGCCTCCCAGACCATGGGTTTGGAAGCCGTGCTTGGGAAACAGCACGTCTCAAGCCATTGCTCAAGCCAATGAGAACCAGCTTGTTCAAGGTGTGCCTTATACACACCCTGTTCTGCTATATAATTCATGGTAATTATATGCTCGCTGAAAACACAGAACAAAACCATAACTAGGAACAAATAGACAGTCTGAGAAAAAAGATCTTTGGTCTGTAACAGTTTTTAATTAGATGCCATTTGTTTGCTCCTGCAAAAGCTATCCTTAAAGCACAGCTGGACTCCTGTTTCTTGCTGGCAACTAGCCTCACCCTTGCCAAACTTTCCTGAGAGTGGGCACAGAGTCAGGGTGTGGGAAAAGAAAGAGGTCCCCAGGGGAAACCTAACCCCCCCAGACCGGCATTAACACAGCTGTATTTTTTAAGAGGTGGGGGTTTTCTTCCCTAGACCCTGGCAACATCTCTGGTTTGACGTGTGGAGCAAGCAGGTGAAGGAGGCTTGAAGAGCTGCCAGGCAGAGATGAGCAGGGCTTGCTCTCTCCTCGCTGGTGTAAAGGGAGCCCAGCACCACTAAGTTTGAAGGGTAAGGTCGGTGACTTCTGCTGCCTTTTAAAACAAAAAGCCAAGGTGCCAGACTGGAGAGCGCAGAGCAGCAGGCCTTTGGTGCCTGCAGGGATCTTACCTGCTTCTGTGTGCCATGAATGCGTGGCTACACACTCTCCTCCTTGCATGAGGCCATAAACCTGACCTTTATGCAGTTGCCAGAGTCTCCTATTGCTCCTGGTTTAGTCATAGCGAAGTATAAATTTGCTTTGAATTGCTGGGTTTGGTTTTATTTCTCAGGAGTTTGTTTGTTTCCTAAGGAGAAAAAGCATGGACTCATAACTCTCCCAGTTAGAAGTACACAGGCTATTTAATTTAGTGTAGTTGCAATACCGTATTTTAACAATTAGTCCCTACTAATTAGTTAATTACACTGTCACTAGTGTAGCTATGAATAGATGTTAAGTTCCATTGCTGAGTGTGGTGACAGAATTAAACCCACATACAATGAGATAACACTCCCTACAGGCTCTCCCACGCTCCCCACAGTTGTTACTACAGAAAAGATGCAAAAACAAAAAGCCAGCCTTTTCCAAAGTATTTTATATCATGACATCATTTTGAAACTATACCCCTTAAAGAGTCCTGATGACACCCACTGGTGACCCACAGTAAGCAGTGCAGCCGCAGCCACGGACGTTGGTGTTTCTTGGACACACTAGGGTAGGATTGTGTCTTCAGCAATCCCCCAGCCCAGCTGTGGATGTTTAGCTCTGCACAGCTCCTGCATCGCTGCAGCATCAGTTCTTGGGAGTCCCTTTGTATATCTTGTGCATGTGCTTGTGGAGGCAGTGGTGCATCCTCGGGAACACAGTACAGTGTACCAGGCTGGTGGTTCCCATGAACCAGAAACTCATGCACACAGCTACAGGTGTAAGTCCTATGTATCCATGCTCAGATGAACATGTATCCATGCACTGTCATATTTTTACTTCAGAGCAATGGGATCTTGATAAAATGAGCGTGCCCTTCATATAATAGCACACATATATTGTCAAAAGACTGGGAGGAGAAAGCCCCTTTGCCTGCTGAGGTCCGTAGGTGGTGCAGATAAGGCTCTAATCCAAGACCCAGAGAGCAAAAGCTGTACAGCAGTTTTACTGCTCCACCACAAAGAGGCTGAGACTGCCCGGTAGGATGGGGAACCAGCATGGTTACAGATGTCCTGAATCAGGCTTTTTTGTCAGCCTCCATGTCGGTGTCCCATGGAGCCCTAGCAGGAGCTGGGCATGGTCCTGCCATGTCTCTGGCAGAGGTGAACACCAGCAGTCCCTGGACTTTGCTGGTAATGGTCTGCACCCCTGTAGCTTTAGGGGGAATTAGAGCCCTGCAGTCACATGGCCTTTGAAACATTAATGCACACCAACCACATATCACACACAGGCACCTTGTTTATTTTAAAAGTACCCACACTGTACCACCCTTATTCAATGGCCTGTATGTATATTCACGTACAGAAAAATTCTGCTGTCTTTTCTTGGTAAAGGGCATAAATGTGTAAGAATAAATCAAGATCCTACTCACTAAAAAAAGCCAAACCAAACCAACAAAACATTCCTATAAAGAAAAACTTCCAAAACAAGACACCTGATATTTTAGAAAGGAAAATAGTATTCCAAGTACAAAATGGTCATAAGTGGATGGCAATAGTTGCAGCAGTGAAGCTATAGATACAATATGGCAGAAAAAGCTGCAGGTAACCCAGAGCATTTCTTTTCAGTTGAAGAATATGCTTTGTGAAGACTGCCTGATATGGTAAAAATGTAGAAGGACTATAAAGGACAGAAATAAAAAGGTCTATGAGCTAAACTGTGTTTTGCAAATCAGAGGATGTGGAAGGAATTTAGAATTTGAATAGCTGAGTTTCATCATCTTCCACTTGAAATGAGTGGTACAATGCTGAATAATTTCAAGGGGAGAAGAAATAATTCCATTATTAGATAAATTTAATCTAGCCATGGTAGCACGGCGTCACTGACGATCGCTTAGGAAACTCACAAATGTAAATGGAGTAAGGCATTTAAAGGACATTTTACTATAGATATCTACATGTAAA
The DNA here is from genome assembly GCF_947461875.1 of Haliaeetus albicilla. Lineage (NCBI taxonomy): Eukaryota > Metazoa > Chordata > Aves > Accipitriformes > Accipitridae > Haliaeetus > Haliaeetus albicilla. Next base: position 16,678,697 of record NC_091496.1, read on the forward strand.
TTAACCCACATAACCAATGCTACATGTATCTTCAAGTCTGCAGCTATTTAAATAATGCGTAACGATAGCTGATGCAGAATCATTCTAAGTTGATTTACCTGTTTCTTGCCTTCTTTTGAAATTTTAATTACATTGTGACAGAAAACTAGATGCTGTGAGACAAAGTGGAAGGGTTTGAAGACCAAAAATATAAACACTAACATAATGTGGATTGATAACCAGAAGAAAACAAAGCCAACAATAGTGTATTTTAACCATAAATGCTGAAAAAATGATTAAAGTTACATATAATCTAGCTTCGTGATAATGAAGGCAACTCTCATGTAAGGCAATATTTTCTTTGAAGACTTCCTTCCTGGACATTTTAATTTAAAAAAAACAAGAAACACAACAGGCAAACAAACAAAAAAGTGTACAGCTTTCACATTTGCAAGAAAAGCTTGAAAATTTGATGTGAGTGTAGAATCAGAAGGTAAATGCAATGAATCCCCCTGTTTTTGAAAGTGCAAGCATTTGAAGTTTGGTCTTCTTAAGCCTGCCCTGTAAGTGTTGATTAATTTTCACTCCACTGAAAGCAGTGAGGCTTATCTGTGAAGCACATAACTTCACTGGGTGAGTAAGGGTAGTAGAATCTGGCCCAAGTGAATCAGACAAATAACCATAATTATGTTAACTAGGTGCCTAAGGCATTACCTTAGTGTGCACAAAACTCTGAGCGATGTTGAGCTCTTGATGAACCAGCTACTCATTGGGAGCCGGGATGCTCCTTGCTGCTAAGGATTAATTCCCCTGTGGCTGGATAAAATGTGGGAAAACACTAAAATCAAGACATCCAGAAGATAGAGCATATGGAGACACTTCAGCATCAACAAACAGAATCTAGCACTAGGTGGTGCTCTTTTCTCTACTAAATTACTATTCAATGGGTATGAGAAGAATGGGCTTTTTTTCACGACGCTGTGCCCCATTTGTTGCAGTACTTCACTCAAAGAACAGACAACTCAAAAGCAAAACCGTAAAGCAAACCGAAATGCTTTCCTGTGTTGATTAGTCATCGTCCGTAAGCCCAGAGATATATATGAGATCACGCAGTCCATTTCTGTGAGCGCTCACTGCCATTGCTCCTGGTCCTTTTTTCCCAGTGCTATTTGCAATTTCCCGGTGGTGAGGGATTTCTTACTTCCCTAAAAAGATTCTCTTGGATCTGTACATAGGTCACTGTCATTAAATTTATTCCTGAGATCCTCTACGTTCCCTTTACTTTTGTATTCTTCTCAATCACAGTCTGTGCTCCACCCTAAGTCATTCTTCCTGCATTCCCTGTTTCTGTTCTTTAGTTATGTGCTCTGTGGCTGTTATTTAGCCAGGGATACATATATATATATAATGAGTTATTTTAAGTCTTTTCCCTTCTATCAGTCTATCTTTCCCTTGTATAAGTCTATCAGCCATTACAGGTCTTCCTCATTCCTGTTATTTTTCTATAAACACCCTCAAATTTATCAATGCTTTTATTAGCAGAGACTCACAAGAATCTTTGCTGAGATCTTAGTTTTCCATGAAAAGCCAGACAATGAGATAATAACTTTAATAGTTATGAAAAGATCCAGAAGAATCTCCTAATACAGAATGACTCAGTGATAACAAGGGTAAATGAAATTCAGAGCACAAAGACAGAGGAGAAAATGGTCTTTCATTTTGCAGGGAAAAAAAATATATTTAATTATTACCATACAGGAAGAAGATGTTAGATGGTGGATAACAAATGTCAGCTCACTGCCTGTCAAGCAGACAAACGCAATCTCAGGATTTATTTGCAAAAGGACTGGGAAAAACAGAGAACATCCTTGTGCTAGGATAAGAATCCATGGTGCAGCCTAATCTTGAGTGCAGCTTCCAGTCCAGTCGCCTAATCTCAGGCACGAGGTAACTGAGCTGGAAGAGGTCCAGAGAAGGGCAGCAGAAGTGCTCAGAAGTGGTATGAGGAAGAATCAAATGGAGTTAGAGCCTTCAGCTGGAAAAATACAGCTGCAAAGTTGTGGCTAGTTTGCTGTCCACTTTCCTTTCACTGTCACCCCTGAAATCAAGGAATATCTGTTTTCATGCACTTTTTGGAGTGTGAACCCTTTTGGTGCTATCCCAGACAATTATCAAATTCATACTGTATTAGCAGAATCTTCTGTCTTCCTCTATCTATATTTTTCTGAGCCTCAGTGAAAGGTTTATTAAAGCCAGTTCCTTTCTGTTTTTTATAACTCCCTCCCAAGCCCACCATGCTGGTTGCTGGTCCCTTTGGTGAGAGCAGCACCACTTAGGACTTAACCCATCACAGCATTAAGAAACACCCTGCTGGGTCAGACCAACAGCCACAAATACTATTGCTGCCCAATGCCCGTGATGGCACTGGAGTAGCTGCCTGCGTGCTGGCCATCTGCCCTGATCAAGCCACAGGTTTTGAAGGCCCCAGCAGATCCTGTAAGGTCCCCCAAGCTCCCAGCACAAAGTTACCTGAGACAGGGCAGGCAGATCCAGATAGCAAAGTCTGAAGAGTGACAATAGGAGATGCTGTTCAGGGAGAGCACACGTATCTGGCCTCTTCCTCTGGTCCAGTCTCCTAAGATCACAGTCATTGGAACTGCCTGTTCCTTTTATTATCTGTTAATAGAGGCATTGTTCACAAATCTTGTCTAATCCCTTTTTTATGCCTGCTAATAGCCTACTTCTCCAACCTCCTGTGGCAATGAATTCTGGAAGTTCATTACCCGCTGTGCAAAGAACTGCTCTTTCATTTCAGGAGCAAACTATATCTATGCTCCCTGTCCATAAATGCAAATTTAAATAAGATTCAGCCTGTCACTGTTCTGAGTATTATCCTTTGGCCTAGGTGTTCCCAAGTGACACATACACAATGAGCAGTATGAAAATGACTTCAAATAAATAGTAAGGAAAACAATGCTCACTTTGTTGCATTTTTCCGGGGGAAGGTGAGGAATGGTTGTTTAGCCATGACTGCCACCTGGATAAGTGAACGCCTCTTCTCCACCTACATGTAGCCCAGCACAGACCTGGAAACACGTGTTTTCTCATGGGAAGGGGAGGTGAGGCTTGCAGCCTGCCACCGAGCTTGGCACAGCAGCCCTGGTTGCTGCCATGGTACAGCACATGGTACAGCAGTGGTCCTTCTGCAAATCTTGTGTGGGAACTCCCGCTTCTCACATCTCCTGCCTTGTTACATCACCGTTTCGACTACACTTTTTATTTCATGAGTCTGTGTGACAGTGCCAAGCCAGGCTGCACACACACACAGACTAAAGCAACTCATGCCATGCTTAATCTACAGCTGTCATACCTCAATTTATAAATTCCATGATGCTATCAAAATAAAGACTCTCAGTTTTGTCTTGCAAGACCTATTCTTTATCCGCCCAACCCTCTGTTATGCAGGTGACTCTCCACCCACTTGCTCTTCCTCAAGCTTTCATGTTGCCTGTGGCTTGTGGTCCCAGTATTGTTTAGGTAATTAGTCATGTCTTCACCCACCTTCCATCCTTATTTTTTTGTTATTACTATTTATTGTTTTCATTGCGGTAATGCCTAAGGATGCCAATTAGCAAATGGGACTTCATTGTAAAAAACTGTACAACAAGCTCTAACCCAAAGAACTCACCATCTGGGGCTTAGGCACACCGTGGCGAGTGAATACGTAGACAAGTGGGAGGAAGCCTGAGAGAACAACACAGGAGGACAAGGTGTTTACATAGAGTAATCATAAAACTGGTCATTGGTTAACCTCTACTAGTAGTCATTAGCAGGCTCTGCAGGGAAATGGAAAATTTCCTGGCCTCATTGGAACTGATTTAATCCATGTATTTTACCAGAGATGGAGAACTTAAAATTTGTTTCATCTGGAATATGCTAAGGTTTTGATGCTTGTTGTTTAAATATGTAAACTCATTTTTTTCTGTCTTATCTAGGGAAGATTGGAAAGGCTGCCCAGAGGAGGCTGCCTGCGACTGCTAATGCTATGCTCACCATATAAATACAGGACACCTATTGGTCAGTATCTTCCACAAGGCTGAACCAAAAATTGAAAGCATGGTGGTGATGGGGTAAGGGTGAAGGACAGAGGAAGGAAAAGGATACTATTGGGAAGGACATTGTGAAAAATCTATCATGTTGGGTAACTGTACCCTTAAGGCAAAATTTGTGTTGTGCAACTGTGACACATTCAAGTCTGAACAGCTGGCTCTGGTGAGAGGCAGAAGAAATGAATTTCCCGTGCAGCTTTTGTATTAATAATTCATCTCATTAAGGTGTGGTCTAATAGTGTTTGCACAGGAGTTAGTCCTAATACTGATTCTGACAACCATTTCTTCTACAGGCATCTGTGATTCTCATGTCCTTCTTGCCTCAATTTCCCCATATGAGAAAGGGGAAGAGCTGTACTTGTTTTGGTTTAGATCTGTAAAACAGCTGGCCTACTACTCTGTTCCTTTGGAGATATTTTGTAGTCTTTTGCAATAGCATGAAAAAAGTGTAACATTCAGTCATCCTGATCTAGTAGCATTTTGGGTTAATTTCAAGGCATTAGTGAATCAGGCCAAAGGATCAGATTTAGAAGCACAGGTTTCTGACCCACGGGATGGACTCCCTTGCAAAAAACCGCAGGACCTGGCAACACCTCAGGAGATGTTTAATAACCCAAAGCCACTATAAGGTCTTGTCCTGCTAAGACTTGTGTTACTTTCTTCTTCATACTGTGCTAGATTTGAATAGTGTTATCATAAATGACTAAATTACATTATTGTAAAGGCTGCTTTCTCATCTTTCCCCCCCCTCATTATTTATATTCTTCCTGTAATACCTGAAGGGACTTCCAGTTGCCAGGGTGAATTTGCAAGATTTTACTGCAAAACAGCTGATCGCAACTTTCAGATAACCAACAAATTCTTAAAACACAGTGACATAAAAGGCATGTTCATACTTAGTGTATATCCACTGATTTGAGTCACGAGTCTGTTAAGGTCACGTAGGGGAGGTTTTCCCCGGAGATGTGTTTTAGACCTGTCCTCTTTCTTGTGTTTTCTTCTAGTCTTAGTGCGGATCTAATGTATATGTGCACTACATGGGATATAATGCAGCATGTATATTTAGATCAAAATATTTATCCTGACATAATCATCTTAGTGTAGACAGCAGTTATAGTAGTACAAACTACAGCAGTCCTTAGGCCCAGAAGAAATATAAATAAGTGTATGGGTATAAGCACATTTTTATCATATAACACAAACACTCTGAGCTGCCAGGAGCAGAGGAAAACTGTACTGCTTTGTTAACGGTGATATAGTTAACACAGTACAATTTTTATGTGTAAAAAGCATTAGTACCTAAAGAAAATATTTCTTTCTTCATCAAGCGTAGTGGTGTACCTAGCAGCTCTATTCCCATTGAATCCTCTGCTCAGCTCCAGATATGATCCCTTAATCATGTGCTTCTTTCCATTATATTTTCTCCTTTACAGTTCATTCATTTTCTGGAAGGTGAATGGAAAAAAATCATCTCCTTTCTTCTCGCTTTGTAGGTTCCTGATGCTGCTTTTTCTCTTGTGCTGACCAGCTCCAGAAACAACCCTGCAGAACCGTTGCTTGGCTTTGACTCCAGAGATCCCTCTTCCTTCTGTACCTTGTCCTTTCTGGTTTCTCTATCATCTTCTCTTCACAGTCATCTGTACTAAACTAGCCTGTTTCCTTTCCTTATCTGTTGTTATTCTGATTATACAAAATATCATCTTGCACTCCTTTCTTCCTTCTCAACTTTGAATTTACCTTCCCCCATCCTGACACGAGCCAAGTGATAATTTTCCTTCAGCAGCCTGCTTGCTTTTCCACAGTTATTGGAAGCAAAGGCTCCCCTGTTGTACTTTTTAGCCTGCCAGTTTAGAGTGGCTTAACACTTTTCTTTCCTCATTGTTATTTAATCAAAAGTCTCAGTGAGTGATGGGAAGAAAATGGAAAGCATTTTAAGTGTCTTTTATAAGCTTGACTGCTTTCCAAGACCTGCAGTTTGAAATGAGAAGCCAGTCAGAGAAGAAAAAAACTACTTCTAGAAAGTCCTTAAAAATCAAGATATAACAGTTTTTACAAGTTTATTTTAGTTTGTAGTGAAGATCTTCCTAAAGATGACTATGGAAAAGCCTAAGCCCAAGGCATCAAACAGAAAATGCAAACAGAAGTTTCACTTTGCCAAGTAGAAACCTGGAAGCACTGTATACATTAATGTTGAAGACTTTAGTGTTTATTAGATAAAATGGAGTGATTATTGCTGATGAGCGAATGTTGCTGACTTAATTTCCATCAGCAACAGCTTATGAACCCCAGATCCATAGGAGTCCAGTTACCCTTCCTGTGTCAGAAGATACTGGAATACAAGGAGTTATTGGGTCACAGAATTCATAGAATTATGACAAACCTGGACAAGGAAAAAGCTATAGAGAAAATCTGTGATCACTTGTATGAGGCAAAATCCCTACATTTTTCAAACTATCATATGAATGAATATGATAAAAATTTTGCTTATTAGAATGTATCTACTATATCATATTTGCATATACATTTAGGCTTCATGGTGTGTCATTCCAAAATCACTGAATAAATTGTGGCTTGTATGTGGCTAAAAAGAGTTTATTTCATATATACATTCAAGAAAACAATACTCACTAATGAGATGATATACTAGCTGTTTATTTCATGTGTGTGAATTTGATAAAACAGCATGAACTATGTATGTAATGAGCTTTAATGACCTTTAGAACAAGGCATCAATACGGTTCTTCCATAGTGCTTGAACATTTCATGTTCCACTGTCTGTATCTAGAAGAATATCTGTCTTCCATAATGTTGGGCTGAGCGTTTAACTTGACAAAACCTACTGATTTTGCTTGAAGCCTTCTACCAGTCATGGTGCAACTGGTCTAATTGATACAGATTAATCAGAAATTAGTGATACCATATTTTATTGCCTGCCTCAGTGAAACAGTGTCACCTCCACTACTCAGCAGAAAAGAGCACTAGAGACCATCATAACTGTATAATGAATGTCAGGCTGTTACCTGATAAGGTTTTGTACAGTGAAATCTTAAATAGAAGATCATTATCAAACCATTATGGGATAGATCTTGATGGTTATGAATTGTCTCAATGTCAATATCTTCTAACACTGATCTGTTATTTCCATCAACAGAATCTCTTCTCTGAACTAAATTATATTTTCAGCAGGTTGAAGAAACAGGCAACCTTAGCATGGCCCTAACTAACAAGTTGAAACTTTGATTAAATTGGCTTATTTAGCACTGTAAATTATCACAGGTAAAAAATTTGAAGTAAGGGCTTTACTATTTTAAGTGGTCTATTTTAATTAGGTCATTTCAAAACCAACTGGTACAGCATAGGCACAGCCTAAACAACTTCTCTGCAAAGATACATAGGTCAAAACTCAGGGCTCTAACTCCTGAGTGGAGTCCGCTTGACTAACTCAGGTTGTGTACAGCTTAGTGATTTTATGCAGCTTCTGATGCTTAAAGGAACTCCATGGGCAGCTTCACCACCTGTGCAGGGTGTGCATGTTCATGTGTGTCAGTCAGAGCCCTCACCCTTCCAAAGGCAGGTCTTTGGTTGGTTGCCCCCGGTGGATGAACCTCATGGTGCTGAGTCATATGGCAGGAGAATGGAGGAGGTGAAAGCGTAACAGCCATCCCCCGGATGGCAGCCAGGGAGAGATGTTCCCTGCAGTCCTCCTCTAAAAGCACCGAGCAGGGACCAGAGCTGTGAACTCCCTTCCTGCTCCCCAGCCTTGCAGTTTGTCCCCTGTCTGGGAACCTCTGCAGCTGATCAGGGGGTGACCAGGGGTGGTTGGTACCCGTCGTGTTGGAGTCACAGGAGAGACGGGGTGCTCTACTGCAGGTCCGACCTGTAGGCATGTTGACTGAGGAGCATGAGGAGATGGGAACTTCTGGGAAACCTCGTTCATTAGCTGTGAGATTGGACGAATCTGTAAATGTTACCATACAGCTTTATTAAAGATAAACAAGATATTGGCAGTATGGCTACGTACTTGGACAATGAAAGAAAGGGAGTGATTGTGACCTTATTTATTCAAGTTAATCCTTCAACGAGATGAATGGGATGCTGGAGACAGAGGTCATCCACATTATAAGAAATGAAAAGCAGGAGAATTGATTTAAGTTTCCTGGGGCAGCCAAGTTAACAGTACAGCAGACTGCTTGTTTACATTGGATGAATTTGGAAAAACCAAAATGAAACAGTTTATTTTAACAAAAGGATTTTATGCTTTCTGGAAATGGGGAACACAAAGAAAAATTTGCCATTAAAGAAGTAGGACCTATGTCTTTTTCCTGTTTTACATCTGAATGGTCACAAATTGGGCAATTTGCATGAAACATGGCAAGAAGCTAAATGTAACTTGCTATATCAATTTCAGAGGAGTCTGGCATTGGAGTGAAATATTTAAGATAGAAAATATGTGTGTAATACTGTAGGATTGAAATAACGATAAATTAGAAGATAATAGTTTTACTATAGCACCAAAATTTATGACCTCCTGTTTAATCCCAATGTGGATAACAAATCTTTGTCATTAAGGTCTGAAACCTGTAAATACCAACACATCTGTATACATAACCTTAAGCTCAGGAGGACTTCTGCCAGACTTTTTAATCTGTTAACTTTATTTTCCATGTGGAAGAGAGAGGGCTGGATGTGGTCAGGCTGAGGCAATTGTCTAAGGGCACATGAGGGCCAGGAAAGAAATGGCCCTGGCAAGATCTAGAATATGATCCTGGGTCTGAGCAGCTGGGACTGAGAAAGTTGCAGGCAGCTCCTGCGGCTGCTACTCCCCGCTGGGTTTCTAGCACAGCTCACATGGTGAACTGGAGGCACTGACTTAGCAGGTTTTTATACGCACGCTCAGGGTGATGTGGATGAGCTCTGCTGTACTGGGGCCTACCCAGCAAAAGATGCTGCATGAAACAAACGCAGGCGGATGCTGCCAAGGTACAAATCTGGCTTGAGTGTGTTTGTTACATTAGCCTTGTAGCTGTGTCAGCTGAAAAAATGCATCCGATACTGTTGGATAAGAAAGTATCCAAGTTACTAAAGCTATTACTGCAAAAATGTAGCGGCCTTTGCCTTTTCCATATTTACTTAAGCTTTACTGTTAGCTTGATTTGTAAACCTGGTGTAAATTATAACCTAATTATGCCATAGGATTCCACTTGCTGTGGATGGGCTGCAGGTATTTTTAAATAGCTCGGTACGAAACAGGCAGATGTATGACAGTCACAAATGTTTAGTCCCCACTAGCTGGAAACACCCTGAACTATGAGCCTTCTATCACTTTCATTCTGAGGCTGTTTCATATGAATGCCAACAGAATTCACCTGCAGGAGCTTTTTCTTTATCTGCTATCTTGCCCATTCTATAATATATTGTGAAAAAAGAGGAGAAGCAAAGCATCTGACCTATGGCATTAAATAAAGAAGAGTGAGCCAGGAAGCCCAGGGAAACATAGGCTTTGTTCTGCCTGTACCAGATTCTCTCGGTGACTTCAGACTGACCTATCTGTACCTCCGTTTTTCTGCCTTTCAGATAAATATTATCTCAGTATACCTCAGCAATGTGCTATGTAGCTTAAGTCCCCCATACTTTCAGATGCTGTTGGAGGTTTGTATGGTGGTGCTGTGTAATTCAGAAGAAAGCAGAAGACCATCATTTTGTATGGCAGCTTCCAGGTGGGCCATTTTCCAGAAACAATCCAGTTTCTAAATGAATGGAGAAAAATAGAAAAGGTAGAGAACATAACTACGAGAAACACGCAGAGTAACAATAATACAGTTGATTTCTTCTGAGAAGGAGGGACTTGTCTTTTGAGAGAGCCGGGGACACGGCTAGAGGCCCCATCCTGGCGGCAGACCTCACCTGCCCATCTCTGACAGAGGCTGGGGCCTGGGCGTGAACAGCCTTCACTATCAGAAGCGAAACAACTTGAACTGCAAGGTTTTTAGCATATCATTACAAATTCAAACCCGGGCCTATTCTGATGGAAAATCTTCCTTAGGAATGTGAATTGTTTTGGGCAAAATAACCAGGCTTGTTTCCTGGCAGGGATGCTATTTGCATCAGAAATTAATGTCATCCGCCCACTCAGTTTCCAACTAAAAACCAGGCATTTCATTAGCGAAGTGAGAACAGCGATGCCTGGCTGGAGCAGCTAGGGCAAACAAATCTGCTGAGTAGGGCCAGAAAAATGGGAGAGCTGTGTGCTCCCGCAGGCACGAGAGTCGTGACGGCCGCACAGGGCCAGGGGAGGAACGAGGAGGAAGGAGGACATTGCGCTCCCGCTCAGGAGAGGGAAATAGGTGGAAGAGCAAAAAACCAGCCCTGACAGGGGGTTAAGCTCCTCTTTCCAAGCAGGGAGGCCTCGAAACCTGCGTGCAGAGCTGTGCACGTTGACAGCATGAGTGGAGAACCGGGGTGGGGGGGGATGACCCGTGCGTGTGGAGCACTGCATGCAGGCAAGTGCCATACACGTGTACGTGTGGGGGAAGAGGCACGCGTGAGCCGGGCGCCACACGGATGGCGTCGTGTGCGCCCACAGCTGCCAGCGGGTGGGCGCGCGTGGGGCTGCAGGCGAGTGCACGCGCAAGGAGAACTGCGCACGGAGCGTCAGCGCTTGCACGCGTGTGTGGAAAGGCGCATGCGAGGAGGCGGGCGTGCAAGAGATGCGCGTGCGAAGGGCTGCGTGTGAGGAGCGTGTGTCCAAAAAACAGCGGGGGTGTGTGTGCGGAGGGGCAGGTGTGTGAGGGGCAGGTGTGTGTGTGTGGAGAGGAGGGGTGTCTGTGTGTGTGTGTGTGGAGGGGAGGGGTGTCTGTGTGTGTGTGGAGAGGAGGGGGGTGTGTGCGTGTGTGTGTGGAGACCTGTGCCGGGGGCCGTGCGCCCGTGCGTGAGGAGAGGCCCGTGAGGCGGCCGCCCTGCCCGCGCCGGCGCCGGCGGCGGCGGTGGCGGTAGCGGCGGCGGCGGCTGCCCGGGGCGGGGCCTGCTGACGCATTGCGGCTGGAGCGGGCGCGGGGCGGCCGCCGGGTCGGAGGAGCCGGACCCCGGAGGGGCGGGGGGGCCGGTGCCCGGGGCCCGTCCCTCCGCCCGCCGGCGGGCTGACTGACAGGGCTCCCCGCCCAGGGACTGGAAGGGCCGGAGCGGGGCGGGGAGGAGGCGGAGGAGGAGCGGCGCGAACCGCCCCGCGCTGCCGCGGCTCCTACCTATTCATTCAGGCACCTAAAATGGCTGGAGAGAGGAGGTGGCGGAGCAGGAGGAGGCGGTGGTGAGGGGGGAGCCGCAGCGGTGCCCCCACCTCCTCCCCGGCGGGCGCCTCCTCGGCCCGGCAGCGCCCCCCGCTCCCGGCGAGGTTCGCGGCCGCCCCTCGCCTGCTCCCCGGCACCATGTCGGCCGGCCAGGACGAGAGCTCGGTGCGGGTGGCGGTCAGGTAAGCGGCGGCGCCGCCCCTCCCGCGGGGCCCGGGGGCCGGGCGGCGGGGGGGCGGGGGGGAGCGCTCCCCGCGGGCCCTCACGCCGCGGGTGACGGCGGCCGGCCGTGCCCGTGAGCCCCGTGTCGTGGGCCCGCCGCGCGGAGCGGCCGCGGGCGGTGCGGGGGAGCGGGGCGTGCGAGCTCCCCGCCCGCGGGAAGCGGCATCGCTGCACGGGGACGGCAGCGAGGGACATCTTCCCCGCGGAAAGAGCGGATCACCTCGGCTCCTGCTGAGCCTCTTTTTCCTCGCAGCGGTTGGAAATAGCCGAAGGCAGGGTGGGGGGAAACCCCGAACCCAACATTCCGAGGTCTTTCCCGGTCGTTTCTCTCCAATTCTCAGCAGTGACCCTAAAAATATTCCACCCAATTATAGCCCGGTGCTGCAAGTGCTTACTCATGGGAGTAAAGCAGCCCCTAGACTGTAGCGATGCTGTTTGCATCACGGAGATTTGCGAGAGTGGATCCTGGCAGACTGGTATTTTTAGAAGGATAAAGGCTTTTATCCCACGGAGGCTGTGTCTGACCTTACATACCGGGAGGGATGGACTTCCATGAGGCTGCTCGCAGTAAATAGGAATAGGTATATGTAGAAGTCGTAATGGGAGTGGAGCTTAAATCGTTTTAAAACATCAGCTAATTCAAATTACTTTTTTATCAGAGATGAAAATCAAATCTGTTGTTCATCAGTGAACTCTTGGCTCTTCTTGGTTTTCTACGTGAAGATATTATTTTATTGTTTGAAGAACTTCCAGATTAGCCCACGGATGTCTTTATATAATTCAAACATGAGGAAAAAAATTATATATGCGCGTGTATATATATATATATATGCGTATATATATCTATATGCATGTCAATATTTGAGTTTTGATTGTGATGCTCAATGACGATTTATTAATTTCCTTTAAAGAAGTTGCTTTATATTATCTGCTGACATACTTGGATTATTATGCTACAAGAAAGCAGACTTTAGGGGAAGGTCTGTATCTACCAGTGGGTCCTTGGAACCACTACATACATCTCACCTTGGTAGATAATTCAAGAGTTGTGCAGGAAGACAAAGAGGGTGGATCGTTTTTTCTCTGAAGGGCGTAGGAATAAGCGATGTTACTGCATGCTGTTGTTGGTATGTGCGTGTGGGGGGAATGGTTCAATAACATTTTCAGTAAACAGAGAAACACCGCCCCTGCATGATAACATGGGGTGTATGCTGCAGTTGTTCATTAAAGTCTGCTTGCCGATTGCAGTAACGTTTTCTACGGGGAGAGATGCTTTTGTGAGTGTTGTTATCTGTTGAAGCATTTTTCACTTGAAGTACAGGGAGGTATTATTCCAAAGCATAATTAGGCTGTATTTTTAAAAAGAAAAATATGAGATAGGTGTGATCCTAAAAATAGGGTGTGTTACAGGTTTACAGACTGCTCTGTCATTTGAAAAAAATATTAAATATGTTCTGAGCCAAACAAAATAGTGATGTAGAAGTTCATTTACAAATACAGAGGTTTGTTGCAGCTAGGAATTAAATAAAACCTACCGGTGCAAATATGTTTATAGTTGTAGGTGTGTGATAAATAGATTAGAAACAATATATGGCAAAGAATTTGCAAAAGTGAATTAAAATCACCGAGCAGTAGCTCTTGAAAACAAACCCCTAATGTTACAAGGCATATGTCTGTACTATAATTGTCTAACGTCTTATGTCTGAGTGCAGTTCACTAGTAATGAAGAACTGCATCTTTCTTCCTTTTGGCAGATTAACTATTCATGTACAAGATTTCTTCCTCTCTGCTTAGCAATCATGAACAAAAGCATGCACAATTTTTTTTTTTTCCCACCAGTAGCTCTTTGTAGATGGTTTTCTATTATTTCTGGTTGTGTATTTTGCACAGTCCTATAATTCAACTGGTCTTGCAACTCTCTGTGTATCAGCACCATGCTGTACCGTGCATTATGAATATTACATTCTGTTTCCTTGTTGGTTTTGTTCTTCAGTTCTTTTTGGGAACTTGAGCTTAGTTCAGTGATGATCTCCACTGTTCTGATGAATTAGTCCTTGTTTTTGTATGTATGTTTCCTGAACAAGGCTTGCTCTACAGCAGTCCCAGCTTTTAGTTTGCAACCCCCGTGGTAGTAATTGAAGTAAGATACTGCAAAGGCACGTTGCACTGAACTTACTGCCAAGCTGAATTTGCTTAAACTTTAAACATAGATTATAGAATAGACATCACTGAAATTGTTTAGCAAATTGTTTTTCCAGACCCTAGTTATCTCACTTAATTGTATACAACAGGATTCAAAAATACTTCATTCTTTCCAATTAGCACCACCTTTAAGCTATCATCTTGTATGCTAATTGCTCCCCATTTTCTTCAGTGTAATAATGGGTTTGTGAATGGTGAGCTAAATACTCTGGTTTGCTGAAGCATGAAAGCTGAAAATATTCTGGCAGGTAAACCAGTAACTAGTGTTAAATTCCCCAATTAAGAAAAAAATTCTTTCTCTCTTGTCATCTACCACTGAAAGACTTGTGGACTTACAGTTTTGATGATCGTTTGGGACTTCAACGAAGAGCTTTGCTCTCTGTGTGACTGTGTACAGTGTCTGTTTTCAGCTAAAATCAGAGAGCCCCCATGATAGTTATCTAATCAGATGGCTGTTTTTTCTTTTAAATGTGAAAAGCTATCCTTTTTGTAAATCTGAAATTGCTGTCTTGCTTTTGTAAATGTCTTTTCAGCATATGAAAACTAACTTTTGACAGGAAGGCTATTAAATGGCATAAATGTCATAGGCAACTGTTTCTGGAACCAACTCCACAAAAGGATGTAGACTATAGTTCCTAATTCTTGTGTGTCTTGCCACTTCAGTAGTGTCCACAGCCAAAATACAGTGTGTAGGCTTCCGGCATGTTGGGTAGATGAAGTTCTCACCTACGATTGAGGTCCTCAACAGCCAGTATTGCATTTTAGAGAGTCATTGTATGAGCTATCCAGGGACTGGAGGGGGTCACTGCAGTCAGTGCCCATAACCATTAGGTCAGAGTTATGTTTACTTTTACCAACCAGACCTGTGTCATAGGAATTGAAATTGCTCCAACAGGAGAGGTAGGAGTTAGTGCCTATCCTCACTCCATATGGCTTGGAGCTGTAGGGTTAGGATGTCCTAGCAGTGATGATCTAAGAAGACAAGAAAGCTGGACTTTGGTCCTTTGCATTTTTGGATACATGCTGAACAAGGGAACTCCTGGAGAGCAATAGTGTTTGGATAGAGCTCACCAGAAGATTTGCATGGAGGACTACTATCTAATGAAGTATGGAAGGATGTCTGTTATTTGGGTCCAGTTACGGAGAAGACATAACAATGTAGAACATTGAAGTAAGCTTCTATCTAATAGTCCTCCAAAGGAGGAAGATGGCCTTGATTCAATCTGAGTTCAGTGGAGGCCCCAGACATATAGATGATAAGCTTCAGTGTTGATTTGTAGTACTGCCTTTTAAGATGCTGTGTGAAAACAGAAGAAGAAATAATGAAGAACAGTGTGGAAAGATGAACAGCTGTGGAAGCTGACCAGTAGTCAAGAGAAGTAAGATGGTCACTCAGACATGCTTGGGTGACACCTCAGGTGGAGTGGACAATAATAAGACATGAAGTGCCAGTTGGTGAAGCTAAAGGAAGTAGGGCTTTGGCATTGGGCATATTGTCATTGTGAAAGATGGAGCCCAGCTGAAACTGTGTTAATGGGCAGAAAACAAAGAACCACGGGAGAAATGAGTTAGGGGGTGGTGTTTTATAATCATGTATGTTTAACATCAGTGAGTAGTGAAGAGCAGGGCTGTGAAAGTTTCCACTTTTCATCATCTTCAGTATGTTTGTATATGTGTGCCTTCTTCCCTACTTCGGCAAGAGTACCTTATGCTACTGCTTCATCTGCTGTGATTGACATCTGCTCTGTGTTTCATCCCTCAAGCAAAGAAGGGGAGTGTTGCTACCTTCCTCCTCATGTGTGTAGAGAGGCTGTGGGATCTGGCCACCCACCCACCTCTTCCCTGAATCATCTAAAAAGTTTCCTTCTGGTACCCACCCTGGGTGTCTGCAATACATTGTGACACTGCTTCACAAAGGGGAAATGTTGATGTTTGCCAAGTATGGAAATTATGTGTGCAAAATGCAATGGATCTACTGGGAAACTTTTCTAATAACAGTAGGAGTAATAAGTGTAGCTGATGAATTAAACCCACCCAGCTTCTGTTTGTGGTATTCCAAAAGGGAGATGAAGTACTTGAGAAAAACGTATTGATTACTAATTCAGTTTAGGGACAGAGATTTTTGCAACTAATCAAGCTGCTTGTGGCATGAAATCAGGATACAGTGTTCACTTTTGATATGGCAAATGGAATATGTTCATCCCTTGTAATCCTAGCTTTCCACTGCAAAGGTTTATTATGGGAGCACTGGATTTCTTTTCATACCCCCCATTCTTGAACTATGTGACCAGTTGGACTTTGGCATTTTTTTCCTCCTTTGCTAGTTCCTGTGTGTGTTTTTTTTTCTCTCCATACAGAATCTGCTGTTTGTTGTTGTCATGCCTCCCTCTACATTTTCATCTTTTGCATTCCCCTTTTCCAGCATTTTTTTCTAATAGCTTTTACACTGAAGTTGTTCTCCTCTGTGCTAGATCCAGCTACTGTTAAATACACTAGGAAAGAAGCAGCTGAGTGGAAGGAACCTGTCTTTTTTTGATAGGTGTGCTTTGAAGCACTTTGATGGCTGTTGAAATTGATTTTCTTTCTTGGGCTGCTGTTCTGCAAACACTTACAGCAGTGTTTAAGCTTCCTACAATGAATAGATCTTCAAATGTCAGATGAATGGTCATGTATGCTGTGGTATATATCATAAGTTCTGGAGGGCAGAGGTACTTATTTCACGCTTCCCATGCAGTGCTAAGCATTCTCATAAATCATTCTGTAACTAGATAAGCAACAGCAATAGATTACAGTACTATTCATTGGCTTCTTAAAATGAACCAATGTTTTCCTGTTGTTAGACAATAGTTATAACCTGTAATCATGTGAATCTGTGAAAGTTTTTTGGGGAAAATGTCTCAAAGTAACTGTATTAATGAAGTTCAGCAGTCTTATCAGTAAGCAAGTATGCCTCACCAAAGGAAAAAAAAAATGTTCAGCAGTATTAAATAGTAATTTCTGGGGGACGCGTTAGGTGTTGGGAAACACCTCTTTTGGAGAGAGAATCTGTTAGTGGAAAGCTACAAAAGTGATCTTGTTTTTTGAAAGCTCATGTTGCATATCTTTTGTTAGTTTTGATGTTTCTCTTTCCTCCCTGACTTAAACAAACATTCCCTTGTCCTTCACTGAAACTTTACTCTACCCCATCCATATGTTTTGCATTTTAGCTGAAAAAAAAGATGACACCATCTGCTGCTGAATTAATTCAGGTTTTATCATATATGACTTGATCATCTGTAACTGATATTGCTTGGGGCAGGCTGAAATCTGTGATCTTGCTTTCTAGGAAATAAACTTCCCTTTTCACCACTCATGTGATGTAAACACAAACTCATTCTTCGATGGAGGGGAAAGAAATCCTAGTCTGACATTTCCCTTGATGTCCCTCACTAAAAGATGGATATGTCTTGAACTTAAGAAGAGAAAAAAGCAATGAATGGTGTGCATAAGTGCTCTGTTCATGCTTGAGCATGAATTATATTTCTAACTTGGCATTTCCCAAAATTTGTAGAAGACTTGGGAGTTTACTTCACATTGAAAATCCATTTAGTTAGTCAATTTCCATTTAATGGTGTTTTCTTTACTACTTATGCTCTATGGAGAGTTAGGAATTATATTGTTGGCCTAGACATTCCTTTATTACTGAACTCAAGGCTTCACATTTTCAGTTTTTCTGTGCGAATTCTGTAAGTTCTTCTATAATAGTTGAATGGCTCTTGTGCTTAGGATCAAGGGAGCCTTGCTCCCTCTGCTTTCCCTTTATTTACTTTAAGTGTTTTATAGATCACCCTTGCTGCCCACTCAGAGATGGCTTCTGGAATTCTTGCTTTCATGTTCTGTTGCCTGATTACTGCTGGGGAAATAAAGCCATTTTAAGTACATTTTTTTTCTGTTAAAGGAAAAGATTCAGTATCCTGCCATATCTGTGGCTGCTGGAGCAGAGGATTTTTTGTTATGCTAATATTATTCCCACGTAAAATACTTGCAAGAAGTTAAAAGTACCATTTGAATGGGTGAACAAGAAAGTTTAATTAGAAATCAAATCAGATCTGAACAAGTCCAGCAAGAGTAACTACATAAGCTGTGCCTTTTTCTTGTGCTCTGTTTCTCTTCTCTAAAATGGTTTTAAATCTCGGTTCATTTTCTTCCCATGCTTTCTCCTTTTTTCTCATTCTCCATGTTTATTTCCACTTTTCCCTGGTGAAACTTTTCTGGAATAAATGTGTGTGCTCCAGTGTAACTAAAGGGAGAAATGCAGCCCAATATTTCAAACATGTTCTCTTGTTTGATGTGCTTACCATAGCAACAAGATGCAAATGAAGAACAGTGAAAGGATTTTAAGGTCAGCATCACAGTGATGCATAAAGAAGGTCTATTCAGTATATATTTTAAAATGTGAAAACCTGCTGATTCAGAGCTAAGAATTGATTAGCATAAAACATTTCCTGGATAGACTCTGTATGGGAATAAGGAGTGAGGAGGGGGTACCATCCGGTCCTTTATTTTTGTTAAGATCATCAACAGATTTGGTAAAGTCGGCTACTGCGGGAATAATTCATTTTAGTTTAAAGAACTTACCCTTTAAGCATCTTTAGGTCTTTAAGTCCACCTAACAAAAATGAATGATGTATCCCTTGAGTCTGTTTACTGTGGAGTTTCAACACAAAAAGCTGAGAGCAACAAAACCTTAGTAAAAGGTTATGATATTATTGTTCTACTATACACAGCAATTTATATGCATTCAAGTCGAATAGTGCATTTCCATTGTTGGATTTAAAAATGGATTAAAGAATTTGCTGTCTAGGTAATTTTTGGTGTCTTGCTGGTGGTTCTTGCATTCATGCTGTTACAGGAACTCTGCATACTTCAGCTGGTTAGTAAATACCTAACTCTTTGCAGGATGTGTTAGATTTAATGTAGTTTTTCCATACTCGGTCTTAAGTACTCCAGGTTTCTTGAAATGCTTTCTGTTGTATACTGTAGCTTTGAAGGACACTTATTTTCCCTTTCATTTATGTTCAACATAACTGATCCTTTAAAACCATGAGTAAAACATGATTCTCAAGGGGGATAAGACTTAAAGGACTGTAGCATGCTATAGCATGATGGTTCAACTACCACAGCTGAACACATGGAAGATTATAGCTAATAGGACTGGACAGAGAATGTTTCTCTTTTATGAGACATCTCAGTGGAAGAGTTTGATCAGTCTTATCTGTTTACCTGGTCTAATCTCATTTGGAGTCTTGAACAAAGGCCTTCCACATCTTGGGTCAATGCTCCAACCACTTGATTATTTTCTTTGTTTAAGCCTGTGTATTTTTTCATTATTTTCATTGACTATTTTTTTCTTCCCATTTCTAACCATGTTAGTTGTCTTTTGCTTAATACTGCCAAAACAAAGTTAAGGGGGCATCTTAAGCTGAAAAGCTATATAGCTGTGGAGTATTAATGTTCATCAAGAGACTATATTGAAATATGTGACCTGTTAGCAATGTTGATTAAAAGGTTATGCAAGTCATCAGTAGTAGTTTAAAACATAAAAGAAAGAGTATCCTCTAGAAATATATTACAAATAATGAGATATACTCTTGCATAATTCTGGGGTCGCTAGCAAGCCTGCTAAGAAATGTCCCATGTACAGTATAACCCTTAGTATTATATAGAAAGTAGGAACCCAGATAAGCCACTTTCTTTGAAGCATTTTGTACCACATTGCCCGTGAGACTGCATCTTCTTGGAGTATAATGATAGAAAGGTAGACTGACTTAAGAAAGATGTCTGTTTATATAACTTATTCAAAATATTGAAAATGAAGAAGTTACTTAGCTTTGTTTTTCAAAGCCAACTATTCTTAGCATTCATGTTGTTGGACATTTCTTCCCTTTAATATGGGCCTAATTTGGAGATGAGTCCTAAGACCTTTTGTGTCACTCTGAGTACCTCATTATCCCAAGATCTTGGAGCTGCTAATCTGTCACTCAATAATATTGATTAAATATATTTGCCAACTGCAGCAGTGCCTCTGTCTTAGTCCGAGCTTGGTTGTGTCCTAGGACAGAATCTCTATATCCCCATCTCCACCCCTATGAGGATATGAGAGGGCTATGAGTGTAGGTAGTGAGTCTTTTGTCTTTTTTAATATTGTTTTCCTGCTTTTTCCCTCCCCGTGCTCGACTGGCACTTTGTGTATTGTCATATCAGAATTATGTCATAAGCTCCTCAGGCCAAAGATGTAGCTTCAAAGTATAGTAAACACTTAGTGTGATATAAATAATACATGTTGTAGTATCATGAGAAAAGCAACTGCTACTAAAACACCCGAGCTAGTCATTACCTTCTATGAAAAGTGTTACAATTAAAAATTCTGTTTTGCTAAAGCATATATATGGCTTTGTTTCCCCTTCCCCCTATCATTTGTTTCTGTGTGAAGAGGAAAAAAAAAAAATTAAGCCTGTACCAGACACTTTGATCTGTAGGAAATAGCTGACTACTCTTTTTATTTTTTTATTTGTTTTTTTTTTTTTTTTTTTTAAACCTGCTAAGCAAACCATACATTGCTTCAGTTTTCACTCTACATAAGTTGTCCAGGTAAGTTTTATTTCACTCCCTGGTCTCAAGTGCATTCCTTTTGAAGTCTGGTCTTTAATTTTATGTACATACTAAATCATTATTTTTAGGCTCTGTCTCTGTAATGTGATGCCTTTGAATTTTTTTTTTTTAAGATGTCTTATCTATTCACATTACATTGCAGACTAGAGATATTGGTACCATCTAAACATCTCCTATATTTTCTCTTTCTAGTTACAATTTTATCATGTGTGTGAATAACTGGTATATTTGGGAAAGGTTGATTTTGTTTTATAAGCAAACTGCTTGAAACGCATTAAAGACCAGAAAAATATTTTCATGTTGGGTTAAGGGGGAGTAAATATATGAATATATATTTTCTAGACATGATAGAAAAGGTAAGGATTCTACTTTTAACAGTGTTTGAAGAGGTAGTAGGTCAGAGAGAAGGCCACCTGTTCAATCTATATCACTTGGAGTGTGGCTTATTCTTCTGTCTAATCTAATCAGTTGGCCCGTCACTCAGGAACAATAAAATTGCCATTTTGTTCTTTGCTAGAAGAACTTTGAGTTCCGCAAAAGTGGATTGGTGTTCAGTGAGCTCTAAAAATGAGATCTGAACTGGTATTGATGGGTAAATTATATGACAATTAAACATCAGGATAATTAAATGTGCTTTTTTTTTTTTTTTTGTACTCCCAAAAGCTTCAGGGTTTTGTTTTGTGGGTGTCATTTGTTTGTTTTCTTTCTTTCTTTTTCTTCCCCACACATTCCCCAAAGTGATCTACATTGGCTGGTCATCTAGTCAACCCACTGTCTTGGCTCTGCGTTTTTAAAGCATAGCTGTAGATATATTTCATTATCATTGTTAGCAAAGCTTTTGAGGAACAGATGGACTTCTCATTGTTCTCTAAATCTCAACGAGTAAAGCCTCGGTAGGCCCCAAAGAGGAAGAAACATTGTACCAACTGAGAGCTTCAGATGGAAGTGCTTTGTTCTGTGCTTGCAGCCCTGAAAGCAGGGCTGGCCCATGCCAAGCCAATGCTTTGATTGATTTTTAACTCTCATGACTGCTGAATGCTGAGATGTTTCCTTGGGAAGAGAGGACTTGCATATAATGGTGTTGGCCTACATCTTGGATGATACTTGACTGAACATAAAGGGCCAGTGCGCTCTTTGCTGCTACTGTAGGCAAGAATTCAAGTGATTATGAATAATATGTAAAAATTAAGCATGAAACAGCAGTGTTGTCTTATAGCAAAAGAAGGAAATTAGTGTATGTGGAAATTGGAATTTTCATGTAAGGTGCAAAGTAATCCATACCCTTTGTTCAGTACTGCTGAAGTCTTGGCTGATGTCTAGTGTTAGGGTTTGGGTGCTGCAGTTCAAGAAAAATGTGGACTAACTGAGGGAAATTGAAAAGAGAAGGGAAATGACTGTCTAGAAAACATGACCAGTTCCATAGTGTAGGTATGAGGAGTGAAGGTTGCTAAGAAACATGTGTCACGACCCAGACTGGACAGACCAGGGAGTCGTGTTTAATTCAAAATTCCCTTGGGCTAAATTAAGGTGAAACGACACCAAACGGTCAGTTAAAGATTTTATTCATGACAGAAGCAAATTGAACTGGGGAGGCATGGTAGTAGGTGGCAGGGTTTTCTCACAACAGGAATTGGCATAAGATTACCTCTGTAAACTGTGTAACCCAGGGTAACCATATTACATCAATTCAGGGAATAAGGAGATCCCTCCCGTCGAGTCACGAGGTTCAGCGCAGACCCCCTTGCTTTCCAGACTCCTCCTCAGAGAAGGGCCCAGGGGCGGCTGGATCCACTCTTAGTATCAGACTTGGTCAACGGTTTATGTCTTGAAACAGATGAGGTGTAGGGATTGTGGAAAAGGAAAGAGAGAAGAAGACGACAAAGAGAGAAAAAGGAAGAGAGAAAGATTTCACCAGTCCTGGGTCCAGCGTTGGTTCAGTCAGCCAGGGGGTCCGGTTCTGGTGGGCTTGTGCACTGTGTCCTTTTATCATCCTTGCCCCTCCTTCGGGTGGGCACCCAAACTCGTCAGGTTAATGAGCAGTTTGTGAGCCTTTGGGCTTGGGGGTCGTTTGTGGAGTAACTTCTCCTTCCCTACAGACATGGCCATTGTTTGATCTTTGTATCAGAACAGGGAGCTGTGCACCCTCCAGCACGCCCTCCCCCTCCTGTTACTGATGTGTGAGCTGATCGGCTTTTCACCTTGGTTTCTTGCTGTGCAGGGTTTGTCTTTAAGCAGAACTTGCCCCACCACAATGTTTGAGACATTAACTCTTTCAGTCTCACAACATGTCTTGAAATACCTAGAGTCAAATACAAAGTATAAGGGAATAAATTGTTCTTCATGTTCAAGGTGAAGTGGATAAAAAAAGTAATAGGCTTAAATTACAGTAAGAAAAGTAAAAGGTAGGAAGAAAACATTTTTCTATTGTAAGGATGGATGTCCTGGAACAATTTGTCCGTGAAGATGTGGAATTGCCTATAGGAGACTTTTAAAAACAGTTAAGCTCATAACTGCCGGGAACATTTTGGACATAGTTGGTATTACCTTGGTCCGGAAAGGTAGAGTGGATGAATAAACTCTGACCTTTCCAGCTCTTTTCTATCCCAATTGTCTGTAATTCTGTGAAGCTGCATGTTGAGTGCCAGGACCTGAATTCAGCACAGTTGAGTGATCCCATTCAGATGTCAGAATATGTTTACAGGGTTGTGACAATGTCCACATGAACAACAAAGCCTTACAGATTTGGAAGGGTAAGCTTAGACTAATTCAAGTTTGAAGGGACCTCAGGACAGCATCTGATCCAACCTGCCACTCAAAGCAGGGTCAAAACTAAGTTCAGGAGAGGTTGCTCAAGGCTCTGTCAAGCTAGGTCTTGGAAAAACCTCTGAGGATGGACATTCCTCAGTCTCTCTGGGCAACTAATACTTGACTATTCTAATGGGCAAACTTTTTTTCCTTATGGCAAGTTGGGAAGTCTCTTGCTTTGCTTTATGACCACTGCCTCTTGTCTTCCCAATGTGATCCTCAGTAAGGAGCTTGGGGCTGTTGTCTTGGTAATCCCTTCTGTGTTGGAAGGGAGCAGGCAGGGCCTAAAAGTCAGGAAGATATTGAAGAGCTCTCTGCCTATGATCTGTTGGAAAGGGTGAGATATGGGGGACAGCTTCAGCAAAGGGGGTGCAGGCTCTTTTCCAGATGAGTTCTGAATATGATAGAGCAGATTCTTGGGGGACTGACAGTCATCCAGTGGTGCTGGTGATACAGCTGCTATTAGGAGGTAATGTGTTGTAAGCATACACAGCATGAAGTACCCGGGGCTCTTGTTTGTTTCCATGGTTTCTATATTCTTTCTGTTCTGAAGTCTATTCCTTCCCCCTTATCCAACCCTTCCCTACCTGTCTTGAAGACTATTTCACAGTAGATGTGATATTGCTGCTATGAAGGCATTTTGAGTGATTCAGTTATGGGTAACAATCTGCTTTCCTCTTCTCGCAGCAGGAATACCTGGCAGTCACCTTCTGCTTGCATTTCCTCTGCCACAGTTTAAACTCACTTATTCTTTTGGCCAAGCTGACTAATGAGAATAATTAACCTCCAGCACTGTTTAATGTTTTTTTGCTTTTCAGATGTTCATGCTCTCTTCAGCCATCTCATAGAATAATCGTGTCTGTTTCCTTGTCGTCCCCACCCCATGACAGTTCATGTTTCGGTCTTTCAGTTTTTCTGGCTTGTTCAAACTATTTTCTGTGAGTCAAAGAAATGCAGATAATAGTCAGTGGTTTATCACGTGAAGCACATGATAATCTTGTGAATACAACCCAAAGCATCAGTTGCTTATCTTGGAACAGTTTCTTATGACTTTTTGGAAATGAATTATAATTTGCGTGTTACCAGTTTTTGTCTTGTCTATTGAAAAATGGATTTTAAAATTTTATTTATTTCTTTGGGTTTGTGCATACGTATAATGTGTGTGGAGCACTGGGCAAAGTTAACATTCAGCTTGGTTTGTATTGTTGGACGTCTGCCTAGTATTTGTAAGAGTTGTCTGGTTGAAGTTCAATCTGTTTAAAACAGAGGAGTGTATTGGTGGACTGAAGAAAGTGCTTTGAAGCTCATGATATCTGCATCACTTGAAGATATATGCTTTCTGTTTCTCGAATTGCAGCTAGGAAATGGTACTGACTTTCAAGTTTTATCAGATATGTCAAGGAAATTTGACTAATTGTAGTCTAGCTGGACGACTGACTGGTTCTTTTGTATGTGTATTCTGTAATTTATGCATGCATTTTTCATCTTAAGATTAAACTTCTTTTGGTCAAGGCTATATGTCTAACCAAGGATTATCCAGTGGGGCAGAACGCTTGTAATGTACTGCACTGTTTTAGTGAAAATTGCTCTCCCGTTTTGCTGCCTCCTTGGTGCAGAGGGGAATTGTGAGAGGTCCTTTCTTTTGCTCAGAAGTTACATGAAATGGTATTGTGTTATTTTTTTCATTCTGATAATATAAACTAAACTGTAGGATCCTGACTGTTAACCCATTTTCTGTTCCAAATAGCAACAGTGCTACAATTTTAATTTTGTGTATTAATGCATTAAATGTTTAGCGAAGTAACTGTATTTCAAATACTAAATTTGTAAACTTGTTTTTCTTGAGTCACTCTTGCTGTTTTCTGTAAGGCGTAGGGTTTTTGGTTTGGTTTTTCCTTGTCAGCTAATAATGCATTGGCCACTTAGTTGTCTTGCATTTCTGTAAGATCTGTCTCCAGCTTCTGAACATCAGACCATTCAGAATGGCTCTGGGGGTAGCATTCAAATATTCAAAACAGTTTAATGCATGATTTTAAGTTATGTTGTAACCCAGGGTTTCAGGTATTAATGCATTCAACACATTATAAGACCTTTTCCCTCCAAGTCACTTTAAAAGTAAAGTACAATATATAAATTAGATTATTGAGGCTTATTTTCCTTATCTGTTTGTCCTTTGAAGCTGAAAGCTCCATCTCTAGAGATCTTAAAAGTAGATGAGGGAAACACCAGAAGGAAAACTGCTAGGCTAAAACAAAGACATGGATATATTAATACGTGAGTACTAGTGTTCGTTGATGTAAAGCGATACTGGATGCATAACTTACAAGGTACTGCTGGGAGAAATAGCTGAAAGAGATTTTTGTGTTTAAGTGGTCTGTCTCTCTGCTGCAGCCATTACCAGTGCTGGGAGTTCTCTGGTTATACTACTGCCTGTCAAGGTGGGTGATGCTGTATGCCCTAATATATACACCACTGTACCCACTTCTGTATGCCAGCATGAGAAAATGTCCAGCTAGGGCACACTGGCCATCTTGCTTCCAAAGTTGGAAATACCTAAATAATCTGTGTGACTTGTTTTAGGTTTTTTTTCTTCAGTACAGGGCTAAGCTACAAAGTGTTGGACATCTGCTGCTGTTTATAACATCAGGTCTGGTGTTGGAGTATCAATGACCCCATCGTGCTGGGGAGATTTCTATTGCTTATTGATCTAGGTACAGTTGGAGCACAAAGGTAGGGGATATCTTCAGTTACTTTGGAAATAGCTGAAAAGTTTTGTTCCCAAAGGAAAAGGACTTTTAAAGCTCTCCCTTTCTTCTCCCACAGCTAGGTAGGAATGACAAGGGGGTGTAGAGACAGGGACTTTCCATTTTTATTGTGAAGTCTGAAAGGTTCAAGGACAGCGAGAGCTGTTTTCCTTCTAATCCACAAATCTCTCTGGATATCCTTATGTGCCATTACATATTGGAGTTGTTCCAGTTCAGTGTGCTTGTGACTGATGCAAAAATCACAGGAGAGCTACAGATTGTACAAGGACCTCTCTCATATGTGGGGTGTAGGGGTTTGTTTTTTAAAAAGGAAAACCAATTTTTTTTTGGTCAGGTTTTTCTCACTTGTTTGAGTCCTGGTCTAGTTTGTTTACTTTAAATTATTATCTAAGGTAGGTGACAAAGGACTTCAAATACCAGATTTTACTGTTTTTAAAAAAAAACCCCATGGTTCCAACAAGAATTGTTAGAGGTACTGAAGCTAGCAGTTCCTGCTGTGACAGCAGGTTTTAGGTGGCGCGTCACTGCTGTACTATTTTCCAGCTGCTGAGTCTTTGTATTTCTCCATTTTTGCTGCCTTTGCAAGACCCCTCTGCCAACACTGCTGCTCTAGATTAGAGGACAACCTAAATGTGCTGCATTGCAATGGCTGCCTGGGAACACAGGGCTGAAGTCTTGTTCTCTAAACTGAAAACTGTTTGTGATACCTCCAGATTAGGATGATGATGGGTAGTATAGAAAAGAGACAAGAGATTGTGTACATTTTTGATCCATTCTGACACTGATAAAATTATCTGACATATTGTGTAACACTAGTCAACTGGATTTGATTGAGAATCCAATTATGTGTTTAGTTAAAAACATGATTGTATGTGAAGTACAACCAGTCCTGACCTCAAACTACAAGAGGCAGGGAAATCGTCTCCTTTCATTAGTTCCAGGTAATCCCGCTCCCTGTCCTGAATCTGTTGCTCACTTACGGTTTCAATTTGTCTTGTTCCCATTCTTCAGCCACTGGTTCTTAATTCAGTGGTCTAGAAATGGTTAACTCTGGTAAGTATAGTTGGGAAATAAGCTATTTGTAGTTTCTTATGGGCCCTGCTAATTATTCATGTGATGAGGCTTACATAAGGGCTGCACTGCAGTTGCACTTATTTGATGATAGAGTTCCTGTGTAAACAAAAGTCAAGTGATAAGGCATGGGCAAGCAAAGTCTATAGGTGAAACCAAGGGAGAAAACAAACTTTTCTGTTAAGATTTTAAGGTGGTACTGTCTGCTTAACTGTCATGTTTCTTTTAAAAAAGAAAAACACCTGACAGTATTTTATTAAAAAAATATTTAAGAACGGAAAGAGCCTTCATTGCTATCATTGTTCCTTGCTTTAGCATTTCTTCAGCTTCAGTGGTGAAATCAGTTAAAACGTACAATTAAAATTTTGTGTAGCATGAGTTAGCAAAATATTAAAATTTAAAACAGCGCAGAGACTTTTCTCTTTAGCTTTGACACTGAAATTGTAAAAGCAGACTGTGGAAGAATTAAAGTACCTGTTTTAGAGAAAACTGGAAGTTCTAGAAAAAATAAATAGTATTGGTCTACTAACACCCTTTTAAGACCTTGCTTAATACTTCTGGGCAATTTGTGTAGAACACAAAAGCTTAGGAAGTTTTGTCTAAATATTCAACTTTTCTTTCTGAACATGTTACTTTAGCATATGCTGGAATAAACAGCCCTCTACCTCTTCTCCCCATCCCCCAAATGTTGTTTGTAGTGCTAAAGGAACTTATTTTAAGTGGAAACAAGGTTGGCTGAAACACTAGAGCTTTATTATTGCTGTATGACTTTTTTTCCTTTTTTTTTTTTTTTTTTTTTGAGGTTTACTGTGAAAGTAGTGGTAGTATGTGGTTGAAGCTGAGTGCAGCAATGGAGTGAAAGTCACGTGCGTGTATAGGTGTGGGAGGCAGCTGCCTGATTCATAGCAGTTGGTGAAGCAGAGCTTGTAGCTTGCGTTAACATCCAGTCTTCTGACTTCTTGGTGCTGGTGAGGAAACAGTCTGAAACAGCTTTAAAGTTATGGATTAATATGTAGATTTAATATGTAGATATATCTGTAGCTTTTAATAAATGTATGACCCTTTATGAAAGCTTTAAATAAGCCTTAGTGTAAGACCCTCCCTGGCCTTTAGGCGCTACCAGTGTGCTGTTATGGCATTATATTGTGTGAACTTGTAGTTTTCTATTTCCCAGCAAAGTTTCTTGTTAGCTTAGGTATTGATCCTGGAAAACCTTGTGTGCACCTCCCTTCGTGCACTGTCCTATTAGGTCTCATTTAAGCCAAAGGAGCTTTTGTCTGATGTTAAGTGCTCAGAGGAATGAGATCACAAGTTTTGTGGCAGGGACCATAGCCATCTCGGTTGGTTTTACTGTAGTCCTGATATGAAAACAGTTACTGTAAGCTTAAATTTCTAAGGCAATTTGAAACAGTTAATTTTATATACGAATACTTGTTTTGAAAGCTTCTGTGCTACCTCCAGAACATGAGGGACTATGAACTCTTATGCAGACAAACCATAAGTGATTTGCATTGATGATTTCTGAGAGCAGCTGGGAAATGCCTGATTTGGAAGTCTTATGTGCCAATACAAGCTGATTTAATTCAGTCAAGACAAAGAAATGGGTTTTGACCCTGAAGAAGCTTGTCAGGACAGACTTTTCTTTCTGTCCCCAAGGAGCTGCAGCCGAGTGTTCAGCAGACAGAAAGGATCCCAGGATCAGGTGTTGCTGCTTTGTGTGCACTGGAGCTGAGGGAGACTGGCAGAGCAGTGCCCAGGCTAGCAGCTGTGCACAGAAGAGGAGGATTGTTCCTGAAATGGAGGCAGAGCCTCCCATGCCTGTAATGTAGAATTGAGAGAACTGCTTTTAGTTTGTGTGAACTACCTTACTGCATGCTTTATCTCTCTCTTTTTTTTTTTTTTTTTTTTTAAGTGACTTTGCATTAATAGTTTTGGAGTTCTGGTTGGATTTGTAATCTAATCAGGGAACCTGAGCCCTAATGAAAAATTAAGCCTACAGCTAGAACATGAGGCAGAAAGTACTTAGTCTCACTGTTATGCCAGCATAGATATTAGTTGTTTAAAGTAGATACAAGTAGTAAGGAAGTAGCTAGTTCTTTCTAGATTTTATTCACAGTATGTCATGAGTTAACTATGTAGTTGACTTGTGAACCTGTCAGTTTACATTGTGGTGCATTACCAGGGTGCACTTATTTCATGGATGTGCTCTGTCCTGGAGCTAAAATTCTGCTGAAATGCTATTACCGGTATTTTCTTTTTTTTAGTGGTAATTCCAAACTGTAGGCTTGCTAGTGCAGCGAGGTCTGCATGCTAGTAGCAATTAAACCAGGTGAATGGTTCTATTTCCATAATGATTTCCACACTGAATTTGCTCAGCCTAGCCAACAAGGACTTTCTACCTGCCTCAAGTGGAAGCTCAAATGTTAGAAAATCAGGCAGCCTTTTCTATTTTATATTTATCAAAAGTCAAGAATATGAAATTAGCTCATACTTTCCTAATGAGGTAGCAGAGTATGTTCTTTCACTGTTAGGTTAAATCTCCAGTGACGTGTTGGATATTATAGTCAATAAGTTATTTGGATAGTTTTAACTGTTAATGGACAACTAGAAGTAATATTGAAGCATCACATCTTTAACTTTAGTCAGATGATAAGCAACAGTTGATCAGTTTTTAAATGTTTTCTTAAACTTA
Organism: Haliaeetus albicilla; assembly: GCF_947461875.1. Lineage (NCBI taxonomy): Eukaryota > Metazoa > Chordata > Aves > Accipitriformes > Accipitridae > Haliaeetus > Haliaeetus albicilla. The sequence continues at coordinate 16,708,476 of NC_091496.1, forward strand.
AGCCATTCTCTAATATGTGTCTCCATCTTTACATAGAGGATGTTCCTCTCTACTGGCAGTGGGGAAATTTAATATCCTAGGCAATATGGAAGAAGCCATAGTAGCTGCAGCTCTTTGCCTGATGTGGTTATCTTAGTCCAAATCAAACAAATAAGAAGTTGAAATATTCAAATTATTCATATATTTGGTAAAATATGAAAATATTTAGAAAAAGTTTCTGGTTTATCAGCCAGAAAGTTAATTTCCATGCAGTATACACATTTAGACACAGATCTTCATTTTAATCAAATTCCCAATTTTCTGCCAGAACTGTTTTGTTAAAAAAGCTTTTGATCATGCTGGTTTCTTGCCTTTCTTCAGGGTAATACATCTGAGTGTGTGCTACAAGTATTTTCTTCTGTGAGAACTGAAGGTGTATAAATGAAGAGAACTGGATTTGTCTGAGAAGCTACTACCCTGCACTTAGTAGTCCTATGTATATATTGTGTTGTAAGTCCTTCTGCACGTCGTGTACTTCTCAGATTGGAGAAAAGGCTGAGGATGTGAAATGGCGGCTGGTCGGCCCTTGGTGCAGATGTTGCTGCAGTGGGGAGCTCTCTTCCTGCTAGCCTTGGGATGTGAATTTGTGTGTGGAAACTGGCTTTCCTGTGAAGTTCCAGGTTCCAGTGGATTTTTTTGCACAGATGATGTTGAGCAAGGCCATGATTGTCTTCACAGCAGTACCAACTGCAAACTTGTTTCATTAGTCAGCTGTGACCAGTCCCTTTCTTTTCACTTCTTGTTACTTAAGGTCCAATTATTTCAGGTTTCCATTGGTATTTACATATGAATGCTAAATATTCTTTCATTAACAAAAATATTTCATTCTCTTTTTTCCTGTCCCCTCTCTACCACATCTGAAAATCAGCCTGCAGTTAACAGAACAAAAGATTATGATTATGGCCTGTAGTTAATCCAAGTTTTGCACCTGGTTGAAACTTCATGGGAATGTTGTTAGAATCAGTACTAAGAGGCTTGCAAGCATTTCAACTGTTGAGAGACTGGAGAATGGGAAGGTGGGGCCCCGGGGAGTTTAGGGACTGTCAGTTTATATTTGCCTGAAATGCTTGCTTGCAACAAAAGAGCATCCAGCATCCTACTGAGCAATCAATTCAGAGCATGACTCAGTGTGGAAAAATGCTACCTACCGAATTTCTAGCATAGTTTCCTGAATTACCCTGACTTTCAGCTAACTTTTTAGAGGCCTTCTTTTAAAGCATCATCTGAAATCAACAAAGAGTAGTGAGGTGGTCAGGTGTTCACAGGGCAGCTGAATACAGTGTCTCTGCATAGGAACAGGATGGAAGAATTCATGTCTAATTTTTGATGCTGTTGCTGCTAATGTGGATGTTTTTGCAGCCTTGCAAATAGGGTGAATAGACATGAAGCAAAGAATTAAAATTGGGGATTGACATTCAGACATATAAAAATGTGTAGCTGAACCAGAAGAACTGAAAAAGGTGGTTAATATTGCTCCTTTCTGTCTTGCAAGTTTTAAAACAGATAGTACTAAATAAAGCAAGTGGGTTATTTTCCCTTACTGCGTAGTTAGGATTTACCAGCTCAGAGATTTCAGTCACTGCTCGAACAGTCTACCTTCTGTTTTGAAACAGAGCAACTTCTGTTCATTAGAAACAGTCAACAATAAATATGAAGAAATTTTCTGCAGTTTGCTTTGGAACTTAGTGGATCGGGTGTTATGGATACAACGCTTTTTTTACAAGGAGTGGCAGGAAAGTCATACAGTGGTTTTTGTTCCAAGAATGTTGCACTGAAAATTAACAGAGTGAAGGCACTATTCAGAGCAGATTATTGAAACACTGGTTTTAGCTGTCTTGTCCCATTGTGAAGTGTTTGGCTGTTATTTTAGTAGCGTTAGCTAAGCAGTCATTTCAGTAATGATTAATTACAACTTGTAATTTTCTTTTAACTGACCTGATCCTCCTTTTTTCTTTTATTGTATTATTTAACTGTAACTTGGGAAGTGGCTTTGTAGCTTTAGTTATAACAAGTATGTCAGTAAACTTGTGTTTGTTTTGAGTTAAATGAAGTTGGTAAAATGTAATTCTTGGACCTGTGGCTCATAAGTGTAAAGCAACCAATGGCCCTAGTACTTGAGAATATAATATAGGGAAGATAAATTTTCTGTATAGAGGTGAAAGAAATGAAAACAATTTTCAGAGCTACAGTAGTCTTGGCATGAATGTGTAGTGGCTTCTGGACTATAGCTCTAAGGGCTGGGAGAGTAAGTGTATGTTTGTGGGTAGGTGGGTGTGTGTGTATTTGAAAAGGAAAGGGAAATTGAGTAAAGCAGGCAATAATTAAGAGTTCTTCTTTGCTGCAGACATAGGAAACCCTTTTAACTTTGTTTAAAAATAATACAGTACCTCTTCTTAAAAATTAGGCTATTTTGAAGAAGTAGTGGACTTCTAGAATAGACCTACATTAACTGTTATGAGGAAGAAATTGGGTGAAGCCTGGTGTTTGCATGAGTTTTTTGGGTCATCTGGATAATCTTGCATTACATCAGTTTGTTTTCTCTCGTATTAAAAAAATTTATTTTCCTGTACTGAATAAACATTGTTTTGTTTGCTTATTTCTGAATATACTTGTGACAGTTACTCTTGATTTCCCTTAAAGTGCTGGTAACTTGGAATGTGAGGAAGTTCCTGAATGTATGTACTTATTCTTAAAATATTGCATGAAATAATTTTCTTTTAAAGTTATTCCTTTAACTTTACAGGTAAAAAAAGATTTCTTTGTGGGGGTGTGCAGAAGTAGTGTTATTGCTGTGCAAGTAGAAGTGTTCAGCTTTTGAACCAGAAAGTCACTGTCAATTTTGGTTCTCTAATTGAAAATACTGTGTGGGTGTTGTTAGTTCATTCATTGGTGTACTGTGATGCTGTGGGCAATGTTTTTTGAAACCAGCTGTCTCGCAAAACTGTGTTTTTAGTGAAGTTTGACTCTGGTAATTATACAGTAGTTACAAGTGTGCTTTATAAAGAGTTGACACCATCCACATTTGTGTTGCGAGTGGTGTACTTTCTATGGGCTTGGTATGTTTGGATGTGTTAGGCTGATTGGGCCCTGGCTTACAAGAGGTACCTGAATTACCCCCAAATAGCTGAACTCTAAATGTGACTGAGTTTAGGTTTGCAGGTACTCAGACTGTGGCTTTGTGGGGGGGTGGTTTTTGTTGTGGGGTGTGGTTTTTTTTGTTGTTGTTGTTTTTTTAAATTCCCTCCCCTTTTTCCCCTTATGCCTAAATAAATGTTGTTCTGTAGCTTGGTAAAGAAGCAGCGACTACAGTATTTTGGGGGGTTGGGTAGCCTATATTCACCACATTACTTTTGACAGTACTGTTTTCTTTCAGCTGAATTCTTGCACTCTAAAATTTCTGGAAACAAAGTGTCTCTAAAATACTGGCAGCACTTGTTATCATGACTCATTACTAGGCTGCTGGGCTGTGTACTCTTCAACAAGCTTTCCTTAAATTCTCTTTTGATTAAGTTTTTTCATCTTAAGTTATGTGTAATGACATTTGTTTAGCAGATTTAATCTCTGTTAAGCATTCAGTCATATAGCAGAAAGACACTACAGAAAGTGTATTCCTTTTCCTGATACTGCCCTAATTACATAATTAATACCGGGCTCTGGTCAGCTTTACCAGTGGTGTGACTCAGCCACTCCTTATAGCTATGTGCTCCAGAGCAGGAATGATGAGAGCTTCTAACTTACATGTTAAAGCTAAATTTTGGAGGAGAAAACCCCCTAATTTGCAAAAGAAATATAGGGTGCCGTGCTCTTTCTTTTGTATATAGAATTGCTTTCTTCATGAATCCTTATCCACAGAAAGATATGCTTGATTGCCTAATTGGCCTCTTTGTATCCATGAGTGCAGCAGTTGTAGACACTGGTCTGGGACACACCAAAAGACCTTGCTTTCCTCTTTCTTTCTGAATTTGTGACCTCTGTGTTCTTTAAGCAGTGTGACCATTGGGTGCTATTACGATAAATTTTTCATAATAGTAATCTTTACTAGTCTTCAGTATTGTCAGTGCTAGTGATGTGAAACAACACCAATGAAATAAAGATGGTGTTTCATACTTCTATGCATGAGCTTAGCAGTCATAAAAGCTAAAATTTATTTTTCAATAGAAACCTTAAACTTACAAGAAGCAAGTGCACTTATGTGAGAGAGACAGGTTTAACATGCAGTTTAAGGCAGACCTTCTAACCTTGATTTGGTTTTTGGATATTGGGCTTGGTACATAAATATATCCAGAGCACAGCCATCAAATTGCAGGCTTCTAGCTGGTTGAACCCTCTGGGAAACTATGGTTTTGGTGACATGGAGCAGTCATCCAAACCCAGAGCCACAGATGGCTCAGCTTCCTTGTGGTAAATTTTTGAGTTATATATTTCCCTTGTTCCTTCATTTCCTATGTTGGCTCTGAAGGCATTTCTTTGATTTCTGACAGGCCTTTTGGAGATGTTAGGTTTCCCAGACCACCTGGGAGAAGGACCTGCCCTTCATGCCTGAACCAGGTATTTGGGATGCGTCTGCTGTTCTACTGACCGTGGGATGATGTCCAGAAGTGCAGTGTAAGCAGACTAACAAGCTGAAAGCGTACATAGGGTTTTCTAAAAGGCTAGAAGCTATTCCTCAAAATAAAAACTGAAATGAGCTAGCACCTTCTGGATTTCCTTTTTACTCCTTTTTTTAAAAGGTGAAAAAGATTCCCAGGGATTATATTTTCAGGGTTAATACTTACAGGAGGAGTAGCCTGTGATTCAAGTATTTCAGGGTATGTCCATATGTTTGGTACCATGTGGTATCCAGACCTTGAGCTAATGCTGACCATGCTAGTAGTACAGCTGAGCACTGAGCTCCACTGTGCTGTAACAGCAGAGGTACTTAGGCTTCTTACTCTCTAAAATTACTTGTTCATGCTCCCTGATGAGGAGAGGCAGCCTCTCCAGGCTAGTTAGCTATGTGGAGATCAGGTGTCTGTAGTGCCTTTCAGCACTGGAGTTTGACCCATGACTGCTGGGACCAAGGTCTCTATTCTGTGACTGTATTGCATGATACAGAGGTGCCTGCATTCCTTTGTGGTATGAAATTAATTCTGAACTTTAGTTTTAGGAAGACCTAACTCATTGTTTCATTTATTGGTAATAAACCATAAATACTTTGGGTCTTAATTCATAAATTAAACTTTGCTGCATTTGCTTAGATCTCACTTTCTCTTAAGATATTGTGTTATTATTTCTCTTCTAGCTTTCTGAGGGTGGTGAGACATGTAACACTAAATGTTCACGAAAAAACCAAGACAAGTAGCACAGTAGAACAATTTAAAAAAATTCTGTTTGCCTTAGAAATGTCGTTTCCAGTATCAGTTTAGTTTAATCAAATTGCACTTGGATTTGGAGGCGTTCCAGTTCTGTGCTTGGCAGGCACGTGGAAGCTTATGGTAGTGCTGCTTTTCCATCACAGCTGACCTTGTCTTGAACTAGAAATAATCAAGGCCTGCACAAATCCTGCAATACAGTCCCCTCTTCTCTCTCTCAAAAGTCAAATTGTTCTCGAAAGCTGTGGACTTCTTCGCTCACTAGAGAGCAAATTAGTCCAGGAGAAATCACAAGAAGGAGGTTTGGATGAAAGCATTCATTCATGTTATAAGGAAAGATGTTGGAGGTCTACTAGATCTACTGGAGGGTCTTTTAGCCTTCTGTGGGAGGTGGGGATGGGGAAGGGAGCATGTGGGGCAGTAGGAGGTCTGTGTGAGGGCAGGCTTGGGCCTTTCCCCTTGCTGTGTTTCCTTTTCTTGGCAAAAGCACAGGACTGTGCCTGTCAGTGTGACGATGCCATCTGCATTGCACAGCCTGCTAGGCTGTTACAGAATTGCACAAGAATTAATCTGAAATCATACTGCTAAACTGTTTTCTGGCTAGCCATAGCAGCTGCCCAGAGATGCAGCTATTGTACGCTGCTTCAGGAACCAAGTGAAAGCAGCAGCCTGCAAAACCGCCTCAGCCTGGCACTGCAAACGTAATCCCCAGCATGAACAGTTAATGGGTAGATAAGCTGATCAGACGCAAGCTGCTGAAAAGAGTAATTGTTTTATGAAATTAAATTTGTGTTTAAAAAAAAAAAGCTGAAGAGGTAGAGGTTGAATGTAGAGGAGAACTGGACAAATCTCGTTACTGCAATGGTATATTTCCTCAATTTAATTTAATTCCAGTTTTCCATTTGCAGCCTTCTCATTACGTGCAAACTGGAAGTGACAGTCTGCAGCACTGAAACAAAATATTCTGCTTGTATATTTCTGAATAGGATTTTTTTTTGCTTGCAGTAAAATAAGTTAGCTATTGAAAGTGTAATATCTCGGAGCCCATTTGGTAATGTAGTGGCTGATTTTGCTGGATGTTTTAAGCTAAGGAGCTAAGGGCTTAATGTTCATGTTTAATGGCTACACATGGATTGAAGGGATGCTAATACCTTTTTATCAGTATCTTAATAGGACTTCAGAGTAAAATCTGGACCACACAGATCCTGCTTTAGCTTCTGCCACAGTCCTTAATACATTTTTATGTCCAAGAGCTACCTGGGAAGTTTTATTCTCTGGTGTTGCCAAACTTGCATCGAGACACCTACTTGACGTGCCTGAAAGTTTCCTGGTGTCTAAAGGCAAGCACTGGTACATGTGCAAAACATCTGCCTCACTTGCGCTTGCCCAGGGAGCTGGTGTAAGTTTAGGCCAAGTAATGCCTGGACTCTGCCTAGCTTCTGTGGGCTCTGGGCACACACAACACCTGCTGGCAGCGCTGAGCTCAGTCTAGACCATGGCAGCCACGGCAACTTTAGAGAAACATTGATGGGAGCAGTGCCCAAATCTTACGTAAGAGCGATTGAGTTACAGTCGCAGCAGGCTGGTGCTTGTTGCCCTGACTGGGTGACTGGTGTGTGCTCGTGCCTCTCGCAGGCGAAGCAAGTTCACAGGGTGGGAGCTGACCTGTGGCAGGGGGAAAGACTTGGCAAGGCGCTCGGTGGCCAGTTGCCACAGCTTGGCTGCTGAGCAGCATCTCGTGTAATTGCTATAACTTGTGTATCTGCAATTGAATGTCCTTTTTACATCTTAATACCAGTATGTATAATACTAGTGATTGGTATCATGAATATGAAATTGTACCGTGAACTGATACCACAGAATGCTAATGCTTAAGGCATCCAGAAACTGAGTTAGTGTTTCTGCAGAATTGGTGCTGTTAAAAAGGTACCCTGGATTTGTCTTTCACTTTGCTTTTTTTTTTCTGAGAATGGCTTTTATTCCATTATTCATTCAGTCCTTGAAGTATTTTATGAAGGCTTGTTTCTTCTGCCATTGTAGGCACCTGAAACAAATGGATTTCACCCTGAAGGCCATCAAGGTCTGCTGATAGTACAGTGTATTTATGGCTTGCTTGGAGACAACTGCCTAGTTGGTACTTAAAGAAAAGCAAGAGACAAATGATCTGGACTTTACTGTAACAGTGTAGGGGGTTGTTTTGATGCTAACCTTGGGGAGAGATTGCTATGTGGTGTTTTTTGTAGGCATTAGGTTTGAATTTAATTTGTAACTTGGTTAATTCTGAAGTGGAGCTAAAAAAAAAATAAGCCATTGTGATATTTCTTCAGAAAGAGTTGGGCTGCAAGGTGAGGTATTGACTTCTAGTAATCTTACTTTTTTTTAATTAGAAGTTGGGGTATGGTTGTGTGTGTTTCTGGAGTTAAAAAGCAGGGTAAAAGCATACTAAAACTGTTCTCAGGCTTTTCATACTTGTTTCGCTGGCCACCTAAAACCTCTCTGGAAATGCTGAGAAGGATATTACAGAACTACATCTGTACTAAAGGTTACTGAATGGTAACTCAACAAATATGAGCATTTTTTTTACCTGTAGGTACCACAGACTGTGTTGCCACAGGCAGTGGAGGTGCAGGGGCCGTTGTGCTGAGATACGCTGGCAACAGAACAGAAACTCTTAATGGGTGGTGGTTGCTGGCATGAGCCAGAAGTCTTGTTCCTGTGTCCTTATTGCTGTGTTAATGAAAGGTAGGCATTTGTCATATGCCAGCCTCTTTCATATTCTTAAACCTCATTGAGAGGTAAAGAGTTAATATACCAATCAGCTATTTCAGATGAATGCATTCAGATGCTATAGTTGTGGCCTCATTTGGAGGTGCTTATAATCATAGAAGCAAGCAAGCTTCCAATGTGTGCTAGCAAAAATACTGAAAAGCTTATGCAAGCAGAAGTATTAGGTGTCTGTGGGATGAAATCGTTCAGCTTTCTCTACTCCTTCCTTGTTTTGAAGGAGTATGTTTGATGGGAATGGTTTGATGAGCGTAAATGTAATGGAATAGAAAAGAGGGAATCGTGATGCTGAAGTAGTGGCAGGAAGCTATTTTCTTTTTTTCTGGTTTTGGAGAGCTTTTGTTTGTTTGTTTCCCAGTTTATATTGCCTGCTATGCTTCATTAAGTGTTTTATTAGGTGCTCTTGGATTTAGTATTTCATATATCCACATGTGAAACTTAATTGTGTAAAATTTAATAGTCTTAATGTAGTAAGAGAGGAGTATTGGTGAGTCTTGGGTTTACAGGTTAACTTTGTTTCCTGCTCAGCACTGCACGTGGTTTGAGTGATGTTTGAATTTATGCTTTCCTGAAAAAGGTGAACACAGTCCTTTCCCCACAGCAAAGTTTAATGAAAAAGAACTTTACATGGGACTTCATTGTCATGTTTTCTTCTTTCCAGCACTCAGCTTCTGGCTAATTATTGCTACCTGAAGGATTAAATCTGTGATTTTTTTTTTTTTTTCCTTTCCATAAAACAAGAATAATTTGATGTTTTGCTCTTTATAGGTTACTTTCAGAAGTTCCTGTTTGCTTATTGCTATTCTGTACAGGTGCTGAGCAGGTTATATGGTAATTGTTGTGATAATTACCCTTTGTTAGAGTAATATTTGCAATACTTCACACGGAGATGCAAAATAAAAAATTCACTAGTCTAATTTTGTTTGGTACGTGAAACAAGATTAAGGGATGGCTTGATCACAGATGTGTGGAGATTCCTGGGGAAAAATTAGGTAAAGGTGAGGTTCTTAAGTGAACAGAGATAACAAAATTGTTAAGTAGCTGGAAGGGGTGTGTGTGTATGTGTATCTATCTATACCCTTGTATATCCATATATATATATAAAAATAATATAGACTTAAATCACTGGGACAATTTTTCAACCCTAGAAATAAACTAAGGATATTTTTCAAAGCGATAATATTATGGTATTATCTAGTTTAAACAGGAATCAGTTCTGGGGAGTCTCTTGCATAACACAGGGTATTGACCCCATGATTGCTGTAGTCCCTGAACTGTATTATCCGAGTCTCTTCCAGCTGACAGTATTTTTAGCAGCGACATTGTGCACCTTTCTACTGAGAGATTAGTTCCACTACAATACGGTGCATTACTGTGCCACCACTGGCTATTTTAGCCCTTCCTAATTAGACAGCTTGTCCCAGTGTGCTGAGGCAGAATAGATTTAGGGGATTAAGTTTCATCTGTGTGGCCTGGAGTCTCTGCAAAGTACATGTAAACAACAGTTGGGTGTGTTCATGCTTTGGAGAGAGGGAAAGGATGCAAGGCAAAATGTTGTTTGGGAAGTTGTGACATCTAAGGAGATGTGATTGGAAACAGGTAGAAAACAGCTGATTGTGTACAGTTAAGAGAGTAGCCTGAAAAACAGGTGAGATGAGGCCACGTAGAAGACAAAATAGGTGAAGTCAAATTGGTCCTGGAGAAAAATCTGAGTGGCAGACTGCCAGGCTGACAACTGGGTAAGGAGGAATGACCAAAATGAACTCTTTCACATTTTAAAGCATGGGTGCTGCCTGCTTTGCTGACAGAAGCGACCACATTAAGACAAGAGAGCAGGAAAGGTTTGGCTGTAAGCAGAAGGAAAAATCACTTTCCTGATTGATGTGTGGGGTGGAAGAGGAGGAAATGTTCCTATAGCCAGTGCTGGAGGAGAATCTGACTTGCATGAGGAGTATTACTTGCTGGACCACACATTCAGTGCGAATAGTAAGACTGAGAGCCATGAGGTTCAGGTAATCCACTCTCACTGTTCATAAATGGCCAGAAATCAGGTTAAAGGTGAGGCATTTGTTGCTTACTCATTAAGGTCATCACATTAGCTTGGTGCTAAATGTATCAAGAGAGCTATATAGATTTCAGAGCATGAAGTATCCCTTGAGCAGACCTCAGGCTGGGTGATGAAGATCTCTTGCCTGCACACCCTTTTTGGGGAAGAAGTCTTTCAAACCTGATGCAGCTGTGATCTCTCTCTGGTTGCTACCTCCCAACTCTGTGGCAGAGTGGGACATTGTGTAGGAGCAATTGCAAAATGAGAAGGCCGTCTGTCTTTGGGGTGAAGCTTTCCTGATGTGGCAAGTCTTCCTTTGTTTTTCCTTTGTGCCGCATATGTGCTGGTGAAATGCTACTTTTTCTCTTAGCACTGCCTTCAGATTTAGCGGTAAGTTAGGGAGGAAGGACACCATCATTGCTGCTAGGTCTCTGGATGTTGTGTTACAACTTGGGGGAAGGGATTGAGCCAGTAACAAGCTGCTAGCAGTGACACAGGTTTCTGTCGGCTCAGCTGGTCTCTGGAATGGTGTCTTGCTGTGGTCTGATTATGGTCACCTGTAATGCATTTGCAGCTTGCTGTTGTGCTGGGTTTTGTATCAGCAGAGTGCTCAGAGGTGCTGCCTGGCTGCAAGGCAGGGGAGCTACCTGGGAGGATTCTCATGGGAAGCCTCCACAGGCCGACATCGAAACTGCTCACTTAGTCCTGTCATCACTGTAATAATTATCATGCAAATAATTGATATTTTAGGCATGCTGTTCCTCTTTGTGGTCACTCTGAGCCTTTACGTAGTAGTAGAAAGGAGAAAATTATTCAGCACCTGTCTAATTGCATCAGTTCCTCAGCATAGAAAATGAATTTTGAACTTAAAAAAAAAAGGCATGAAAATATATGAAGAAAAACTTTTTTTTTTTTTAAATGTTGTCAACCTTCATTCTACAAGTTAGTGCTAAAAGCCTTTCAGAACTGGGGAGGAGGGAGTTGGATTTTTGGGATGCACAAAAGGTTATCTGACTTTTGAAAATGTGTTTTCCATCTTGCTCCTTAGAAAAGGTCTTTCTAGGCTTCTTGTACTAGAAAACAATGCGAGAAGTATCTCTGGAGCTTTAGAAGCCCTCAGAATTCATGCTTGTAAGAACAGTTGATTGCTTTTTGTGCTGTCTGCACCGGATTAGTGAAAGAATAAGAGTGCTTAGTCTGAAAAAGAAGCTTGCTCTCTGACTGACTTTACGGCATTAAAATAAGGCAGTAGAATAACCTACCAAGTTGGCATTTTCTAAATATTGAGTGTTATAGGCAGCATACTAGAATGTTTTATTTGCTCAATTTTTCCAGTTGTTGTAGAGTGCTTTTAGGAGAGGTATATGATTAATATCTCTTTGAAGACTTTATCTCTCTACCTAGAAATAAAAGCTATTTTATTATAAAGTGTTCATTAGTCTAGAACAAAGTAACTTTATTACAAGCTTTGGTACGTGTTCATCAGGTTTTTTGTTTAGTGAACACAGGTGCTAGTGGATGAAATTATTAGTGAAGGAGCTGTGCAACTCCTAAATTGTTTTTAGCATTCTTACTTCATTTAAGGGAAAAAAAACCTTATGATAATGATTATGTCATTAGAGAGAAAATCTGTGGCCTGCATTACACACTCCATGTTGTTAAGTGCAAATACTGTTTATAGAATATTTGTGCCTATTTACGCATTGTATAATGGTTCCTTTAAACAAACCTTTGAAAAATATCATTAAATTTCCACTCCACACTAGAGGGTATGCTGACAAGGGAGGTACCTCCTGATCATTAATGAATTTTCCGTGAAGGAATTGGTGTGCAGAAAACTTTACAAATAAATTATGGTTATTCTCTAGTGTCATACAGTGGGTTATAATGAAACCTTTAGAATAAAAATTCTGAAAAATGCTCCTGATAGTGATGTACGTCCCTGGGTGAAAAACTTGTAATCTGCAACAAAAAGATACATCATACTCTGTGTGACTTTTTTTAAACAGGATATTTCTAACTTGAACTAAAGTATATGTGTGCTGATATAATTTGAATTAGTCTGCAGCAGTCCACTCAGAATTGATGGAGATTAGCTCTCTCTGCATCAGCAAGCATTGGCATGGTCGAAGTAGATCAGTAGGTAGTAGCTTTGGGTCCTTATGTTTCCATTAGTTTTTGGAACAAGTTTCATGTGTTTGGAGTGGAGCGTTTTGGCTTAGTTTCCTCTGGAAGGGGTATAATTTGTACACACTGAAACTCATCTGTAATCCAAACCAACATGTGGTAAGTGAAGGTGTTGGGGGAATTTGCTTCAAGACAGCACGGCTACTCCAAACCAAATGCTAATGTAGATATGGCCCTTAAAACATGGAATATGAAATGAATATGTGCCTTTAAAGTATACTCTGTATATACAGATCTTCAACTTTGACATTGTGTAACTGAAAATAGCCATGCCGAGGTAAATATAGTTACTTGAAATTTGATATAAATGGAGAATCTATATTAAATACTCCATGATTTTGTTTGTAGGTAGCTGTACTTCTGACATTTTATCACCCTTATATAGCCTTATTTGTCCCCTGTCTTTTAAGCAGCACACTTTTTTTTTTTTTTTTTTTTTAAATTTGGTGCTGCTTTGACATCTTGGAAACACTTAAAAAAAAAAAAAGTAATTTTGTAAACATTATTAATTACAGCTAGAATAATATGTTATGTTGGCCAAAATTTTTCTTCCTGTTAGTTAGCCATTAAACCAACTGAATCACAAACTTCCACAATCTTCTTTAGTCATGGAGATAATACATGAATTCAATTTTGACAAGACTGCAAGAGTATTAAGAATGCAGAGGAATTAATAAAATGATAGAGTATAAGATGTCTGAGATGGCTGTGTTCTACAGAGTAGTTTGTCAGGAACTGAACAAACAGAAATAGAAGCTGGAATTTGTCTTAAGTGAGGAAATAATGAAGAATGAGACACTCTTACCTTTAGAACTTGTTAGAAATTGTTCGTTTTTTTTCCCCCCTGAAGGTATGCTTCTTCACTGAAACCAAATATTTCACAGAAGTGTTCTGGCTGTGACAAAGCTCCTTTCCTGTCAAAGGAAAGGAAGAACTGTGAGCCTTCTCCTTCCTCTCATAGCAAGGAGGCTTTCATTTAGATGATATGTAGGCTTTGGGGGTCTTTGCTCCAAAATTACTAATTAAACTATCCTGCATTTTTTTTCATATTTGTTGTTATTTAAAAAAAATCAACAAAAAATTTTTTTACAGTGAAAGCATGAAGGAATCTGATAAAACTGGAAAGCTTGATTTCAAAGTCTGAAATGGATTGTGCAAATTAATCTTTGGTAATGCAAGGTATACATACAGAAACATTCAGATTTCTAGGCAGGTTGTCAGCTTGAATTTGGTAGGTGAACCTTCACGGAAGACGATGTCATTTGCATTAACAGTTGTATGAGTACAGTTCTGATACAGTCAGTAGTGTGGCTCAGACAGCTGGAAGCTTCCTGGCTTGATGAAAAATTCTCATTTTTCAGTCAGTAAAGAATTCTTTTCATATTTCTTATTTATATTGTTTGTATACTCCTCTTTCTGATGATGAGAATTCCTAATAGTTCTTTTTGTCTCTTCCAAAACAGAATTAGACCACAGCTAGCCAAAGAGAAGATTGAAGGATGCCATATTTGTACATCTGTCACACCTGGTGAACCTCAAGTGTTCTTGGGAAAAGATAAGGCCTTCACTTTTGATTATGTCTTTAACATTGACTCGCAGCAAGAAGAAATCTATATACAGTGTATAGAAAAACTAATTGAAGGTTGCTTTGAAGGCTACAATGCCACTGTTTTTGCTTATGGCCAAGTAAGCTTTACAATTTTATTTTAAAGTATTTTTTTTGGAACAAAGAGTTTTCTGTAACTGATCTTTCTCGTAAATTTTGGAATGCATGAACCTGTTTTTTTTTAGTGTCTTGGTTTTATTTTAAATGAGGTATCCTGTAGGAGGCTGTTTAGGAGTTTGTGTAGATTCTGTGCAGAATGGCAATTGAAACACAGGAAAAAAAATATTAAATATATAGGCAGTAGGTCTGAAGTAATAGTAATGCTGGAAATAACATGAGTCCATATAATTCCTGAATTCACCCCAATGCAGCAATACAAATTAGTGACTTAATCAGTTGATATATAGATAGAGGTTGTACTGAGGTTCTTTTCTGAGCAATTATCCATCTCTCTGCATTTTCAGATGCTTTTGGGAAGAGGAGCTTTTTTTAAAATAGATCTTAGGGAACTTCAGGCCACAATGTGTTTTTGTTTTTGTTTTTTTTTTTTTTTTTTTTTTTTTTTTTGTGGGCAAAATGTAGAGATCAGATTTTAAAGTTGGAGAACTTTTCATAGACAACACAACCTCTCAGTACACTGGGCACACATTTTACTGCTAAAAGCTGAAATATCATTGACCACAGTGTAGTGAATGTGTTATTGTCTTCTGAATACTCCTTTAGGAACTGATTGCATAAAATTTGGTCTTGGATGCTGAATTTCACCACTGTTAAATGTCGTATCTCAAGTCGGCTAGGTGAAATCTAGTCCTAGTGAAACAAAGCAGTTTGCAGATCCAGTTTAGTAGATTATGTTTAGCTGTGTGGTACTATCTTTGTCTTAGACTTGACCCACTAATTAAGTAAAACCACAACACTACCTTGTCTTCTATGGGACTTCACATTTAATTAAGCTATTTACCTAGTGAAGGTACAGCTTGTATTCTTCAGTGCTGTCTATAAATTAAGAACAATGGTAATATTCTCCCTGAGATATTCAGATGTCATAATTAAGGGAGTCACTTAATCTACTTCAGTAAAGAATTGCAAATGCTGCTTCTACCTCCAAAATACATGCTTTGATTAACAGTCTCAGTTGAAAACATGAACTGTTCTTTTGACCTCAGAGATGATAGCTCAAGGCTGATGTAAGCAGCTTAGAGGAAGCTTGTAGGGGAAAGGTTATGAACTGGTCCCTGCCTTCTTGTATGTGATTTGTGGATAAACAGTTTGTCCAACTACTGTTTATCCATTTTTCAAAATGGCCTGTTACTGTGCATGTTAATATTGTAAAGACAAGAAACTGACTTAGTAGTCACTATCTAGCACTAGTGTTCACAAACTGCATTTGCCTGTGATGACTCAGTACTATTAACAAGTTCTAGTGACTACTCCTTTTTCAATTTAGACAGGTGCTGGCAAAACATACACCATGGGCACTGGATTTGATGTCAACATAACAGAAGAGGAACAAGGCATTATATCGCGTGCTGTTAAGCATCTTTTCAGATGTATTGAAGAAAAAAAACAAGCTGCTATTAAACAAGGACTTCCACCTCCAGATTTTAAAGTGAATGCACAGTTCTTAGAGGTAAATATGATCTGTGTTTGTGTGTGTGCTTCATGTATTTTTTTTAGAAAGAAAATAAAACATTTTTTTCTGGTTGTTACTTTTACGTTCTTTTCTCATGAGATGTTTTGAATTAATCTTCAAGATTTCAAAAGGAAATTTTATGGAATTTGCTTCAGATTTCCAAGTTATGAAAAAGACCCTTTTTATCTTATTCCAATTATTTTAGTAGTTTCCTTTACAGCATTATTTTGAAATGTAGAAATAGTTATATTAGTCATCATTTATCCTTCTCTGCAACACACATTTCTTTGTCAGCCTGTTGCTCTTGCCTGTTTGTAATTCTTTACAAAACCTTAAAGCAAGAAACTGTTAAAAAAAAATCAATTGTACTTTGTGCTTTTGAATAGTGACCATGCTTTGCCTGCTTTTGTCAGTTTGCCATAGGTTTCTTATCTGTTCAGGAGACTTGTTATATTCCTTTCACCAAAGAAGAAACCTAGCATAAAAATACTTCTTTTTGTGATACCCATTGGTTTAGGATTAGGCTTCTGTGTCACTGTTCTGTCTTTCATTAGACCCAGAGAAAACCTGGGTCAGTGCTCTTAAAAAACTGTTCCCTTTGTGTTTTCTTGTAGACATAGCTACTGGTAAGAGAGGCCATAATACCTGTGATCTTTCTGATCTGCAGCAGCTGTTGGTTCAAGTCTTGCAGCTTTTATGCTGGGTCTCCTGCCCATGGAACAATTTTTTAAATTGATTGACTTGGGCGTAACATATTTACATCTACTACCAAGCTGCAAAATCTGATACTTTAAGCACACAGAGAGGAAGAATCAATTTAAGGAAGAGCAGGTGTAAATGTGTATTACTTAGTTCAGTATTTGCAACTTTATCTACTTCATGGGGAAAAAAACCCACTTTTATATTACCCAAGAGAAAAGCTGTTGGTTTTATTACTGCTGAAGTAAACGAGGTCCTTTAGTCATAAGTTCCTACAATTGTTTTAAAGATTAACAAGCTGGCATTAGTTTTGCACTAGTATAGGTTTTTTACTTTAAGCAGAACTTTTTGTCGCTCTGGCTAATGTTTGCCTAGAGACAGACTAGGCTTGAGCATGGGCCGTGGGAATGCTGTACTATTCTCTTCTCTCTGAACACTGGGGAGCTGCAGCTTCATTTCTGCGTAGGCAGCTGTGACAGCAAGTAGCATAAGGAGTAGTAACCAGTGTAGTTTCTGAATTCCTTGTGTTTTTTGATATAATGTTACAAATGTAACTGTGATTAGTTCCAAAATACAGAGCAGTAGTTGAATGTTACAGTTAAAATGGTATGCGGAATTGCAGCCATTACAACACATTTCAGATGAAATGTACATACTAAAGCCTGCCTTGTTTATCTAATTTAGGAAAAGGTTAAATGATGAATGTAATAGTTTCACCATTAACAAAATGTCACTTTTTTGGTAGATTTTGTTTTTATTTTTATTGTACCGAGGCTAA
This sequence comes from Haliaeetus albicilla, assembly GCF_947461875.1. NCBI lineage: Eukaryota > Metazoa > Chordata > Aves > Accipitriformes > Accipitridae > Haliaeetus > Haliaeetus albicilla. The sequence continues at coordinate 16,725,600 of NC_091496.1, forward strand.
ATTGGAGCTTTCCCAGAAAGAGCTTTTTCTTATTAGTTACCTATTATAAAGTACTCTTGTATCAGAAAGTATTGTCTTCCTCCCATCCTATCTACCATTAGAGCTGGATTACATAGACAACAATTTAGTCATTGAACAAGTTGAAGCAAGGTTTTATTTTGGAATAACTTTGAATTCCAACAGCTGGATAACTATTTGGAACAGTGACTTTGCTACTTTATTGCTTTTGTTTAGTTTGCTGCAGTCTGTGTCTCTTAACTCCTTGCTTTCCTGCTAGCTTTTCCAAAAGATAGGCATATGCAGTTCCAAGCAATTGTAGGTGCATTATCAGGATCCTCTCTAAATTGTGGCATTAGTTTGTCTGTGCTTAGCAAGGTAAATCATTAGTAAGAAGGCTCCAACTTAGAGCGTTTATGCCTAATAATTACATATAATTCCTTTTAAATGTGTACAGAATTGAAAGCATCACATTCACAAATGCTGAGCCTTTTCTTCTCAGGGATGGATTTCCTCTTGTGAGAGGAGAAGGCCTCTTGCTTTCAATGTACGTGAAAGTACATTGGGCGAATACAGATCTGTTGCAGTGGTTCTTTGGCTTTTACCTAGGGACTTTGATCAGGGATTTAATCAGTCTGGCCTAAGCTCTGCTGAAGTGAATTGATATAATGAAATTAAAGACACTGTACCTATTCCAGTGTACATCAGCAGAGACCTGAGACAGTGGCATGCTGCTTTTTTTTGTGTTTTTTTTTCTTCTTTTTTTTCTGATGTTTGCCCTGATGTCTTCAATTGGATCTAAACACCTTTCCTAAAACTCAGAACATTCTTATGAAATGATAATCCATCTCCTCTAACACTGATAACTGCATAGTAATTTCTGGTGTCTTTCCTGGTTCTGATATAATTTGCTGACCTAAAAGTCTGATATGCGTAATGCTACTGAGTTGAAAGACCACTAAATGTACATGTACTTATCTTCAGGAGACCCAGTGAAACAGGCAGTGAACATTAAGCAGCCTGAAACATGTAATAAATAGTTGCTGTTGCTCATACAGCAGTGCCTGAAAGTTGTAACTAAATCTGGGGCACCGAAGTATAGGTATTGTATGGAGGAAAGTACAAAAGCCCTGCTCAAGAAACCATGCCGTAGTATTTTTGGCCCGCTGGTTGGTGTCTTTAATAAGCAACTTGCACAAAAACTATTATGTTAAGTTCCTTCCAGTTTATCTAAATTAGAGAGAGACATAGAATTATTAAGGTGCAGGAGAGAAGATGAGAAAAGGTGTGATGGCAGGGAGAGCAAGTGGAGTGAGTTTGAAGTGTTTGGAGGAGGGTGCAGCCAAACGAATCAACAGAACAAAAGAAAAGCCCAAGGTCAAACCTGAAGGCAGCAGGTACCTGCCACAGAAACCACTGCCACTGTTCTGCTGGCATCGAGTGCCTCCCCTTCCCTGGTCCCACCAAAGAATCTTCTCCCAGATCTGACCATGTGGAGGAAATTACTGCTTCCTTGGGTGGCATAATAGTAAGGTGTGCAGGTGACTTAATTTGCAGCTGGTCTATCTATCACCCTATTGTCCCTGTAAGTTTGGATGTTTCACAGCGTCCTTTTTTGAGTTTTGGCTTTTGGATTTTTAGAACTTTCTGTATGTGCCATGCACAGATTTGTTAGTCTTTGGAGGAATTACTTCCTAAAGTAATACATGGCTTTTTGCCTTTTTTTTTCTCCTCAGCTTTACAATGAAGAAATTCTTGATCTGTTTGATACCACACGTGATATTGATGCAAAGAATAAAAAATCAAATATTAAAATACATGAAGATTCAGCGGGAGGAATTTATACAGTGGGTGTTACAACCCGAACTGTGAATGGAGAATCGGAGGTGATAAATGAAAATAAATTACTCTGCAGCTTACCAAGTACATTCTAAAAATGTTGTATGTTTTGATAAGCAGTTAAAAATAGAGGCTATGCTTGCTAACATCTGCATCTTGAACAGTTTAGGTGTAAAATTTAGCTGAAATTTTTATTTTCTTTAGTTTCCGTAGCCTTAAATCTGATAAATGTTTGATATTAAGTGCATATCACTTTCACTTAATGCTAGAAACAGACTTTTGCTAATAATATGGTTCTGCTGGGAGAGAAAGTTTTGGTATGTGTGTAAATCTGATCTCCCAAATCTTATATACGTTATTTTTCCTGTGACAGGAGATTTTTGCCTGATGACTGATGTGAGGTAAACTGCTGTTCATGTGCATTGCAAATCTGAATACAAATGTTATTGTACTGTATGTTTTTGTACAAAAAGTACAAAAATCGTACATTTTGGCCACAGGTGAATGGAAGGAGTATTGCTATGTTACTACAAGGGGACAGAGGGGTACAAAGATTTAAGTGTTTTCTTTCAGAAACCAAAAAATACTTTTCTTATTTAAGAATCTTTGTGCTTCTTGGCATATAGGAACTGAAATTGTAGCAAAGAGAAAAAGCTTATTTATATCCAAAACAGCATTATAGGAACACTTTTTATTTAAACTGCAAGCAATGCAATGTACTTCTTGTCTGTTTTCTAGATGATGCAGTGCTTGAAGCTGGGGGCTTTGTCTCGAACCACTGCCAGCACTCAGATGAATGTTCAGAGCTCACGGTCACATGCTATCTTTACTATCCACTTATGTCAAACCAGAGTCTGTCCTGCATTTAACACTGTATGTATCTTTGCTGTTATTAAACTTCACTTTAGTAACCATTTTTCAAAATGTGAATGTGAATGTTTTGGCAGCCACTGCTATTTGAATTGCACTTAGTAAAGATGCTACAATCATCATGCTTGGTGAATTTGTTAAGTATTACAATAATTTGATTTAATCTGTGCATATGTAACCATCCTCTAGCCAGAGGCAACCATAAACTGCAGTCTCTTACATGAACCTGCCCATTCTCCTCTAGCATTTTTTTTCAGTATTTCGTTGCAACATACACAAGTAAGAAAGTTAAAATGTAATTTGTCTTTAATTGGGAAAGTGTTTTTAAGTGTCTTAGTAGTTAGTGGGTTTAAGCTTGCAGTCAGCTAAGTGAAAATGCTTGGATATTTCAGATTAAGTGTTGATATCCAACAAGGAGCAAGTAGAAAAGCATTTCATTCTGAGGCTTAGTGGTTTTATTTCAAACAGATATATATTTGGGGTTCAGATGTTTTGTTAAGTCTAAGCACTTAACCTGAAATTTGAACTATGAAAACTATGAATGTACACGGAGCTGTTCCGTAGATTCTTCATGTGAATGTCCAGTTGTTAGTTGCTGTTGGTGAGTCTTGTAAAGAGGAGAGTTCTGAATAAATCCACATTACTGAAAACTACAGTAGCTTCAGGGGGACTTAATTTGATTATTCTAAAGGTATCAAAATTTTAAAATGTTTTAGTGAACTCTTAAGTATCTGGCTAGCATTTTACACAGATATCATGTTTTTAAGCATGTGGAACAGTGGATTGGATTTGTAGTGGTTTTTTTGCTTTTTTTTTTTTTAACACTACAAATAATCATTTGCAGGCAAATGAGGGTCAGTCCCTGGTCCTTTGTGGTATGTAGACCTGCTTTATACACCTGTTAAAAACACTTCTTCCTGCTTTTCACGCTGAAACTGTGGATCTGGTGGTGCGGGCAGCTGTCTGTCTTCTCACTTGGGAGGGGCTGGCACCGTGCTTGGAGCCCAGATAGGGTACCTCGGTCACTGTGTGGTGACACTGTCTGCTCGGGGGTTTTGTTGAAAACTGTCCGTGTAGCTGGGGTGTGAGAACTCATCTGGGAGCCTCGTTTCCCACAGTCAATCCACCTGCACTGGTGCACTTGCAGTCTTCCCCACCAGCTGAGCTGCCCACAGGACTCTTGCCTGGGTCTGCCTGGTTTTTAACAGAGGCTTGTGTTAGAAGAATAGGTGGCTGCCTTCTGCCTAATGTCAAACTGTGTTTTGTTTCTTCTTTTTTGGGAGATATGAGCAAGATAATTTGACCGTCTAGAGCAGGGCATTGCTAGATCCTTCATCTGTGGAGACGGCACCCTCTTCTTGCCCTGTGGTGTTTAGGAGAGTAGGGTTTAGACCTGATGTTGGCCTCTGAATGCTCCTGGCATATAAATTAATATGAACTATTATTGGGTGGCCAGGATAGGTGCAGCTCAAGTTTCTGCAGACAACAGTTTTGGGAGACCTTTGTTACTAGGGCAACACAGTTTCTTTTCCTTGAATGACGGCGTTGGCTGTGTCCCCTCTGCGTGCGGTCCCCGGTGCCCAGTGTGGGCAGGCAGCCAGGGCTGCAGTGCACAGATGCGCTACTCCTCATGCTGTGTTCACACCATCCATGCTCCTCAGAAGTTTCTGGATGTACCTTTGACTTATTAAATAAGCGAGAGTGAAAGGATGCATTAATCATTACTGTGAGGGCTGGGAAAGAGTGTGCAGTCCACAGCAGTGTAAATGTCAAAATATCAGAAATGGTGATTTCCAGTCTTGTGGAAGTGGCACAATTCCTGTTCTCTCCTGAAACTGCTACAAAAGGGAGATTATTTAAGAAGCATGAAACATTTAACTGCCGTGAGAATGGTTTAGTCTGCAGACACATGCATTACCCCTTGCAGTAGTGAAGGGAGCTGTGGGCTAGCTGACCAAGGGCATGAAGATCATTGCCACAGAATACCTGAGGGTCTGTTTGTTTGGGGTTTTTTTTGTTTGTTTTTGTTTTTTTAAGAAAAACTAGAACAATCTATGCTTTCTGTAATAGAAATTCCTAATAAAGCCTGTATATTGGGCTGTGTGAATATGTTATAAATCCTGTATACACTCAGTATATGCCTGAAGCTGCCATGACAAGTAGGTAGAAATTGCCCTGCAATGAGTATCTTACCAGGAAGGTCAAGAAGTGAGCAATCTAAAGATTTTTCTCACTCAGTGTTGCTTTCCTGACAAGTCTTAACTACACTTAGAATAAAAGAAAACTCCACAGTATATGGTACAGCTATACTAATTGACAGCAGAAACTCAGGATTATCTAATGAAAAAGGATAATTTTGCTGCTGTGCTTTGGGACATGAAGTGGAAAGAGGCTGAGGCTATGGTACCAGCCCGTAGTGCAGTGTGTTCCTGGGCAGACTCCCTGCACTGACAGAGGCATGAGTCAAGTGCCAGTCATTACAGCTTACTTGGGTGAGGGGGGGTGGAGAAAGGAACCTCTTCTTTCTCCCTCATTTCCTCTGCTGTCCTTATTTTCTGGTCAAGTCAGAAGTGCTGGTGGAATACTGGCTGCTAGGAAAACTGGCTTAAAAAAATAATTCCTAAAATACAGGTGAAGAATCATGCCACAGGGAAGCTGATGATGGGGATTAGAAAGGTATAAAATCAAAATATCTTTGAGTTATTTGGCAGGTTTATGAGCTAAGGGGGTCTGGTAATTTTGGGGGGTAATAATATAATTAGTTTGTGTTTTTTTTTTGTTTGTTTGTTTGTTTGGGTTTTTTTTTTGTTTGTTTTTTGTTTGTTTTTTTTTTAAATAAATTTCCTTCGACAATTGATTTAAGACTTGCGTTCCAGGAGAAGTACAAATCTTTTTGCCCACCTTGCTGAAGACTTGTATGTTTTAATATATGTATCCCCCCATTCCTCCAACAAAAAACAATTGTAGCTCATACTTAAAGTAATTGGTATTCACGTGGATCTAGAGCTGGGTCTTCAAGAATGATATGTTAGTACCTGTGGTTAAAATGGAGATAGTTTTTTGAGAGATACTGTTGTAGTTGTAAGAGAATGAGTAAATATGGAAGGAATTGGGCATGACAAATAGGTAGTCTTGTAAATAATTGTTGATTAAACTTTGCAGTAGACAAATGTTAATGTGAAAGGTCTTACCAAGCTTTATGGGTTGTTCTTAATTACAGGATAATGCCACTGATAACAGGATAATATCTGAATCTTCTGAGATGAATGAATTTGAAACTCTTACTGCCAAGTTCCATTTTGTTGATCTAGCAGGATCAGAAAGGTTAAAGCGAACAGGAGCTACAGGAGAAAGGGCAAAAGAAGGCATTTCCATCAACTGTGGACTAGTAAGACTATACAACTTGTTTCCATAGGCTGTTGGTACCACCATCTTCTCTTCCTTTTTGGATCACTTGTTTTCAGTAATCCGTAAAGTAGAAACGCATTGTGTGCAGAATGAGGACTGTAGCATGAGATGTTAACAGTATATATTGATTCTTACTGGGTTCTGGCTTGCTAGTATTTTCTTGGTTGGACTAGACCCTAGCTAGCAAATTACAGTACTTAAAACTGTTGTGAAACATAGTTAGTTACTCTAACTTTTAAAATGTATTGTAGAGTTCCTTCCACTTTTTTTATTTTTATTTTTTTATTCTGTAAAGACCCAAACAATTGGAGACTATTACAAGCAGTTTGCAAGGAGTACAGGCATGTAAAATATGGACAATTATTAAGCTTAATTGATCAATAAATGCTGGTTCTTTGTTATAATTATGACACATAATGTAAACCAACCCTGTAGTTATTGTGCTTATATTATATGGAAGAGAAAGATAATTCAGTTCAATTTCATCATTGATATAAGCACATATAAAGCCAACAGAAATTTGGGGGTTTAGGTGACATAGATGTATCCCTAACAAATAGGATACAGAATGTGCGAAGGTGAAAATCAGTGTGATAAAAGTAATATTTTATGTGATCACGAAACTTTCATTTACAGTGAATTCCAGACCTCAGCTTTGAGAAACAGATTGAAAGTGATTTAAACACTTCAAAGCAGTCACAGAATGTGGTGTATATACAATTCTTCAACTGCTGGATGCAGTAAGACCATTTTCAAGACTAAGAACTGACTCTACAGGGTGCCATCTAGAGGAATGTTCTTTAATTTGGCATATGATTGAAGTATGTGCAGTTGCACATTAAAAATAATTTTACAGCCAAATGTTAGGTTGTTTATAAACATGCATTAGACCCGTTTAGCAACAAAAGAGGATAGCTATGGACTACATAATTTCAAGCCTTAAATGCTTAAATACTCATCATACATTCTTTATTTCATATCTGTAGAGGTAATAAATTCTGGGTTTTTTAATATTAATGCCCCATATTTTATTCTAAATCTAGCATAAAGCACACTGATAAAATTATTTTTAAAAAGAATATAGCTACTGCTAGAAATAGAGATCACCTTTAATAATCATAGAAAGTAAATGTTTGTTACATGAAGTAGTTCTAACTTTAGTTTGCGACTGCCATGAGATACCAATAGACAATGCATGCAAATTGTGCTAAGCACTTAGCACTTGCAGATACCAGACTGCAAGTCATCTGCTTCACTGTTGATAGCACGAAAGTTTATAGATGTCTACTGTAAAATGTAAAAATCCTCAGAAATATTTTTTATCTTAACTTTCATGAGTGTATTCATTTTTTTACAATATTGAGACCCCAGTTTATAGCTGTTTTAAAGTAAAACTACTCAAGAACTGATTTTAACTTGTGCATTACATGATTTGGTGTTTTATAGCTGGCACTTGGTAATGTAATAAGTGCACTGGGAGATAAAAGTAAGAAGGCAACTCATGTACCATACAGAGATTCAAAGCTTACAAGGCTACTTCAAGACTCTCTTGGGGGAAACAGGTATGAAAACTAGAACACTTTCTGTATTTCATTGTGAATGAGCATGAATGAGTACATAATCCTCAGAAAGTAAAATAAACATTAAACAATGGATGAAAATAGCCACTCTTTTTGTTGGAGGGAGGTTCTGAAGTTAAATTACTGTCATGATAGAAAACACTGGCAATGCAGGGAAAAGATTTTAAAGAGCATTTTTGCACTGTTGTTTTCAGTACAGCTAGCATAGCTTTATTAGACATAAGGCTTCAAGTTACTTAGAAGTTACCATTTCCAGGACAAGTCCTTTCCATGAAGACATCTTTAGATTGTAGATAGCATAAACGGTAAGCTTTGTTATTGTGTTATAGCCTTATTAACTACAGTATATTTTAAAGCTGTGATGAATTTCGCCTTCAGAGGTTTTTTTTGTTACTTTAATGGCACTTAATTATTGGCTCTGAGTGCCATGCACAGGAGATTGGAGTCAGTTTACCACAGGCACTGCCATCTTTTTGTAAAGGTTGTATACCTCAGGGTATAGTGCATCTGTCCAGTTATCTGATTACAGCCTAATAAAAACAAACTAGTGTATCACCAGAACTGTTTGTATGAACCTGTCCTGTATACCTACTGCACATACAAGAAAGAGAGGCTTTGGCCTCTGGAAGCTTTGTCTAAGCAAGCATTAACAAATTTATTAAAATAAAACAAATTTTGTATTTGTAACATTAACATGTACAAATACAAAAGGGACCGTAGTTGGATGTGTTTTAGCAAGGTAGTACTCTTATTGCTCTATTTAATCCAGTATGGCTGACTACTATTTTTAGGAGGGCAGGAAGCTTTCTGGGCATTTCACAAAAGAATAGGGAGAAGTGGAAGTCAACTCTTAAATCATTGCTCTCCTTTTCAGAGAGATAACTTCAGTAAGACCTTGCAGCACTGCAGTGTAAGGAAAAGCAAAGAGCTGGAAAAAACAAGTAAAATAAAGGCTAGAATTTTCGGAAGTGCTTAAGGGAGGAAGAAACTCAGGGATTATGAAAAAAAGAGCAGAAATTAAGAGCATAGCTCTTCTAAGCTCTTTCTGGAAATAACTACAAATAGCACTTTTTGACTAAATTTTATATCAAATACAGTAGCTAATGAACATTTTTTCAAACCACTTCTAAAATTGCACTGTTGTTGAAATTTTGACTCCAAAATGTTTTCCTGTTTTACAGCTTCACTGCTCCCCCTCCTGTTCTTCAGGAGAAATCGCATAGTATAGTGTACAATGGACAAATCACAAATGCTGTCCCAGAGCATTTTCAAGGATATTCAGATATATTTTTTTCTGTCTGTTTCTAACTGATGTTAAATTTGTGGACACCTATCACCACCTATTTTTGTTTATGTGATATACCTGCTGAGACATGTCAAATTAGCGGTTTGCTGTTAAGGAAGAGTTATACATATTAACACAATTTGAATAATTTCTTATCTATGCTTTGGCAACCAAAAAGTGTGGGAAAGCTGAATTTTAATAAATATGCAGTTTTTCTTCTGGGAAATCAGATTATTAGATTTCTGTTAGCCTGTTCCATAGCCTTCCAAATTCTACCCGTGGTATTACAGTCCATATTATTGTTTCTTTTTTGCAAATACTTAAAGATTTACTAGTAGTGATTCAGGTTAGATTGCAGTGAGTCCTGAGTCAATAATGATGAAAGCATTGTGTCACTGTACCATTTTCACCATAATCCTGATTTTAAATATAATGCTGTAACAGTTCTGAAGCAGCATTTAAATATTAATATTTCATGAATTATTCAAGTAAGAATATGGAGTATGGGTGTCTTTGGAAAGGACTTTTATAAAATATAATATGAAAAATGAGAACTTTTGTAACTTCTGGGGCAGGGGCAGCGGTTTAAAGAAGTGGTAAAATAAAGGGAGTAGAATAGTTTTTTTTTAAAAATAGTTCATTATACAATTCAGATAGGAAAGTGGAGTTCAAGTTGTTCAGTTTTCAAGACAGACACCTAGCAGAACCAGTCCTCTGAGGTTTAGAAAAATAATCACATTCTCAACTGAGAGCACAAGTAGTCCTGATGTCAGAATTAAAAATTTGTTCTTAATCGCACATAGTTTCATCTTGAGGACTAAGCTCAAGGGGAGAACTGACACAAAGGTACACAGGAGGTCTGAGAAACTGCTGAAACTGATTCTTTCTTGTATCCTCAGGCTAGTTACCCTTTCCAGTTTAGTTTATCGGTGTGTATGGTGAAGGTAATTGTTTGCTTCACAAAGGGTTGCAGGGATTAATTTGTTTGTCTCAGTCTGAAATTATAGAAAGTGAAGTTCAGAATCCAGTCTGCCTAATGCAGATATTGCTCATTGCCCTGGAGACAGTGTACTCTTCCTAGCGCAACCACCTAAGCTTTAACATACAACAGAGAGGCAAATTCCTCTAAAGCCTGGAGGGGAGTACTGGGTCCATCAAATGTAGATGTTTTCCTCTGTCTCTTGAGAATTTAGGCCATGTAGGCATCTTCAGAGGATGATCTACAGCTGGAACTCTGGTTCTGACCCCTCTAGGCTGTTCTCATCTGATGTGAAATGAGTGTACTCCAGGGAGCGAGGGAAGAGACCCCCATTCCTCCATCTGCCTGTTGAATGATGAAAGCACTTGGTTGTCATGAAAATTTTTTTGCTGTTTTCTGCTTTTGTCCCGCTGGTTCTGTCTGCTCAGTCTTTCACTTGGAGCAGGGAGTATGTTCTCACCCTGCATGTCCCGTGATGGGATGGCTAGAGGGTGTTGTAGGAAGATGGTTGTTCATAACCCTCTTGGGCCTAGAGCTCAGATTCTGCTTTTTGTGGAAGTGCTCTAAGCAGTGGTGTTATGAAACATGGAATAAATACAATTATAGCCAGATGTACTAAGGGTAAGTACTAGCTTTTGTGCTTCTGTTGGAGAGCAGGAGATAATTTGCAGTGGAAAATTCAGGCAGTTTGGATCTCGGTAGAACCCAAGGTAGATAATGGGTACCTTAGGGAGTGGTAGATAATAGGTACCTTAGGGAGTTTTGTGCATGCATGGACACCTCAGATGAGCATTCAGGCAACTTTCAGATTAAGTAGGTACACACCTCAGGAATTAGAGTAGGCAGTCCTGACAACTGTGTGATCCAAATCACTGTCTAGGACTTTAGGTTGATCTCAAGTTTCTAAGTCTCAGTTTGCGTATGGTTAAGCAAACTGAATTTGGTTGAAAAACATTTATAGGAACACCAATTAAATTGCTTTTATAATTTTACATGCAGAACAATTAATGATCCGGCATCTCCTATGCTATGCTAGGGAGATACAAGATGTAACAGTGCTGAACTTTGTGGTTGATAGTCTTCTACTGTGAGTTAGATCAAGGAATATTTTCACAAATGTTCTGAAGTCACTATTCTTGTTTCATCTTCTATCTGAAGACCTGTTAGCTTCTCTCTGTTCTTTTTGTTCTTGGTATGTAACACTGACCTATGTTTCTAACTTCCAGTCAAACGCTTATGATAGCATGCGTGAGCCCTTCAGATCGAGATTTCATGGAAACTTTGAACACATTAAAGTATGCCAATCGGGCCCGGAACATCAAGAACAAGGTGGTGGTTAATCAGGATAGGGCGAGTCAACAAATAAATGCTTTGCGCAGTGAGATTACACGGCTACAAATGGAACTCATGGAATACAAAACAGTAAGTTTATCCTCTTAGGATTTCTTCTGCTTTAAAATGCTTATAGTTCTATAGCTTTTTTTTCTGGTGGCTACTTCCACTTCATACACTAAAAAGATTTGAACAGCAACCCTAACTTAAACAACACTTCTAATTCCAGTGATTACCAGATGTTTTTAGAAAACTTAGATTGCATCCACAGAGAAAAGATACATCAATGAATGCCAATGATGTCAACAGATGCTGCATTGTGTTTGCTATTTGAAAGGCAAAAATTGACCTTGTCATGCTCAGCAATGAGGAATAATCACTTCTAAAGTAAAAATTACCACAGTTTAGATTGGCACATAAATGAATGTGTACAGTTACTGTGTATTGCTTTTAAAAACTTACTAGACAGGTAAAACAATTTGTCTTTAAAAAATACGTTTTAAATTATATAAGGCAGATACTAATACTACACAATGACCATTTCTTCCTGAAATTTAAAACTGATAATGTTTTCAGCAATAAATGTGGTTACCAGTGTTGTCCTCCTTTGTTTTCCTTGAGATGGTATCCTGATTTCATAAAGATTTGTCTTCTCATTTCTTAACCTTTTCAAGAACTTGTACTTCAGACTAAGATGGAATTACACAGGACCCAAATGCTAAGGTGTGGGCCAGACATCAATGTTTTGAAAACTATCTATTTATTGATTGTTTTAAACTTTTCAATAGAAGATTATCTTTTGCTATGAGTGTCTATTTCAGATTTCAAGTAATCTGTGGATTTCCTTTGTCAAGTTACAAATTTTTCACGTGTAGGTCAGCCTTTACTAGTAATAAAATATATTTACTTTCTTAAGGGTAAAAGGATTATAGATGAAGAAGGTGTTGAAAGCATTAATGACATGTTTCATGAAAATGCGATGCTGCAAACAGAAAACAACAATCTCCGTGTTAGAATTAAAGCAATGCAAGAGACTATTGATGCACTGAGAGCAAGAATAACGCAACTTATGAGTGATCAGGCCAACCAAGTGCTAGCCAGAGCAGGTATGCTGTGGGTGCGTTGTGTGTAAACTGGTTCATAAGTTCATAAACTTAAATCAGTTATGTTCTTGCTTCATGGATCCTTTGGAATGAAGCGATGCCTTTGTAACAATAATGTAGGACCTGCTTTGGCAGGGATAGGCCCCCATCTGATTCTTTCCTCTGTTTCTGGACACTTCTATTAGAAATAGTTTGGTACCCTGATTTGACCATTCATTTAGGACTATGAACAACATAAAATGTGAAATAATACCTTTGGATAGGAATTACTTGTATGCTTAGCTATACATGGACTTAAATATTTTGCTTTGGATGAGGACCTGGACACAGATGGGTGAATGTTGGCTTGCTTTTCACCTCATAGAATAATCAACCAATTCACTTACCATGACTGCATTGTTCTTTTTGTGCACTGTTTGTCAGGTTACATTTGATTTATGGTACATGCATTGTTAGAAGGTGCTAATATGGAAAACAAATAAAATAGAAAAAGTCACTTGACATAATTCTGATCATGTGACACAGAGGAACCTAACACTTAATGCAGCTTAAGGAGGAATTATATTTTACAAACCAGATAAGATCTAAACATGTAGCCCATATGATTTTGTCTCTTTGCTGGTACCTTGTACCTAGTAGCTGTATTCAGATATTTATACTGTTACCGTCCTTTCTCAATCTTTCTCTTCCCCCCACCCCCTCTTTCTCTCTGTCCTTCGAAGGAGAAGGAAATGAAGAAATTAGTAACATGATTCATAATTATATCAAGGAAATTGAAGATCTCAGGTATTTGCATAATATGTTGTTGAACTATTTTTATAAAAAAAAAAAATAAATACTGTAAGTGTTAGCAAGTAAATACTTCAGCTCTCCTATGTGGGGATTACTTCAGGACAGTGGTCCTTCAGCTTCTACGACCATCTGGTGTTGCTCTTGGCCACAGAAAATTAAAATATTAAAGATGAAGCTGATGATAGAGATGAAAGTAAGATGTTGCCTAAATAATGATGATAACTTGATATTGTTGCACAAAGGACAGCAAAACTTAGAACAGTTGTTTTATAAATTCATCACCTTCTGTATAAATGATAGTACTGAGAAATTACTTGTTATGATTTAGTGTTTAAAAAAACCATCTGCTTTCTCTTTAAATTAAAGAATTAAATATTTTATATATTTTTATTTCTCTATTTCTTGGAGGTGTATCATGCAAAAAAAAAAAAATTATCTGGCCTATTCCCAGTTAGTGTTAGAGATCTTGTGTAGCTTTCATGTAATATGTATATACACACAAGGTATGCACATATATATTTATACAGACATTTATATGTTTCTGTGTAGGGTATAAATTATATGCACAACATACACGAAGGTTGTGTAAAATGGTGTCATCAAGGGATTTGCTACATTTGTATTTTGTGAGACTTTACCTTAGTTTATAGTTTCTTTTTAAACTGAAGGTAATGCAGTGCAGTTACAGATGCTAGAGAGTATACATCTCGTGCATTAGCAATACTTGTGATTCATGCTCTAAAATTTTTTTTTTAAGAGCAAAATTATTAGAAAGTGAAGCAGTGAATGAAAATCTTCGACGCAACTTGTCAAGAGCTTCAGCAAGATCTACGTACTTTGGTGGACCATCAGCATTTTCTGCTTCTATGCTTTCTTCAGAGAAAGAGACAATGGAAATTCTAGATATAGCCAAGAAAGATCTAGAAAAGCTGAAAAAAAAAGAAAGGAAAAAGAAAAAGAGGTGTTGTATGAATTATAATGCTATTTGTTTTCTCTTTATTAGTAAAGAAGTGTATTTTTTTAACCACTGAGATTTTAAAATTAATTAATTGTTGCTGTGTGGGTTTGGATCCTGAACTGCTGTTCCTTTGAACCCTTTTACACATTGAAGTTATAGATGTTTTTCTTCTGCATCTTTTCTTCCAGTGAAGTATGCAGTATTTGTACAATGAATGTCTCTGTTGTAATGAATTTTTCTATATAATTATGCACAGTGGTAAAAGCACAGGTGCTTTCCATAAATTTTGATATCTAAAAAAAAATTTTTTTAAATGCTTTGAAATTCAACAGAAGTTTGCAAAACCAAAAATTATAAACTTTTTTCTACCGTACGTCAAAACTGAAACAGCTTTCTGAAGGAAAGATATTCTGAATAGCTGGGAATTCTTTGGTAGCTCTTGGAATGGCTTCTTTTGCTTTATCTTCTGCTTTTATAAATGTTTTTAATTTGAGGTTTCTTAATTCTCTGCAACATCATGCTTTGCTGTTTTTTGCTCTCCGACTTCTCATCTACTAAAATGCTCATAGACATTGATAAAAATGCCTGTTCAGACAGCAGTTAGTACAGCAAGGATCTGTTTGTGTACTCCGAAACTCTGATTCCGTTAGAGATTTTTCCCTTTTCCTTGAAATTTTCCACACTTCTAATCTATTACTCTTTCTACTAATGGCCCTTCAGACTTCTTCTACAAGTTAAGAGTAAAACCAAAACAGTATAAGCCTGAAATATAGTTGAAGTATAAAGTAGACTTGAGTTAGTGATGTCTGCAATTTGAGGTCCAATATCTAAATCCATTCACCAAGTCAATGTCTGATACTCGTGGAGAACACTCATTTTAATAACAACTAAATTCTTCCTTTGCATATCATTTTTAAGGAAACTCTTATACATTTATGGAGATTTTGATAGATTTTGTGTCTCATGTTTATAGGAACTTGAGGGCAGGGTGGAAGTGTTAAATGAAATCAGCAGAATGTTCTGGCGTCTCTTCAGCCAAATGCTTCAATATGTTCTTTAACTGTAAATGCAAGAACAGAAAGATTTGATTTTCTGTGTTTCGACACCTTTTAAAATCAAGCATGCGTTTAGATACATGTTTCGATAAAGCCCCAATTGTTAGTTTCAGGCCTGAGTATTAGGTAGCAGACAGGATTGTGACCAGAAAACAGATAAAGGTTACTAGATATATTGAATAATATCTCTTATTGTAAGAGATGATGACTTTAAAAAAACATTTGGAAGTTTTACCCTACATACAGTAGTAAGTAAAACAGATGGTTGTTCTTTTTGTGTTGGTTTTTTTTTCTGAAAGAAGCTTCTGCATCCAGTCACACTTGTTCACACCAGGACAATAATCTTGTGAATGGCCAAGTGGTCTGATCCAGAATTAGGGAATACTTCCTGTAAACTAATTTGAGATCAGTTTTCTATTCTAGCATTATAGAATTAGAGAACCATAGAAAAATTTAAGTTGGAAGAGACCTCTTGATGGTCCAGCCTCCATGTTAAAGCAGGTCTTCCATTCTATAGAATGGGATCATGCTCTTCAAAGTGCTGGTAAGGTTTGAATCTGTTTACTGGCCCATCTGCAGACTGCTTTGCAATAAATATTTATAAATTTCTGAAGTGCATATGTTAGGAGAGAAATTCCTTAGAAGCTAAGAAATGTTAGAATTTGAGGGATTATGCATATATATAGCCTGTCATACTTGTTACCTGTGGAGTGCTTCTATCTAATTAATGAAATGCAAAGCCTCTGTTCAGGATATATCGCTGTGGATTTTTATTCTACTGAAATTTCAGGAATTGGCAATGGGTATGCTAATGTATTGCAAAGGGACAATTTACCCTGCAGTTTGGAAGGGATTCTTTGCTCTACTTCTGTGTTCTACAGGCATTTAGCTGCTTTTACTGTACTATTTCTTTTTAGGGTTGCTGTTCTTTTAAAGTTGTCTAACTATCATTTTCCTGCTACAATGGGATCAATAAGCCTAGTTACTAGTTCTGCCCCATCTGCTACATTTCTTGACCTGTTTGTTTCCTGGTTGTGGGTCAGTATGATGAAAGGGGCATAATTTTAAATATATGCCACTTATCTAAATTGTTGTGAGCTAGCCTGAAGATCTAAGAGCCAGTTTCTGAATGAGCAGCAGGTATGTACTGCTATATATCTGTAGCCTTTAATAAGCATCTGTCATAAAGTTTATTGGAAACAGTTTACATGGCAGTAATGTTTTGGCTACTGAAATACTGACATGCTTGATTGGAGTGTCCCACAGTGTGACCTACTCACTGGAAGCCCCAGAGCAAACCTCCTACGTCCCTTTCAATCATTAGTGAGCCTTACATACCTGGTAACCTTTTTTGACTGTTGTCTTTTGACTTCCCTAACCTTTATTACTAAATTAGTGATAAAATTACATGGGATTTAGCGTGTTAGCTCCTAGCTGATACTGAAGGAAGATGGCAGGCAGCATGAGGTGAAAAGGCAGCAAAAGCTCTTGCTCAAAACTTGCTCATAATGGGAACATGAGGAATTTCAGTAGTTGAAATTTAAGCTATCTCTACATATACATAAGTCATGCAGACATTTCTCTACTGATACATATACATTTGTTCAAGAGGAAAAAGTACAAGTAAAAATACTAACACTTTGTCCATCTCATTGCTTCTGATGCATATTTTTTGTTAATTTATTAAAAAATAACAAGCAATCATTGGCATGTACTTTTTGAATCCCAGAAAAATAAACTGTGGGTTTCTGCTTTTTATTTTAAAACAAACAACAAAACCGCAAACCAAAAAATAAATGCAATTTGAAGATTTTTAAGAATTATATTCAGAATATATGATTTAAAATATTAGTACTAAAAATTTTTCATTACTATTTTATATTACAATATGTTATCAGCATATATAAAACTAGTGCATTGGGTTCTTTCCTGATATATTCTTGAGGTTATATAACTTTGGTTCAATGGCAGTACTTCTTGCAATTTTTGGTATTTTACCTGCCAATTTTAAGTGGCAAAAGAGGAGAAAGCTTTTTCTAGAACTAAGAGATTTTTTGAATCCATATTAGAAATAATTCTCAAAGTGAAATATATTGTCTATATCTAAAACTTCTTCCTTAGTTTAACTTAAATTTACAATTGTTGACAGTGACAGATTAGTTAACCTACAAATGCTGCTTCTTTGTTTTCTATTTACTTTCCAACTGTGCAAAATGTATTGCCTTTTTACTACTTGTTGTGTCGTGATGGTATCTTTTAAAATTTCATTTTAAACTCCACAAGCTCATATATCATTTTTTTACCTTCTTATCACTTTTGCTTTTCACTGTCTGGTTTGTCCTTCATTGGCTTGGCCTTCCAATACTGTACCTCGTGCTTTTGAAGGCTACAGAAACTTGAGGAAAGCAGTCAAGAAGAAAGAAGGTTGGAATATTTCCCAGGTTTTTAATTACCTGTCATTTCAATTAACTGGTTGTCATACATGAAAACAAGTTGGGCAGATTCATAGGTACTTCAAGAGTAGTTCATTTGGCTCTTCAATATTCTTTCCTGTGTTTTGACTTTCAACAAGTGTTTTAACCGGAAGAAACCTCTGTTGTGGAATTGAGGTTGACTCAGATTGCACAGTGTTGAGCAGGCATTTGTGGGGAGGCGGTGACTATGGGAATTGCTGCAGAATTAAGTAGACTTCTTTCTTGCATGGCCTGTATGGAATGAAAGGCAGGAGGAAGGTGCAATAGCTTGTATGGTATGAAATGTATAGCAGGCAGTATACAACAATAATAATTTTGGCATGTGAGATCAAGAAGGTCTTGGACCTTCACACCCCAGTTAAGTCTGCTGCATTTATTTTTGAAAGCATGTGACTGAAGCCTTGACCATTCCTTCTGTTCAGTTTCAGCCAAAGCAGTAGATTAAGTAGCTGGTCATAGAGAGCAGTTAAGTTGAGGCCTTAAAGAGAGAAATATACTGTCATTAAAAATGAAAGTAAAAGAGCTTTTATTTTTCAGCTGTCTACTTTGATCCAATCCCCCCCCCCCCCCCCCCCCGAATTCATGCAGATGATGTGAATCCACAGATCAATAGCACTCAAATTAAGCAGTACCGTTCTGTCTGGCAGAGCTGCTCCCTTTCCTTCGTCCTGTCTCTCCCCTTTATCAGGCAGAACACAAATTCTCTGTAGTGGTTGGCTCTGTACTGTGTGCAGGTGGAAGGGAAACTGGGGATTTGCCTCAATCTGCATGAAGATTGCAGCTAAGATCTGTTATCATTTAGGCTTACTAACCAACATAAAACAGAACATGTGAGCTGAGCGAGATGAGAATCTGTAGAAATGAGATTGCGTGGCTCAGTGTTCCCTGTTCTGGCATTTATTTTTTTTTTTTTCTGTACAAATCTGGTTAGATTTTTTACTTCCAGCCTCCCTGGCTGCTGTGTAGATTCAGACGGTCCAAGCAAAATCTTTCTGCCTTGCGCATGATCAGTGTAGCTGGATTCAGTTTCACTGGTGATGAGTGGGACAGAAGGAACCAGTTAGCACTGAACAGGTTAAAAAATAGTACAAGAAAAAAATTGTGTGTGCACAGAAGTACTGTGTTACTTAACTGGCACTCTTAAAGATGGCTTTTAGGTATCACTTGCCAAATTAGTGTTTCAAATCTACTGCATGTTTCTTGTGACTGCACTGAGTATTGGATTTGTCCAAGAGTTAGACCTTGAATCTTGGCTCCTTTTGGTGTCAGTGGAGGAAGATGTACATTTCTAGATACCCTGCCTGATCAGTGACAGCACATAACTTGCCAAACTTCTATGCAGCTGAAGTTAGGTGAGGTGGATTCCGCATTATGCAATCCTAACCACATCTTTTTGTTATTACCCCCTATGGTGTCTAGCCCTGTTCTATCATGATTTCCCATCTATTGGGGATGGTTTGGGTTTTGCACATGTGGTGCTAGAAGGACTGACATTTGGTCCATGACAACTTGCAGACTGCCACTGATTTTTGAATTTTACATTTGCATGTGATGCCTCAAATGTGCACTTAAAAATGTTAAAACTTGTCCTAATGGCTCACACACCAAACCTTTAAAACAAAATCAAAAAAACCTTGCTGTAATTTGTGTAAGCCATCACTACAGTTCAGGTTGCCAAAAGAGGAAAGAATATAGAGATACTTGACTTTTAAATAAGTTTTGAGCCATAGTCTGAAAAACAGTAGCATGGAAATATACTAAAATGTAATCTTAATAGTTGGGAGAAGTTTCTTTTTGAGACAGACAGTCCTATTGCAAAAATTCAGTATTTCTCGACTCTTCTTGTTGTATCAATGCCTATTTTGAGCATTCCCTTGATGTCAAAGTAGATAACTGATCAAAAGAATAGTTATAGTATGATAAATTAGGATATTGTTTAAGGCTTATAAATTTTCAGATGATTATAAGCGCAGTAGGCTCCATTATAGTTTGAGAGTGTAGTAAAACCTGTAATATATGTTGTACCTGCACACAATGTTCTTTTTTTGCTTTATAAAAGCTATTCTGGGTACACTGCAACTTCCATATGAAATGAGTACTTCTGTAGTATATGAAGATGCGTATTCTGATTGTCCCAATTGTGCAATATGCCCTAAAAAATGTGCTAAACATTAATATTATTTTGCAAGCTAAGATTAAAAGCCATTAAACGTTATTTTATTATCTGCAGGATTTTGGAAGTTGTGTTTTACCCATGCCCAACACCTGTACCTTTGTCTAACTACACTTTGGTTTTCATCTTTATTTGGAATTGCAACTTATTGCTTTGGGGGATGGGAAGCACATGCTATTTCAGTTTGTGAATATTTTGTGTCTGTGCCTCTTCTGCTAGTGTTAAAGAGGATAACACAGATAACGAGCAGGAGAAGAGAGATGAAAAAGGCACTTCGGAGAGAGAGAATAATGAATTGGAAGCAGTAAGTATTTAGAAGTGTTTGATTTGTTCATTGTCTGTTTAAAGATTTACAAGGTTGTAGAAAGGAAATTAGGAATGAGTCAGGTGAATACTATGGCTTCACAGTGATAGTCACAAGTGTCTGGGGGATGGAAAAGTGTGGGTGTGCTTCAGCATCTTTCTATTTTGTACATTTTGCAGGAGGAAATTCAGGAAGCAAGTGATCATGAGGATGAAGATGAGGAAGATGATGAGGATGAAGATGACATGGAAGTTGTTGAAAGCTCAGATGAATCAGATTCTGATTCTGATGAAAAAGGTGATGTCAGTGCAATATTCTGTAGAATTTTACAAATCCTATCTGTCATTCCTTGGCTTTTGGTAGGCAAGATAGCATGTTGTGAACACACTGTCCATAATTCTCTGTGGATTGTGTGTCCAGCGAATTTTTTTTTTTTTTTTTTTTTGGTTATGGTGCTAAAACATGTAACAGACATCTGATCAAGTGTCCCCATACTGGCTTTAAAATTGACTGGAGGCCATCGGGTGTTTGGTAACACATTTCTTTCTTGGTTAGAATATCCAAAGTGTAAGGTTTAAGTACTGGGTTATTTTCATGTCTCAGGACTAATGACCAAGGTGATAGCTCCTGTTCAGCTAAATTGGAAATAGTGTCGTGGTTTAACCTCAGCCAGCAACTACGCACCATGCAGCTGCTCACCCCCCTCCCCCCCAGTGGGATGGGAGAGAAAATCGGGAAAAGAAGTAAAACTCGTGGGTTAATAGAACAGAAAAGAAGAAACTAATAATGATGATGATAACACTAATAAAATGACAACAGTAATGATAAAAGGATTAGAATATACAAGTGATGCACAATGCAATTGCTCACCACTTGCCAATCAACGCCCAGTTAGTCCCCAGGCGGCAATCCCTCCACTCCCACTCCCCCCAGTTTATATACTGGGCGTGATGTCACATGGTATGGAATACCCCGTTGGCCAATTTGGGTCAGCTGCCCTAGCTCTATCCTGTGCCAACTTCTTGTGCCCCTCCAGCTTTCTTGCTGGGCTTGAGAAGCTGAAAAATCCTTGACTTCAGACTAAACATTACTTAACAACAACTGAAAACATCAGTGTTATCACATTCTTCTCATACTGAACTCAAAACATAGCACTGTACCAGCTACTAGGAAGACAATTAACTCTATCCCAGCTGAAACCAGGACAAATAGGTAGAATTTAATTTTGAAACACTGAAAGTCTATCAGCCTTCCTCATTTTTGTGTAGCATGCAAGTTAGGACTGCTAGAGTCAGAGACAGCATCACCAGCAGTTCTCTCACGTGAGTTGGGCCAAATGGGCAAACCAAATCTGATGGTTCCATCTTGTTTGATAGTCACACAAACCATTAGCAGGAGTTGCAGAACCTGCGGGGAAAAAAAAAAGGGTTAGTGCTTTTTCCTTACTTCCCTTACTTTTTTTCCTCCTACTTTTCTCATTCCCTTCACCATTTCACTTCTGTGATAGAGGTCACTCAACTCTTCTCAGAAATTTGGCTGTATCTTTCTAAGAGCTAGTGAAGGGAAAGTCTCCTCTTGGAGTCTGCCAGCAGGCACATTTTCCTTTTATAACGTGCTGGGTTTATGATTGAAAGTTATTCTCCAGCCCTGAGCTGTGACTGAAGTCTCACAGCCTTTTGTATGGGGAAGGACAGATTGCTGATGTTGAGATTTAAATGTGAGTAATTACAATATATGGGCAACTGTGATCCGATGAGAGATTTTTCCCTATCTCTTTCCTAGTTCTAGAATGGAGAGTGTTTAAGGAGGAGACTTTATTGTGAATTGCAGATAATAGTTTTGATTGCTGCATTGTGCTTGGCTACTTTACTTTGTTACTTTAACAGAAGTCTTAATTTTTAATTACTGAAATCTTTTTATTTTAGAAAATTATCAAGCTGACTTGGCAAATATCACCTGTGAAATAGCCATTAAGCAGAAACTGATAGATGAACTAGAGAACAGCCAGCGAAGGTTGCAAACACTGAAAAAACAATATGAAGAGAAACTAATGATGCTACAACATAAAATTCGAGATACTCAGCTTGAAAGAGATCAGGTTCTTCAAAACTTAGGTAAGAAGTACAAAATCATTTAAATCTAGATGTTGTGTAAGATATTCAAGTTGAATTGTTTGCTACTTCCCTACCTTCCTTTTTCAAACATGATAAGAAATTGCAGAAAACAGAAATAGGTTTGTACCCATAATGCCAGTGAATCATACTTTACTCCTCGTTTCTACCAGAACTGAGAGAGATTTTTTTTAAAAAGATACTGCTACTGACAGGTATTTGATTTGATTGAATAAGCATTTTCAGTTTTCTAGGCGCTCTCATTTTAACATAGTCCTTGAGATAGTTGCTGAATAAAAAGTTCTTTCCTGCTCCTCCCTCCCCCATTTCTTTTGATTTGCTTAAAAGTAATAACTTGGATCAGTGGCCTTTCAGAGGTGTTTTACTGACTAAACTTTTTTTGAATATGTAATAGTATTGAGATGAAAAACGAACTCTGACTCAGGAAGTTCTAAACCACAAATAGTTGAACTTTGGGAGAGTACTGGAGGAAGTGTTTTGTTTGTTTGTTTCTTTTTTAAAATATACTCTATATGCTTTATAGCTATATACTTATATGCTTTTGCTGTTCCCTTATTCTTTCTTAGACCTTCCCTCTTGATCAGTGCCAGAAAAGTCATACTAAGCTGGATAGCTTTTTGGACTGTTATGACCTTGTGCACATATGCGTGAACAAGCATGTCTGTATCTGTCTTCAGGTGCTCAGATATTTGTTGTCTAGTACAAAGAAATTGGAAGGAAAGTGTTAATACTTAATCTCTTATCCAAGAACACATACTAGGTGGAAAGTTTGAAGCAGTGCAGGTGACAGTAGCTAGAGGCACATTAAATTTTTCAAAGATATTGCAGATAATGCTATCAAAGCAGAGGAAGCAGTCATTTGCTGTGGCTGGCAAAGTGAAAATATCCTGAACAAAAGCAGATTAAGAATTTCCTTTTGCTCTAGGTTCTGTAGAGACCTATTCAGAAGAAAAGGCAAAAAAAATCAAGTTGGAATATGAAAAGAAACTCCAAGCCATGAATAAAGAATTGCAGAGACTTCAAACAGCACAAAAGGAACACGCACGATTGCTTAAAAATCAGTCTCAATACGAAAAGCAACTGAAGAAACTGCAGCAGGAGGTGACAGAGATGAAGAAAACCAAGGTATATTTCAGTATATTGAAGTGTTGTTCAATGAGTGTTTACTGAAAAATGGATTGAAATCTCCTGTGCATTTATCTACCAGATAACTCTGTTCTTGCTGTCAGCTGCTCGAAAGCCTGAAAACACAAAATATATGAAGACTAGGCTATTCCTGGGGGAGAGGAGTGGCTTTTAGGTTTAATGAACAGAAATTATGGTATCAAACATGGAGAAGCTTGCACTGCTTATTAGCTGTTATTCAGCGCTGAGTGAAGATACATTAGATGGAGGAGGTAAATTGCTAAAAGCATGTAATATACTGGAAGATGGCAATTTGAAGAAACTCTGTGTGAGTGGGGGCAGGCAGCAGTAGTTCAGTGTAAACAGCTTTTCTAAGTGATGACCTCTTTACAGGTTCGCTTGATGAAACAAATGAAAGAAGAGCAGGAGAAAGCTAGAATGACTGAATCTAGAAGAAATAGAGAGATTGCACAGCTTAAAAAGGAGCAACGCAAACGAGAGGTGATTTGACAGATAAAGAACTTTCATTTGGAATAAGCATCTATCCTGATGTGCATATGCTTGTAGGCACACACCATGTGTGTATGCATTCACTGAGGCAGGCATGTACCTGTGTATTTCTGCCAGTCAAAATGCACGTAAATTGGTTTAACTTCTATGATAACTGGGTTCCTAGCTTCAGGTGATATGTGCAACAGAAAATAGAAGGCTTATTGAATATTTATGTCAGTATTGTTTTATTAGTGAATCTCACAAAACTGTTGCTACTATCTTGCTTGCATGCAAGTACTCTTTTTGATAGAGAATTGATATAGTGAAACACTTATTTTCATTCTGTACTAGAAAGAGCAAGAAACAATTGTGACTTGCCCACTTCATATCACAAGTTTTGCAAACTTGTATTAGTGTGTAAAGGTCTTTTTTTATACAATACAGTCCTTGTGGCAGATAATGGAAAAAACCTATTTGCTGCTTGTATTTTTTCACAGCATCAGCTCAAGCTTCTTGAAGCTCAGAAAAGAAATCAAGAAGTTATCTTACGTCGCAAAACTGAAGAGGTATTGTGGTAAAAGAGTAATACAACTTTGAAAATGGAATGGTATTGTATCACTGTAACTTGGGACGTGGTTTTGGGGAGAGGTAATCGTGTCTCTGCACTGTGTTTCAGGTTACAGCCCTTCGTCGGCAAGTAAGGCCTCTGTCTGATAAAGTGGCAGGAAAAGTAAGTCGAAAGCTGAGTCTGCCTGAGCATCCTATACAGGAAGCAAGTTCTAGCTCATCAGTTGAGCACGATGGTTCAAGAACAGCAGTGCAGCAGAAGATGAGAATTCCTGTTGCAAGGGTTCAAGCATTATCTGTAACTGCAACAAATGGAACAGGGTAAGGATTAAAACTGTTTAGTCCTCTCTTAAGAGAACTGAAAATTGCATGGACTTTCTAGCGGATAATCTTGTGGTGATGCATATTGCACTGGTTATTTTTCAAATTGCTGTCATGTAATGCTCATAAAATGGGTGTTTTACCATTATCAAATGGAATTTGAATTTTGTGGGTTTAAGACAGTGTGGAATAATATAAAATGGCTTTAAAGAACAAGTTGCATTAAGAAAACCCAAAATTTCAAAATGCAGTTAATCTGCCATTAGAGAAATGCCCTTGGTGGTCCAATGCCTGCAATGTTCTTAAGTACAAAGAAAAACTTGTCGGAAAACACAATTTAATGTATTGGGTTTATTGGTGATCTTCCACTGGGGTTTGAAGCAGATCCCCTTGTTAAATAGGGAACAACTCTTAGGTGGCATTCTGTTTCAATGGTGCATCATACAAGATACCACAGTGTTTGATACCTGTTTTTCAAATGCAATATATTAAAGGGTGGTAGAGTTCAGGGCTGGGTGCAGGTAACTGTCTGGTGCAATGAAAAACTGAAAGAAATTCTGCAAGAAATTTTAAGTTGTCTGTCAAAAATATTCTGGCCTGATCATTTCCACATTCAAATATGTAATTGAACTACTTTAGACTTAGATGTATGTTTCTCTTGAATTTATCACAGAAAGAAATATCAGCGGAAAGCAGTGACAAGCAGAGTTTACTCCTCAAAGGCAGCCAGGATGAAATGGCAGTTACTTGAACGCAGAGTGACTGATATCATTATGCAGAGGATGACCATTTCCAATATGGAGGCAGATATGAACAGGTTACTTACGGTGGGTGATCTACTATGCACTGTTGCCTGTATCATCTTATTAAATAAAGTGAGAGCAGTGCATTTATGTTTTCTGTAAATGAATTGCTGCGAAGGTGGCATAGGCAGTGACTTGGAATCCATTGCCATCAATGAAGATGCTCTTAACTACTCCAGTAAGCATTTGTACCATGGGATTGCTGTGCTTAGTAAGAAATAAAAAACATATTAATAGGATCATGTGCAAATATACTAATATATTCACCTGTATAACTACTTCCTGTAGAAATCACGATATGTTAGTTAAAGTATAACAAGGAAAACAAAACAAAAAGGTGTTTAAACGCCCTAAGTATTTACTAATTCCTTTTTATGTAATATTATGTCTTTGGGGAAAATAGCAACGTGAAGAACTTACAAAAAGAAGAGAAAAGCTTTCAAAGAAAAGAGAGAAGCTCATCAAGGATGGGGGTGGCAGTGAAGCAGATAGAAACGTCCAAAACATAAATGAAGAGATGGAATCACTAACTGCGAATATAGACTACATTAATGACAGCATTACTGACTGCCAAGCAAACATTATGCAAATGGAGGAAGCAAAGGTAGGTCAAATATTAATGCAAAAATGGTAAAATGGAGAAAAGAAAAAAATCCTGTGGTAGCCTTGAAAATGTTCTCATTTAGAAATTAATTTTGTTTTGGCTATATAATTATTGAATCAGAAAGTGAAAATTGGTGAAAACTTGGGTGAAGTTTGAAATGAGGAGTGTTTATACAGCTGAATTTTCAGATCTGAGTTTTAATGTCAGTGTAATGCAAGTTAAGATTGCAAAGCATTTAAATGTCAAAGCTGATGCTTTCTATTCTGCTGGCATTAAATTAATATAATTCTTGGGACTGAAGGCTAGCAGCTTGTATCTTCCTGCATCTGTTGGTATGCTTCCACTCCCTTGTATTGTTTTTGTATACTTTAAATATATTTAAATATATTTAATGTGAGAATTTATGTAAATTCTTTATATTGCATTTTAGTATATTTTCAATTATGGAACAGTGACTTTCTATAACTAAAGAGCCTTTTCAGGCCAAGTTGCTTGTTTAGGGTTATCATTTTCAAATAGTAATTTAGTAAAAAGAAATTGTCTATTACAATTGATGTAGAAATTTGAATAATACCAAAAGCAGTGAAATCCAAATCTGAAAACTCTTATAATGTGCATCATACCTTACATGATCTAGCAGGAAGAATCCACCACATAGTCTCCTAGGTCTCTTGGCACATGGGAGCATGAAGTCCGAACTGTAATACTTACCAGTATTTTTATATGGCAGTTCTTGAGTTCTCCCTCTCCCACCTTGGGCTAAGCTATGCTTTAATGCATATTATATTGCCAGCAGTTTCTACTATTTTACTCACACCAGGGCTTCTTCAATCTTGGACATCATGGTGCAAGGTTACAGGACTTTACCAGTAAAGAAATAGAGAACACAAAAGGCTTAATAATTCTTAAGGGTACCAGAGTGCTTAATACTGACTGAGAATAATTGGAAGAAAAATGAGGAAGAGACCTAGGGGGAGAAGCCTTCAAATGCATGAAGGCTGCAGAAGAAATGCATTTATTTCTGCATCCACTGTGAATAGCTTAGCTTGTGGAAAGAAGGGGTCTGAGTTTAGAGTTTGATAAGAGCTTTCTAATAGGAAAGAAACTGAAGCACTGGAAGAGACTGGGAAGGCTGCAGTGTCTGTACTGTGGGGTGTTTTAGGTATAGTTTGGAAAAGAGATCTTTCAGGCATGGTTAAGAAGTACCAAAGAGATGAACTGGGTGATACTGCAGCATCTTCACTGTTTCTGTTTTCTATGATTAGTATAATGATTTGTGAAAAATGCTTTTTTTTAAATCTGACTGTTTTTATTGTTGCACACATAGGAAGAAGGAGAGACCTTGGATGTAACAGCAGTGATTAATGCTTGCACTTTGACAGAAGCTCGGTATTTGCTTGATCACTTCCTCACGATGGGTATCAATAAGGTAATGCATTAAGTGAAATATATGTGTGCCAGGACTATGCCATGTACCAGGAGCAGAGCTGTGCTGACATAAAGACTGACTAATGTGCATTAGATAAAGCAAAGCTGGTCAACATTACTGAGTCACGCTGGTTCTTGGGGTGAAGGCCCTTGACATTCATTGTCCCCTTCAACCTGTTGCCTGTTTTTCTACTCCCAATAGAGCCTACTTCACTTTACTAATTACCTCATATTGTTCCTATAAGAGCACTAGCTTTTCATAATCAAATAAATATCTTTCTGTGTTTTTCAACAAGCTCCTACAGAATGGTCAGGATCTTTATTTAAAGACTGGTCAGCCACTTCCTTAAAAATATGAGCCTTTAAAAAATTTATTGATGCATGGCATACTTTACTCAGGCTTCTACTTTTGAGTAGAGCAATAGGGGCTTTTTCTGAAGGCCTTGGAGCAATATTTTCAAAATGAGTATTTGGCAGTTTATAACCCTGCGCACACATGTATCATATGCCCTTGCTGCTGCTTTTCTTTCTTTGGCCTTTCTTTGGAGGCCATACTCAGTGTCATTGAATCAAATAAAAGATTTCAAGGCTATTGAAATGGGCTTTCAGTCAGTCCCACTGACCAATTCTCTGTTCTTTTTTGCATTCTTGATTCATCACTATGCAGGTAGTAAAATTTTTTTTTTTTTTAAATAAAAAACATACAAAAGAAAAGAAAATCTCCACAATTACATTGGCTTCTGCAACAGAGTTAATATGAGAAAAGTGCCTCTGACTTACCCTGTTAACAATTTCTCCGTATGATAAAAAGCTCCATTACATGAAGGTTTTTCTCCTCTTTCTGATAAGTAACAATTTTCTGTAGAAAAACAGAAGGTTTCTAAAAAAAGGTGTATTTTCTTGCAGAATTGGTCATTCCTGCTGTCTGTTGTTTGTCTCCACATACAAAATGTGTTTGTTGATATGTTGTTTTAGTTCATGATAAAATCAGATTCTAATGTGTAAGTCCATAGTACTACACTTTCTCAAGTCCTAGAACTCCAAGTCCTCTGATATCCTACAAGTCTTTGAGATGATGAGTTGCATCTTCATTTTCCCCTACTGTTTCTTCTGTTTGGAAACTATTCTCTCTAAATTTCACTGGCTACATTTTCTACAACTAAAAAATTCCCACTAATCCATGGGTCTAGGGAAGTTCCCTTAGAGTGGATTCTCTCTTAAGTTGGACCATGAGATCTTTCAGCAGAAGCTGAAAGTTCACTGAGTGATACTGTAGGAAAGATTACAGTTCTAGGGCTTGGTTTTGGTTGGGTTGGGTTGTTTGGTTTTTGTTTGTTGTTGTTGTTGTTTGTTATAGAGTATCATAGATTAAAAAAAAAAAGTACTTGTGAAAAATGGAGGTGTTGATTTTTCAGATGCTTGCTACTCTTAAAGAAATGCAAAGAATCTATGAATTGTACTTGGGAGTCACATCCAGCTTAGCCACTAGATGCATATTTGCAAGGCAGAGTGAGGAACACAAGTTAAATGAATGCTTAATGAATCTCTTAACAAAAACCAACCAAACACACACACACCCCCAAACAAAAAAAATCCCTTTAGCTGACACTTGATCCTTAGGATGTGAGGGGAAGGTTACAATGTACACATTGTTTGTGTTTGTAGTTTTTAAAAAGTTTTGGCAATTCTCATTTTGTAACGAAAGATAAGTGCTTTATCACAACTCATCTTTTTCTTTGTCTCTCCTAGGGTCTCCAAGCAGCTCAGAAAGAAGCTCAGATCAAAGTTCTTGAGGGACGCCTTAAGCAGACAGAAATTACTAGTGCTACTCAAAACCAGCTGCTGTTTCATATGCTAAAAGAAAAAGCCGAGTTAAATCCTGAACTTGATGCTTTGCTGGGTCATGCTTTGCAAGGTAATTTTGTCATCTTGTATTCTGAATAGTCAGCTGCATGTCATGTTTGCCTTTCATGCATGCTGTACTGGGCATTCTAGGCTATTTCTTTTCTGAATAGATGCTGTATTTTAACGTCTTAAACTCTATTTCACAATTGATGTGCATGTATGTAATTTTTAAGTATATCCCCTCGGCAGTGATATTTAGGAAATAGAGAAGTTTTTTTATTATTGAGATTTTTTAAATTTAAATAATCTGCTTGTTATTTTTACAAAAGTCTATGCATTTACAATTTGGTATCTTTTTAACTTCTGAATGTGAAATTCTAAATAAGCATTCCTGTTCAATCATCATATGTTAGTGATTTTGAAAGTGGCATCGTATGTCTGTTACGGCATCTATTCTACTTCTCATGAGATGATATTAAGAAAAATTTAGAATACAATTGGGTACTTTTTTTTTTATTTCTTTTTATAACTGGATATGTTTTGATTGGAGTGTTGCTTTTGTTTCCTTGTTGCTGTTATTTATACAGACCTAGATAGCATATCGCTGGGTAAGTATGTTTAGCTTTCTGTGTACTGTACAGCTGCATGAGTTACTAATTCACTCCTGTTCACTAACTGGTGCATCTTAGAATTTGTGAGTGTGTGAAGTTTGCATGAACTATTCCGTAAATGTACTCATTATCATGAGCTTACAGAGCATTTCTGCCTATCTGAAACCACCCATAGCCCTCATGTTAGTTAGATTTGTCAGATGAGAAGTGAATACAGTAAGCAGAGCTGTGTTTCAAATTTATGACTTGCTGCTTATGAACCTGTAGTATGTTCAGACTACATAAAGCTATTTTGTGATGTACCACTGCTGTAGTTGTGACAAATTCTGCTATCTCTTTAGGCCTGGAAAAAAAATTAATTCTTAAGATGCAGGTCATTTTTAACCTTTTACAGGTAGCTCATTTTATAATGTAAATATTGTACAGAATGCAGATTTTACCTCACTTTTTCAACTGGGTTTAGTACTGACTTCACTGATTTTGAGGAGATGAGTCTGTTGTTGTTGCTTTTAAATGATTCCCAAATAAATTACACTTATCTTCTCCCCTCCCTTGTTCCCAGCCACAAAATTGGGTATGTTTGAAACGTGGGAAAAAATATTCCTGATGTCAGTAACAATTCTTCTTGTATTGTCTTGTGTTGCTTCTAATCCCATTATGCTGTCCTATGCTAGTCTGCATAGGCATCTGAAACATTTCAAAAGCACAAAACTGCCTGAAGGTGTATAGATCCTCATCTTTTGTAAGCTGGTGAGAACTTTGCCAGTTTCCTGATAGGTGACACCTGAAGATCTGTGTCAGGGCATCTTGCTGCATACAGCCAGTATTTATTCAGGAACCTCAATTGTTATTAATATCATAGTGTATCTAAAATAGACACTTAATGTGCGCGCATGTATGTGTGCTCACCCATGCTGGAGTGAGAGCAATGTTTCTCCAGCCAGGAAGTTAACATTGCATTTTCTTTAGCTCTGGACAGGCTTTTACCTATTAACAGCATCTGGAGCAGTGAAAAGACACTTATTAAATGCATTGAAACAGTAGCTCTATCGTCAATGTTTTTGTAGAGTATATGTCATTAAAGAAGCTTTTTTTTAACACTTTGCAAGCATGAACTGAGGCTTTTAAAACACCTAAGCTACTCAGGACTATGCTAACATTTTACAGGAAGGAAACTTCACTGCAGTTGTATCTTGGCTGAATATGCTATACTAACCTCAGTCCACACTGAAATCCAAACTTGATAGTCTGCATTTTGTAGATCACTAGCGGCTAAAACTTTTGAGCTGCAGGGAGAGCTGTAGTACAGTACTACTACTGTTGTACAGTTGTAGTTGAACAGTACTACTACTGCTGTAGTGAGGCTTTGAGGCTGGGACTGCCAGCTGGTTAGCAAGGACTGTTGGTACAGGGGCTCTCTGGTAACCTGACATGATTCCCAGGGGTGGAAGTGTGAGTGGCAGCAGATCCTGAGACCAATTTCATCAGGCTGCTTGATAGCTCAGTGGCAGTACCCAGCCAGCCCCATCTCAAGCAGAGAGGTTGCACTTCCAGGGTGCTTGTGAACCGTTCCCTTGATGCCTACTTTCAGCTCTGATATCTTCAAAAGTTCTTGGCCATTTGAATACACTTAGCTTAACTAAGTTTGGGCATTCCCCAGTGTAGTTGTGCACCTACATTCAAGCGTAGACTTAAGAAAAGGGTTCAGTCTACAGCAAAGCACATCACAGTCTTGGGTTTTGACCCTCAGAATGGGTTTTTGAATGCAAACCTGCCTTGCTTGTATGAGCCATCTGCCATTTGCTATCCCATCTGCTCTTGAGAAGAGTTAACATGACCATGAAGTTGAGTCCTGAAGCATTGATGGAGTGATTCCTTTCTAAAGGATTGTAGGAGCTGCTTTTCCTTCCCACCTCTGACATCTGGACATTCATAGATGTGACTCACAGCCATGTATATGCAGATGTTGAGAGGGCTGGTCAAATGTCACTTCCTCTGGATGAACTGTGCTGGTGTACTGCATTGTACTGGTACTGTCCAGTTGCCTCTGCATGAGGATTAAGACAAGTCATCAGAAAAGCCTTCCACTGTTCTTCAATCATTGGTTTATTAGCAGTCATCTCAGCTGCTCCTCGCAAGCTGTACTGCCTTTACTAACTTTATTGTTCCTTTCAACTCTTCTTGCTCAGGACATCTTGCAGAATCTTGCTCTTCTGCCTCTTCTCATTTCTTTTCATTGATTCTGTGTGCTGCTTTCTATCTGGGGACTTTGTGCAGTCTTCTTGTACTGAATTGTAGACAAACTGAAGAAAAATATCAATACATGTCAGGTCACATGAATGTGAGCTTACAAATAAAATCCCATCCTTTGTGGCTATCCTCCACTTTCTACTTTGTTGCCTGTAAAAGCTGTTCACAGGTTATTTGAGAAGGGGATGAAGTAACATCACCCTAATATGAATCCTATATTTAAAAAAAAAAGCATTTATTTTATTGATGCTGCTTTTGTGCCTTGCTAGAAGGAGCAGTACTCTAGACTGTCTCTTCTGCAGAAGATGTAAAATAATAATATGTATAGAAAAGGTTTAATGCGGGCTCAGATCCGGGATGGAACAAAAAAGAAAGTTCAGAGTGCTATTCCTGTGACCCGCTTTCTTAATTATCAGAGATACAACAATATTATAAAGGTTACATTGTTAAAACTAATGCAGCAGTTGAGTATCTCTGAAGTGCATTGTTGGTGTTGGTGCTAGATTGATATATGGTTTTGACTTGTTCAGGAAACATTTTTAGATGTAGCATACAAATGAAGGCAGCATTTTCCTTTTCTTCATTCCTTCTCAGAATTAAACTGGAGACTATATATCTTTCCATCCATTCTCCAAAGCATGAACTTGCACTTAAAACATATACATGGACAAACCTATTTTAATACGGGTACCAGATATATTGGTTCTTTGCATTACAAATGGTATCTGGTTTCTGGCAGAAATTAAATAAACAAACTTAAAGAATCTCTAATAGTAAAGAAGAGATGTAATGGAATGTCATTAGAAGATTATTTAACCCTTAAAATTTCATGATTATGTTAAAAAATAAGGGACTTCACTTGCAGGAATGTATTAACTATGTCCTTAAACTATGCTTAAAATGTATTATTAGAATAATGTGCAAGTTAGGGGATTTGGTTTCCCAAGAATTTGGAATTGATTGTACGTATGCCCTCAACTGGTTGTCTCAGCTTAATGTTTTGCACTGTTTGCATGCAGACATGTTAATCTGATGTTTGACAGTGTTAGTGCGTGACATGCATGCTGGTTTTGTCTTTTGTGGACAGGTTTGTGTACCCATTTTACTTCAGGAACATTTCTACTGAACAACTTCATTTTACAGTTAGCTTCAATACAATTAATCTCTTTTTAGGAAGCAGTTCTATAGTATTAAATTGTGGCATCATCCTGTTTTGAAACCTAAATGCTTATATACTAATAAAGTGCTTGCTTCTTGTCAGCCCAAATGGTGCCACTCTGTACAAGCTGAGGCTGAGCCTCAGCTTGCTAGCTACTTAAAAATATTTTTTTTTTTTCATTATAACCAGGCTGATTCTGTCTTAAAGCAAGAAGATTACATAAAAAGAGGAGGAAGAGACATCCTTACTGTCCATTGATTTTACATCCTGTCTCTTCCATGTCTTGCAGTTAATTTCCTTTGCTTTATCTTCTTTCTTCCAGATTTCCTTCTAGAATTTATTTCTGGTTTTCTGTCATCCCTGTTGCTCTGCTACAGTAGAAGACCGCATTTGGCACAATAGGCCTAGGTGTAAGATTTATTTAAATTGTATAAAAAAATTTAGTTTAGATACCAGGAAAATTCAATGGGGACTGGCTAGGAAATAGTTAAGGTACTTTGAAAACCCCCGCCTTTCGTGTGCTGTTCATCTACGTTCAACATTGTCTGAGCTGTTTTGTATAGCACTTAAAACCTGCACATCCTGTTGTAGACAGACAGACTAACATTATTCTTTTGGAAATTTTCTAGAAAATGTGGAAGATAGTACTGATGAGGATGCCCCATTGCATAGTCCTGGGACAGAAGGAAGGTGAGCAATCTTTGTTAACAGGTAACTGGATTTGGCTCTAGAAAAATTACTGTCACTTTCTCTTTCTGTAACACATCATGTATCCATTAGAAGATACCTCTGACATTGTTTTGTTCTACTTTGTCCACTATTTCAGTAGGAAGAAGAATCAAATAAGAATACACATTCTGCAAAAGTATGGCTATTTTCTTTCTAACTGTGGTGCAATTTTTCTTTTAGTTCATTATCTTCAGATCTTTTGAAGCTTTGTGGTGAAGTCAAACCCAAAAGCAAGGTAGGGTGTACAATGATGATGATAATAATTCACACTTCAACAGCACTTTTCTGGGAAATGCTCTTGCTTTGCACTAGAGATGTTAATGAACGAACACATGCAGAAGGTGAACTGATGTACCGTTCATGTGATTTGTATGCAATATGCTTTTGTGTGATACTCCGCTCTGAGAAGCAATGATAAAAATGTACTTTTTCAATATTTTGTGGTTGAATTTTTACTGTTTCAGAATGAGATATGTTCTTCCAATTACTAGCACTCCAAACTGGAGTAGATTTGTGGTTTAGTATTAGTTAGGCTGCAGTTTAATGTTAATGCCAGCAGGAACTGAGAACTTGCTTATTGTTTGTGATTTTCTTCTGTGGTCATAGAAATGTAAAGGAAGTTTGTAAAAGAAACAGAAGTTTGACCTCCAGGCTCTTAATTGCAGTTGGCATTGGAGGAATATATCTAGGCTGGCTGCAGTTTAATATTAATGGCAGTGGGAACTGGAAACACGCACGCTGATTGTGATTTTGCTTCTGTGCTCACAGGAGCATAAACCAAGTTTGCACAGTAAATAGAAGCTTAGCCTCCACTCTTCTAACTGCACTTGGCTTTGGAGGAATATACCTAGGTTGGCTGTTACATTATTGGTTGCATTCATTGGTGTGCAGCTCTTTGGGCAGGTAAACTGAGTGAGTTTGGTCTGAAAATGTTGGCATAAAATAAGTGTCATTTTTGTAATGGCTCTATTGAGACAGGACCTTGTCTTCCCCAGTGGCCTTTCTTTCCCTGAGGAATAGATCTTAATTTCACAGCATCGTTACACCTAACATGTATGATCACTTTTTTAAGAATGACTATGTTGCACAAAGCTCAGCTCCTTTGTGAGGTTTTGTGTTGTTTTCAAATTGTTGAAATGCTGAACAAATCTTAATTCATGTTGGCCTAAACTACTTTAAGTGACATAAACTAAGAAAGAAGCAGAGCTTTTGTATCAGAAGGAGCATCAGTGTAAGAATTCACACTTTGCTTTATTCCTCTCTGCTTTATAACATTTCATCTGGATAAACCTTAGGAGAGTAATATTGTACTCCTGTAGTACTGACAGGGCCTTGTAGTTGGTTGAAAGGATATCAATGGAAACCAGTTGCCAAATCACTGTCTCATGCTGTTGAATTTGACTTGCCTCCTCTGAAACATTGCCAAAGAGTAGAGATGAGCTCCCTGAATTAGTTTCCAGAGGTAGTTGCTAAGTGAATTGAGGTGGATGCTAATTATGAGTTAATGATAAGCTTAATTGTAGCACTATTGACACATACCATGAAATGTTTAAGTCGCAACTTGGTTTTTATTTGTCTCCAGGCCCGCCGGAGGACCACTACTCAGATGGAATTGCTATATGCAGACAGCAGTGATTTAGTCTCTGACATTAGTGCTGCAGACTCTACTTTGGCTGGTCCTCTTGCATCAGTTGCAGAAACCCAAGAAAGTGGGATGGCTGCTGACACAAATGATACTTCTGCTAGGGACAGAGAGTTTATTCCCCCACCATCTGGCTTACCTTCTAAGATAGGCAGCATGTAAGTTTGGCCATGCTGTACTAATTATCCTTTGCTTTTAAAAAATGCATGTTGCCAATTTCTTGTAATCTATTATTTTAACTTTACAAAGGAGGTTGATATACTTGAAGCTTACTAAATAATACTGACAAAGCTCCTCCTCCTTTTCTACCATCACCAGTCTAGAAAGTATAAATGCACAGTTGTAAGTAACGTGTTTCTTACGGAAGATATAAGTTCTGTTAAGTTGCTTTGTCGTAGTAAAATTATTGTAGCCTTGTTTCTAAGTAGTGGGAAAAATCCATCTAGTAGCTTGGATACTTTGCTGTCTTAGTGCTATGGGAAATGCACATTCTAGGGAGGTAATGACAATCTACTTAGAACAGCAGAGAGATTAAAAAAAAACCCAAACAAACCCCCAACCCCAAGACTTTATATAATGCAGCAATAGTGTCTGTAAATGGTCCTCACTATTAGGTAAAATGTTTCTATGAGTCATCTTGTGTGGATCATACTTAAAATGAAGACTATACAATAATAGAGCATGCAGGTGTAAAGTTGAAAGAAACATGTTGGATATTATGAATCCTCAAAAATTCTTTCTATTTGCAGGTTGCACTTACCTGCAGAACAGTTTTACTAATTGAAAATATTACTTGATGCCAAATAGAACAAAAATATTATTTTTGTCTTTTTACTTTGGGGCCAGCAGGTGTCTCTCACATGCACTCCTTTTTTCACTTGCTCTTGCTGTTCTCTTTATATTTACCAATATCACTGTTGGTTATTAGCCATTCACTGCTAGAGACCCTTTTCTTGGCTTTTAGGTACTAGCTCCTATGTTGCACAAACTCATGCGTAAACTGAATGTGCTTGCTGCATTCAGTGATATGGAAAAACTGTGTCCCATAGCTATCTTCCTGTTACAGATTCTGGAATTAAGCATCTTTCACTATCCATCTGTCCTATTTGCATAATATTTTTACAGCAGTCTCCATCTAATGTACATTTGCAATTTGTATTATTTTTACTGTGTATTTCTAGCATGTGCTTGAGGTGGCAATCATGAACAGTAAAACACTGCTGACAGCAATTATTAACCATGCTGATGGCTTCAGTGCATTTTACAAGTAGAATCTGCTTGGAAAGAATGCTCTTGAGGGTGAGGATAGGTGAAGAAACCCACTTGTTTCAGCAGTTAGTGTGAGATCACTAGAGACTTTTGAAGCTTCAAGATTTAAAACGTCAAGTGTTATGACCTGGCATCCAAGACTCAGGTAATACTAACTTTTGCCTCACTCCATCTTCTAGAATGTATCCGTTTGTGAAAGTGAGCCAGCAATGAGGCAAAACAGGATTTTCCAAAAACTGCATTCTGTGAACATATGCATTGTCAGTAAAACAATTCAATCAGCAGTAGGCCTCACATATATTTTGGGTTGTTATGATCATGTTTTAGCAGATAAGTGATCAAAAATTCCCACAATCAGTGTGCAGTGACTTCTTCACTGTAATTGAGATGCTTTTTCAAAACTAGAACTCAGTATACTTTATACGGTATTGCTGGTTTTGCTGGTCACTGGTCATTGTTGAAGAAAGGTGGTCTGTGTGAGCCATCTGGCCTTCCTATGTGAGCCTGTGGTGCCATCATGTCTCTTGTAATAAAATACTTTCTTCTGGAGCAGACTGTGGTCTTGTCTGCAATAAACATTGTCTCCTTTGTGCCGCTTACTTAAGTGACAGTTAGGGATGTAGAAGCAGTTAACAGTGATCCAAAATACGCATTCTCAAAGTGACAGAAATATATGCTTAGGTGCAAATCTAGGCATCTGCATATGTACAAACTGCGCCACTCTGGAAACCCCTCAGTTTTCTCAGATCTGTGGTGATTCAGAGAGGCACCTAAATGCACATGGGCAAGAGTTAGTTTGGTTGGAATTCTGTTTACAAAGATGGCTAGTGCTGTTGTCCTTTGATATGCTCAGCTCGTCTACAGCAGCCTCTTCGGAGTAGAGTGGTCTCCTGTAAGTTTTGTGCCAGCTCTGTTCAGATGTCTGATATCCTGGGAAATCTAAAAGGGTGCTGGAAACCTGTAATTAGGTGTGTGTCTTGCTCCTTTTCATTCAACTCATTGACATCATGAACCTGTCTTTTACATCTATGCTTAGGAATTTCATTCCAGCAAGACTGCTGCATTCTTATAATACCTGCATTTCCAGACTTTCAAAAAGAATTCATAATATGATCATGCTCTTGCACATCTTCAGAAGAAGGTGTACACTGGAGTCAAAGATGGAAGACTCAAGGTGCATATAGAGAGTGAGCAAGAGGGAGCTGTCTCCATGTCTGCATATGTAGGACACTGGTGTGAGGCAGAGGAGCTTGGGTTCCAGTTTCTGGTGTGGTTTATTTAATCTAGTAGCTGCACAGTAGACACATAGACAACCATGGCAGTGGAGGCTAAGCCGTTCATCATCCTTGCTGAAAGATCTAGCTATCAGGCTGATCATAGGACGTGCCTTGTGACCCCAGGACTTTTGCATTCCTAAATGCATACTGGTCCAGCATAGAGAGGGAGGGAGTGTGTCCTATTCCACCTCTTTTTATGTGCTTTGTAGAGGTAAGGGAGCCTTGCAGAGAAATGTGTGCTCTGGCCTTGAGGAGGGAATTGAACCCACCTTTTCCCCTTCTTTTTTATGTACTTTAACTGCTAGGCTTTTGTGCAAAACCAGACAAGTTATCACTTGTCCTTTTTGTGTCTCTTGAAGACCCTGGGGGGAGCTCTAGGGTCTGCAAGCAACTCTTGGCACTAGGTCCTACAGGCAGGACCTTCACCTTCCAATTAGGGCTTGTGTTCATTGTGCAGATGATCACTTGAGACAGTCAGTCTCAGCTACTTGAGTCAAGTAGCTGTTCTTGGTTGTGCTGCCCTTGTTAAATCACGTTATTCTGCATGCCAATCCCAAGGTGGATTTTATATAGCACAGACTTCTTCTCAAGGGAAACTGGTACAGCTTTCCTCAAGTAGAGAAGTTGCAGTTATGCAGATCCAAATCCTGTAGAGCTCTGAGACCAGATGCTAGTAACTGTGTCAGGCAGGTGGCCTGCCAACTGAACTTTACTTAATAAAGTTGTGTGGCACAAAAGCATTTTCAGAATCTGCTTTCTTTCTTTTAGTGAGCATTTCTGGTCATAGAAACAACTTTTTAAAAAGGATAAAACAAAGCAAATATTGCTTTTCTGATTGCCCAGCTAATGAGAAACAGGAGTTCAGAAGAGTGGACACCATCCAGATTCCTTTCTTTTTTTATCTGACTGTGGTGAAATGATGACATTCGGGTGTCAGCATTAATATTGCACTCTTGATCGTATTGCTATTTTTAATGGGGAGTAAAAGGTTGGGAGAAAGACCACAGTGACTGTGAACTGGAATTATTTCAGAGGAAGAACTAGAGAGACAAAGGAGGGATGGAAAGCAAGGCAGAAGGGAAAGGGGGACAAAAAGAAGCAATGTTATAATAGCCAGGCTGTCAGTGGGAAATGCTTTTTCTCACTTCCTAATTTTGAATTTGATATTGAAACATGAATATGTTAATGCAAAGTTTAATTCATATGTAAGAGTCATCATGGTTTCTCTGTTCTTCATGTCTGTAAGTGGTCTATTGTAGATGAAAGTTGTGGAATCTGAAATTTTAGATCTCAGACCTTCCATCTTCTCTGTGGTCTTAATTTGAGATGTATACTCCACTGTGTTTCTTTTAGTCAGTCTCTTTTATTATTGAATTAGTAGATCTCCTTTGCATATTCAGTATCTGGCTCTTTATATGATGATGAACTGTGAAAGTTAATAAACTTGGTGTATTTTAGTATAAAAATGTGAGAACAAATTTAGAGTCCATAGATTCAAGAGAGACAATACTAGATTAAGCACATTCTGAAATTTGAAATCTGAGTGGGAGAATGACAGCTAATGTAAGAAAAGCAAGTTTGTAAAGCACCTTAAAGTAAGGTAATGATTGCTCTTGCTTTAGTTCTAGACAGCCATCTCTGTCAGAGAAGAAGATACCTGAGCCTTCACCTTTAGCGAAGAGAAAAGCCTATGAGAAAACAATGGAAAAGACAAAGGCAAAAGAACAAAAACTGTAAGATTCTTTTAAATTTATTTTCTCTGACATAATTTAAACCTTGGGTATATTTTCTTGAAATATAAATCTGTATTTTTCTATTTCTGTAATTCTACGATGTTTTTTATTGTTGGCAGTGAAATTATTCACTGCTCAACTTCTGTGTATGGTTTTTTTTTTTTCCAGAGTATTTTTCTGTATGAAATAACTCAGGAGCAGAGCCCTGACTACATGTCCTCTGGAGCATTTTCAAATGACTTTTTTTTTTTTTTTTTTTTTTATGGAAGTCATCAATTTCTCTAAGAAACTGCAGTTTTACAAGAATTTCTTCGGTTTATTTATGTGTGTTTTCTGCCTGGAGCTTTCACTGTTAGCACATAAACTTTGAACATCGTGCTACCTTGCACTCTGCAGCAGTTTGTAGTCTTAAATTTATTGCCTTCTCTGGAAAATACCTATAGCTAGCATTATAATTTTGTTTATTCGCTTAAGAAGAGAGCATCTAACATTTGAGGCATGTTGCATTTAACTTCTCTAACCATTCATAACCTGTTAAAGAAGATGTTCTTTTTTTCTTGTAGCTCAGATTCTGGAGCCCCAGAGGCTAGTCTGTCACCTCCTACTTCCCCACCAAGCCGGCCCCGTAATGAAATGAATGTTTTTAGTCGTCTTACTGTTTCTCAGGGAAACACATCAGTTCAGCAGGATAAGTAAGTCACAGAGGGAAGCCTCAGCCCCCAACCAGGGAACTGCAAAGTGCACTCAAGTTATCAGTGTAGTACTATCTGTTAGATATTTTGCCCTTCTCCTGCAAGACAAGAGGAGACATTTCTTGTGGTTTTTGTGTAGTTTTCAAACAAAATATTTTAAACTTCCATGGAACCATTGTAAAAATTCAAGAAAAGCAATTTCCTGCTGAACCTTGTTTCCTGTTTTCTAGGTTATGTCTGGTATTTGTAGTTTTAAACCCAAAGTAGAAAAGAACAGTAGAATTCTTAGATGTATGTGTATTTGTGTGTGCGTTTACACTTGAAAGTAGGATTTAGCTGATAATTTAGGAAATAGAGCTTTTGACAGTTATTCGGTTACTCTTCTCAGAATGCTGTCACAACAGCACCCTGGAGGATGGGATATTGAAATGGCTAGAACAGAGTTGTTTAGAGATTATATAAATTATTGAACAGACTGACTTTAGGAGGTGATCTGGAGAAGCAGATGATACTCATACCTTCTTTAGGAGGAGTAGAGCTCAGTTTCCTCGCATGTTAGGCATCTGTTAGGAGCCTTACACCAAATCACAGTGGAGTTGACTTGAGCAAAATCTTTGCGGGTTTCAGTACCAGTACTAGGGCCATGCAGCGCTTATGAACTGCAATTCAAACTTAGAATAAAGTTTAGTTCTGACTGTAGCAAGGCAAGAAATTGCTGTTGTCTGTTTACACTAATGCTTTTTCTAAAACTTTGGTTTTTTTCAGTGGTCTAGAGTCACCACATACCAAGCAGTAGCTTGCAAGGCTTTCAGTAGTTTAACTGTGCTTGTAACTTCTTTATCTTAGCTGTGTTATCTTTATCTTATTGCTAACTCCCACCTAATCCTTTTCATTTTCTCTGGACTGACTTTGAAGTCAAATTGAAACTGCTGAATCTGTTTGGTTTGAGTTAAAAATGAAGGACATCTTAAGACATACTGCAAATGTTCATGTCTGGGGGGGATTTTTCTTGTGTGTGTGTTCTTGTTTTTTATTTTTAAACACTTTTGAAAGTGAGAGGTGAAGGATTTTCAACTTAGGATTGTTTGCAAATTGCTGTTCTTATTTCAGTGGGGTATCAATAAGCTTAATATTTATATTTTTATGCTTAACATTTTACATGTTTCTTCTACACTTAACAGGCATTGATGGTCAGAAACTTTTTTCCTTTTGATATTTTCAACAAGCACTATGTTATGGAGGTTAAATTATACATCCATCGTCTCCTTTTACTTTGTTGCCTTTACTTCTATAAGAAAATGTTGGGGAAATAAATGGCTCAGCTGGTGTTACTCAGCTTCTTGGGCTGAGACAGTCTAGCAGTGTAACTTTACTGCTGAGAGTGCTGTTTTAAGATTATAATTCTGCTTCCTCCCCTAGCGCCGTGTTATCACGGGTTTAAGGTATACCCTGAGCAATGCTGCATACTGTATGTGGATTTGCATTGCTTTTCTGAATTGGCCATGCTGTTGTGTGTTCTTCTCATATGGAGGCTTTACTTTGCTGATACCTATATTCTTTCTCCTCACAATTCCACCACTGTTGATTGTAGGTCTGATGAAAGTGATTCCTCTCTGTCGGAGGTACACAGGTACTCTCTCTTTCTCTTTTCTGTTTTCTTGGCATCTCTCACTGAAGTTATTCCAGTTCTTCGGAAATTTCATTTTGCTGCATGAATTTTCCTGATACTTGTGTACTGTATCTCTTTTGCCTTTGCCAGAAGCATAAAAATCTGAAATTTTGGTCAAGCATGTCTCCCCCTCCCCTTTTTTAGGGTGTTCTTTATCGTTGTCGAGCATGTCAGGTTTTTTCTTTTTAAATGAAATATGGTATAAACCTTTCTTTAGACATATTCTTTCTCTCTTTTGTTCTCTTTAAAAAAAGAGGAGCAGACATTTTCTTAGGTTTTATATGCTTATCTCTGTTTTTCTTGTTCAGTTGTATGCTTTGGTCACTAAAAATTAAATCCCAGTGTAAATAAAAATGAGTAGGTTTTTTATTATATCTTTCTCACAGAACACACGATGGCTTAAGAGATGAAAGAAATGTCCCCACTCATGCTCCTGAGCTGTGGCTTAGGATTTTGGTACTCAGTGAAAAATTAGTTTATTAAGAGAAGGGCAGTCAAAGGGCTAATAATACTATGATGGTGGTTTTGTTTGGTCATTGTAGCAGTTGTAGCATTTTTTTGTCTGTAGATTTCAGAGCACTGCACGTAGGTAGATAAATAGCTCCGGGACAATTATTTTACATGGCTTGTCAGGGGAATGAGTGGGTGAGAACAACAGTAGGAATAACTCAGTTTAGAGGCAGCATGATCCACTGGGGAGTACTACAGAGAAAACCATATTAGTTTTGTGTGGTGTTAGAAAACAAAACCATGGAGACCTAAATTAAAAATAATAAAGTAAATTGTTCCTGTATTCTTGAAAACATAAGAAGGTGCAGACAAAGGTGAATGCCTTTCCAAAATGATGAAGTTAATGTCAAACAATTTAAGGCAATATCAATCATGTTAGTAAAATCTATAAAAGGGTTGTGAAGGAGTACTGAATTATATGAATGAAGATGTCCTGAGCAGTAAAAGTGTATAAAATAGTAATTTCTAGGACTGTACTAAGTAAACAAGCTAATTGTAGCAAAGTTAGATAATATCAGGAAGGACTTTTTCCTTCCTGTAGCAAGCTTCTGGGTCATGTTATGGAATTTTTACATTTGGCTTAGTTCCTTTTTCTCATAGTTATGTGTGTAATACCAGGAAGAGCATGACAGTGAGTCTTACCTGCAAGCTGGTCAGGTCACAGCATTGTGTTTCATGTTTGTGGGCATTACCTTGAGGCTTTTCTACACCACAGAAATCAATGGGGTCCATGTGTGTGTGCAGTTGTGTGCATGGGCTTTTAGACTGCTAAATAATTTTTATTCGGTGATGAACTGTGATTTCCCCCCCCAGCCCCCCCCCGCCCCGGGTGAGTTAGTCTTTTGGTACCACCACAGAACTAGCTACAAATCCCCAGGAAGATTGCTGTGGCATATCTGTACTCCAACCATACTCCCTTTTAGCTATTTGAGTACAAGTGTGGCATTGGGTACGGGGTGCAGTAGGAACCTTCCTCAGGCACACAAATTAGCAGCAGTTCTCCAAGCCTGCCTGTAGAAGGCAGTTGATGTGAAATGCCTGCTGAGTTTGGAATTGGCAGTGTACATTAC
The DNA here is from genome assembly GCF_947461875.1 of Haliaeetus albicilla. Lineage (NCBI taxonomy): Eukaryota > Metazoa > Chordata > Aves > Accipitriformes > Accipitridae > Haliaeetus > Haliaeetus albicilla. The sequence goes on from NC_091496.1 coordinate 16,769,677, forward strand.
ATCTACTCCATTTTTCAGATGTGATACTTAGATTAAGATGTCTTTTATGCAATTTGCAGTCTTAAGGTTGATCCTAGGCATTCAGGAGCTTTAAGCATCCTGGTTCTTTCAGCATTACACAGACTTTCGCATATGCACAACATTCAGCATCTTGTCCTTTTTTCATTTGTTTGGTTTTACATGTGATTTCCTTTAACTGATAGTCCAGAGTTGGCACTTGCTGAAGCTAAATAGTAAAAATCCTCACATAGTTTATGAAAGGTATTCAACTGTTCTGCCCTCACATGTAAGAAAATTAGATTAACCTTTTTCCTTACATTTAAGTAAATTAATTTTATCTGTGTCTATTAGTATGTCCATCTCACGTTCTCTTCTTTCCTTTAGGGGGATAATTAACCCATTCCCTGCTTCAAAATGTATCCGATCATCCCCGCTTCAGTGTATCTATACAGCTGAAGGACATACCAAGGCTGTGCTTTGTGTTGATGCAACTGATGACCTTCTCTTCACTGGATCTAAAGGTTGGGCAAGCTCCATGCATCTGTGCTGCCTACAGAGGCTGCTTTGACAACTTGTGGTATTGTGAAATTCTCAGTTTGTGCTTAGTACTGTAAACACAGTGGAAAATTGTGAGGATCCATTTTGCAACATAAGCTGAAGAAGGATTTACAGTAATTATCTACACGTTTTTAATTCCAATGTGTACTATTTGGCTGTTTATTTGTAGTGGAAAAAGTAACTATCAAGAATAACACTAATATTTGTTGAGTGATATGATGGAACCAATCATGGTAACATGTGCATACATGGTGTGCAATGCAAACTAATAGCCTCAGAGTAGGTGTAGAGGTGGGAATTAGCACGTCTTTGGCTGTGCTGCCTACAGAGGTTGAATAGTCTCCATGCCATAGTTGGTTCTTCGAGTAGAGCTAAGGACATTTTCTGCTTCCCCTGTGGGTCTTGTTGCTTGTGCCTTATGGGCATAAGAATTGTATGGCTGTTGTGGAAGAGGCCAGATTTTTAGTAGTCACTAAATTCCTTACTGGATGGTGCAGTCAGTCTATGAACTCTTCAAGCTTGTAGAAGCAGTGTTTTGGAAGAAAACATTTTCCTCCTGTCTTTGGTGTGACTTTCCATTGTAATCACTTAGTTTGGCTTGAAGATAACATAACCAGATCTCAGTGGTTATTTTTCATGAACACCCTTTTTAATATTGCTCAAAAGTGATTTTGGTGTGTTTTTTCTCTGGGCCTTTTCCTATACGGCACTTATGGTAAAGGACTTGCTATATTTTTAGTTCTGCAGCTGAAACTGTGGCAGACTTTTTTTTTTTTTCTCCAAAATAAAACTTGTGTGATAATCTGGGGTTTTTTTTGTTTTGTTTTGGTTTTTTTTCCTTCAAGTATCAAATCTAAGGTGAACTAGAGTGGTGGCTGGGAAGACATTAACACCTACTGACAGGGAGACTCTCCTTTCCACTAGTTCACATAACAAATAGACTCTGAAATTTCAGGGCATCCTTTTTTCCCCCCTATGTTAACATAGAGATAACTCCATCAGATGCAGGTCTTCTACTGCTAATATTCAGGTATGGTTTCTGTGGTTATTCTGCTAGCTGGCTGTTAAAAATACAGAGACACACTTTTACAGTGAATTGGCAAACTTTCATCTTATAAGTTTAAGCCAATGTTTCAGCATTTGTGCAAGTGTATGCAAATGCAAAAAAGGACATATATATAGTTTTTGTAAACATTGCTTAGTTGATTTGTATTGAGATTTTTTTGATTTAGTGGCTATGTGGGGAAAAAAGACTTTTTGGATTTTTTTATTTTACATCTAGATTTGTGTTCTAAAGGTGGGGTTTTGGTGGGTTTTTTTTTGTTTGTTTTGGTTTTGGTTTTTTTTAACATATGGACGCTTGTAGATGTAAATATTTGCTCTTTCTTGTCATATGCTACATTCCCATACTTATGGAAGAATTTTTCCTCTGTATATATTTGGAGGGGAAAAGTTTACGAAGTACACGTGTACTCAAGAGTGTACACAGTTGTTTGTTTAAATAAGGTTAAATCTTTTGGAAATTGTTGCTGAAGCAGAAAGTCTCAGCTCACTGACATCACGTAACACTAGCAGCGAGTGCCAGTTCAGGAATGCCAGTAAGCTTTCAGGTGTATTGTGGATATTGGGCTTTGGTCTTGATAGTTGGTATTATTAAAGTGGCTGACAGTTCTTGGTATACTTACCTTCTTCATGTTTTTATAACTGTCTACACATGAAGCTTTCTCTTCATCCTCCCAGTGCTTATTCCAGTCAAAATGCACTTCTGAAATATATGGAGTTATAGAGACATGGTACAACAAGGAAAGTTTCCTGTGCTCTTTATTTGTGTTGCCAAAATTCTTGAAAACTTCTATGCTTTGGGATTTCAGTACACAAAAGGTCACAGTATTTAAATTTCTCTGCTACTGAATGAAAACAGTGACTAAAGCACTTACACTGGGATTTTCAGAGGATCCTACAACACTCAATAGTTTGGATCACTTCTTACCTTTGTTAGGGTTTTTTGGTGGCAGTCAGCACTGTCATGCTGAGCCTCAAAGCCCCTCCTGAACTATGTTCTTGATGAAGAATTCCTGAATTAAAAACTGGATTCTTCTCTTGATCTGTCATCATCCAAACTTTACAGCCTCTAAACTGTCTGTATCTTCACTTTACTTGAGACGGAATTCTATCCTTTTAAAATGCTGTGGGAGCTAATATGCATGTCTTGAACGCACAACATTTAATGATTAACCTTGCTTAGTTTTGATGATGGTAGATGATGCCCATGTGTATTCTTTAAGACCTGTTTAATTTAGCTGTTTTTCTGCAGTGCCTACCTAAATGGAGGGATATGTATGAGTGCAAATGAATGCATGTACTTTTTTTTTTTTTTTAAATTAACTGAGTTTTGGAAAAACATGATTTTTTTTTTTTTCCTGTTTGTTTTTTAATTATTCTCTTCCCCTTTTAATTTGTCTTTATTTAGATCGTACCTGTAAAGTCTGGAATCTGGTAACTGGACAAGAGATTATGTCTCTAGGGGGTCATCCAAATAATGTTGTTTCCATAAAATACTGCAACTACACTAGCCTGGTGTTCACAGTCTCGACCTCCTATATCAAGGTGTGGGACATCAGAGATTCGGCTAAGTGTATTCGGACATTGACGTAAGTATACTAAACCTCAAATGCCAAGAGTTTAAATGAGTTTTAATTTTAGATAAATTTTATTATATTTAATTCAATAGTGCAGTACAGTGTAATTCAAGTACACTGTTTTCTGGGGCTGGAAGCTTTCCTTATGTGTTCAGGCTAAGTCGGTATGGGGTACTGGTAATATGTGGAAACACAAACCAATTTGCATTCATGCCTATAGTGTTTTATCAAATGTTCAGTATTCATAACTGGCTTATAGTCTTTTTGCTCAGGTAAACAGGTTTGGTTTTAAACAGTGTGCAAAGTAGGGAGAACATAATGTAGAGTTTGTTTTTGGGTTTGTTTTTTTTTTTTTTTTTTTTCCTTTTCCTGCTCCTTCCTCCTTGTACTCAGGTCTTCAGGCCAAGCGATGCCTGGTGATGTGTGTTCAGGAAGTACTAACAGAACAGTCACTATCCCAGCTGGAGAGAACCAGATCAATCAGATTGCACTAAATCCAACTGGCACATTCCTCTATGCAGCTGCTGGAAACTCAGTGAGGATGTGGGACCTGAAAAGGTACTGAACACCAGTAGAAGAGAATGTTGTTTAGGTGCTTACATGTGCATATGAAACAAAGTGTTTCCTGTTTATGGTAATGTCCATAACCTGGGCAAAATATGAGGAAGATATGTATCAAATAATCCATACTGTGGTGGTTACTGAGATAATGGAGGTGCTCATGATTTCCTCATGTGTTAAGGTTATGGTGAATTTTTTTCAGTAAAAATGATTGGAAAAACCCAAGGTTTTGTTTAAGACAGGCATTGTAAAACAGACTCTTTTAAGGTGACAGATGCATGAATCCTGACTAGTAAGTGTTGATGAAATGATGAAAACCAATTGATATAATGTAATATAATGTGGGACTGCAATAGTCACACTGTAATAGCACTTTTCCAAACAGAACCTGCACCCAAAGAGTGTGTTCAAAATACAGATGTACTTTGAGGGGTCTGATTTGTCTTTATCTTTAAATTTTTTAATTCTCATTTTACATAAATAGAAACTTTTGTTTACTTTTAACATTTACACTCTATTGCTCATATCCATGGATATGTAAACCAGAGGATGAATAGTGAAGACATAGGGGAAAATAAAAAGATCCATTCTGGCAGAAACTGTGCTACAAACTGTATTGGATATATGGAAAAATAACAAACCTTCATTTCTTCTCTTATTCTCGAAGATTTCAGTCTACAGGAAAGCTAACTGGTCACCAGGGTCCTGTAATGTGCCTTACTGTAGATCGAATTTCCAATGGACAAGATCTTATTGTCACTGGTTCAAAGGATCATTATATAAAGGTAAACCATTAGTATTTGCTTATTTATTTTAACTCTTTACATCAGCATGGGATGCAGGCTTCAGCAGAAGCGACTTACATCTCCATATCTGAAATGTGATACCCAAGATGGAAATTCTTTCATCAGTTATAGATTATGAATAATGTTCAGTCTTAATAAATGCTTATCACTTCAGTGCTATTTTTATTTCATGATGGAACATGGATGGATGGTTGCCCAGCCTATTTGGTGTATTCATTAGCACACAGGTTGCTCTGAGTTGTGTTCAAAGCACAGCCAGTGGTGTTACAATACTATCCTGCTTCTTGGCATTGTGATTAATTCACTCAAGGATAGGGAATTTTTTCTTTTTTTTTGGGGGGGGGGGAATGGGGGGGGGGTTGATTCTGTTTTGAGGGGTTTTTTTCTGCTCTGCTCTTCTCTGCTCTGCTCTTCTCTGCTCTTCGTTCTTTTTTTCGTCCCATTCAGCCAGGGGGCATTTGAACCCATGAGCTCCCATTTCTCAGAGCTATGCTCAAACCACCTGACTATGGGAACTATACATCATCTTCCCCATAAAGCTGACCCTCACACTGCAAAGAACATGTGATTCATGAGACCAAAGACAGAATGAGCAAGATATGTTAGCTTGTTATGAGGGGATACCCTTTGTCCTGGTCCTATACTTCTCACACACTGGAAAAAGTGTATAAACACATCTGGGAGTGGAGCAGGAGCCAGAACTTGAGTGAGCTTTCTCACTGAGCTAGGCTTTCTCTCTTATATCCTGCAATTCTTGATGCTTGGCTGCGCGCTGGGCCAGCCTCAGAAGACAGCCTGGGAGGTGAGTGCATAGCTTGATGGTTTGGGTTGTGGATTTGAATCCTATCAGCAACCCCTATGGTTAGAGGCCAGAGGATTCTTAGGCAATAAAGGCACTCTACTTCTCTGCACAGTTCAGAATATTGAGTTAGTTAGGAGCTACCATCCTGGCACAGTAATGAGTGCAGAACCTCAGTGGGTACAACAGGATGTGATCACGTAATGCAAGTTTGTCATCCTACCAACTCATGTGACAAGCAAGGATGTGAAAGGGCATTTGGAAGAACATAGCTGTCAACAGTCAGAGAAGTTTATCTGCCATTCTTGTGGGCTCCCTTGCTGTGAGCAGGCTACATGAATCCTTATGAGGCTGCCTGTTTCTTGACTTGCACAACTAGAATATCCAGGGATATTTTGGCCATGTCTATATGCTGCAGAGTATTGTGTGTTCTGCAAGGTGTGTCCATAATTGTCAAGCCACTTTGATTAGTACAAAGGGTCTGTATGTGTATGGTCAATGCAGCAGTTTGGGAATTCTCAGTGCTTCTGCACATGGGTAGGTCCCCTGGGGTAGTAGGTCTGGTCACAGATACTGGTTTCCCCTGCCATTGGAAACTACTGTCTTGTCTACTGAGCCAGCAATATTAGTCACCTCAGTCCAAGTGCTTAATTTTTCTGATGTATCATTGAACTTTTTTGTTACAACTGGAACTGACGCATGTTAATTGAATGCGGTAACTTTTAAAATCCCTTAAGCTCACGTAAGAGCTTTATACTGCCAAGGTCTCCCTTTTTTACTGCTAAGCTTATTCATTTTAAAAGGTCAATGAAGAGCAAATAATAGAGGATGAAGCCTGATATTTGCTTGTGAAACAGAGGTAGTAGTTTAAAAAGTTACGGCTCATCTGTTCCTCTTCAGCTCAGTCTAACTGGATGGGTTCTGGCTCACTACAATACAAAATGAAACAGGGTTGCTTACACTGCTGCTCTAGGGACAAAGACCTGATGGGACTGATTATGCCTTAAATTGTTAAAATGGCCTCACTTAAAGAATCTGTTTTAAGACCCCATTCTTGGAGCACAGTCAAGGAAAGCGGTGCATCTAGTCCATGGAAACCATCAGCATGTAATGGTATGTAACCCCTGCCAAAACACCTTGTCCAGAAAAATGTATTAATGCCTCTTCCTGCAGCTGCCTGCGCGATTCGCCCAGCCTGAGTCATGTTTCCCATACTCACTCATGAACTTTGTTTCTCTAGCCCACCACATGGTGTATATACAGGCTCTTCCTTGTGAAGATACTGTGTATTTCATAACCAAGCAGTAGCACTTCTGCCCAGAGCAGTGTTCTCTGAAGTCAGTGAAGCATTCCTGCTTCAGGCAAGAGGTAGAAGAGAAAGGAGTGGTTGTGGTAGAATAATTCTGTCAAATATACATCGTTATACAGTAGTCTGTGATAAGACTTTCCAAGTTTTTCCCCTGAAGTTATTTGCTGCATGTCTTCCAAGCTGGTTAGATGGCAGATAATTTTGCTTAACATACTTGATTATTTATTTATTTATTTATGTATTTATTTTAGATGTTCGATGTGACTGAAGGGGCTCTTGGAAGTGTAAGCCCTACACACAATTTTGAACCTCCTCATTATGATGGCATTGAAGCACTTGCTATTATGGGAGACAACCTTTTTAGTGGATCCAGAGATAATGGAATTAAGAAATGGGATTTGGCTCAAAAAGACCTTCTTCAGGTAATGGAAAAAATCATGTGGCTAATGTGACAGTCATGCTGTAGAACTGTTTCCAGGCTGTGTAAATATTCAGGCCCATACAATGACTATTCACTTTGATACTGATGTTTTTAGTAGGGAAGGCATAGAGCACTGACTAAGAAAGAAATTGATAATGTACTTGATCTTTACACTAGGAATGCAGTTGCTGTTCTTTTCAGTGTATGTAGGTCAGGAAATTCTGATGAAGTGGTTAGCCCTCTATTTGAGATCTGAGTATGTGGGGTTTGTTTTTTTGCTTTGGAATAAAGGCAGCACTTGCCTTCTCTGTGATTGGAACAATAGGATATCATCCTTGTCATTGACAAGTTGGTAGATTTTGGACTGGGAACTTGTTAATGACAAACAATGCTTTGGATCAGGCTACAGAATATTTTCTTGTGAAGGGAGTTTACAACCTACCTCACTCCACCCAGTCTTTTTTCTAAAAAGCTTGCTCCTTAGATCCCCATTCATCTTGTTATACAATGCATATGTTATGTAGTGTATACAGCACACACCTAATAATCTGTTTGCTGTTAGAACATATTTGCTGTAAATTTTCATTGTTTAAAAAAAAAAAAAAGCGGGGGGCAGCAAAAAGGACCTCAAATACAGGCAAACTTTAAAGTTTCATTGTAATTTGTTTGACATGGAGAACTTTGATTTTTGGCTACTTTCTATAAGCTAGGTCTTAAAAGAGGTTGTTGAGGTAGAGATACAGTTATTTGAGACTGTGTAAGAAATGGAAGGCATTAAAAAAATGCTAGAAGTTACTGCTGGTTTTGCACAGATCTGGTTAGATACCAATCATTTAATAATTTTTGGAGGGAGGAGGAGCATGTCTTTTATGTGCATTTAATGTGCAGACTGATAGCAAGGAAACAAATAGAATATTAAAGTTTTGGGACATGAGAGAATAATGGACTAGTCACCTTGAGAAGAAAATTTCCATATGGACATACTTAGTATTCCATAAATATACAGACTTTCTTGATCTTCTTTCAAAATTGTCTGGTTGGGTGCCAGTTCCTTTTCAGAATGCTACTAAGACTTCACAGTTAAAATAAGGATTTAGAAATTCAGCTTCTTACAGAAAATCTTCACTTGGCCATATTGGGACATCAAGCCTCATATCTGTCTGTCTAGGGAAATGTACTAAGCAGCTTGTTAGCAAAAACAGGAGGACCACAGGACCAGGAAAGATTTTGTATTCTCAGAATGACTTTATTAAAGTTGTAAGAAGCGTCTTCACTCTTGCATTTTAGGCTCATTAAAATATTATGCAATATGCATTTTTGGCGTTGCAATGAATTTAACATCAGAAAGAATATGGTGGCAGGGTTGAAGTAGTATGTAACAATGCACTAGTTGTATTCCTTATTTTTCTTTTGGCATATGTGCATTTCATAATTTCTATACTTCATGTTCCCCTGTTTGTTTGTTGGTATTAAAAGTAGAACTTAATAAAAATGATCTCACGCTTCCTTCTTTCTTTTTATTTCTATAAAATGTTGTGTATTTTCCAAGGAGGTGAGACTAAAGCATTTGAGAAAACAATATAGATAATTTTTATTCACTGTCTTTTTAGGGAATGAAGAAAAGTGCTGTTACTTTTGCTAATCATGGGGTAATTCAGGGTGAAAGGGCCCACTGGAGGTCACATAGTGCAAAGTTGGCCCGCTGGTCCAAGCAAGACCAACTTTGTAGTTAGGTCTGGTTACTCAAGAGTTTTCAAAAATCTCCAAGGTCACAGGTTGCACAGCTGCTCTGGGTGACCCACTGCACTCCTTAAACTACTCTTGTATGAATTTCCCCCCCACTCATCCAGTCAGAATTTCTGTTGTTGCAACTTTCTTTTGGTGTGTACACTTGACTATTCTAGATGAAGGAAAAAGAATAAACAGAGCTGAGCTGCTTTAAAGTATAAATGTTACATTTCAATAGAGCTCCTGGTTTGGCATATATTTGTTAAACAAGTCTGATCCTCTATAACTGATGAAAATCACTTAACAAACATGCTATTCAAAAGAATTTGGATATCATCTACTTTACTTGGTGCGATACATCCGAAGCCACAAAACATGCTGTTACAAAGTTAAGATTTATAAGAACCACTCTCCCTCTTGGTTTCATGAAGTGCTGCAGGACCAGACCACCACTGTTGTGATAGCAGTGTATATTATAGATAAAATGACAAGATGATCCTAGAAAGCTGAATGTATTCCGTAATATGAGAAAGGCAGCAAAGCAAAGCCGTTACTACCGAACTGAACTGGAGAAGAGCCAGTCTTGGTCCCCTGAAAAGACAGCAAACTTGGGCTATTATTTCCCCAGTGTTAGTACCAAATGGATGTTGTTCTCAGCTGGTCTGCGCAGCATTTTGCTTTCTGAATTAGCAGTAAAATGCTAGTGTCCTTCCTCAATAAAGAATTAATGTATTTTTGTTAAGTGCTACGTCACAAAATCAATTCATAATGTGTAATGGGAAAAGAAGAAAGGAGGAAGGCAAATAGAGAAACAGTTTCTGTCTCCCTGGTGTATTTTTTGAGCAGTATTTTGGATTTTCTTTTTATGTGTTTTATAACTTGAAACATATACAGAAACCATATGTTCAAATATGCATTCAAATATGCCTTTGAACATACACAGATTTAGTATTATCCTAAATTAATTTCTGTTCCATGCCCGGTCAGTTGTGCATATTGGATTTTCTTCTTGTTTTGCAGTACTATTTCACAAAGAGAAACAAACTTGTGGTATAGAAGTAGCCACAGTGAAGATAGCACCCTCCTTGCTCTGAAGAAGGAGAAGCCATGGTGCTGGGATATACCCAGAGTCGAGTAGCAAATCTACTGTAGGACAGGAATGAGACTTAGAACTTGGGATTTTTCCATTTCTGTGCTTGTTCCCCTAGAATTTTTTGCAGCCCTGTGAGACTTGCCTGCCTTCTCTTTTTCAGCAAGTTCCTAATGCTCATAAAGACTGGGTGTGTGCTCTTGGCCTGGTACCTGGCGCTCCGGTTCTGCTCAGTGGCTGCAGAGGAGGCACCCTCAAGCTCTGGAATGTGGATTCCTTTGCACCCACTGGGGAGATGAAGGGACATGACAGTCCTATAAATGCAATCTGCACCAACTCCAGCCAGATTTTCACAGCAGCAGAGTGAGTTTTTCTTCTCCATTAATCTTCCTTTTCCATAGGTCCTGGTAGAATTCTGTCCATGCAAAATACATTTAAGAGATCTTCAGTTGTGTAAGTCACTTCATAGCAAGCATGGGGAGACATGGCCCATGCCCTTAAATGCTGATAATCTATTGCAGTGATTTCCAAAGTGGGGGGCATGTACCCTATGGGATGCACAACATGATCCATTGGGGCATGGGAAGAAAATATTAAAAGTTCAGTAGTACATGTATATAACTTGTAAATGAATAAATACACATGGGAGTGTGTGCTCAAAAATATTTTAGTGGTAGGGGTGCATGATCAGAGAAGTTTGGAGACCACTGATCTACAGGATGGCGGGGAGAATTTGGCAGTAGTTGAGAACTTTACCAGCTTGTCTCTACAGTCGGGCTGTTTACTGCTAGGACTGATTCCTGACCTGTGGGAATTTTTCTAAAGCCATGATATGTGATTGTTTTTTGGTTTTGGAGTTTGGTTTTTTGGTGGTGGTGGTTTTGTTTGTTTTTAAGCACTGGTGTATAGCAGAAGCTTTGCAAGCTGTCCTACTGTCCTTTAAACACCTTGATTTGGATATTTGCTTCCTCAGTAAAAGTGAGAAGATTGAGTACCTGAAATCTCAGGGGACTTGACCAAGAGAAATACCTCATTCTGGAGAAAGTGTAGGAGATCCTCTAAGCAGAGCCCGCTTAGTGGCATAGTCTGAGCACAGGAGCTGTGAAAGCTGTCATGTTACCTTCTAGTGCCAATCATGGAAGCTTCTGACCTTCTGAATTGAAAACAGGTCTTTCTGAATCAAAGCAGGGTTTCAATGTTACCAAGTTTCCACGTTTGGTGGCCAATTTTTCTTTTTAAGCATTAATAGACAGAGATAGAGATGTCAAAGCTTTTGTCTCTGCCTAAAGATTATTAATGTTTAGAACATACATGCACCTGAAATTTATTCTTTATTACTAGTAAAAGAAAATCCCAGTCTTTTGGCTCTTGTAATATTGTGGTGAAGGTCTACAGAATTTAGGGTATTCCTGACAATTTACAGTGAAGTGAAGGCTCAAGTCAGAAAACCTCTATACTGTGATAGTCTGTCCTGCCTGCTGCCTGCTGGCTGTTTTTGAGGGCATTATAAGGAATACATGAGTCAATGTTTGCTAGTCATATAACTCAATGTTTTTGAGAAATTCATGACTTCTCTTGCACAGGATAAATTGCTATTGAACAAGACTAATTCTTTATTTTATTTTTTAATTATGATAATAGTTTTGTAACACATACCACGTGATACTTTACTTACACATACTTTAAAACTGTGTAAATAGCGATTGTTGCCAAAAGTACAGAATTATAGCTTGCCTCTCCTGGGCTTCTGAACACTAGCTCACTGGTATATGCTTTCCAGCACGTGGCAAAGGGTTTTGGGTTTTTGGGGGGGGGGGATTAGGACTCTGTATCATTGTGGTTCTGCGCTTTTTTTACCTTTTCTTATTATAGACTGGCATCTCTCAGGCAAATGGAGCAAATTTCAGGTGCTGTTTGATTTTAATCTGTTATAACTTTTCATGCTGTTTTAATGGCAGGAAGTAGTCTTGTCCTATTGAGTCTGTCTCTAATTCTGTAGCACACTGCCTCTTTGCCTGTGGTCTGCTGAGTTGCAAATAGCTACATGATGGAAGCTCTTCCCTAATGTCAGTCTACTTAAGCCTATTACCATTAGCTGTATTTTTAAAAATTAAGTAATAGCAGAGTAGGATTTTACTTTCCTTAGACATATAATCTTTATATTTGCCTACATGGTCAAAGGTAGTAGCCAGTGCTGTGATAAGGTTAGGGAATCTTAAATGTACATCTTAGATTACAAAGTCTCCTGGAGGTGGAATGACCCTTGCATATCCATTAAGGAAATCTTATTTTGCCAACAATACCTTTCTGAATAAGACATCTGAGCTTTTAAGAAAGCTTCCCTGCCCTCCCCCACCATCTGTCTCGCTCCTCAATTTAATTACCTAGCTCTAATACTGCTTTGTTTTGTTTTTCAGTGACCGGACTGTGAGGATCTGGAAAGCTCGAAATTTAATAGACGGACAGATCTCAGATACAGGAGATGCAAGTGAAGATCTTGCCAATAATTGAAATGATGGAGATAAATGAATATATTGTTGAATTTGAGGTGCACTCTATGCAGTTTGCTGCATGCTTATTAGGTAAACACTGGTGACTGGAATGAACTGACAAATAAGAGTGAACTCTTCTACTAGACCTGCTGTCCTTAAAATATGTACTGTATTTAAGAAAAAAAATAACCTCTTGGTAACATGGTTGTGTCTCAATGGTCACATATATATGTCTATATATTATGGCTGAATTTGTGTGCATATGTAACACTTGCAGTTTAAATTAACTGGAAATCAGTCTTCTCTAATGACCATCTCAAAATTATAGCCTGAAGTATATAACAAAAGTGCTCTGCTGTATTTCACTCACAAGTATGATCAGCTGTTTTGCATTTTAGGGTAGCAGGGAATGATGATGTCCCAGTAATAAGCCTTTGATTACGACAGGCAGTTTCAAGATTCTAAAGGTCACTTACACTGTTGTTAGGAAAGTAGAGTGAATAGAAGATGGGAAGAAGCTGTTAAGGACACATCTATCTGACATGGCTGTATCCCGCTAACAGCGAATGCCATATGGTTTGTGTTAATGTTAGTGTATAATCCTTGTTGACCAAAGTTGTGCAGCTATGTATACTCTGTGCTCAGGACTAGAACTCAAATGCTCATAAATTGCTATGTTTTATTAGTGTTTTGCCTATATTCTGTAATGACTAGGTGTTCTTAATGTCATGACAGAAATATATCTTAATCTATTTTTCGTATGGATTTGTTTCTATCATCTCACATTTTCTTTTTTAAAGCAAAATGTCTTTCCTTTTTATCTAATTTTATATGCTGCTAAATGTATTTTAAATACACTGTTTTGCAAACCTTGGCAGTTACTTTGAGAACTGAACCACCTGTATTGGAAAAGCTGTGTAAATAGATGGTTGTACAAAGAAAATATCTTATCTTGTGCCTGTATGACTTTTAAAGCTCTTAGAGTGTGGATATTGAGGGAGGATGTATAATTTACCCAACTGCTCTGAATATCAATTTGTAAATTCTGGAAATTTTAAAAAATTATGTAGATTCAGATACAGTGTTTGGATATTGAGGGTTTTTTTTGGTTTTTTTTGTCCCCCGTCCCCCCCCCCCCCCCGAAAATATCAGTCTGTAAATTATAGCTTATGTAGGTAACACTTAAATAAAGATGTGAATGTGAGCTACTTTTCTTTGCCTTTTTCATCATACTTCCTTATAAAAATTCACTTCACTTGCAAAGGCCCGAATATAGAATGCACAGTTTTACACAATGCAGTAGAATAGCTTGCTGAGTAATATAGCCCATAAATTGTTCTGGTATCCCGTGTCTGTGTTCTTGTTGGCCATTATTTGTATTTTGATAGTATTTAGGAACCCAAGTAGGATTCCCTCATACTAAGTACAGTACAGACTTAAAATGAAGCACATGGCTCCTGTTCCTAGGAGATGACAGTTCTTACCTTATTACACATGGTCTGTCAAACAAAGAAAAGTTCTGATGCTTCTTACTGATCTTAGAGGAATTACTTCCTTCTCAGCATAGCTTGAAAGGAGATGAAAATGCATAATGCTTGCGATTTGAGGTTACTGATTTATTCCAAGTTTTGGCAGAAACGAGTAATGATACATATTGTTAACAAATAATGTATTGGTTAGTTAAACAGCAGCAATACCAATTAGTGTTTATTTATCATGCTTTTTGACTACTCAAGGGTTGTACACACAAAAGATTGGGGACCATATTACAACTTTGAGCAAAACTCCCAGTGGAGAGTGGATTTATGTGCAAGACTCATGTGAGAAGCTTTGTGTGGGGGGTGGTGGGTCCCTATTCTGCCTGGCCCAGTGGTTAAAGACACTCACTGTGCCAAGCTACACGAGTGATGCCAACAGCTTGGTGACCCCTGGTTTTGGAGCTGAACACTTATAGCTGTCTGTCATCTGGGAACCCTGGGTAGGTTTTGTGAGGGGGGGTTTGGGGGCTTTTTTAAGTGTGTGTGTGTAAGGTTCATATGAATTTTCATGTTTTTCAACTGCTGGACAAAAGTCCTTACAAAGCGAAGAAACTGCTATCTACTGTCGGGCTGCTCTGCTTTAATGGACCATATGGTGAGGGGCTGTGGTGGCAGCAGTCTGAATTGCAGATGCTTCTCTCTGGTGATGCTTGACAGCACAGACATTTTGTTTTAAGAAGCTATCTCCTGATAGGCACCAATATAACTTAGATAATGTGTGTATAGAAAGATTTTTATTTTTTTCCCCCCTCCAGGAAGACATTCTACCTAAACCAGATCTTACCATTGAGCATAGCTTTACTCTGAAAGTTCTTGCCATCAAGTAATGGGAAGAAAATTGTCATTTAGTAAACATCACAGTATCAGTGTCTTGTTTTAATGGAGAATTCTGCAACTGTTTGTTTTTCTCCAAACTTTTCATTTGCACTATAAAACTACATATGTGACAAAAGATAATATGAAATCAGAAAAAGGTAAGCACTGGACTCCTATTGTCTGAAGATGTTTTTTTAAGAAAAAATGAAGGTCATCTCTGAGAAATTAATTTTCTAGGAATTCTAAGTAGTCATGGGAAAATAACATTCTCTCTTGAAGTTGGAATTCAGAAGTTCAACAAAGTTTGTGGACAAGTTACTGACTACATCCCATCTTACCTGCTTAGATAATTTCTTAAATACAGGCAAGGTCATGTGTTATAATTAATCTCATGTAAGATACGAATGCTGAGAAAATATTTGCAATGTTTCTTATTACGTATCAGAACAAGTGCTTATCGTGCCCCTGCCTCGTATAAAAGGCTCCGTGCTGCCTGCAGAAATCGGCCTTCAACCATGGAAAGGAGCCTGTGTTTCTTGGCTGTTGTGCTAGCAGGTAAATGTATGGCACTTGCATTTTGTCATAGGCTTCAAAAGCAAGATATAAATGTGATGAGAACAGAAGAGCTATTAGAGGAGGCGATCATTTTACTTGGAGAAGGAGAGAACGGGCATGGCTTTAAGGCCACCTGAGGTATCTGTGGGAAGACAACAGGGCTGGCTTGTTTAGAAATATATCCCAGTCCAATAGTGTCTTCATTCTTGGGCACCAGCACAGACACACTGGAGTCAATGGGACCATTCAGCTGCTGAAAGCTACCCTGTGCTTTGCTAGTTTGCTTACTGTGATTTTTACCCCAATATGCCAGAGGTTAATTCAGTCCAGAGTCTAATAAAGGCAGAATACATCTTATGTTGGTAGATAAAAGAAGAGGGAACCTCTGCAGCAAATGCCTTTGAAACATGTGGATGAACCCAAAATATGAAGACTAATAGTATTAAAAGGCGTGCTACTCCTTTAATTCCTTGCTTATGCCTTATCACAGCATTTTCTAGCCTAACTTCATAAAATTGAAGTCAAAGTTTTTAAAAATCAGTGGGGATAATTTTTCATGTATATCTTTCAAACTACCTTGCTTTAGCTTCTGTTCCCATGGAAATTATTGTGGAAAAGCAGCAAGTAGCCATAGCTATTGCTAATATTCAACTGTTCATTTGCATTTCATTTTCTATATATGTTTACAGACATAGGCCATAAATGCAGTGAAAATGATGTGGAGATTTTTAAATTAAAATGTTTTTAAAAACACTTGCTGCAATACCATTGCAATACTGTAATAGAAGTAAATCCAGGAACAAGGGATGAATGAAGTTGCAGCCTTGTTCAGCTGCTCATACCTGCAAGTGTTTGTTTTCAAAATTTGCTGGAAAATTTAAGCTTCACATTGATGGGGGAAGGGGGAATTAGAAAAATTTCTTGGCTCCTGCTGGGGCAATTTTTTTTCCTTTGAACTAGCTTTTTCATTCACAATATCCTTCTTATGAAGTATTTTGAAAGTATTTTATTATACGAATACATTGGTAAAAATCTCCCGTGAACCTATGCTGTGTAAAATGGTGCCAAGTTAATAATACGCTGTAGTATGTTCAGTCATATTCTTTGATTTCAGCAATGAAAACACCGATGCTGCATTTGACTCTTATTAGGAAGAAAAAAAAACCCGAACAAAACCCTAAATGAAATGTGACGGGTTTACTCTATTTTGTGCTTTGTCTGCCAAGGTGTTAACTCAAACGTGCAAGGCACAGCAGTGCAAAGCTGCTGGACAGAGAAGCCATGGACTGACTGCAAAGGTGGTGTGTGTATGGCATTTTTTTGGCCTCTGTGGTTGCAGATATTTAAGGACCTCAGGATCCAGAGGGCTGCAGGAAGCCTTTGGAATCCTTCCACCTCCCTCAATTAGAAGGAGTATTCAGTGCGTAGCGGTACAAAGGCAGGGCCGTTCTTTCCATGGGACTTGCGATCTGTCTGTCTTTCCCACATCAGGGCCAGAGTATGAAAAGGCAAGGCCCAGACACTTCAGTGTTTCATTAGACCACTGGTGGATCCTCCCTGATTGCTGCTCCAAGAAGAAATAATTTAGGGATTGCAGAGGGATGCTTGTATTCCTATTCTGCTTTGGATGAAAAAGGGGATCAGAATTTAGGGCTTTCCTATGTGACGGATCACGGGGGGTGAATGCTGGACAGAAAGCAGCCAGCCTGTGGGGCGTGACTGTCCACCCCAGAAAGCAAAGATGGAAGCCAAGCCTGCCTGTCTGGCAGCTGGTGAAGGCTAACAGGATTTCACCTGTTAATTCCTGCCTCTAGAAGGTGATATGAGGCATGGCAGTGAGGAGCGGGCTCTGCTGTGCATCCTGGGAGCGTCAGACCTGAGCGTCAGATGCTCTGGCATCAAAGGATTCAGCTCCTGCTTTTCTGCATTCCCATCCCCTACTTGGAAATCAACTCTGGCATCGCAGCATGATGGCATTTTCTAGTGAATCTACAGTTTTATTCTGTAAATTTTCCCACTATACATAATTATTGCTTGTGCATATCTGCTTGTAATGTTCTTTATTTGGAGAAGCCCAGACTGCATCAGCAATCACGTTTTAAGCTTTCAAGCACACAACAGTCCACATAAAAAAAATATAAAGCAGAGGTATTAGTCATTTTATGGAAAAGAGCAATTATCGTTCAAGTAGGTTTAATCTTTGAATATTGCTGTAATGACTAAAATGACATAAGTTAACTTCAAAATAAGTATGCTGCCTGCGGTATGCCTGCTCTCTTTAAGAATATTTGGTAACAGAACATTTTGTCAGCATGGCAGGGAGGTGGTCTCATGGTCCCCCGGCTCTCCAGAGGCTCACTCTGTGTAGGGAAACCACAGGGCTTGACCTGCAGCTGCAAAAAGGAAAAGATTTTGCACTTTAGTAATAGGCTTTTGTCAGGACGGTTCTGCAAATGGCTGATCTGTGCCTTTTCTTTTACTGCTGGCATCTTCCGTTTACTCATAACCATACCTGTATTAACACAAACTAATACTACATATATGTAGTAGTCATACAATATAGAAATGAAACCCAATACAAACATATAAAAGCAGTATTTTTATATGTATAGCACAGGTGCATGCTGTTTTCCCATATTTGTACCTATCTATATATAGATAACCTCTGTGTATAACATGAGAGAGAGTAAGTACACAGAAAATGTAGCATTTTAGTGTTAATAACAGTCTTAGTCAATAAGTTTATTGAAGTATACCTTCTGTTCAGCTAGCCTGACGTGTTGCTCTCACACCTCACCAGCAGTTTCATTAGCCCGCTCTTTAACTTTCCATGAGTATTTCAAGCAGGCCGTGATTCAGCTGAGCACCAGCAGCTCTGAGCACTGAACAATACAGACGCACTGCCTCGGCTTGTAAAAGAAACTGCTTGCTCTCGTCTCGGTCACGAGCAGGCGTGCTGCTCTGGCATCATCTTAGTCAAAAGAATCACACATATGAGCCCCAAAATGGGGAAAAAACCACAACAGCGAAAGAATAACCGAAGAAGTTTGCATTGCGGGTTTTTTTTAACGTGGTTCTCTGCTGCTCTGACTGCTTTTTCCCCGTGCCCAGCCGTAGGCGGGTGCCTCGGCTCAGGCCAGGACGGGCAGTGTGCCGGGGCTGCGCCGGTGCAGAAGCGCGTCGACTGCCACCCGCAGCCGGGCGCGTCCCGCGAGGCCTGCGAGGCGCGGGGCTGCACCTGGTGCGCCACCGACGTGGCCAATGCTCCCTGGTGCTTCTTCCCCGAGGACAGTCCCTACGGCTACTCCCTGGGCGGCAACACCGAGCAGACGGCCACAGGCTGGAGGTAAGCACGCGTGGCTCCTTCCCGCTGCCGTCCGGCGCTGCGCGGCGGCCGCCATGGCCGGCTCGCCAGAGACCTTCCCCGAGCTGCTTCGCTACCGCCTCGTGACGAGGAGGACGACGGACGCGCTTCCCTGCGCGTAAGCCGTGCGGAGCTGGGGTCCTGTGTTCGCACCACAGCGCCGGTGAGGAAACCGGGCGCTGGCACGGGATGGGCCCTCCACCTCGGGAGCCGTGTCCCGGGAGACCGTGAGGTCTCCTTGCTTCAGTAGCACCCGTTTTATCTATTGACGGCAAGGAGAGCCTGCGCTAACCTCAGAGACTTTCTGTCAATAAGTCAACGCCTTACTTTTAAAGAGCTGACGTGGAATAGCCGAGTTGCTCCCCCGGCCCGCGCCAGGGTGGTCGCAGGCAGCGAGCGGTCGCGGTGGGCACCAGCACGTGTTTCTGCCGCAGGGTGACACTGAACAAGCGCCAGGCCTTGTCCCTCTTCGGAAATGACATTTCCCCAGTCATCTTGGAAGTGGAGTTCCAGACAAGGGACAGGCTCCGGTTCAGGGTGAGTATTTTTGGGGGCAGTCGTGCAACTGAAGCAACGCGTGCTGACAAATGAGCTAACCTGCCTCCTTTTTGCCTTGCTTTAGCTCTATGACCCCAACAGGCAGCGGTTTGAAGTCCCGCTCAAGACTGACTCCCCCGGGGTTACTGCTGATGAGGCCAGCTACGACGTGGAGTTTGCAGATAACTCCTCGCACTTCAGGATCAAGAGGAAAAGCACCGGCACTGTGCTGTGAGTACCAGGTGTCATTTGCGTCGGTTTTCACAGAAATGAAGCGTGACGGGGCAAGGACTGTTTCCTCACACCCTATTGCTTGGGTCTGCGTGACACAGGCTCAAGCACAAACTCGATGTGGCATAAATACAGATTTATGTCTTGTCCCTGGAAAACACTCATTATTAATAGGAGTATGTGCCCGTATAACAGACAATTATCTGTGTGCACGTATGAAAAGCTATTCAGTGTGTCAAATAACTTTTGAGGCTACAATTTTACAGTTTAGGACGCTGGTTGACTCAACTCATGAAAGCACTGAACTAAGATTTCTGAAATTTGGGGTGTTTTAATATGTCAGAAATTGAGCACTAAATCTCTGACAATCTCCAAGAGGTAGGTCTAGGAAACTACAGGTCAAAGCCACAGAGGCCATAAGCCTCTAACTTGGGCCGATTTCAGTGAATGGCGTTTGTGGGTCTAGTTTGTCACTCTGCAAAAATACCAGTTGTATTCTCAAGCTGGTACCATAAGTTTAAGTTCAGCAAAAGGTCCCTTCACCAGCAAATGTCACCAGGTGTCAATTTTCCCATTTTCTTGGCTTCCACCAACACACCTCTAGCGTGTAATGCTACTTAGCAAGAGTGTCCCAGTCAAGGTGTGCTCCTGCTAGTTGCATTCGGAGATGCTACAGTGTGGTGTTAGCAGCAGCCCCTGGCTGTCTGCGGTGACAAATGACAGTGTTACAGACCGCTCTGTGTTATTGCTGCTTGACTCAGGCAGGCGAAGGAGATGTACAGAACATAGAAATACGTGCACCGTTTGCATCAGGCTGTGGTTGTGTCTATACTAGCATTTTAATTCAGATCAGCAGCACCTTTTGACGTGAATCTCCTGATTATACTCACCTCTTGTGCATTGGCTGACCTTGAAATGATCCTGAGGAGCAAGGATTAGGTCCCTTCCATGTGACCTTACTGGGAGGTGTTCTCTGGGAGCACACGCAATGCGATCTGGCTGCTAACAGGCTGCTTCAGAGCAAGCCCCTGACATGTGTGTGGCCGCTGGGTCTGCAGCACCGGCTCTGCCTGTCTTGTATCACACCACTAGTGCAAGCACACTCCCAGAAGGTCATTGGGATCTGAGTGGTTCCTTTTATGCATTAGAAAATCTAACCCCAAATCAAGAAATAAAAAAATCAGCTCAAATTTCCCCCCTCCCAAGAAACCTTTTGTTAAACAGACTCAAAATACAAGCATTATCTCTGTAAGCAGTGTAAGGATGGCTTAACACATGTGATGCAAGTCAGACAATACAGCCTCTAGAATGGTTTAAGTCTGCAGATGGAACCACCACTCTGGGTTTTTAATTAGCTGCCCATCCTTTTAAATTAAAATCTCGTGGCATCTCTTTTTATACATGTCACAGTCAATTCTGTAAAGTTTTCTTTTTGTAGGCTATTGTAAATGAATGTATTATGCATTACCCCAATAACAAAAATAATTTAATTCCTAGTTAGACTTAGCAGCTTTTTGAAAACAGTTAAAGGCCCAGTTCTCTTCTCTTTCTAATAAGAGATTTTTGTAAAGGCTCATTAATTGGAATGGTGATGTAAGCAGTGAATGCATAATGAGACATGGCAAGCGGCTAGCTCATGGCCCGTTGTGCTGGTTTTGGCTGGGGTAGAGTTAATTTCTTCATATTTTTATGTCGTCTGTTCCTATTCAGCCCTCCTCATCTTCACCCAAACCCCAAGGGTTTAGCCTCGGTTAGTCAGGGCATCCTCAAACTTGGGACATCCCAGTTAAGGGAAGGGGCCTGCCGTGAAGGAGATGCAGGGTTTGATCCACTGGGCTGCCAAAGGCGCAACTCCAGCGAGAGGCAAGGGAGCACAAGCTGGTCCCTGCTGAGCAGGTTTCCCGGAGGCACATTCGCTGGCCTGCCAGCAGCCTGGGGAAGCCTCCTCCGTACCCCTGGCAGTTGGGCACCCCTTGTCTCCCCAAAATCTGCGCTCAGCAGCAGCGCAGGCGTGGGGTGCAGCAGCGATGTGCTGCAGAGCCCAGGGAGGTAGAGGGCAGTCTTGGTTAGTAGCATCGGCGCAGCACTAGGCAGCGATGCTCTGCTATCGAGCATCACCGCTGGAAAAGCATATGCTGCCTCCAGGCAGGTAAAGGACTTGTCTTGAAACCAAACTGACCCCCAAAAGAGGAAATTGCAGCTGAATATAATGTACAGTTAATGGATTTTTATCCTGCAAACAACGGCAGGGCTGCTACTAAAAGATTCTCATCAGCAGAGACACAGGATTTTGCATATAGAAAGGGAAATTATATGTTCCCAGGAATTTTTGTTTCATGTGAAATGGCACAGCCGGTACTTATAGACTGAAAGATTCCATCCCGGCAGGGAGCTGTTCCTTTCACAGCTGAATCATATTTGGAGTTAAATTCCCTGTGTGAGGATCAAATATGCTCCCCTTTCATTTGCTTGCCTGTCCGTCCCGTCAGAGTGAGTGAATGCAGATGCTCAGAGATACCTCTATGGCTTGACTTAGAGGGATTTGCAACCTCCTTAGCCACCTGAAGAGCTGTGCAGATGGAAATCTTTGAAAACAGGAAAGCGGGTTATATATCCTAGCCTAAAAGCCATGGGTGGCTGCATTTGCTTGACTGGGGAGGATGTACCCTCAGCAAGCAGTGTTATAGGAGCATCCCCACCAGTGGCATCTGGCACGTTAAGTAGATTTTCATGTTAGTTCAATCTGCCCAAAGGCAGGTTTGGGGGCGTGGGAGGTAGGTGTGAGCATGCTCTGTGGCTGCAGCAAGGGCTCAGCAGGAACTGCTGCAGAGCATCTTCATCATTGCCTTGTCCCCTGTCCCAGGCGCAGTCTGCAGAGAAGGTGGTAAAACCCAAATCTTTTCCTTTGGGCTCCCTCCAGAGGTGGAAGCTGCTGCTCCAGGGCACCCAGCACACCTGGGGCCAGGCACCGAGCCGCACAGCTGGTGGCCTTTGTGGCTGTGCCAGGTTGGGGCAGGCTGTGGAGGCAAGTGTCCCTGAGAAACAGGCAAGCACATAACACCTGGAAGGACTTCAGTCTCCTATTTTAAGCCATGAATGGCTATGGCCTTGCTGTCTCAACAAACAGCTGAATCAATGATTAGTCTTCATATGCACACAAATATTGCACAGAACAGTTGATGTGGGCAAATAAAGCCTCTTCAACAGGTGCTGCAGTTGCACTGCCCAGGTGTGGGTGGATAATAACTCATGTCTACAACAAACCAGGTCTGGGTGCTCTCCTGGATCTTTCTAATGTGTCTGAGGAAGGCTTTCCCATTGTAAAGCAATCCCAAATCCTCAGAAATCTGTTGTACATGGTGCTCCTTATCCCCGACCAGCAGCTTCGCACTGCTGGATGACCCACCCCCCCAAAAAACCTAAATCCCTCACGATCCCCAGTGTACTCTGGCACAGCTGATGGTCCATGTGGGGAGGAAGCCGCCTGTCCCGAGCAGAAACATGGTAAGGGTTTGGGTTGTTCTCTCAAAGTTCACGCTTGTATTTCTTTCCCCTCCTTTCCGTGGTGCAGTCTATCCTGCTGTCAGTGTCTTTGTGTCACAGACTTTGCAGTGATGGGGTAGCTGACGGCAGGCTCCCTGTCTGCCTTCTTGATGTAAAACCCCATCCCAGCTCTGCCACTTGTGTGCACGAAGTCTCTTCCTTGTGAGGAATGATTTAATACCACATTGGAAACGTCACAGGGGAGAGGCAGCAGAGACTCTGAGGTATTCCTGAACGTGCTTTACTGGTGTTTCTCCTGCTTGCTGCATGCGAGGAGCCTTTGCCGTAGCCAAGCTACCCAAGTGCTGGCTCAAGGAGGGCAGGACAAACTCAGGGCTCCATGTAATCACAGTAACAGGGGAGAGGAATGAATTATGCGAGGGGAGAGACATTAAGAGCTGACTGCCAACCTCACGCAGAGCCAGGAGCAAGAATAAAAGGCCAACTTCTGCTACATTTTCAGCTTGCTCCGAGGTAATCAGGCGAAGGCTGCTGCTTCACCTGCATGGGGTGAAAATGAGATGGGGTCGTGCAGGGAAATGATCCAGGTGCTGCTGGGCAGTTCTGGGACCAGGAGCTCTTGGGCTGCCTCCTCTTCTCCTCCCAGTAATGCCTCTTAGTTTACTCCCTCTTACCTTTCTCCTTCTCCTCCACTCCTGTCCTTTTCTGTCCCATCCAGTCCTGCCTGCTCCTGCTCCTCTTCTTCACCCTCTCCCACACACCTGCTGTTTCAGTGGTGGCCAGGGAAGGTCCTTCCCCATGCCAGAAGCTCTCCAAAGCCATGGGGGTGAAGAGGTGCCACCTCCACGTGTTCACTGGTGAGGTCCCAAGGAGGTCAGATGAGACCCAGGGGCAGGCAGAGCCCCTGCTCCCATACAGATGGGGAAAACCAGAAACCAGCAGCTGATTTAAGGCTGCAAGTCTTAGATCTGAACCAACTCAGGGACTGGGGACTGGGTCTCCCACCCGGGACGTGAAGCTCCCAAACTACCAGCCTTGTGGGGCAATGGAGGCGGTGGGGAACCTCTCCCTGCTCCCATGACGTTTGGAAAATACCTGTTTTGGCAAATCGGTGTGATCAGTGGCAAAATGTTTTGCCAAGAAATTTGTAATTGGCTTTAGTTTAATAAATCCTCACTCAATGATATCCTAGCTGATCTTGCAGCTCTACGAGGGACCTAGCCCATTGTTGGCCAGGGCCCTACAGTAATACAAATAGGAGACAAAATATTGTGTTGTAATAAGGCAGGCGAGGGAGCAAAATGGAGCTTCTGCGTTTAGTGTCATGTGCTCTCGGCTTGAGTACTGTTCTCCTTTCTGCTCCTGCCACTAACAGCAGCAACCACTGGAGGAGGAAGTATCAAGTGTGAGCATGAAGGCTTCAAGAAAGCACAGATTTCCTCAAGAACAGAGAGTAAAAGGCCAGGAACTGTTTGCTTTAAGGCAGCGATAAATAACAAAGACATCCTCATTTTGCAGTGTGTGATTACTCTGTGGGACTCATTGCCCCAGGGCAGTACTGACATGGGAGGCTTAGCAGGATACACATTCATGCATAATAAAAAAATCATCTGTAGGAAAAAAACCAACCAACCCAACTATTTTTGTCTCCATGTTTCACAACATAAGCTAATTCTATGAAAACAGCCAGAAACTTCCTCCATAAGCCAATTATTGCAAGACTGGCTCTGAGTGAGATCTTATGCCTTCTTCTGTGATATCTGGCTTGGGCCATTGCTGGAGACAGGCTGCAGAGGGATGGACTATTGATTTGATTCTCCACTTTAACATCCGTTCTCCAACTGACTTTTCCTTCATGATGTCATATGAATAATGGAAGGCAGAACTTTTTTCCTAAGCCAGATAAGTGCTCCTTTCTCTCTATTAAGAGTTTGGAATACCTTATTTGCTATCACACTTGGGAAGATACAGCACAAATAACTGAAATCTAATCAAGATTTTCCCTAATTTCCAAAAAGGCTGCTGCAGAGTTCAGCTGCCTTTTTTATTGATTGTGGTAGTAAGCACAGATGCCACTTACTATGAAGACATTTTTACATAGGCAAGGCTATTAGAATGATTTATAACACCATTGTCTTGAACTGCAATTTTGCTGAAAGCAACAGGAGCAAACTGTGTGCATCATGGGTAGCTTGGGTTTGCTCCTAGTTTGTAAGAGCCATTATTTTAGTCTTCTAATCATTAAGATTTATGTTATGTAGGCGAGAAGTATTGTAGGTATATCACTTATCCAAGTGTTTTTCAGAACAAAAATGAAGCATTATATATCCAGCCACTTATAGGAGATGCCCTGATACCATGACGATGAATACAGTAGTAGTAGAGCAGAACTGTGTCAATAACTGTAAATATACCCTGCAATTCTTTCTTTTAAAATGTCACATTTGTGGAGAATCTGTTGGTTACTTGTGCTGACTTTCTCCACCTATTTGATAAATCACCTTAAAAGTAAGATAAGCATAAAAAAATCCATTCTTGGTGTGCCTTCTGCAGTCCAGTGGTGCCCCAAGACATCTGTTGTGACACAGTGTGTTGTGGTTTAACCCCAGCTGGCAACTAAGCACCACATAGTGGCTCGCTCACTCTCCACCCCCCCCCCCCCAGCAGGATGAGGGGAAGAGAATTGGAAGGGTAAAAGTCAGAAAACTCGTGGGTTGAGATAAGAATAGTCTGACTGATGCCCAGCCAGTCCCCGAGCAGTAGCCCCCCAGCCAACCTTCCTCCAGCTTTACTGCTGAGCACGACGTCCTATGGTCTGGGATACCCCTCTGGTCAGTTGGGGTCAGCTGTCCCGGCTGTGTCCCCTCCCAACTCCTTGTGCCCCCCCAGCCTCCTCGCTGGTGGGGTGGGGTGAGGAGCAGAAAAGCCCTTGGCTCTGGGTAAGCAGGGCTCAGCAGTAACCAAAATATCCCTGTGTTATCAACACTGTTTTGGTCACAAATCCAGAACATAGCCTCCTACCAGCTACTATGAAGAAAATTAACTCTATCCCAGCCACAACCAGCACACAGTGGAAACAATTTTCAGCAATCTGAGAGCAATGGAAAATCACGGAGACCTGGGCTCTTAAGATGATGCACCCCAGCAGCTCAAGTGGGGTGAGTCAGGGGCCAAGTATATTTGGGGTTCATCTGAAAATAGGGCCTATACTCCTCAGTCCCTAAGGTGCTTTACTGCTTTATAGGCAGCCTGCATATACAGCGATAGCCTGTGCTCTCTGAAAAAGTATGCCTGAGCTCTGCCAGGAGGCTTAGACCCACTTTCCTGATAGACATGTGAAGTTTCCACCTGAATTTGCACACAGATAATACATATGGTGTGCTCCCTTTCACAAGGCTGTGGTTTCCAAAGGGTCTGGAGGCCAAGAAAAGCAGATGTTAGGACATTTTCTGCAAGCAACTGAGTGGGACAGGTGTTCACACCTTAAAGTAATGAGCTCATTTCTCCTAGATTCATTGCAACAAGAAGAAAAAAAAACCCTCTCCCACCCTAAAATGATTTTAAAATGTCCGGATAATGTATGATATAAGTCCTAATGTTGTATCATATATGTGTCCCAAGCCTTGTAATTCTGGAGGTTTTATAAGACCACCTTTATAAGTGCTGCCAGCTGCTTGCTCACAGCAGGTGAGTCAGTGCCCGAGCCATTGCACACACTGCAGTTATTGGTCTCCAATAAATTTCAACAGAGCAAAGTCATTCAACCGGGTAAATCGTCATGTCCAGTTCGTTTTACAAAGGACTGATGACTGCACTTCTGAAAACCATTTTGTACTGCCTTTTAGTCATCCCCCTCAAACGTTGTGACGATGTTAGCCATAAACTACACCTTCAACATGAACAGGATGTTTTACCTATCTGCCTATGCACCTTCCTTTAATGCTGTTTCCCTGGTCTGCTGCAGTTATGTTTTGTCCTGGTGGCCTGAGGATTGACTGCTGGATGTGAGACTAGTTCACTTGATGGCCAGAAATGTTAATTTTCACACAAACCTTTTCAATCCTGAATCATTCTTTTTTTCCTGATATGAGGTTAAAAAATAGAGAGGTTTACTCTTGAGTATAGCACACGGTGTTTGGAAGAACATGCTAGCTTTTATCAGTCAGACTTCCCAGAAAGGCATCAGGCAGCTGTTAGCAGGTGATGGGCCAGGCAGACGTGTGGGGAGACCAGTTTGTACTTCCACAGGCAGGAGTGTTCCCACCACAGAGGCACTAAAGCGTTGGGACTTTCAGCAGTGAACCTGAGTGCAGCTATTACCTCTTGTGCAGAGAAAAGGGTTCTCGTCTTCACAGGCTTTGCCATGTCTAACTGCTGGTAGGGATTGAATTTTTGACAGTGAACAACTGCTTATCTGTATTTTTAGATTTTTTTAGATCCCTTCTGGCATCCATCACAGCACTGTTATGGTTTGTAGGACTGTTGGAGGAGAACCACGCAAATTCCTGTGCACATGATGTCATTTTATGCTCCCTCCTGTTTTATTCCTTCTATCTGCTTTAAACCAGCAGGAGGGGAGGTGGGAGAAATACAACATTTTCTTTTATTGTCTTCAAGTGTTTAAGGAATGACAGACATCATTTTTCCATTTAAATGATTGCTCTTTGCCAACACAACACAAGCAAACGCATAAAGTAACACAACAGCTTACCACAGCGTGCTGCAGAGCACGAGGGCAGCAGCTTGGGAGTGGAGGCAGAGAGAGGTGCCAGGGGAAAACCTGTCTGTGCTTGCCTTCAGATGGAGAAGACATAATGGTGTCCAGGAAAAAAAGAGAGAGTCATTACCAGTCGTCTTATGTCATAGTTAATGCTATATTTAGCGCATGGCCATTCTGGCAAGCGGAGGTCTGACGAAAGATGAGGCTGATGGAGAGCAATGGCTGGCAGCCGTTAGGAGCGGCAGCCCCTCGGGAGATGAGCGATGGAGGAGTGCAGAGCGGGGCACTGTTTTGGCAACGCCGTGCAGAAGTTGAGTGCGTGACAGTGGCCCGAGGGAATGCACGAGGTATAAAACAGTTTCTCCATGCCGTTTAAAGGCGTGGTGGGGCAGGGGGGTGGTTCCTAGGGTTGTGGTTTGCACCACCCCAGTGATCCTCCTGGGCAGGGAGAGGACTTGCTGAGCAGAAGGAGCACTTTCAATGCCATGGTAACACTAATTGCTCTCACGATGGGAAATGTCAGTGCCGTAATGTGTGTACCATGGACGTACGAAGCCTCATGTCCTCTGAACAGACATCATGGAGAGTGCTCAATGAGTTAGGACAGATATGTAAGCTCTTCCCAAAGCATTTCCCCTCTGGCGTCCTTTGCTTTTTGCATAACCCTGTGGTCTGCTCAGAGCAGTGACCGTGCCTGCCTCGGCACAGAGCAGAGCTACGTGACGGCACTCCTTTGGACAGGAATATAGCTCCAGAGCCCATCCCCATTCCTACACAGCAGCAGCCTCTTGCAGAAAGGCCTCTGTTTGCCAAGGGCTGGGTCTGATTCTCAGGGATATTTTGCGTGCGTTAACCTTCCTATAAGAAAATAACCTTATTCAGTACTGCATGTAGGTGGAGGAGATGATGGAAGGGAGGGAGGGAGGGTTGCTGCTGGCAAACAACCAAATCAAGATTTAAGTACAAATTCTTACTTTTCCTGCTTGTAAGAAAGGCCAAATAGACTTTTAAAAAAATACATAGATCCTTCAGTCCGTGTGCTTGACTTAGGACTTGTCTAGGACACTTTAGGGATAGATTGTGTCTGCTTTGTGCATGGAGAGGCAGGAGGGTGCCTTGCATCCACCGCTGGGCATCCCTGTGAGTGGCTGCCTTTGCTTCCTCGTGGGGAGAGCAGAGCTTGTCCCCACGCCGGGGTGCTGGTGGCACGAGTGGAAGCCAGGGCTCACCAGGCAGTGCTCCCCCCCAGGAGGTAGTGCGGCTTCCCGCCGACACAGCCTGTCTTCCACTTCTCTGATTTACCGGTCAATTTGATCAACCATTTAATTTTGTCAAAATCATTGATAAAAGACCATTAAAAGGAAAGTTATGCCTCTTCTATGCTCTATGGCTTTGGCTCATTTATTTTAATTAGCTGTAACAAATTCATGGTTAAACAAGGCTCGAGAGGGTGCTATCTAAATGTGGTACTCATGGCATACACAGTGCCATTAACGAAACACTTCTCCACAGCTTGACTATGTTCTCCCCCATCTAGCTTGCAGCTCATTATAGCACTAGAGATAGGAAACAGAATGTAACACGTAATTAAAATGTGAGCCTGTGTCCACAGATGAATCAATAGGAATAAAGGCATTAAGCTGGCGAAAGAAGTGGGAGAGTCATCACAATAAAAACATCTCATTCAAGCAGAGTTTGGAGGAAGCTAGCCCTCTGCTTTAGGCGCCTGCATAAAGTCAGGGGTAACAAGAGTACTCAGGTCCTGATCCAGCAAAACATTAAAAAGTAAAAACTGATACAACTAACTGTCTGTTGGTTTCATTAAGAATTCCGAACCCCACTGCGTAATAACAATTTTTAGCCTGCCCTGTTGGTTGTCATAGAAATAGCACAAGCAACCACTTATTTTGGTAATAGGATTATAGATAGTGTCTTCTATTATTTTAGTTGTTCTTTTCAAAATTGTACTGATGCATTTTATTGTATAAGCAGATGAGATAGCTGCAGCCATTGCAAGATGAATTTAATGTGTGTTAGGTTAAGCATGTTAGAGGCATGCATAGAATTTAATGTTTTTTTAATATTGTTTCTCTCCAAAATACAGAAGAAGTATAAATAGCCAGATGTGAACTTAAAATGATGCTTACCAAAGGTAAGCAAACTAATCATGTCTCCCTCTATTTGTCACACAGGTGTGACAGTCCCCTGGTTGATCTGTTTTTCTCTAAGCAGTATCTTCAGATCACAACTACTGTGCCATCCACTTCGGTGTATGGGTTTGGTGAACACGAGCATCCATCCTTCAAACACAGCATGGACTTTGTTACCTATGGCATGTTCAGCAGGGATCAGGCACCAGCGGTAATTCACTTCACCCAACACTTTGTCCTAACTTGTATCACCAAAAGGAGGTGGAGAGGCACAGCTTTGCCAACGGAGCACCTCTCTCTATGATAACACTGCTAATGTGAATCAATGGCAAACCCAGGATGTCACAGGTTTTGCAGGTGTCATAGGTTTTAATTAAATGACAAAACCATGAGTCATTTTGAGGGGATTTTTAAACCTTTCATCAGAAGCTTTGTCACGGTGCAGTTAGTTTTCAGAAAAAAAGTATTTCGTGTTCCAAGACCCTGGTTCAGGAAAGCATTTAACTTCATGCTTGGATCAATCCCTGTTCATCCAAACAAGCTGAACTTCAGCAGGACTCATTAGATGTTTGGCTAAACTGGGGTCAGTGGTTAATGAATCTATTTTAACTAGCAAAGCAGTTCTTACCTATGCCATTTTGGAGGCTTTGGCAGAATATGGAAGGTTTAACTGACAGCAACTAAAAAGTACCATCATGATGAGGCAGAAAAAAGAACTCTATTCTATCAATTTGACTTCACACCAGTTTAGATGAAAAAATCCCCAGCCTTTCAAAACAAGTCTCTAACTATGAATGAATTTATTTCCTTGACTTTGCATATGTACCTAGCTGACGAAAACTATGAAAAATAGCAAAAAGTCAAGCCATACCTAATGTGCTGTTTATGTTTCAGCCATTTGCCAACCTCTATGGAGTTCACCCTTTCTATATGTGTGTAGAAGCTGACTCCAATGCCCATGGTGTTCTCCTTCTGAATTCCAATGCACAAGGTAAAAAGATTTATGGATTCCCTATATGGATCGCATATAGAAAGACGGTAAATTAGTAAACATAAAAAACTGCTTTACTGATTGCTTTTTCAATGTCGTACAAATATGAGTGACTGTTCCATAACTGAGGTTCCAGGAATTACTATAAAGTTTTCAAAGGGATTTCTTTAGAATGACTGTTTAACAAGGTAAGGTATTTTCAGTGAAACTGTATGATTAATTATTATTATTTTTTAAATAGATACACATACAGGGAAAGGAGAAGGTAGAAGAAATTTCCTCTGGGATTGGCATAACTGCATCAAATCGATTTAGGTTAGTCCTGTATTCTGTCTGTGGAGAATAGTTTTGTGCGTTGCCATGGTCACCTTACTGTATTAATCTAGTAGTATAATTTCAGAAAAGGGGAATCTTCATTCAGTCTATAAAATCAGTTTCCCCTGGCAGGCAATGACTTCCAATAAGAGGATTAAAATAGCATAGAGGAACCCTAAACACAAGCTTGTGGTTCCTTTTTGTATAAAATGAAACTGAGACAAATGGATCTCTGCAATCTACTCTGTGTGGGTTTCTGTGATTTATTGCTGCACAATGCCAATCTGAAAGTGGAGATTACAGAAACACTGGGCAACTGCTAGCCTAGGTACAGGTCCTGTTTGCTCATCCAGTCATACCCACAAGGCGTCAGGTAGTGACTTGAATGTGTAGCCACCTCTGCCTGTGCATACATTTATGTGCAGAAGAGCCCAGCGTGCATACACTTAGGACAGGATAGGATAGGACAGGATAGTTCAGTCGGAAGGGACGTACAACGATCTTCTGGTCAACTGCCTCACTACTTCAGGGCTGAGCAAAAGTTAAAGCATGTTATTTAAGGCATTGTCCAAAAGCCTCTTAAACACTGACAGGCATGGAGCATTGACCACCTCTCTAGGAAGCCTGTTCCAGTGTTTGACCACCTTCTTGGAAAAGAAATGCTTCCTAACATCCAGCCTGAACTTCCCCTGGCACAGGTTTGAACCATTCCCACACATAGTGCAGAGCTGGTTTGTATTGAGAACCCATTTTTTTCCTTTCAGATGTTTCTCTGAGTCCAAACCCATCTTTAACTTTCCACACTATTGGAGGGATCCTTGATTTCTATGTCTTTCTTGGACCGACTCCTGAAAACGTAATTCAGCAATACACAGAGGTTAGTAGAACACGGCACACGGGGGCAGTACCTTGTAACAAACTCTTGTCGGTATCTGGTAGTATCAGTAGGTAGCACAGCCAAAGCTTTGTCCTGATCTGTTCATACAAAGCGGTAGCTTCAGGTCCATGGGCAACCCGGCGTGTGCTCAAGCATCTGTGAACGGTCTGTCTGAGTATAGCAGGCTGGCTGGACATTCAATGCACGTCTCCAGCCATTCCTGCAGCATTTCAGTATTGACAGCAGGAGTGCATTAAAGGAATGCAATGATTAGAAAGAAATTTGTCCAAGCTTACTCTTCTCCAGGCCATGATAGTTTTACAGTCTTCACTACATGACCATAACTGTATTTTGGCACTGTGGATGGAGAAAACAAACCAGGCAAAGCACAGGTGGGAAAGTTTGGGAACTTTACATCTGCTGGACTTCAGAGATGTTGAATGAACTTCAAAGACTTCAAGCCTGTATTTTGCCAGTGGAATTGCCTGTTGATTTTGGAGCCGTCAGCCTGCTTTTTACTAATGAAAACCCATGTAATTACATTGGAGAGCATAGATGTGAAAAAACATATTTACTGCTGTCTCACAGAGTATAACTACCTGCTTTTCCAGTTGCCCAATGTTTTCCGAAGAACTGAGCATACACATGCAAATAGCTGCTTTGGGAGTGTACGTGCAATTCTTATCCAGTGAGGGCTGCCCAGAAAAAAGTAGCAGGTAACATGTTCTTTGTGGTCATCAAATGCCAGGTGATGCATTAACTGAGCCCTTGCACAGAAAATTGCCACTTCAGAACCAAGCTCTGTACATAAAGAAACCGGTGCCAAGCCTAAAGAGTGTGGAGCAAAGCTGAGAAGGGACATGTCACTGTGAGAAGGGGGATTCATGCATGCAGACCCTGAGGATTAAGCTGCAACTGGAGGTGTGGAGCAGCCTGCAGTAGGGCTTCCTGGAGCCAGGCAGCAGGAGCTCACAGTGAGATGCTCTGCCTTCCTTTCCGCTGCCACACCAAGGGGCCCGAGCTCTGATTTTCAGCAAACATTTTGTCTTTCCTGGCTTTTTAAAGCCTCCATATCCTATGCTTACCTTCTTTTAAAGTGCCTGAAATGGGAACAAAAACATTGTGGTTTGGACCAAGGGAAAAAGAGGATTTAGCCCAGAAGGAAAGTATTGCTGGGTTCTGTTTTGGTAATGGAAAGGAGAAGAAGCCTCCCTCATGCCACTGTTTTGGGAAGGCTGGAGCCTCCCCAGGGCAGCGGGCTCTGCTAGACCTTCCTTTTCCACGCAGAGGTTCAGGTGGTGCCTCCCAGGGAGGTGGGAGGCTGCTGGTGCCCCTCCACGTCTCCGAGCAGGAGTGGCTGCTCTGTTGCTCAGAGGTTTCCAGCTCCCTCTGCACATCCTCCCCACCAGCCACCTCCAAGCCCGGTGCCACAGACCAACCAGCAAACTGGGTTTTGAACTTACACATTGGCAATCAAACAAAAAAAAACCTCCAAAAAACCCAAAGAAAGAAAGAACAAGTAAAGGGACTCTCCTTGTAGCCGCAGCTGTGATCCCTGCGATGAAAGCACCTATTTCAGGGGAGTCGCTGCAGCAACGCAATGGAAATTAGAGCCATCCTCATTTCTTTTCAAAGTCTTTTGCTGGTGTTTGAAGGCAGCATTTCTGTGGCTTAGCAGGTGGCCAGCAGCTGAAAATAAAATGAGAGAGTTCTCACTCCCCAGCTGATGGGTACTGGCAGCTCACTTTCCACCCCTGCCTCTCTGGAAATGGAGCTGGAGCGAAGAAAACAAGGTAAAGGGGAGCCAGTGGGTGTCTCCTAACTAGACATGTCACATGCCAGGACAAAAAAATCCCCTGTTCTGTATTCTTCAAGCTTGCGCTCAGCTCTCTAGGGAATCTTAAAGAATGCATGGTAGCAATTTCACAGTGAAATAATAACTGCTTCAGTAAACATCCTGAAATTCCCGGATTGCAAATGTTACAGTTACCATATTATTAGTCTCTAGGGTAATGATTTGGCTTTTATGTACAAGATATGTGGGAAGGTGAAGGAGACAGAAAAGACTTTATTTTTCAATTGTATTTTCTGTCACAGAGAGGACTCTTGCATGCAGTCATTGTCACGACCCGGGGAAGGAGAGGGGGTGGAAAGGAGCAGTGTGCCTCTGCAAGGCACCACTCAGCAGCATCCCTCAGCTCCCTCAGCTGTTTGCACGGGTCTCCTCTGGGAATTGGTGTTTTGGGAGCTCCTAGCTACAGGGGACCCTGGTGGGGCCAGGCTGCCCTGCTGCAACACGCTCCTTGGGACAACGGCACTCACCTCCCGCCTGTGCAAGCATTTGCCCAAAATCACTGCACAGGGCTTTTTGCAGGCACCACCCATTGCATCCTCTCCAGGATGGCCCCAGTGGTATGGCAGGGCGGCCAGGTGCCAGCTGGTGTGCGGTTGTCGAGAGCAAGGGAGCTGTGTCCAGAGCAAAGTGCTCCACACATCTCTCAAACATTTTGTGCTGTTGCCTTCGCTGCCACTTCGAGACCTGAGCAACCCCCCTGATCCCCGTCGTGCTTGTTTCTGTGAAAGATTTAGGGCCTTAGCTCTGCTCAGTGCTTTTACGCAGCTCCCTCCAAACCGGTGAGTTAGGAGAGCTTTGTAACGAAGCTCTTTACCGGGTCTCTGAAGTACGCAAGCTTTCCCCATGCACCTCTCCAGGTTGCTGCCAGCACACAGGGGTGGCCCAGGGGCTCCTGCCCAGAGCCGTGGCCAGCGGGGGGCAGCCAGACTGTGCCAAGAGCGGGGTCCCTGCATGGCGATCGGGGATGATGGCAGCTGCCTCGTCAGGGCCACCAGCCTCTCTGTGCATTCTCGGGGCAAGGGCAGGTGGCAGCGAAAGCCGTGGCGGCGCCGGGTGCCAGCCTGGCCTAGGCTAATCTGCTTGAAATGGGCTCCAAGAGAGATGCAGGGAGTGGGGAGGAAGCAGAGGGCTGAATGCTGGTGCCTCCGTCCCCCCTGCTATGTCTTGCGCGGAGCAGAGGTGGGCTGTAGGATGCATCCTGCCAGTGGCACCACAGAGCTACGGCAGTGACAGCAGCGACAGGGCATGTGCTGAGCATCATGCAATAGGAAGGAGAAACCTCCATCCCAATTCTTCTGCTCTCTCCTCAACCTCAGCCCGGCTATGAGGAGTGCTGCTCCTGGCACATCAGAGACAGTCCCGCCACAGCTACATATATCTATATCTATCTCTATATCTATATTTGACAGTAATCACACTTTTCTCCTAACACAGAAGAGGTCCGGTGTGCCAAACAGTTGTAAGACACAAATCTCACTTTTTATGACAGATGCCTCGGTTTGCAGGAGGGTGGGAAAAAGCAGTAGTAAGCTAAAGAGCTCAGCCATTGAGCTAAGCCTAGCCAAAGCTCTACAGCCAGACCTAATACCAGACCACCATTGCCAAGTCCACTGGTGGCCTTTCAGGACAGAGTGACAGTGTGTAGCAGCAGCATATGAGCTCCATAACAAGACACTCAGGAAAGTTATAGTTCAACAAATGGACATTTAACAGATGTTGGGTGAAGGTCATGAATTTGTTATTTTTATCACAAATTATCCGATGACAAGCTTTAAAAGACCATACTGCATGTCTCCTAACTCTGTTTTGAGAGCAAATTGCTCATTTACTTCCTCCTTACAGAACTGTAGGATAGTTCTGGGTGGAAGTGACCTCAGGAGGTCTCTAGTCTAGCCTCCTAATTGAGAGGCAACATGGGGAACCTGCTTGTACCTGCAGTTTATCAAAGATGATTCAGTGAGAGTATTGCAGTTGAATTCATGGGTCCCCCAAGAAAGACTAAGCAGCTGTTAAGTGTTTGTGCAGCAAAGAACAAGGTTTGAAGACCTTGGCATTGAAAATCCTTAAATTTTTAGACTTGTGAGGTTGTGAGCATCTTCTTAATGGTTCAGCAGTTGCGGGGCCTTTCTTCCTGCTCTCCTAAAACAAAGTTCAGCTTCTATGCCTAGACTTTGAGAGAAAGTTACCCTCTGCCTGACTAGGTGCCCACAGCACTCACCTGCCTGCCTTAGCCATAGGGGATGAGCTGGATACAGATATCTGGGCCATAGGAGCACCTGTGTAATTTAGCCATTGTGTGACTATCCAAACACACTATTTCTCTGACTAAATCCAGAGCATTAGCCCACTTGGATTTTTATAGTTTCCTCCTACAGCTCTTCCTTAAAGAAAGGAAGTTTAAGCAAATATCAAGCTTCGACAGTCATTTTATATGTCTAATTAGGGTGCAAGATTAGCAGTCCTTCATGTTGAGCCCCTGTACCTGCATTGCTGGAGATCTCGGCTCCTTCGTAAGCATGGGAAAGAGTCTCTCCCTCTGTGGCCTCTATGATATGTATGGCACAACTCTTCAGCCATCTCTCTCACATCAAAGTCTTTGGTTATAGTGTTAACAGAATAGGATCCTGCTTCTATCCATGCTTAGTTGGTATCCTTGATGCTCATAGTAATAATGTTATTTGTCCAATAACCCAACACAGGGTAAGTGAATACAGATCACTTGCTCCATGAGCACAGATTTTAACTGTTAGATATACATTTTTTCACTGAACTTTGTTCTTACTGCAAAACGCTTCCAGGGTACCTCCTAGATTCATCAGCTCTCAGGTGCATCTGAAAAAAGTGAAGAAGAATTACATAATGCCAAGTTATGTAAACCTGGAAAAACTAACAGTGAATTTATTAAACAACACCAGGAGTTATTTAAGAACCAAGTGCAGGTGGAATAGTGGAACAGAAAATAGAATTTTTTTTTTTTTTTTCTGCTTCTGCTTCTTCCCATTTTTTTTCTCAGTTTGGATACCCCATATGTTTGCTGTTTCTGCATTTCTCATGTTTTCCTCCCTCAGTTCCCCTGCCATACCTCATTTACCTTTTCTGATTCTATGGGAGTCAATTTTGCAAGCAGGCTTTCTCTGCCTACTGCATTTTATGATCATTTGTATGCAGAATGCAATCTATATGAATTAACTAGATCCTAAATATATATCAAATCCAACATGAGTTTTCAGGTTTGCAAAATTACATCCCTGCCTCTGCTGATCCGTCTGTGAGTAGGTACCATATGTCAGTTACTTTATCAGGAAGCTTCAGGGGGATTCATTAGACAAAGTCCGCAGCATAATTAGAAAAAAGAACATTTGTTTTCCCAGCTGCCCTGTTTTCATCCTTCCTCTTCAAATGTTCTGCTGATTTCAATTAAGCTCACCATAGATGCACCAGCCTGGTGAACCTGGGGAACTAATTGCTTTAAAACTTAATATCTTGCTTGCAAGGTGGATTTTCTTCAGTTGGTTCAGCTGTAATCCCAAACTCCTCAAGGGATGCCGTGTGTGTCACAAAATACTGCCTCGCCGTGTGGCAGCCCTGCAGTCTGCAGGCGAGGCAGCACTGTCACGTAAGGGTGAGTAGCTGGACCCCAGCAAACCCCAGTGCTGGGTCCATGCCCTTTGGGAAGGACCCTGGCCAGCATGTCGGTGGCCACAGCTCCACCTCCAGCCCCGCTGGCGTCCACCCGGGTGCTCGATGGGACGTGGGGACAGAAGCAAATCCCCATCCAGCTCTTGAGCCACGTTGTATTGGCCATGTCCCGGGCTGACTGTGCTCCCTAGCCAGGGGTGACCTGGGATGTCGCAGGACGCGGGGCAGGGCTGCCCAGCGGTTCCCGCTGCCTCTGCCTGGGCTGGTCACCCCCGTGGCCGTTCCTGTTTCCCGGCCCGCGTGGGGAGAGGCAGCGGGTGCCACGCAGACATCCTGCCAGGGCACTGGGCTCTGCGTTCAGCCGCAGGATTAATATTTATCAGCTGGTCTTCCCTCTTCCTCTTGTCCAAGGGGAGAAGTCTGTACACAAAACATTCTATTTCATTAAGGAGTTCTTTTGTTTTGGTCTGTCTTTTTAACCTTGTTTGTAGAGATCACTCTCTGTTTACAGTAGAGAAAGCAAGGGCAAAATGTGCATCTGCTTTAGGAGCACAAAGTGGTGGGGTTCACAGAGCTCATCTTGCAGCCTTAGCTCATCTAAAACAAGCTCTGCTGCCTCCTCAGATGAATTTATCCTTCATATGGTGAGTGGAGTTGTGACGGAGAAGCAGACTTCTTGCCCTGAGGCTTGCCGTGCTCTGCTGGACACCTCGGTGCTGCCTCACAGGGTGTCCAGGAGATCGTCCCGCGTCATCGTGCCCCATTCAGCTTTCTCCGTGGGAAACCCCAGCAGAGCTTGAAAGATGGTCTGGGGGATCAGGTGCGTCCGCACAACCTGGGAAGAACTAATGACACATGTAACCAGACGAGGCTGCGCCATGGTGGCGACGATGTGTCTCTGCCCACTGGCCTCCCGCTACGTGGTGGGGGGCCGCCTCCGTCTGGCCGGGGCCTCTCGCGGCAAGGGCGCAGCGGCGTGCAGCGAAGGCCAAGTGCGGCTGCGTCAGGAGCAGGCTGCTGATAGCTGCTCTTGGTCCCTCTGAAGGGCTTAGCCTCCGGCTAAGTTGGAGGTGAAGTAGATGTTGAGGAGGGTAAGAGAGTTAAGTCTGGTGGAATGGGATGAGTCGCAGGTGTGTGGGGCAGCTGTGCTGCCCAGCCGGAGCATCTCTCCTGGAGGGGCTCAAACTCTTAACCTCACCAGTTGTTCTGGCCTCCTCCTGCTTTTTCTGAGGTGAGATAGCAGCATCCCAACAAGTGAAAACACACTGTGTAGCCAAATTTGTGATGCTTCGTGCTTAAAGTTTGCCTGACTGTCCACAAGCCATTCTCATTTGGAAGGAATTTACCCCATGTATTCCCCCAGCTCGGGTGCGTTAAAACATCCTCTGCTTTTCTCTGCTTATCTCCTGCATCTGTCTTTCTGTCCAGTGTAGTTTGCACATCCCATCAGCTCTAGCATCCGTGATGTATTTTAGAGCAATTTCAAGTTCAGCATTGCTTTCCCAGGTCAGACTCTTACTGGAGAAAATCCCATTGGAAGAGTGCCTTTATGTATTGCGATCTCTAGAGAGCTTAGCAATGCAATAGATACAGAGTGCCAGGAGTGCCTTGTTTTATTTAATTAAAGTAGATGGGGTTTAGCTGCCAATATGCAAGTTTTGTTCTTTTTCACTTCTTAGTGTAATTACCTAGCTGTGGAGATCCACGAGGAAATAAGGGAGGAACAGTTATTTAGCGAAAAGAAGTCAGTATCTGCAACTGATTAGTAAGTCATGGGTACTTACTAGCTACTTGATTTTCATGTACTGCCTGCAAGGATGTTAGAAATACTGAACAAAAGTTCATTTCATGGGATCTAACTGTTTAAAACTGGAGCAAGGATTTCAAGAGTTGTCCCTCAGAAAACACCAGCGTGTACTAATGAGGCAACACCAGATTTCAGCTTATTTCTAGAACAGGCACATCATGGTTGCTCGCTGCTTGTCCCAGGTTGCCAGAGCAGCTCTCACCGGGGGAAGCAGAGCAGGATGCCTCGCTTCCCTGTGCTCACAGTCGAGTTTCCTCATGCAATTTACAGCTGGATTACATGGAGCCAGTGGAAATCAAATATTTATAAAATCATATTTAACTCATTACCTTGTGTTTCAGTTGAGAATTTCAGGACCAAACAGTAACTCTGACCTTGAAGAGGTTTGTGGGTGCCTGGCAACACAGTGCTGTGGGCCAGCAATAAGAGCAGTCAGTCATAAGTAAGTGAATTTCGTCAGGGTGGTGTGTAAATATAATTAAAACTTCAGAGAGCTCAAATAAACATCAGGCTCTTGATGAGTTAGTTCAGCTGGATGCAGCAAGAGAAATTAGCAAAACTGACGTTGCTGTGTAGCATCAGAGATTTGCTCGCTTTGACCACAGGGTTTGTGGACTTGCCAGGGGTCAGGCGGTGCAAGGCTCCACGCTGGGTTTCCACTGGTGTGCACCATGTAAGTGAAGGCACGTGTTACCGTGCAGAGGCTGAGACCACAGCGAGACCTTCATTTAACATTAACCTGTGTTTTATACACTGTGTCTTCCACTGGGGTGTTCTTAGAAGTGATGCTCAGTGCGGGTGTCCCTCGGAGCCTCTGCTAAGGACAAGGGTCCACCAGGAGAAACGCTTTTTTGAAGTCGAGCACACTGTACAGTGAGCCATTCTGAGAAAGGAAAGGGTATTTCATGGGGGTGTGATACCTGTGCCCTCATCTTTGTGGCTTAAATGAGCTGGGAGCCTCTGCTGGTGTTTCAGAATAACTACTCTTCACCTCGCTCTTTGCATTTCTGTATTCCTCATTCCTGCTGTAGGCCATTGGACGCCCACACATGCCTGCCTACTGGTCTCTGGGATTTCATCTCTCCCGATGGGGTTATGGCAGCATTGATGTTTTAAAGAAAACTGTCAATCGCATGCACTACTGTGATATACCATATGTAAGTATGGATTTTTCAGTGTGTATGCTAATTTTACAATCCAAAGTACAATGAATAAAATTATAATAGAGGAAAAGTGATTATCCTACAAAGAGAATTTAGAATAAAAGGATGTTCATGATCTTATGGAGTGGTTTTGCATGTAATATCTTTATAATGCTTAAAAGAACATTTAAAGTGGTCTTTGAACATGAGGTTTAACTGCTGCGCTTGGCTGCATAGCAGGCAATTCTGGTGTGGATTTACTGTTATGCAGTACGAGGTGCTAGCATTTTAAAAATAAGTTATGGTACTTCTGATGCATATCACTGCCAAACAGTTGCTGAACTAGGACTTCTACATTTCCATTTTGTCCATTGCTACCATGTAAGTTTATAGGAGCCGAATTCAGCCTGACAACTACTTACAAGTGTTATAGCCAATTTCTTAGGTTTCATTTAATATGTTAGTTTTTAGAAATGCAGTTGCATACATTCTGATTTTCTGTATCAAATACTTCAATCATAGGATCATAGAATAGTTTGGGTTGGAAGGGACCTTTAAAGGTCATCTAGTCCAACCCCCCTGCAATGAGCAGGGACATCTTCAACTAGATCAGGTTGCTCAGAGCCCCGTCCAACCTGACCCTGAATGTTTCCAGGGACGGGGCATCTACCACCTCTCTGGGCAACCTATTCCAGTGTTTCACCACACTCATCGTAAAAAATTTCTTCCTTATATCCAGTCTGAATCTACCCTCTTTTAGTATAAAACCATTACCCCTTGTCCTATCACTACATGCCCTTGTAAAAAGTCCCTCTCCAGCTTTCTTGTAGGCCCCCTTTAGGTACTGGAAGGCTGCAATAAGGTCCTTGGAGGTTCCTTAGAGCCTTGTCTTCTCCATCCTGAACAACCCCAACTCTCTCAGCCTGTCTTCATAGGAGAGGTGCTCCAGCCCTCTGATCATTTTTGTGGCCCTCCTCTGGACCCGCTCCAACAGGTCCATGTCTGTCTTGTACTGAGGGCTCCAGAGCCAGAAGAAGTACTCATGTAATGTTTACTTTAAAAATGTTTAGGATGTTCAACATCTTGATATCGACTACATGGAACGTCGCCTGGACTTTACCTATGATAAGGTGAATTATGCAGGTCTGCCAGAATATGTCCAACAGCTGAAGAAGGAAGGAATGCACAATGTCGTGATTCTGGTAAATTAACAATGTTGCTAATTATTTCTCCATTTATAAGAACTATTTGCAGCATAGTGTTCACAGCAGTATCTAGGTGCTAACGCACACACACAGATTTTCCATTTTTGTCATTTGTTGAGAAGAGCTGAAAAACAATTTCTCATAGATTTCATATTTAAATGTGCTGCATTTATCAGATATATGTGTACCAGCACCATCTCTATACCACAACATTAATTCTCTTTCACTTTTTCCCACTCAGTTATGAGAAATTTTGCCTCTCTTCAGGACTGAGTTGAGATAGGATTGCTCTCATGCAATTCTTTTCCTGAAATGAACAAATGAGTTTAATATGCACACAAAAATAGCTGAATAGTGGAAAAAATCTGTTCATAATCACTCTGGAAAGCTAGTAACTACAATTCGCATTGCCTTATATTTAGTTTTAATCTAAATCAGTGTAAGACATATTTGTTTGCATGAAAATTTGTGGAAAATGTATGTTAAACCTATAACCAAAATTGATGTGTGACCAAACAAATTAATTTGGGCAGAAGTGGAAATCAGAGTTTTCCATCTTCCCCCATCAATTTTTCCGACAAAGTTTGCTGTTTCTCTCCAACAAGTCCCCATGCATGTCTTTTTGTCACAATAGCTAAGTGAGTGCCAGTGGTGGCAAGGAAATTGGAGACCAATTTAATTGAAATTTAAATAAAAAATTAAATAAATTAAGAAATTAAATAAAGGTCCTTGATAGACACATAAGCCCTTGCTCTCCAGGGCCCCCCAGCAGCACAGTACTAGGAGGGCTGGGGCAGTTGCACTGCCTGGGAAGGCTCAGGAGTGCCGAGACCTGGAGCAGCGCATGCAGGGTGCAAAGCATCGCCGCAGAGAAGAGAGGCATAATTTGTTCTCCATAACCACTAGGGACGGGATAAGAAGAAAAGTGCTTTAAATTGCAGCAGAAAGGATTTAAGGTAGACATCAGGATAAAGCTGCCTGTCTGCAAGGCGAGCCGAGCAGGGAGCTGGCTGCCCGGGGCCAGGGGTCCCTCCCTGAGCGGGTGTTGCAAACAGGTCTGGCAGATGCATCAGGGAAGGCTCAGGCTGAGCTGACCCACAGGGGAAGGACGAGGAGACAAACCCACAGAATCCCTCTCAGGACTTTTTGCTGTAATTACAGTCGTCTATTTTCCAGCCTCAATGGTCAGCTTACACCTTTCATTTGGGTGCTACTATTCTTATTTACCTCAAAATGCCAGTCTCGGATCCTTTTACTTTCTTTCATGATATATGTATTCAAACAAGCGTATTCTCCCTCAGCCTTTTTTGCTAGGCTAAACAAACTGAAGTATTTCATTCTCTTTTGATTGGGTGAGGTCTTCAGATCTCATTGTAGTAGCTTTCCCCCACATATGCCCCAGTTTGAATGCATTTGCCAGTGTAGCAGATAACTGGATTTCACAGTGCTCCAGATGATGCTCCCACAGTGTTTGGAGAATGGCAGAAATATTTCCTTCCTTCTGCTAAAAATTGTCTCGTATGACAAAGCCCTGCATCACATTTACCTACATTATATTGGGGGCTCATACTTGTAAGGAGACCAATAAATCCAGCTGAATCATAATGGACAGGCCACTAATGTCTGGGCCATAAATTGATCCAGTCCTTTTAAGATAAGGGCCACGTTCCTCATCTTGTCACGGGAGTCCTGTCAGAGGGTTGTGGGAAGAGAGACTGAATAGCAGAGTCCTAAACTGTGGGACAGTTCCTCTTTCACTTGTAGTGGTGTAACAGATACTTACTAGAGTCAAGATAACCAAGAGCTACTGCCCTTTCCTCATCTAAAAATAACATCATCTTGTCAAAAAGATAGAGTCAGAAGTGCCACCCTGTCCTTATTTTTCCTCCACAATTTGTTGTAAAGTTTAGCATATGACCGACGATGAACTAGTCAACACCACAGATACCCATATCAGTGTTTTCTTTTTAAAATACAGTTATGACATTTGCTGTTCTTCAGTCTGCTGGTGTTTTTTTTGTAGTTTCATTAAAAAATACTTGCTCTGTATTTATTATTGGCCTAATCTTCACTTTGTTGCACTATAATTGCATTCTCTGCTAGGAATCTCAAACAAAACCACACAGCCCAAGTGATCAATTACATATTGATAATGGAAATAGCAGCCTATATAGTGAGCGCTCTTTGCCAGCAATTCATCCTCAGAGATACATTCTCATGAGGGTCCCAGTCCTTCTGCAGCTGTAAATCATGAGAAGCTCCAGGGTGCAGCAGTGAAAA
Organism: Haliaeetus albicilla; assembly: GCF_947461875.1. Taxonomy (NCBI): domain Eukaryota; kingdom Metazoa; phylum Chordata; class Aves; order Accipitriformes; family Accipitridae; genus Haliaeetus; species Haliaeetus albicilla. The sequence continues at coordinate 16,813,606 of NC_091496.1, forward strand.
CAGTTTCCATCAGTGGAGGTCCAAGGCACAGTGTTTAAACAGTAATAGATTACTACGTCACTCTGATGGAGAGCAACTTCAAGACAAAAATAGTCCAAAATTAACTGGATACATCATTGTAAATAACTAACCAAGCAGTAGACGAGCATGTGTGCTGTCAGGACTGAGTGCTCTTTCCGACTGCTAGGCAGTTTAGGCTCCCTGTATGCTCAATACTGCTCTAAAAATTTAGATAATCTCTTAGAGCTGTAACATTGAATACCACCTGCCTGTTTACAGGTTTATCTCAAAAAAGTTTGTGAGACATGAATATATCAGCAAAATACCATGAGTTTGGGGTAGTGCTTCCCATGCACACTCTTGCCCTTCAGTAAATACATGGTAGTCACCTCTTTTTGATCAAAGTTAGGATGCCTCCAGTGGTTTTGCACTTCCTGCTGGGTAAGAAGCTCCAGGCAAGCAGTCACGGTTTAATGGGTGAGCTACATTATCTTCTTACTTCTGAGCTTAACTTCAACAATATTTTTAAAGCCCTTTCAATTTCTCAGATGGTGCATACTAGAGCAGTGCAAGGAGCTGTTGCTATATAAGTGTAAATTCAGCTGTTAAGCAGATGCAAGGAATATGACAACAATTCTTAAGAAGTCACGCAATGAGCTAATGGGAATCCAGATAGGAAGCCCGTCTTTCCTCCTTCCACTAACCTGTAACTAAGGACTCTTCTGCTCTAGTTCTTTAGGCAAGCTTGTGAAAAAGAACAGAAGCTGATCCAGTTTGTCCTTCATTTTTTAAAAGCTAATGGGAAGCATATGTTGCACTGGTAGTCAAGTTTTCTATTTTCACTTTATTACAGTTGCTGATACTTCTGTCAAACTCTGACTGTTAGCGTTCTTTAGTGATGTAAAGCATTCCCAAAGTTGAGTCAGGAGCTGGAACAGCATGAAGGGTTTCATTCCCAAGTGACAGCTAACTTCCAGTTTGATACTGAAAGAACAATTTTCTATTTAGATTCCCTTTGGGTAGTGACAGTAATGAGTGAGTTCCCCAAGTGTAGCAGATTGTTGCCTCCCTCATGATGATTTCAGGAAATGGGCTTCGACTGCAGTCATTTAGTGTCATGTAAAACCTCTGGTAAATGGATCTGGGGGAGATGGGTTCAGTGCTCCTCATCTCAGACCGCTATGGTCACAAGCAAAGTGCAGATCCTGAAAGCCAGCAGTATTAACACCAGTAGCCAGCCTAAGGACGGGACCCTGAACTCGGTTGTGCGACCACCACTGTGGTGGCTGGTGCCTCACCATCGGGAAGTCCAGTCACCACGCTTACATCCAATGCTGAGACCTCCGTACCTATGGTCACCTTGATAGTAGCACGGCCCCATTACCGGAGTCTCTAAATACAGTCCTTCAGCACTTCTCTCTCCTGATCTCTTTCAGAGGCCACCTCCATTTAAGGGAAATTTTGTCTAAGGGTGCCAGTACTTGGTCATCATTATTGCACCTAATAATGTGTATGCTTCAGCTCAGTCAGAACAAATACATTCTTTAGAAACAAAGAAAGAAGCTCTAAAAGTAACAATGACTACACTGTAAAATGATCAACATTATTACTGAAGAGGAGCTTTAATGAAAGACCTTGTATAACTTCCATTATATCACACTAAAAATAGAAACAGCTAGGAATGACACGAGCGACAAATTACTCAAAAGTCAATAGCAACATGCTCATGATTCAAAATAATGCTTGAGAGCTTTAACATTCTAAAGTCCAGCTCTATGAACTGTAGAGGCTAAAATTTCCAGAGATGAGTTTTTATGGATGTGCTTCAAAATCTGTGTTTGGGGCCATAGGTGGAAGTGCATCTGTCTGGATAAGTGCTGGGTGCCCCCAGGCCTCAGGGCAGTCAGCTGGAGTTAAGGATGCTCAGCACCTCCTCTCCAAGAGCTGCTAAAAAGATGAGTGAGGGAAGATGTAACAGACATGAACTTCCTCCCCCACAATCAACCTGTGAATGCACGGGAGGGTTTTGTTCTTTTTAGGATGATACTAAACCTGCATAATATATTAGATTTATGCCCTGGAATAACCTTTCAGCTGAAGGAAACCAGAAGTTTGGATTAGGAGTAACTAATTAAGCTGACTTCTTCCAGCCTTCAAGTCCCTTGAGAGACATCTGCTCCACAATTATAAGATAATTATTGCAGATGGACAGTTTTCTCTTTTCCAAAGCTGAACTATTAAACAAGTTAAAAATGTAATGGACACTTATACTCGTCATGGAAGTGTCGCTCGAGCTAAAGTCGAACAGAATTTTGCACTTAAGGTAGTGATTTAGCAGGGGCTTTTATTTTTTTGAGGCATAGAAGAATATACTTTCCTTGCCAGGGCTATAGCTATCAGAGGTCTTACAAGTAAATCAGGCAATTAATTTAGGTATTAACATGGGCTTTAAAACATGCCTTTAAAGAAATTTACCATTTGGGATCAGATTTTTTTTGTTCTTAAGAAATTTATTAGTTAGACTTCTATCACATTTTAATTAAAGTTCACTTAAATTATTGACAAGCTGTAAGTGAATGGAAGAATTATTTCAGTGGTGTTTTTCTTCATTGTGTTTCATAACTGAAAGGTTTTGCCTTAAGCATAACCTGAGGGAATAACATTTTCTAAGAGAAAAGTAAAGAATTCCCTTCTTCTAAAATGGCTGCAATCTTCCTTTGTTCTAACACAAAACCGATAGCTGCTCCCAATTAGGGACATATTGCAAAGCGCATTTATCTGCTTTTAGTTTCAGTTGACTTCTGAGCAGAGTTGAATAGTATCTCTTCATTCACTGGCATCTCAAAGTATTCCTAACTTTACTACTCACTGGCATGGTGGGCCACCATCTTCCCCAGGAGCAGATTAGGCTCCCTTTCAATGAGCTTGGTGGCTACCAATGGCCATCCTGAGGCAGAGAAGCTGGTAGTGTCAATGCCACTGTCAGCAATGGGAGGTAGTGATCACTCCAGGCAGTGAAAAGGGCAGCAAGGACAAGCTGTGGGGTGTAAAATGTTGTGGTCTTCATGCCTGGGGGGAACAGAGATGTATGGCCCTGCAGACATGCATGAGTTGGGTTACTCTGCACTGGACAGGCATAAAACATCCTTGTCTGACATTGCATCTGAAGGGAGGACTAACGAGGTGTTTTTGAGGTTGGACGTGTCCCAACTTCAAGCCCCTTGAGAAGTTGTAGTTATTTCAGCATTGAGCTGCTGATGCTGAGGCAGCTGGAATGAGGGTTGCCTTGGAGGAAACCCAGAGGTGTCCAGGTGGGGGAATGCCCAGCGTGGCACCCTGCTCTGCCAGGCAGAGACCTTGGCAAGGGGGGAAGTAAAATCTAGTGCCTCTCTAAAATCATTTGAACATAGAATGTCTCATAAAAAATAAACATGAGGGTATTCAATAATTTTACATGACTTTTGCCTTATACAAGAAATACTCATGATCTCTTTAATGACTTTTCCTAAATTATTATGTGCTCTCAACTCTTATTAAATTTTAATGCTGTTTTCTTCCAATATTACTGCAATCTGCATTAAGAACATAATCCAATTTTTTTCTAAAATATACAAATAGAAAAGTAATTGTTACCTTTGGGATTTTGATAATGGAAGTGTAATCACTGGTTTCAGGACCCTTTCATAACTAAGGATGAAGAACCAGGCACCTACAGGCCTTATGATCTTGGAGAGGAAATGGGAGTCTGGGTGAACAACTCTGATGGTGTAACTCCTGCTGTTGGAAAGGTTGGTTTATTAAATTCGCTCATGTGTTTGGTCTAGTGCTGCTTCAAAGTGATAAAGCAGCTGTGTAACAGAAATAAGAAGATAACCAGGTGTTATACCTATGAACTCTAGGCCTGGCCTCCCGGAGACTCGGTGTTTCCTGACTACACCAACCCCAGGACAGTTGAGTGGTGGACCCAGATGTGTCTGGAGTTTAAGGATGTCCTTGACTATGATGGGATCTGGATTGTATGTCTCATTATTAATATTTGCCCTCCCTTCTTTAAAAAAAAAGAAAATGAGGCTTTTAACATGTGTCCTACTCTCTTTATTAAAGGATATGAATGAACCATCCAATTTCTTAAGAGGCCAGCATCCTGGATGTGCTGTTAATGATATCAATAACCCTCCTTACGTTCCTAGTAAGTAATGTGTATTGGGTTTGTGTGGCAAGGTTTTGGTAGTGGGGGACGGGCTGCAGGGGTGGCTTCTGTGAGAAGCTGCTAGAAGCTTCCACCATGTCCGAGACAGCCAATGCCAGCCGGCTCCAAGACAGACCTGCTGCTGGCCAAGGCTGAGCCTGCCAGTAACAGTGGTAGCACCTCTGGGATAATGTATTTAAGAAGAGGAAAAAGCTGCTGCAGAACAGAAACAGCAGCCGGAGAGAGGAGTGAGAACATGTGAGAGAAACAGCCCTGCAGACCCGCAGGTTAGTGCAGAAGGAGGGGGAGGACATGCTCCAGGCACCGGAGCAGAGATTCCCCTGCAGCCCGTGGGGAAGACCATGGTGAGGCAGGCTGTCCCCCTGCAGCCCAGGGAGGTCCACGGTGGAGCAGATCTCCACCTGCAGCCCGGGGAGGACCCCACAATGGAGCAGGTGGGTCCCCGAAGGAGGCTGTGACACCGTGGGAAGCCTGCGCTGGAGCAGGTTTTCTGGCAGGACCTGTGACCCTGCTGGGGACCCACGCTGGAGCAGTCTGTTCCTGAAGGACTGCAGCCCGTGGGAAGGACTCACGTTGGAGAAGTTTGTGAAGGTCTGTCTCCCGTGGGATGGACCCCACGGTGGAGCAGGGAAGGAGTGAGGAGTCCTCCCCCTGAGGAGGAAGGAGCGGCAGAGACAAGGTGTGATGAACTGACCCCAACCCCTGTTCCCTGTCCCCCTGTGCCGCTGCGGGCTGGAGGAGGGGGAGAATCTGGGAGTAAAGTTGAGCCCAGGAAGAAGGGAGGGGTGGGGGGAAGGTGTTTTATGATTTGGTTTTTATTTCTCATTATCCTACTCTGATTTGATTGGTAATAAATTAAGCTAATTTCCCCAAGTTGAGTCTGTTTTGCGCATGATGGTAATTGCTAGTGATCTCCCTGTCCTTGACCCATGAGCCTTTCGTTATATTTTGTCTCCCCTGTCCAGCTGAGGAGGGGAAGTGAATGAGTGGCTTTGGTGGGCACCTAGTGTCCAGCCAGGGTCAGCCCACCACGTAAAGTTTCCTTGACAATCTTTTTATTTTTTTTTAATCCTGGATAGGCTATTTCTTAGAAAAAAATTCTGTCCTCTCATTTTCCATCTTTCCCTGCTTGTTCTGTGCATTCAGTTATGTATTTGTTCAAGACTCCATTGGTTCAGCTTTGGTGGAGTATCAAACATAAGCTGCTTTCCTCTGTCACTGAGGCTGCCTTGTAACAGGGCTAGAAAAATGGCCTTCCCTGCCATTCTCTGAGCAACTGGTCTGCATCAGAGAAAGGGCAAGATACTTATATACTTTAACTCAGCTACAGATTTATGGAAGGAGTAATCCTTCTGCCTTTACCATCACCACTGCTAGTCCCAGGGATGGGCAGTCTCTGCCTTTTCCACAAACCATGACAAGGAAGATGGCATCTTCCTGATGCCTTAGTTTAATATCTTTTATTTCTCTTAGGAAAGAAATTTTCATTGGCTTACTAGAAATGAGCTAAAAAAAACCTTTAAAAATGCTCAAGCCTATGGGAGACTGATAGGAATGGGAACACCTATTCCAGTAGCCAAGTTAATGACATGCTCGTTCTTCCCCAGGAAGCCATGAGTACTTAAAATTAGTGCCTGTGGTCTTGGCAATTAATCCAGCCAACATTTCCGCAGGAAAGCCCGTCTGCCCAAGCAATGCTAATATGCAGCAGGAAGTTGATACATAAATGAGTTATTGACAGTGAAGTATTGGAAATGTCCCCTTTTCCCTTCAGGCTATTGTACTGTCATGTGAATTCTTAATTTTTTTTTATTAAATCTCATTTCTTTTCACTCCAAATACAAGAGTAACATAAACATAACAAAAGCATGACAATATTATAAAAAGATTGCAAATAATTGAAACCAGAAGCAGAGCTTTTAATGATGATTTTGGTGTTTGCTCTCTTTGTGGGGAAACCGCTGATTGTAACTTTTATACTGGCCCTGTGGGTCTTGTCATTGACCAAAGCCCAAGAACTGATGAGACATTTCCACCTTTGCCTTAAGTTACCTCCATTTTTGTCAGCATTCAGAGCTGAAAAGAAAGGTGTGAAACTTTGGGGAAGATGGCCAAAACAGAGCTCCCTTTACCCTCAGAAAGAAAGGACTGAGGGATGGACCCATAAAGAGGCTTTTGAGTCATGAAGCTGAGCTTTGTGACAACTTGTGTTGAAGTCTGAGCTGTTATAGAGGACTTAGAGACGTAGATATCTACATGACATGTAAAGACAACGAGAGATGCTGAAGATAGGTGTGTTTTGAGCCCAGTTTCTCTCTCTAACTTGCTCCTTCTTGAGCACGTATGCATCTACTTCTGCTTGCGACTCACGATGTTGGTCTTCCTTCTGCAGACAGCAGCCTAAGGCATTTTTTCCAACGTGTAGGAGATCTGTTTTCAACCAGCGTTTAAGGGCTTTCTTTTATATTTCACTTTATGGCAACACGGTGCATGCCCTTGGCTGTCCAAGCCCTTGGCTGGTGTCGGTGCGAGGTGGGACCTAAGCTGCTTAGTCCAACAAGAAATTAGGACCTTCCCGGGGTTGGCAGGGTTTTGGGGGCTCACTGTTGTCTTAGGTGACTGAATCTGTGCAAGTCCCAGGCTCAGTGCCTCAGGCTTTTTGTAAAGGTAGGCCTCAGCCTCATCTAAATTATAACCATGATTACACGTAACCATGGTTTGAACTTCTAAAAACAGATGTCCTTCAAATCAATTTTCTATAAAACACTTTATACTGAAGATTAATATGCAATTGTAAAATAATCAGTATTACTGAGGCAGAATACAAAATACTTAGAATAAGAATGAAGCATGAAACTATGACTCATGGCAGCATTTTCTTTCATATCCCACCTTAATTTTATGGGGCTAATAATTAAGTGCCACTGGGACATTAAGTGTGACTTTCCCCAGAACCTTAGTGTCTTCTTCAAAGCAGTATCAGTCACAGTTACTTGGAAATTGCCTATAAATTAAGTTATTTCTGATGCAGATCAGCCACACTGGAGTCTTTGTGTCTAAAGATCCAAACACAAGGATTCCAGCTGGGGTGGCACATCAGAGCAGAGAGGCTAATGGGGTTTCAGGTACAGAGAAATGCACTTCATAATAACGAACTGCAAACATACAGAAAAGTGTTATTAGGCAGTGAGATTGTTTGCTAACGGAGAAATATTTACTAATAGTGTGTGCACCTAATTAAGCATGCAAAAGAAGAATATTTGAGAATCTACCTTCTTTCTTTTTTTGGAGAGGATTTTATAACATTTTCAACTCCTTCTCTAAAAATAAATACACTGTATAAATGAAACACCTGGCTGGCCCAATTCCTACTGAACTTCACATGGCATTTTCATGGAGGTTACCTGCAGTGCATGAGAATCACATTTTCCACACCAAAAGGGCTTTGCCAGCACCTCCTTAATATGGGATCAAAGACCAGGCAGCCAATTTGTGCCTCATATTGTTTCCCCTTGGCTCAGCTAAACCGGTGCTGTGCCAGCAACGTCAGGGCTACCCCTGACTATTACTGAAGGCAAAAAGCTATTGCTGCCTCCACTGCCTGTGACCTGCTGATAGAAATTGTTACTGGATAATCCATCCGCATGTGAATATACCTGTTATAATCTGTCCTTGCTCTCTTCTGTGCAGCATATCGGCCCACAGCAGATGAGACCCTGTGGACTGCTGCACCTCATGCTTTTTCCTCCCCTGCACACCTCCGACACCCCCGCTCATCGCTCGCAGTGCTGCTTGGGGCCGTGCCATTTGTTCTGCTGTCTTTTAGTCCTAAATGCCTCAGGGGAAGAGAAGGGCCAGAGTCGAGCTGAGGTGTGAATTTTGCCATGATAGGGCAGAATCATGCTGCCTACCTACATCTGCAGCCGAGTGATATGCAAACGGAGGTCTCATGATTTCACACAGCATACAAGTTCCCTGGGCATCTGAATTTCTGGATTTGGGTTCTTTTTTCTTGCGACATTTTTGCTCTTAAGTAAAACTTGTCACTATGTAAAAGAATATGAAGTTATATTCTTAATTCAGCAATGCAGAAATTTTCTTTCTGGCTATTACTTACTGAATACGTGATATCTGTATAGATGTTTTGAATTGTTGGACATAAAACTTGAAATTAATTAGCAGTGTTTACTTAGTCCTCTCTGCCTCCTGAGGACACGTGTGCCTGTCTGCAAGCAGGTATTCATGTTTATGTGCTACCCTCTAATCAGTGCAGGTCCGGCACTTCTTCAGCTTTTCCGCTTCCCAAATCCTTTGATGTTTTCACCCCTAAATGAGTAGAAATATGAAGAGATTTGAATTGTGATGTATATAATTTTACAGTGTTTTTTATCATTCTCAGGCATTTCTGATCGTTCCCTGGCACAAAAGACACTGTGTCCTGACTCCAAGACTTACCTTGGAGAGCATTATAACACACACTCTCTCTTCGGCTGGTCACAGACAGCACCAACTTTCCAGTAAGTTTTCTAAGTATTTCTAAGCAGATTTCAGGTGATCGAAATACATTTTTAAAGCTGCTGATGTTACCTGGGAAATCTGTAACAGTACCTAATAGGACACAGTTCCATGCTTCATTTTACTCTTTGTCATTTAGTATGAAGTTTCAAGAAAAGAGAATCTTGGAGGAAGAAACAGACTCTCTTCCAATTTTACTTTTCTTAGCTAAAATCAGGATCTACTTGTAGGGCCTAACTCTTCAGTTGCTGCTTTTGTGTAACTCAAGCAAGATGTTCCTGTCCTCTGTTAGAGCTGCTCACATGCAGCTGCTGCGGAAGCAGCCTTGTGTGGCATCAGGGGAATTTTTCCATCCCTTCATTACCGTGGCCCAAGCAGAGGAGTTTCTACCACTGCCAGCGAGGGATCAGAAGTGTGCAGCTCCCGTGGCTGCTTCTGGAGCTGCCTCTGGTTCCTGGCAGGCAGTGTTTTGCATTTTGGCTTAGGGCTCAGCTGGTCCAGGAGGGCAGAGCTGCTTTGCAGCACAATTGCTGGTGGCTACTGTAGAACTCATTTTGCAGCTGGGAAGCACTCAAAACTAGCTTACACGGGCAGACTGTTGCTGTGAAGCTGGAGTGATACTGGAAAGCTAGCTGTTGGATTAAATCAAATGGGCAAATCGTGCCTTTTCCAGTAGAGATTGAGCTAAAACATGGATTAGGTTTAATACCGCAATGTAAGTGCCAAGGCAGGGGTCCTTGTGCTGCCTTGTGGCAGTATTTAGCACTCATTTTCAGCAGTTATATTGTGATAGCATCCAGAGGACATGGCTAAGTAAGCCTACTTGTGGTGTTGATGCAATTGTATTTTATACGCCAGGCCTGGGGGAAGGGGGGCACTGGGTAAAAGCCAGAAGCAGTTTGCCAGGTTTTGTGGGCCTGACTGAGGAGCAGTCCAGCCTTCAAGAGAAGGAACAGAAAGCCCTCCAACCCTGCACCTCGCTGGCCACCCAGCCCAGCTAGGACACATGGGACTTAGCATGATTTTGGGGCCCCTAAGCCCCAATGGCAGTAAAGATCCTCCCATCACTGGTCTCTCCACGGGGATCTGTCCTCTGTGCACTGTGCTCCAAATAACCATACACTGACTTGGTAACACTGTTCGAATAGAGACTTTGGATTTGCTGATCTTCTTGAGCTTTTTTTTTTTTAGTTTTATTCAGGCTCTGTGCCAGCAAAGCCAATTGCCTGAGCCATACCCTGTGAATTTAGCAGGAGAAGCTCTTTGTGCTGGCACACCTGCCCCGGCCCCTTCAGCATGCTCACTGTCCTGGCTGCGTTAAGTCGGACCAGCGCTGTTGGGACGGTTACTGCTGCATGGCTCCCTGCAGCCTCCCCCAAGGCTGTGCACCTTCCCCCTTCCTGCAGTGCTTGCTTCCAGGGCTCCTTCCAAGAGAAACGCATATTTTGCTCAGGCAAGTGTAGAGAGTCCTTTGTAGAGAGTCCTTCAAGGCTGGAGAGCACCACCAAAAACATGAGCAGAGGCCATATACGCTGCAAAGCTGGGAAACTTTGGTGAAGAATTTTTCATACATATTCATTTGGGTTTCTCAAACACATTTCTTTTCAAGGCTGGTTGTATACCCTTTCTGCATTCACTCTTCACAAATAATATACTAAATTAAATTACTGACAGGAATACTTAGCAAACCAGCATCAATTGCAAGATATTGGCTGAAAATGAATGACAAGTTGATAATCATATAAAAAACAATTCTAAGAATTATTCTAATGCAGCCAGAGAATAAGAAATGTGTCATCAGACCTATGTCAAATGGCTTGAATTTATATAGATGAACTAGCAGCAATCAGCTTGTGCATAGCTTAACACCAAGAGTTATTTGCACATGATATCCTGTAAATAATGTCAATCAACAAATACATTTGACAACATTAGGACTGGTTCAGCAATGGTTCACAGTAGTCCAAATTTTATTCAATAAATTACTTGTTGCAAATTTTTTATGCAGCTCTAGGTCATAGTTGAGTTGATCCGATGTTGCCCTCATTAGCACCTGCATTTGCAAATGGAGCCAAAGACTTGTGCTGCACAGCCAGAGGAGAGGACTCATGCTCAGGACGTCCATGAAATGGCTCCAAAATGCCAAATATGCAAAGCACATGGAGTTTTGTGCAGCTATTGGGCCCAGTAATGCACCTACAACCCGGAACCAGCAGGTCCCACATGGTTCAGGAATTGCACCTCTTTCTGCATATGGCCCATAAGGTTAATATGTTCAGGCTTGCAAGAAAGCTGTTGGTTTTTTTGCTTCAGAAACAAATGTTGAAGCATTTTAAAGGCTTTGCCATTACAGAACCAATACCGAATATTGGCCATTACAAATACGGATGAGGGAGCTCTTGATCAAATCTCATTAAGGAAAGGGAGAAGGAGGTGGATGGTGAACAACATGATTAAAATTTCACGCTAGGATTTCCCAGAGAATCTAAGTTGTGTTGCTGGAATCGTATTAAAGCAAAGTTGAATGTGAGTTCCTGCAATATATAAAGTTGCAATATGTAATTATGTACAGAGATTATCCTACGTTGAGGAATTTTGTAACAGATTTGTTAATAAGGCATATCGCACTTCCTTGATTTTCTGGAGATGCAGCAAAATTATTTTCAAAAGGCAAGGAAAAATTCATTACACCACTAATTCTGTAATGAAACCTCATATATCAAACAATGACAGGAAACCAGAGGAAATGCTACAAGGATGGGGTGACATTTTGAATGATTACATTTTTGCTTTCTATATTGATTATTTCTTTCTTAAAGATGTTCAGATATTGCTTTGATGTTATTCTTTTTTTTTTACTTTTAATTCCATGATATTAGAACTTTATTTGCCATTACAAATTTCTAAATAAATCCTATATTGAAAAAATACATATTATACTGTTTTTTAGGAACCTGTAGAACACTAAATTAAATGTACTGGTACAGAAAGGAAATTATGTTTCAATTTTTCAGTTTGAAACACTGTTGAAAATAAATTAAACACAAATTATTTTTTAGGAAGACTAAAAATACCTGAAACAAACTGTTTTGTGGATCAGATAGATTTTAGGTTTTTATTTTGGCCACTGAGTAAAACTTCCCATTATTTGCAGTTTTGCAACCACCTTTTCACGTGACTAGGGACCACAATAATAATTGTTTCACGAATAACACCCCTTCAGTTAAAATTGTGCCTGAAAGCTCAGGTTGATCATATGACTCTTTCGGATGCCATTCTTATTTTTAATGATCTTGTTGCATTTCTTTGCAGTGTTGCCCAGCAGGCAACTGGAAAGCGAGCGTTTGTCTTGAGTCGGTCTACATTTGTTGGCAGTGGGAAGCATGGGGGTCACTGGCTTGGTGACAACTTCTCTCGGTGGAAGGACATGCATCAGTCAATCATTGGAATCCTGGAGTTCAACCTCTTTGGCATCCCCTACGTAAGACCGGTGCCCTTCAGGCAGTTGCTGCCTCATACACAGTATCACTTTAAATTAACTCAAATGTTTTCTGAAATAAGCTGCTTGAGACGGCCCGCAGTAACGGCCTCCACAGCATAAGGAACTGCAGAGTAAAAAAAGCTAAATGTCATCAATCTTGGCTGGCTGAAGAGAAACAAAAATAGCACTGCTAGATTCAGATTAAATCACTGCATGCCATCCAACACTGATCTGTTTGTATTATGTACTCTATCATTGAGGTCCCTCCATATATTTCTGGTTTTGCAAGCTGGGCTGGAGAACTTGTAGAATTATTGAAATAGGGTCAGATCTTCCACAGTGATGTTAATGCTCCAAGAGCCAGTACAATCTCAGTCCCGGAAAAATTCATATCATTATGGAGCATTCTTATAAAGTCATCAGAAATAGGTATCTCTTTCCAAAAATTATTTTTATTAACAAACTTCTGTAGTTTCTCATTTTTGGGCCTCAGTCACAATCACAAATACTTATCCTCTGATTTTATTTTTTCTTTAGATTGGTGCTGATATCTGTGGATTTAACTATAACACTACCTACGAACTCTGCTTGCGATGGATGCAGCTTGGCTCTTTCTATCCATTTTCCAGAAACCACAATGCAGAGGGAAATAGCGTAAGTAAACAAAGTTACACAAAGCTGTAGTCTATGATTACAGTAATGATGACAGTGATTTGTATTACCTTCTCAGAAATTAACCTGCCATTCTTGGGTAAACTGGAGCAGAGGGTGAAAAGGAGTGCTGCACTGAGAGCAGGAATTTTACACTGTGAAGTGTAAATTTTTCCCGTCCATAATGTAGAGATGACAAAGAAACACTGAAAAATGTGTAGTATCTAACAGCCAAAAGCCATGCAGAAATGTGTACCGCATACTTTGAATAACAGAAAATGGTCTTCCCACGCTGTTGGTAAGATTCATCCCCTCCATTTTTTACCTACGGAAGCCCAGGTTTTATTTAAGAGCCAGTGAGTGTCAGAACACCTTCCCACTCCCTTGTTTACTTCGATTTTTGTTTCAGTGCTTCTGTAACTATAATAGGTATTGCAGGAAGGGAAGCAAGGGCATTATACACCATCCCTGCTGTTTAAAAGCAAGTTTCAGACAAACACCACAGTTTGATACTCCAGACAAACACGTGAGAACTCCAAGGAGAGCCAGCAATAGCGACAGCATTATCAGCCAAGAAGCAACAAAGACTAAGAAAGGCCAATGAGCATATGAGAGGGATGAAAAAGTGCAGTCTCAGTTCAGACCCATGCCCTGGCTTCAACTTGTTGTGAAGTCCTTTCAAGACTTGTCACAAGTATCAGGTTGTTTGTAACTATGAGCAGTTTGAAAGTCTCGCAGCCTTTGTAAGTACACTGTGTTTATCTGCAACCGTGATGAAATGGTTTTGCTAGTTCAATAAATGTCTTTTTTGTTTCTTCTGTAAACTGATCCATGCAATGCTGGAGCTCAGGTTATTAGCTAACCTTCAGTTTTCTTTGAAGTTGCATCGTCAAAGTGTTGCAACTTTTACACCCACAGAAAGACCTCTGTCTCTGCACGAAAGTACGATGGACATTCAGTATGCAGGCAAATGCAGGAATAAAGAGCTATAGTGCTGTCATTAAGAGGGTCAGGAATTACCCTGTAGATCCCTGAGATGTGCTGAGATATTTCTCTCTAGGAGAACAAATGTCTGTGAGGTGTTAGCTGCTGCTGTTGATAAGTATTTTCTATTTACCTCTCCACTAAAATTAGAGGTACCTTATCTATATATGTTTGCTTGGCCCTTTGAGCATGCAAATGGGGTCTGACATGGGTGAGTGGGTATTAATCACATATGCACAATTTAATAAGCAGGAAAAGTGCAACGGGTCTTAATGATGGGAGCTGCAACTCAGTGCTGAGTGAATGACAGAAGCAGCAGAAAATACATGTGATTTTATTGGATTACTTAAATCCATTTAAAACATTGTATTCACTGAAAGAAATGAACAAAGCATTTGGGGTGACTCAGCATCACCTAAGAAGTCTGACTGTTTTTTTGTGAACTTAAGCAATATTTGTACAGTGTCAGAATAGTGGTAAAAATATAGTGTAATTTTTGAAATAAAAATGGATGCTCTGGAGCTCAGAGCCAGCAGAGAATATTATCAGTGACTAATTCTGATGTAAACATAATAATGGAGAAATTTAACTTAAATATTGAGTTTAATTAATATTAATTTAGTGTTAAAATAAAATCTTAAATATCCACTTTGCCTAATCCACTGGGGATTTCAAATGGTTTAATTAATACTTTTCTTGACTGAAAAGCACTAGATAATATAAAAAGCTTTGTTACTTCTGTTCGTTTTATGTTTCATTATCCTTGGAATTCATCATACATTCTTCAATTTTAATGAGAGAAGTGAGTATTATGGGAAAATTTTGTGAAGGAGGAACGGAGCCGTGTGACTCATTAGCTGGCTCAGTTTAGCACTGGAGAAGGTCAGACAGGAGGAATTAAAGGAGATGTAACTCTTTCCCCTATCAGCGCTGCCCCAGGCTGCATGCTCCGCACCCTGTCGCAGGGGAGAGTCAAGGTTGCCTTGAAGTAGATCAGAAGCAGCCAACGAGAGTAGACAGGCTGCTCAAACCTGCCCTCTTGATGGTGGGACCCAGTATGCGTGCCCTCTTTCCCAAGAGAGTACCGCTGGCAGCGAGGAGGCGAGGGGCACTGCTGATGCATGGGTGTCCCCTCGGCTGGGGCATCCTAAAATGGTGGGCACAGGAAGAGAAATCAAGTTTCTTTGTATGTATGAAATATTTTCCCCACAGCACGCAGTCACTTCAGTCACTTCTGTTGGCTTCAGCAAGGCCATGAATTTACTCTTACTTTTAAATAGATTTGCCTTTATGTTCTTGGCCGACATAATTATGCTTTTACCTTTGTTTTGCAGGTTATCAGTCTTCCCTTTTTCCTGTGTTTCACCTTTTCTGTCCCAGAGAGCTTGCATCTCCAGGATAAATTAATTTCTAGAGACAGGGTGTCTGTTCCCAAGCACAGACATGAAACACCAGCTCCCCTCCCGTCACAAGGTTAGGGGCGGTTGCAGATGGCTCACATACACCACAGTGGGGTCTGATCTCTCTGAACTCACTGGAATTTTTCAAGTTGAAAAATTTTATACAAATATTAGTTTGTTGATAATGGATGTTGTTCTTAATAGATCTTCCAGTTTGCAAATCAGTGCTTTTTCTTATTTAAACATTCACTTTTGTAGCATTATGTCAGCCACAGCTCTCCTTAGGTTGCATGCAGGTTTTCTGTTGATTTTGCAGTCCCTAGTTATAATGCTCAGTAGAAATCAGAGCTTTTCCTTAACAGGAACAAGACCCGGCGGTGTTCAGAGAAGAGTTTGCCAAGATATCTCGCACTACACTTCGGATCAGATACTCACTGCTGCCATACTTATACACCTTGTTCTTTGAGTCTCATGTTCATGGAAGCACAGTGGTGAGGTCACTGATGCACGAGTGAGTTTGGAGTCTCTCTTTTTTATCATATTTTACTCACAAAAGTAGTTGAGCTTCTATGTATAAACTAGTTGATACCTGTTTGAGAATAATCACAGTAATATTACTGCATGCTCTTTCTTAGAAAAAGCAGTTTTACAATGAAATCTAATCAACTTATATGCACAAAAATAACTCTTAATATATGCAATGGATTTTCATTAAAATATAACATATAGTTGTTTCCAGTGGAAAAAACCTAGCTAAGGAGAATTTTGAAAATTTGTCTTAGGCAAATGTGCAGTTCTTTTTTATTTGAAAAACAGGAATCACACACCTGTATTTTCTGTATTTGAATGAAATCTATGAAATCTGTGTTCTGGTCCAGAGTGCCAAGAAGAAGAGAAGTCTCCATTTTCCAATCATCCACAGCATTTGCATTTTCCAATTTAGCACTTGCATCTGCATGCTATGTATGAAACCTACATCTGTGTCCACAAATTGCACAGAGAAAAAAGAGATAGAGATGTTTGAGTGTAGAAGCAGGTGCAAAACTGAGATTAATAAATACAGACTGAAAAAACCCTCGGAAAACGTGACATCAGATTTTTGGAACAACTCTTTTTTGCTGTTTTGAAGAAGCAGGAATCAAAGTGAGGTTTATTTTCCCTCTCAGCATCTTTTAAATAGCTTTTTACCTGCTTTTGGTAAATTTTCTACTTCAGAATGTTTTATGCAAAGACTTGAGCAAAAGGAGTGCAAATAATACATATGAAAGGCTACTGCCCGAAGCTCTGACACAATTTAGTCTCTTTGGTGCAGGCTACGTCCTGGACTGTTTAATGTTCTTTTTCCCTTTAGGTTAAAAACATTTCGATTAAAGGGTAAGGCATTTTTTGCAAATTAAACCGAGATTACCCTAAAGTGCAGACCATTCGAGTATGGAAAGGATATACACAAAACCTGTTTTGCCTACTCAGTGTAATGGGTAACTGATAAATTTTAAAAGCAGTATCCTTCCCCTTCCTACTCTGCTACCTTATTTAACTTGGTTACATTAAGGAGAAGTTTCATAGGTACTCATATCTTACAAGGGGCTATATGCTATTTCAAGTATTTATTTTAGCTCTATTTTTGCTTAATCAGGTTTGTGTTAATATTGGAAATGACCAAGTTCATTTTGGCATTAATATTAGCTAATCTCTGTTAATGCAGAATTACTTTAGTGATGTTAAAGCTGCCTTTCTGACCGTTCCCAGCATACTTGTACTCTATTTGGGCCACATCTACATTAGCAAATTTCCAGACTTGCTTTGATTTGAATTGTAGAGCAGTCTCAGATGCACCAGTGGAGACTTCTGTCGGGTGAAACTGAGCCGAAAGGTACGCTCCAGCCATTGATGGGAGTTTAGTCAGTGGGACCTGTCGTGGTTTAACCCCAGCCAGCAACTAAGCTGCTCACTCACTCCCCCCCCAAATCCAGTGGGATGGGGGAGAAAATCGGAAAAAGAAGTAAAACTCGCGGGTTGAGATAAGAACGGTTTCATAGAACAGAAAAGAAGAAACTAATAATGATAATGATAACACTAATAAAATGACAACAGTAGTAATAAAAGGATTGGAATGTACAAATGATGCGCAGGGCAATTGCTCACCACCCGCCGACCGACACCCAGCCAGTCCCCGAGCGGCGAATCCCTGCCCCCCCCTTCCCAGTTCCTAAACTAGATGGGACGTCCCATGGTATGGAATACACTGTTGGCCAGTTTGGGTCAGGTGCCCTGGCTGGGCATGAGAAGCTGAAAAATCCTTGACTTTAGTCTAAACACTACTGAGCAACAACTGAAAACATCAGTGTTATCAACATTCTTCACATACTGAACTCAAAACATAGCACCGTACCAGCTACTAGGAAGACAGTTAACTCTATCCCAGCTGAAACCAGGACAGACCAGACTGGGATTACTAGGAAATAAAACCTCTAAAATGCATGTAGGGAGTGCAGGCATCAGGAGATCACCACAAACTGTTTCACTGCCTAGATCCCATCCTAGTGGGTACATCACTTGCTAATGTTGCCATAGCTAGTTCCTAAAATGGCTTAAAAGTATTTCTTACTATTATTAGTTAATTCTGGTTACTATTGTTACTTAATAAGTATTTCTTATTATTTCCCATTAATATTCATTGGCTTAGTGGGTCTGCTCAAGTAGAGAAAGTGACCCAGATGCTAACAGGAGAAGAAATGTGGGGTTTAGAGAAAGAGAGAACTGAAACAGAATTGTCGATGGAATTTTACATCAAACCTTTCCCTTACTTGTAACAAATACAAAGGAGACCTAAAAAAAAATGTACTAGTTTTTCAGGTGAAGCTGTTATGAGTTCACAAACCTCACTGTGAAAACAACTCTGCCTGGGCAGGGAGTCTCCAAGCAATAGCTATTTCATGTGGCCATTTCAAATTTTTCATTTCATTTCAAATATTTAGGTGTTCATTTCAAATAACAAACAAGAACAACATCCCAGTAGATTCCTATAAGCATTTTAGGTGCCTCTGAAGCTTTCACTCAGTGAAACAAAGGTGCCAGTAGCTCAGCTGTCCGAAAAGACTGGGTGGTGGTAATCCATTACTGGAAGGGAAAGCTCTGCTTGATGGCTAAACAGGAAAAATAGGACAGAAGAGAGGCCAGCATCTAACCATAGGACGCATGTAGATGGAATTAAGCACTTTTCGTAGATAATGGATATGGCTTAATGGCTTATATTTTCAAAACGGGAAAGTTCATTTGTTTGCTGTATTTGTGCTTGTGGTTGCTATAATTTGCAAGAGAAAATAGTGCTGAATTAGGTGGTGAGACACTTGTTTCCAAGTGCAAATAAAATTGACTTTGCTTTTGTCATAATTTCTTGCTCAGCTTTTTCCTGAAATCTCCCAGAACAACGTATATTGAATCAGTATCATAATTTTATTACAGTGAAATTAAAAATACAGAGAAGCTATTGAGATGACAAGAAAAACTAATGGTTTATATTTTAAAAACTTTAAGGCAAGGTAATTGATCAAAAACCACACCCCACTTTAAGTATTTACAAAGCATTATGTCAAGATCAATAATGACCAAGATTAAGGTGTCCAAAAGAGTTACTGTTTTTGACAGAAAAAGAAACTCTGACTAAATTCAGGTTTCTTTCAGGCAGAGCCTGAGGCATACCTTCAAGAACATTTTTTCCTGAGTTCCATGTACTCCCCTAAACTCGCAATATTTTAGAAATCCGAACACTGAATAGATGTCTTTTTATTGCCAAGATGGTTTTGCTCATTTGGGGTAATTTCTGTAAGTCTGGGCTGGGTCCAGTGTGTGCCTATGCCCTGAGCAGGCAGGGTGTCGGAGCAGGACACCGACATTGAGCCGCTCTGCTCCAGCCAGCGTACAACAGAAGCCTGTCTTTAGACTGGGGCAGCGGCAAAGTCAGTGAAACAGACACAGTAAATAAATGTTTAAACAAAAAATATGTAGGTCCTTAGAGAATAATATGTTATTATGCAACAGCCAGTGTGAATTTGTCAAAAAAAAAACCAGATGGTGAACCAGCCCAGCTGCCACCTTTGACAAGGCAGCAGGGCTGTTGCATGGAAAAGGGGGCAGAGGAGCAGGAGAAGGCAGGAGGTACAAGGTACCTTGATTTTAGGAAGGCTTAGGACACACTCCACATGACATTCTTATAAGCTAACTAGGGAACAAGGATCTGTTATGAATTTCCCCAGAGATAGGCTTACAAATGATTGAAAGCCTATTTAAATTCTTGGGGATTTTATGCCAGATAAGTGGAAATTCCTGAGTTGGGGAGGATCTCTCCTCTTTGCCAGGTTCTATTCAGTATTTTCATTAGCTCATGCATGGTGGAATAGAGATCTCTTCCCAAGCTGGCAGATGATGCCAGGCGAACGGGACTGAAAGCACTCTGGAGGACATGATCAGAATCCAAAACAATTTTAATACGTTGAATAAAATGGACTGAATTCCATAATTTTTCATCTATTCAGGAAAGGCAGCTAAAAAGTACAATATGTATGAACGTTGCTTTGTGTTTGTCCTGCAGAAGATTTCTAATGTGAATCTCTGAAAGGTGCGAGAAGCCAAATCCAAGGATTTTCACAAATGCTTTAGATCCTAGAGCACAGTGTTATTCCTCTGTGTTCCCTCTCCTGGTCCTGGCCCTTATCCTGCTCTTTGGCTCCCTCGATGAAGTCTCAACCCACTGGACAGAAATTAATTTAGTTGTTTTCCTGCCACTGCTATTCTGAAAAGAAATCAGCTCCAGCATTTTGTGAGGGTTCTGGTCTGCTCCAGTATGGTAGGTGCTACTGTAATTTCTGAATCTCTGTCCAGCTTTTGGCATTCCCTCAAACAGGAAAAATATTTGGCAGTGTTGAAGGATGTCTTGAGGAAGCAGATTTCTTGTCGCAGCAAGTAATATCAAAATATTCTGCAAGTTCTATAAAAATGTGAATTAACATTGGTATCTCGCTTTCAACACTAGATTTACCTCCGATCAGCAGACTCATGGAATAGATACTGCCTTTCTCTGGGGACCTGCTTTTATGATTGCTCCTGTTCTCCAAGAGGCAAGTACTGTAATTAAAAAATGCCATCATACTGGAATAAAAGAAATGAATTGGGCTTAGGGCATTGGATGACATTCAGGGCATGTTTGCTCATATCCACCCATTTCTTCCTTCCACTGTCAAAGCTTGCAGAACACATTTCTGAGCAGCACAGACAGCACAGAGCTGGCCAGTGCTTTAAGTGGGAGGATGAAAGCGAGGGCACGGCATTTCCCTGCTACTCCAAGCGCCAAATGGATGTAAACAGGCTGGATGCTGCCCCTCGTGTGCTCCTGTTATTGCGCTGACAGCTCCTTCCAAGGACACACACAGAGCAGCAATTGTCAAGCTAGGAAGAAACACGCAGATATTAAAGCAAACTGGTTTCCATATTACCACTCACCTGTAGCATTTTGGAATGGCAGCACCTCAAGGGCTGTGATAGGAGTTTCCCACCGTCACAGGCCAATTGCAGTCATTATGGAAAGGGTAATGACAATGTTAGCTGCTAATATGACAGGTTTTAAAAAGCAGCATTTTCCTATGGTTGTGCTGGGCATGGTGCTGGCGTCAGGGCTCTCAATGCTCAGCTGGAGCGAAGGTGGGTTTCTCTCCTTGCCCCACCACTGGCTGCTGACAGCACCAGAAAGGTATGTCTGAGCAGAGCTAAATATTTGCATGTGATGTATCATAGAGCTGTTTGCGATCAGCATGCTGCCAGAATATCTGATACGTTTTCTAGATGTTGCTGATGATCAAACATATAAACGGGCCTCTGTTAGTCACCTTTTTTTAACCAGCCCTGGTGCCTCTGTGAATTTAAAATAAAATTCTTATTCCTACCTCTAAAACCGTTCTGACTTCGCTGAGGCACCTCATTTGTCAGTCCTTCATCTTCAGACTCCCTCAAGCTTCTAACAGCTGATGACTAACAAGGAGATTTCATGGGGTCTCAGACCAGCAAGATGATGAAAGATGTGAGAGAAACCTTCCCACAGAGAGAGGGTGACCAGCCAGGGGTGGCTTCCTGGAAAGAAGTGAACGGAAGGGAACATTATAAGGATACATAAAATGACAGTGTGTCTAACTAAGGAGTTCCTAATGTACTTTGGGAGACTGCAGCACAGAAGGATGGCCAGGTGCCTGTGGCCTGATGGGGGAAGCAGAGCTTTGGAGGCAACACATTGCTGGGTCTTGTGGTGGGAGAGAGGCGGCAGCCAGGGCTTGTGCCAGCTAGCAGGGCACGGGGCAGAGGTGAGCCGTAAGCCCCTCACCGTGGCATTGCAGGCCAGCCGTGACTGCGTCAAACTGCAGCATGGCACTCGCTTGTCTAGAGAAGATGGGTCAGGGACAGCTTTCCCTTTGCTCCTTGAGTCCTAGGGTGTGAGCAAGTGAGACATCCATCACAATTAAAACGGGGAACTGCCTTACACACTGGCTTGTTCTTTGGGCAGTCATGAAGCAAGGCTCATCACAATTCAGATGGCGGTTACACACTTCTCTGCAGACCAGAATATCAAGGGTTGTCATAATAATGCACAGAAAATATGGAGAGAGGGGCATCTTGACTTTGTAGGGTTTTTCCTTCAAGTTTTCGTGGCACTTTCTAGATTAAGCCTACCTTTATTTGTTAAACAGCTAGTAAGGTTTGAACAGGCAGAGCAAACTACCCCAACCTTCCTTACTGCAGCACTACGACACTTTGCCTGAAACACCTAGCACTGCCCACTGTGGGAGACAGGCTGCAGGACAAGACCAGTTTCCAGTTTAGCAATTCTTGTATTCTAATGTGAAATTTGCATACTTTAATGAATCAGTTATTTCTTACACCTTCTATTGGTTTTTATATATGTATGTATATATATATACACATATATATGCATATGTATGTAAGATGATACCTAAAATGTCAAATGGTAACTTTGCCTTAATTCTTCTTCTCTGCCTTTACTTTTCATGCTCCACCTGCTTCCTGGGGTAGACCTTGAGGGTAAACCATAATTCTGCAAAGGGGCAGACATCTATGTTGAGAATCAAAATTAATCTGTGAGAATAAGCAACTCGTGACAAAAAAGGAAGTATGTTTTTATTCCAACTTCCTGGAGTTATTAATTCAAAGTGCCTTTAATGTGATTTCATCCCTGCAGCAATATGATAAAATGCATGCTGCAAAATGAAGTACAGCAATTGTGCAATTAGCAGCACATTATTTATCTGCAACTTTAACTAGTTGCCAAGAAGACAAATATCTGTGTATCCTCCTTGCCAGACCTTACTTTCTGCCTGTTTCTGCAACAGGAATGGTGCAAGAGGCACTAGCAGTGGTGTCCCCCCACTCCGTCATCAGATGTGAAGTCCTGTCTTGCAAAGGCTGCCACAGACCTCACTGGGACTGCTCAAATGCTAGAGGAGTGCACCTAGGGCAGTTACATTTGCAGGACATAGAGCTATGTACTAGACCAAAATAATCATATAACATTGACTCATCCCACAGAATGGCAGTAAAATCCCCCAAATAGGATAGGCTTGTCTGTTTAGCGTTACAGATTAGCCAGCACTTGTCCACTGCTATGATAATAACTCAGCCATAATATCCAAGATTTGATGTTATTAGAATATTCAACATACATCTCTCCTTGCGCAAATATAATAAAGCTAATGTAATATCAGAAATGCAAAAAGAAAAAAGACTTTAATCACTTTATAACAATTACAGGGAGCAAGATCTGTGGATGTATACTTCCCTGAAGCACCATGGTTTGACTACTATACTGTACGTATTTTTAAGATTCAGTTTCTTACATTTTTTACATAATTTAAAATGGTACAATTTCAGCAAAATAACTTTTAGCAATGTTCAGCATCATTTTTACCTCAGCATCTGTGTTTAAGAAAACTAGAGCACAAAAAGTCTACACCAGGCTATCTGGGAGAGTAAATTACACAGCTTTCAGTAGCATTTTATTTTCTATTTTTGGTTTGTAAAGCTCTAAGATACAGAGAACTGAATTTTCAAGAGCAGCCTAGAAATTCATGAAACTGTCAAGATTTCTTTCTCCCCCCCTGCCATTGCATGTTTTAATTCTTGTACTGATACATTTCCCTGCATAGAAACAGAGACAGAAACCTGAGTCGTACTCCTGAGAACATGTTGCAAACCATTTTGTGCATGCAGTTTTGCACATGCATCACTTTGGACAGAAGGCATATTTAGAGGGGAGGGTGAGGATCCCCTCCAAAAGGTGCTTCCAAGAGATGCAGAACAATCTGCTCTGTGGAAAATGCCAGCCTCTTCTAGTTTCAGGAACTACAAGTTTTGACCTTTCGAACACCATCCCCAGTACTGCATTTCCAAAAGTGCTCAGTTTCACCCTAACTACGCTCTGCTGAAACCTGCAGGATAAGACCAGTGTTGGCTTCAGCAGGAGTAGTTAGGCTGATGCTAAGAGCTTTCAGAAATGTGAGCCCAGGAGCATCAGCTGTTGTTAACTACCTTGAACAATGCTGGCAGAGGAGCAGGCAGGACAGAAATGCTCTCAGAGGAAATTCAGACTTATTTTTGAAGAAGTTTGGTCATTTTCAGCATTTGGCTGGTGTCCTCAGATGGATGTTCTTCCAACCCTTGCCCTTTTCTCTCTTCATAAGACTGTGGCACTGCAAGTTTGAGCATTTCGTTCAGTTCTCCTTGTCGTGGTTCCCTCTGAGTCCCCCTTGTTGGGCTGGGTGTGGGGACAGCAGCGCTGGTGTCCCTTGCTCTGCCTACGGGGTATGGCCCTGGCATTAGCAAAGCTCAGTTCCCAGCGTTTGGCACATACTTGCCATACATACACATGGTGCTTATCCAAAACCAAGTTTGGGTACTTCTTACTGTAAGTTATAATTGCCATTTACAGAGGGCAAGAGCAAAGCCTTCCTGTTACCTGCTCTGTACGTGAGCCTTGCCTACACCTGGTTCTGAGGCATTAAACCAGAAAGGAATGATGCAGAGAACTTAATGCTGGGTGTCTACACATATACGAATTTCAGTCATTGAATGCTGTAATTACTTTTTGAAAAAGGAAGACTTGTCCTTAAAAGAGAAGAAAATCTACAGTTTACATTCCCAAATGATTATGAATCACTTACCTTAAACTGAAATGTGACAGGCTCTATATGCATAAAAAGAGGAAGCAAAAGTTTCTTTTGCTTTTTGCTCAGTATCTTGATGAGTGTGTTTTTTTCACAGCATATGGAATAATGATACCATTTTTAAAGACAAGTTGCTGTCTTTCATTCATGATGCTTCTATCTCATGCATATGCATAACTGCAGGGGCTAGATCCTCTTTCATGTTAAAAAAAGGAACTGGAATAATACCCCTGAAATCCACTTTTTTGTTTGGATTTTCACTGATGTAACTGAGATGAAAATGTACCCCTTGGTCTCTTTTTCAGTGGTATATGGTCACAATGTATAGTGCCCAGATTTGCGCTTTTTTAACTGCGTTAATTTTTGCGGTAGGGTAATAAAGTGCCAAGTACCTGGAACAAGAACTATGCTACTGTGGCTGCCCCATTGAGCAAGATCCCTCTGTTCATCCGTGGAGGCTACATCCTGCCAGAACAGGCACCAGCCACAACCACTACTAAGAGGTAATGTCATTTATGTCTGTCACCAAAAAACCACGGTGCAGGTCAGACCCAAAGATAGCCAAAAAAGCAATCAAAAGAAAGTGCAGAAGAGAGGCTATCTGCAGCTTCCAGCTGCCATCCCAGGCGATAAGCACAGTATTTTTATCCCACTATTCACTCCATTGCATTAGGAGAAGTCACCCCAGAGATGACCCACGTCATCGTTTGCACAGCTGAAACCTACTCCTGGCTCTGTAGTTAGGCTCAGAAAAGCTTTTGCACCTCTTACTGCCATGCTGACCTGCTGTCAGCCATTCAAAGTAAACATATGCAAGGGGAAAATGCAAAACTCTTCTCCTTGGATGAATTTATCAAATGCCATGAGCAAGGTGGAAAAGCTCAAATCTCTTTTGAGGAAAATTATTTCCCTGTGCCAATGGGTAATATACTGGTCTCAAGTCTGAACCATGCTCAGAAGCTGACGTGAGTAGGGAAGGAAGGGAACAGCACTGTGCAGCAACCAATCCAAACCATAGTAAGGTAGCACTGGTTGCCTCCCAGACTGCCCAGTTATCGTACATTAAGGCCACTAAAGAAGGGGAAACTTGTCCACACAAGCACCCAAACGGTGGGAATTTTACACTTCAGTGGCACAAGGCAAGGCAAAGTTTTTGTCATCATTTCAGCAGCCCTTTTGGTGAGCATGGTTGTCATTCTTCTGTTGTGGCCTTTTTTGTAACCTTAAAATTTGAGTTGTGTTCGGAAGTTTTTGTTAAGTAACTTGGAAGGGACAGTGCCCACAAGTTTGACACTTCTCAACGTGTTTGTCAACAGCCGTCTGAACCCATTTGGGCTCATTATTGCCCTGGATGAACAAGGAGAAGCTTCTGGGTCTCTCTTCTGGGATGATGGTGATTCAATCGGTAAGCCTGGTCCGCTGCTGTGAAGCAGTGTCTGTATACAGGGCCCTCCTCAGGCTGCCTTTTCAGCGGTATAAGGGCACTGACTCCTGCTGGAAATAGCTGGAGAACTGATCCTAAGTTGAACTTGAACAGGGGTGAAAAGCAGATTTCTCTTGAAGTTGGCGTTTTTCATATGAGAAAGGTGTGACACTGGGAACCGATGGTCTGCTAGAGAGGGCAATCACTCATGTTGTGTTCCCCTGAGATCACCCTAAGAAGACTAGAGGAAGAGATTAAATAGCCCCCAAGTCATCTTAGTCTAACGTTAGCCACTCGCTACAATTAATGTGAACTGTTTAGGGGTTTTGCTCCCTGTTTTGATACCAATCCTCCTTGCTCTGTGTTTTGACAGGTACTATTGAAAAGGAGAACTACTTCTTGGCTAAATATACATACAGCAAAATAAGTAGCAACATACCAGGTACCTACATACATACAGGTAGCTGTATTTTAGTGTAGCCATTGTAAGGTGCTGATGCCTAACTTTTCTCTGGAAAGCTTTTTTCTTATAGCTCAGCCTTTAAACCCGGTAAGCTACCCAATGCTTTCATTTATAGACAGCTACAAAATAATCCAACTATGATGCTGCAGTTTTGTGTTTGCTTCATTGAGTATCATAGTGACACATCATTAATGTCCCTGCTGTGATGTGAATTTGAAAATCCACTTTTTCAGCTCAGATTTTTTTTTTTTTCCTGAGTCACAGCTTCTGGGGACGAGAGATCTTTTCCTTGTCTTCCTCTTGTGAACACTTTCAGTCTGATGGGTGGCAAAAGGCTACGTTCCTCTCTTCAGGATATCCCAGCAACTTTTTAACTTTGATCACTTGAAGATTTTATTTTGTGGCCCAGAGAACTATGTAGTCTCACTTTAGCTTGTGTGTCCTAGTCTGGCAGCACAGAGATTGCTCCCATGGTTGGTCTCCCTTGGAGCGATTCAGCATGCTACTGGCAACCCACCGATCTGATCAGATGCTCCATGCAGCACAGGAATAGATTAGCTCAGGGTCAGTGCACTAATGCCTTTCACACCGTGCTCCCTTCTGCGCAGGCACATCCTAAGAAAGCTCAATAGAAAAACCCAACAGTCTAGGATTCAATTGAGAAAAATAATATAAAATAATTCTACTAGAAGCTCATTAAGTGTGTGATAGTAAGTTGTGGGAGTTATGGTAAAAACCCTTAAAGTACTTCAATAATCTATATAGATGATACTTCATCTACAATTCTAGCATTTGGTAAGAAATAGGATGTTGTATGTAGACTGTGGCATGGTTTTGGTTGACAGCCATCTGAATATGAACCGGCAGTGTGCCCAGGTGGCCAAGAAGGCCAATGGCATCCTGGCTTGTATCAGCAATGGTGTGGCCAGCAGGAGCAGGGATGTGATCGTCCCCCTGTACTCAGCACTGGTGAGGCTGCACCTCGAATACTGTGTTCAGTTTTGAGCCCCTCGCTACAAGAAAGACATTGAGGTGCTGGAGCGTGTCCAGAGAAGGGCAAAGAAGCTGGTGAAGGGTCTAGAGCACAAGTCTTATGAGGAGCAGCTGAGGGAACTGGTGTTGTTTACCCTAAAGAAAAGGAGGCTGAGGGGAGACCTTATCGCTCTCTACAACTACCTGAAAGGAGGTTGTAGTGAGGTGGGTGTTGGTCTCTTCTCCCAAGTAACAAGTGATAGGACAAGAGGAAACAGCCTCAGGTTGTGCCAGGGGAGGTTTAGATCGGATATTAGGAGAAATTTCTTCACCAAAATGGTTGTCAAGCATTGGAACAGGGTGCCTAGGGAAGTGGTTGAGACACCATTCCTGGAGGTATTTGAAAGACGTATAGATATGGCACTTAGGGACATGGTTTAGCGGTGGACTTGGCAGTGTTAGATTAATGGTTGGACTTGATGATCTTAAAGGACTTTTCCAACCTAAATGATTCTATGATTTTTACACCGTGAATTTCTAAAAGCCCCAAAGTAGTCTACAGAAAATATTCAAAGGAATAAAATTGTGTTAGCCCCTGTGATATTGCTCTTAGAATGTATGTCTTCCAGGAGCAAGAGCAAACCAGGGTAAGCTGGTGTGTTTTATTATGTAGCCTTGTACATTCATGAGATATTTTCCTGGAACTAATACCACATGTCTAGACTTTAAATTTAATTTTTAATTTATTTTCTGCTTGATTTACCAAGAAAAAATATTTTCTTCTTTGAAAAAAAGATATTTCTACAGCAAAAAGGAAGAAAATCACTTCGG
This sequence comes from Haliaeetus albicilla, assembly GCF_947461875.1. Lineage (NCBI taxonomy): Eukaryota > Metazoa > Chordata > Aves > Accipitriformes > Accipitridae > Haliaeetus > Haliaeetus albicilla. The sequence continues at coordinate 16,841,760 of NC_091496.1, forward strand.
CTTTCTGTAGTCTGTGTATAGTAATTTATTGCAGGAAGGCTACAGAAAAACAATATCCAGTTTTGTATTAAATTCTGATCTGTGCAAATTAGATTGTTGATTCACTGGCACTTCCATTTCTCACTGCTCATATTTGACTTCTGCCTGTAAATCCATGACTGAAGTCCCTATCTGCATTCCAATAATTTCTAATGTTGATTTTTTATTATGTGTTTATAAAGAAGACAATCCATCTCAAATAGCAAATTGTAGAGGTATGGGAAATGCATGAAAGTCTTGGTATTTGTTACACATTTCTATATTCTTAAAAAACTGTGGATGAATAATTTAATCACACATAGTTTTAGGAGAATACAGAAGTTTTGTTCCCAAAGAGATTTACTGATAAAGTCTGACATCATAGCATTTACTCTGAACCCAGCACAGAGTGTTACGCAAGTAGCAGCTACAGGATTAGACCCTTCTCATTTATATTTTCATTTAAACAACACAGAAGTACAAAGAAGACTTCAAGACTAGTGCAGGCACTTAAGTCTCAGAGAACGATTCAAGCTGCCTGCTCTCTGGTACTGTCTCACTGTGGCTGGTATTTCAATTCACTTGACACCTCCATTTCGACATGCATAATGCCTAAGTGACCTAATTCAAAGTGCCCCAAGACAAAGTGCCCCATATATTAAGCCTACCAGACTAGAAAAATACGTGAGGGAGATGTATAAGGTCTGCTGTACTTCAGGGATGAGCAGGATGAGCCATAAACTCTGCCTCCATCCCCAGAGGTGGCAGACAAGGCACATGTGCTCAGACTGTATCAAGTGAGCCCAGACTACACTAAAGGGATGGTGACGGGAAGGCTTGCCCAAGGAAATGGGAGCTTCTGAAAGGATACGCTAGCCACTAAGTAAACGAATAGCTTGAAAGCAACTTCCTCCTAAAACTGGTCCAATTTTCAGGGGGAAAATGTGGGGAGAAGAAAAGGTGAAGTTCGTAGGACCAGAGCAAGACAGTAAGAAAGAAAAATCATGACTCTGCTGCTCAGAAGTGCAGGAGGAATTCCTTCTGGCCTCGGATCCAGGACTTCCTTTTGCTTTGCATTTATGGGGCTTTGAGTGATATCTGTAAGTTCCCGTCCTCTGATGAGAACTCAGGACGTTCCTGGGCAATTGCTTTAACCACTAGAAGCTTGGGGAGAAGAGGGTCACTCATTCCCCTGGACCATCACCTCCCTGTCTCCCCAAGACCTTCAGTTCTAGACCTTGTTGAGAGGGACAGCGGTGTCTACTGCAGAGTCCTGGCTCAGGGCCTCAGAGTTTGAGTGCAACCTGATTTATTAATACAGTTGTAATCACTGAGTTCAGCATCACGCTGAGCTTACTGGGTCTATGTGGCCACCTTGAGCTAGGTCTCCTGCTTAGCCACACCTGAGACAGCAATAAATCACCACAGGGAGGTGGGTGGTCTCTCTATACCGAACCTCCCTCTATGCTGGAGCTCTGCCAATGGGGAGAAGATACCACATATAAGTACCCTAACAAATTCTCCAGAGGCTTTGAGAGGCCTCTCCCCATTTGCTCCATAATAGCCAACATTCCTTATTCAGACAGTTTAAATCAGTGTGCTGGGGATTTCAGGCATCTGCACTAAAAATAGCAGTCTAAGCACAGCCCTAAGTTACAAATACTGTGATCTAGCTTCTGCTCTCCCCCTACCATGCACCACTGAAATAACAAAAGCTAATTTATGCAAAAGGTTCCATCACGGGTTTCTCCTTGGCATATTTTTAAAAAGTCATGATTGCATAGCAATTCATCATTTCCTGAGAAGGGTAATTCATCTTTATTTCCTTAACAACTTTGATCACATAACAAATGCAATGATTCCTCTTCATTGCTTGTATGGGAAATTACTGTCACTGGTGAACCAAATGAATTTGTTTAATGACTTTGTATGTCCTCTTGGTACATCCCTAAATATGGGATATATAGTAAATAAGACATACAACAAACAAAGCTCTGTGGACATATGGCATTCCTTCAGTGTCCTTAAAGCTGGAATGTGTATAACAGAGATTTCTAGCAGATGTGGAGATGTGGAACATAAAATAGGGGCAAAATATCTAGCAGCTGATATTTGTGGAAGATGCTAATGGTTTAAAACAGTTAGTTGTGGATGTTAATTAAATCTGCCTTAAGGTCACTAATTGAATCTCCAAATCTGGATTTTGGCTTTGCATACGCCACTGTACCCTGTAAATGGGTACAAGAACCAAATTTGCATTGATTGCAAGTAGAAGAAACATGTCCAAGAAGATTCCAAATGAATGTTGTAAATGCTATTTTGTTTCTTACTTTGTTATTTTATAATCATACACAAAACATTTCTTATGTGAAAATTAATGTGACTGTTGTTTTTCCTTTACAATCTCAGACTTAATGTCTACGTTGGAAGACATTCTATATGCTCATTGACAAAGATGAGACCACAACAGCACCAGCATGCAGTAAGACACCTCTAAAGAGTTGTCATGGTCCTAAAATTTTCTCTGTGGCTTTTTCCAGGGAAACCTGAAGACAGAAATACTTAAAAATGGCTACCGAGGGGCTGACACTCTGAAGTACAACAAAATTACGGTTCTTGGCCTCAAACTGAGACCTCATGCTGTTGCTCTGAATGGAAGAGCCATCCGTGGAGATGCTTTCTCTTATGAGCTCAGTGGGGTAAGAGCTGCACTGAGCAGTTATGAAAAACCTTAGGGGAAGGGGGACAGTCAATGAATAACAGGAACAGTTTCTCATCCACACCCTTTTGTGTTTCCAAGTATAACCAGACACCAATTCTTGATAGAACAGTCTGAGTTTTGGGGGGGAGGGGGAAGCAAAAGCAAGAGCTGTTTTAGGAAACTTTAATCTTTGCTATTACACATGCACTCTCTTCTAATTAATGTCTGCCACTTACACAAGTTTTTAAACTAATGAAATAATGAAAAGAAGATACAGCTCCACAAACTGGGAGAAATGTTAGCAGTTTTATGGGCATTATTATCATTCTGACAAAATGAGAAATCTTGTCAAAGTTATTTATCAGCTGCTGAAAAGAAGTGGTGGAGATCTTTTCTCACAATTACTTAGTGTCCAAAAATGATTACAGCGTAGCTGGCTCTAATGAGTGGCTCCCTATCTTCAGAGGAGAGGAGGGCAAATCTCTGCTGCATCTTTGTGTTCTTAAGAAAACTATCACTACAGTGAGACAACAGTTAAAGTTACAGCATCTTAAAGTGTCCAACCTCACTGTCCCAGATCAAAATGCATGACTTGCTTGTGCAGTGCTCCTCTAGGAGACACCCCAGAGAGGACAGATTGAACACACCTAATAAACAGCTGCAACAGCCTCTGTGGTCCTGATTTCCTTTCCCAAGGAGAATAGACAAAAGGAGCAACGAGTAACCTTCCTTTGCTCTGGTCACTTGTCCCACATCTGTCACCAGCCACCAAGCTGAAGGGGGTCGTGCACACTTTGTACGAGATGTGGTACTCGCATCTCAGCACTGGTCTGCACCTAGGGAACTCCCAGTACTAACACTGTAAGATGCCATTAACTCATCTTTCAATCAAAGATAGCTGAGGCAACAAGCAATGGATGTCCTATCTTATGTTACTCTGCCCACTTGGCTTAATGGTTTAAGTTTATTTGTAAGCAAAGTGTGATCCCCATTATACGCACCTGGTTCTAACATTTATTTTATTGAAGGAATCTGTAAAGGAAGAAAGTTGCTGAGAATAAATTTCTGCCTTGGAGAATCATAAAAAACTCACTTTCAGAGATGTTGTCATAAATAAGTGTAATCAGTATTGCCTCAAGGGAAGAAATTGTTTAACAGCCACACTGCCTCTAAGCAAGCTGAAAGCAACATAAATGTGGGAGGGTAAAGAAAACACTTCACTGAGATGTGCTTGAAGGCACCAATCACAGAAATCCAGAATATAACTGCATACTAACAGCATCACATAAAAAGATGATTAAGAAAGACTAAAAATCCTGTCACAAAAGTATCATTTAAAATTTGATTTAAGCACAAGAGATGATCTCAGTGACTTAAGAACTACTTCAAATAACAGAGAAAAAACCACTAAGCTGCTGTAGCAGGGAAGGTCCAAAACTGCACAGAATTTACATTACTTAAACCAGCTAAATATATTCCTGTCTCAGTTCTAAGAGATTCAGTCAAACCTCTCCCACCATCCCTGTACAGATGTTGTAATGCCATTACCTATAATCCTCTCATGTTTCACTCTCCATTAAAAAAACCACACTAGCAGCTTGGGTTTAGATCTTGAAATCTTACAATCCATGCAATTAAAAAAATAATGAAAGCTAAAGGGCAATTTTGCCACTTTCTCACAGGCTTAATGAGATTACATACTGTATAATAGTTTAACAAGCACAAAGACTGTACTGTTTGAAGGGATGTAGTAGAAAGTAACTTCTACCATCTTGCTTTTGCTTTACAGAAAGCAAATTTGCCTAAAAGCAGTGCTGAAGTGCATAACTGAGCTGTAGTTATTTGTATATAAAGAGAAGCAGTTTGCTTAGTAATAAGCCACTTCTTTCTCTCTGATTCATCCAGCACTACCCTAATCTGACATTTGTAGTATCGCAGAATCATCCTATTATTAGGAGTCTCTTTTATCTTTTTTTCCTCTGGAGTATTGTACCCTCAGAGCCACAAGAACTGTATTGTAAGTGCAGCAGGGATGTTGGAAAAGCACTTCTGTTGACCAGGCTTGTGCTGACAGCAAAATGACCTGGGCGTGGGAGGGTTCTCCTTTTTCTTCCACTGGCATCCTCTGCTGGGAAGAGCAGGGATGTTCCCAATGTCCATAGTTCCCTATGTCCGTGCAGTAGTGCGGTCTGGAGTGGCCTTTCTGGCTACCTGGTGCTTTTGGGTTAGTGTTTGGACGGGGTTGCAGTATTTTTGTCTGGATCTGACCCTGTATTTGAATAAAAGGCAAATTATTCAAGAAGTGGAATTCCTAGTAGTGGTAGACAACTGGTTTTGATGAAGGATGAAAATATTACATACTCTGAAGAAGTCATCTAAGCATAGACTGTTAGAGTGATGTTAACATGAATTTGCAGGTAGGCAGAGAAATAGCTAAGAGGTGTGAATGGATATCATGCATTTTAAGAGACTATTAATTCTGAAACCTAAAGATAAAACTGGCGAAGTACTGAGAATGGAAATTATGCAGGTAGCATAAAATACATCAAATTTAACATTGAACAGAGAGAGTAGGACAGGTATTGTATTTATAATTTCATATTTAATTCATGTTCTTAATTAATTTTAAACTGTTCCTGAATTTCTAAAAGGGATGTTGAATTGGATACAGCAGTAGAAAGATGCACACTGCCATCAAGTCAGTCTTGCCTACCAGATGAGGTTGAGGGAATCATGAAGGTCTAAGCTCAAGTTTCCCTTCTTATTATCTGTTTTGAGCTGGTCTTTTTTTAAGTTAACATAAAGCTGTTAATTATTTTTGTGTCTTTTTTTCACAGAAACTCACTTTATGGATTTCTGCCCCACTTACTCAGGAACTCAACATTATGATTTACTAGAATGGTCAGAAAACACTGACATCGTTTAGCATCCTTGGCCCTCAGATAATGATCTTACTTTGATTTTAATGTAAAAAAAAAATTTAGGAATTAAAACATTGCTTATGTACCTGATGATTGATCTGTTCCTATGTAGTATTTGTAACTCAGCTTTCTTCAGATAAAACTTTCAATAATAGTTAATAAGTATTACAGTAAACTGATCTGTGTTCAAAATAGCATAGAAGAAATCATCCTGGAAGTTCTTTCTCACCGCAGGTGGAGATAATATTTGGAAGTGTTCTCAATGGGACCATGTTCTGGACAGCATACGCTTGTTTTTTTTCAAAGTTATGGTGGCAAAAAAAAAAAAGGACCAACTGGATAGTCAGCTTTATTCACATAGCCCTATTCTGGGGGAAGCAATGTGTCTTTGCCAGGAGAATGCATGAGAAACAGAGGTTATCAAAGGTTGGGGATACCTAGATCTATTTTGTACTTCAGCTATTTCTGGCTGCAGAATGATCTCCCATGACCACAAGAAGTTCCAGCTTGTGGAAAAGGCTGTAAGGAGTCCCTGTTATCTTAATAATACAATACATAATCAGCCATTAATGCAATATATAATACATATGTAATATGATAAATATTAATATAATATTACATGACATATTATATAACCAGCTGGTACAAATCAGCCAATAGTCCCAGACTACAAAATCTACAACTCTAGTGATCACTCGATTTTTGCCTCTTTTTCCATGTTCCTTGAACTGTAATAAACGCAGCCCAGGCATGTCTTGGGATCCAGCAATCATAGAACTTGTTAAAAACTTGGGGATTTCTTTTAAGAAGCTGGTTCTCTCTGGAGACTGTTTGCAGTGTTAGAGTAGCTCTTACCACAGGAAATGATTGGTGCCCTTAAACGTAGACCATGACTTCTGACAGGAGGGATCCACATCAAGGCAGGGACAGAGCTTCACAAACTCAGCTGTTCCCATGTTTTTAACTCTATGCTAAAACCTTCTTTCTACCTTTGTTGATATTTATTCATGAGAAACCTGAGTCACAATTTGCAACCATAAGAGCTTTAATAGTAAACAGATACTCCAGCAAGGAGGTTGGGAAGGGACTGTGATCCAGTTTAGGCTGCTAGCACCAGCTCTCCCTTCCCCAGCAGTGAGGTTCCCCCCAGAACATTGCAGGCAGTGTTAAGCTTCATCTCAAGCTCCTTAAGGCGCTCGTGACTCTTCCTGTTCCTGTCTCCCACCATAACAAATATGTACAGAAAATCCTTCTCGTGGCAGAAATGCCGGGTCAGTTCCTAACAGATTAATTCTGCTTCCACAACTCTGCAGGGAAAGGCCTCAGCCACAGTCTACTCTTGCAAAAAGCTCCCCAACACTACTTCTCCATGGGAAACTGCTCCTGACATACAGACACGAGTGCAAGTGCAGCATGTTTTAACAAGAATGTCTGATTTTCACAATCATAGAATCATTTAGGTAGGAAAAGACCTTCAAGATCATTGAGTCCAACCATCAACCATGCCCACTAAACCATGTCCTGAAGTACCCAGTCCACTTGCTTTTTGAATACCTGCAGGGATGGTGACTCAACCACTTCCCTGGGCAGCCTATACCAATGTTTGACAACCCTCTCAGTAAAAAAATTTTTTCCTAATATCTAACCTAAATCTCCCTTGCCTCAACTTGAGGCCATTTCCTCTTGTCCTATCTCCAGCCACCTGACAGAAGAGACCAACACCCCCCTCACTACAACCCCCTTTCAGGTAGTTGTAGAGAGCGATAAGGTCTCCCCTCAGCCTCCTCTTTTCCAGACTAAACAGCCCCAGCTCCCTCAGCTGCTCCTCATAAGACTTGTGCTCCAGGCCCCTCACCAACTTGGTTGCCCTCCTCTGGACACGCTCCAGAACAATGATCGTTCTAGACTACTCAATGATAAGGATTTCATCCAGGTGTTTTCACATGATCACATTTCTTCTGAATTAGCCAGGACACACAACAGAGCAGTATAAACTTCCCCAGTTTATGCCAGCTGCAGGAAGACAAATGCAGTTCTGCCTGGCTGCTAAAGGCTGCTTTCTCAAAGCGAGCTGAGTCTTGTGGAGGAACCTTAAGACCTGGGTCTCTCCAGAGCCTTTGCTGGCTGCAGCAAGGTCCACTGTGAAATATGTCTGCTCTGCGCAGTGTGGAGAAAGCAACTCGCTCATCAGCTCTTTTGTGGGAAGAAGCTGGAGAAGGGACTACAAAAAGGTGTAGCTGAAGATGGTGAGAAAGGGCTGAGGAAAGGCAGAATATGGGCAGTGGGGTGAAAGCTGATCTAAGGTGATGGATGAGACAACCACCTTCCTTGCTTAAGAATACAGCACATAAATAGACTCCTTGATGAAATAAACACTTAAAAGCATGCTCCTCTGAGTCCATGGACTGGGCAGACTAAGGACCTTGCACAAAGGCAGGGTGTCAGTACGGTTTGTGAGAGCTGTGTGTGTTTGGGAGGGAGGAAGGTGGGAGAACCTCTGTCAGAGCAGACACCAGAGGCAGGCAGCCAGAAGGATCAGTACTTGTTGCATAAACCTGAGGAACAGCAGAGACCCAGAGGACGTGCCCGTACTGTGTGGCACAGTTCTGCACCAGAGAGCTCACAGCAGGGCCAAACCAGCCGGAGGCTCCAGCTGGCACAGGAGGTGCTGGTCCAGCTGCCGCAGGCTGCACACACGTTGTCCTGGGGCTCGGCCACCCTGCCAGTCGTCCTCTCATGCCGCCTGTGTGAGCCTCGTGGCTGCTCACCCAGTGTGTGTTGCAGCCATAACCAGAGAAAGCTGCTGGGTGGCCTGACAACGTGGGACAGGTGGGGACAACCAAAGCAGACCAGCCCTGTGCAGAATCCAACCTCTCCCATGTGGTCGTCACAAAGGTGGCTTCAAAGAGGTACCTGCTCTCAGTTTTCCCCCCAAAGCGAGGATGTTAGCTCCTCACCATGGCAAAAGAGCAAAGAGAGAGAGAAATCTGAGCACTGGGTCAGAGAAAGCAAATTTGTAAACACCCCGGCTGGGAGTGGGGGGAAGTGGTGTTTCGGTTTGTTCGGAGGGAGGGCTGGGTTTTTTGGAGCAGAGGTTTTGTCTCCAATCTGCCTTACATTGTGGGTAAAAGTGGGAGTGGGAGATGACAGAGAAGGCAGTAAATTTGCTGACAAATGGTGAAAGAGGGAACTGGTGCGGATGTTGGAGCATGGACATGGCTGGAGAGCAGGGGAGATGTCACCTCTATAGAAAGCCCTTGGCTGGATAACCGTGTGGAGCTAGCCGGTGCTCACTGGTTTTCTGTGAAATCAGTGACTAACCTAGCAATTTCATATATATCTTACTAAAATAAGAGCAGAAAAATACACTCCTACCGGCATCAACATGCTGCTCAGGCTTGTATTACAACCTGGATTTTATTCCTTTCTTGTTGCCTTGCTCCTTGTAGCTTCAGTGAACACAACGGGAAATCGCTAGTCGGTAATACATCTGCCTTGGGCTCTGATTTCACATGTTTATTTTGTAAAAGTAAGCAAGACAGCTCTTGGTTGGCATTTGTATTAGGGACATCAAAGAAAAATGGAGTTTGTGTGCGTGTGTTTGTGTATCTGGCTATTTATCCTTTCTGAGCAGCAAGCTGCAGGTATAATTTTAGATCTTTTACACTTTTTTGAAGTTCTGGTTACACTGCTTATACTTTCCCATCCCAACAATTTCTTCCTTTTTTTGTTTTTGAGAAAAGGATAAAGACTTTGACAAAAAATATACAGAACATGAGTTACAAGTGATATGAGCTGGATCCAAGAATCTACAGCCAAATATTTTACTGTCTTTTAAGATTACATTAGATTAAACATGAACTTCCCCAAGTGTTGGTGTGGATTAAATTTATTACAGATACAGATCTTCAGTGGAGAGAGAACTTCTCAGGCTGGATTTAAAAGCTGCTTTCTCCAGCCTGCCTTTGTTAGCCCAAAACCCCACCAGCTGAGTCCTTCAGAACCTGAAGGAGTTGAAATGCAAAGGGAAAAATCTTGCTTCGCATTTCAAAACCCCATTAATTCTAGGCTTTTGCCTTACAAAGTCATAAAGGGAACACAGAATCACCAGCCAATGTACACTGACCACTAAGAGTATGTCATTAGGCTTCACTTCTGCAGAGAAAGAAAAAGTAAACATTCTCCATGCTACTCCATGTACACTTCGATTTTTTTTTTTCATCTACAACGGGTGATTTTAGGTTTAATCTCAAAGGATCCTGCTGCCCATTCTTGCGAAAGGTTCGTGCTGATTTTGTATAACATGAAAAGACGGTGGTAGTCCAAATCTGTTACACTGAGAGAAGTATCACAAATTAAATCAAGGGGACAGGCATAGAGGGCTTTGCTATGCTCAGTAAGCTGGACACAAAAACCCACACTTCGATATGGCCAAAAGCAGTATTGTATGTCTTGGAACAAAGAATGGACAAAAGAAGATGGGACATTGCTAGAGCAAAGAGACACTGGAGGAGATTTGGGGTCCTGTTGGACGACCACCTGATCATGAGTTCCCACTGAAAAGTTTGATCAAAAAGGAGGTAGAACAACCTCAGATATAGAGACAAGTAAAGGCACAGCTGTTATAATTAATCTGTTTGTTATACTGGTACCATCCTGCTGGAACACTCTGTGCCATGCTGGTGTCAGAAATTTGTGGAATATACTGAAAAAAATAAGCTTGCTACAAAGAAAAGCCACAAAAATATCTGAAGGACTAGAAAAATGCATCTTCCAGTGAGACCACCAAGGAGATCAACCTGTCTCTAACGGCCAAGAGAAGGCTCAATCCCATGAGAGTCTCAGTGTAACCATGGGGGCAGAAATACTGTGGCAGAATCTCTTTAAACTATCAAAGGTAAGATTCAGTGTCTGTTAATGAAACTAGACAAATTCAAAAGCTGATATTTTAACTGTCTGAACAGCTTGTCAAGAGCTGTGGTGATTTTCCTGTAGTAGAAGTTTTTCAAATGGCAAGGGCATGCTTCTCTGAAAGAAATGCTTTTGCTCAATAATTGAGGAATTTTTCTGGAACTGTATCCCTAGCCTGTGTCCTACCAACTGATCACGGCAGTCCCTCTTGGGTTTGCAATTATGAATAATGAAAGGGGTGCTTTGTAGGTTTTTTGTAAAACATATTTGGATTTCTGAGACAATTCAGTGTTTTTGGAGGTCTCCACTTAGTCACAAAGATCATAAAATGTCATTGATATAATTGGCTTTTTGGTAAGTTTTGATATGTAATATATTTTGAATGTTTAACTTCTTGTGAAGGTTCTGGTAATTACTTTTTCCTGTCACCCCAGAATATCCTCAAAAGTTAAAGCAATTTGTTGCCTTTTTCATGCAGGGACCATTTGCCACTCTGGTTGCCAACGTGTCTACAACAAAGAAGAAAAATATCACTCAGTCTACGATGAGCATAAAGTAGAGAACGAGATAGCCCTACAGCAGAGCTGCTGCCTGGTGGTGGGGAGCAGTGACCCCTTTCCTGCCCCTCGTCCCTTGCCCAGGGGCAGGCTTGCAAAAATCACTCAGCTGCTGGTACGGCACAGAAAGGTGAGTGTGATATCCACGCATGCCACTTACCCCTGAGGTCTGGGGTAATGTGACCGGGGATGGATATAGGAACAGCCAGACTGTGCTCAGCACCACAATGCAAGCGAGGATGCAACCTCCCTGGGATGCCCCTGAGTGCAGGGTCCCACCAGGATCCCTGTCCTGGGCCGTGAAGTTGCTCCTTGGCTTCCCTGCTGCCAGATCTGTGGGTGCAGGTGGCTGGAGCCCCAGCAGCAGCATGTAGAGACTTGGGCTGGGAGACCTGTCACTGTGCTCGCTGCAAATGCATAAAATGCAAATGCTGCCATGGAGGATTATGAAATGAAGGCAAGATGGGCACATTGGCCTCAGAGGGAGGGAGACTCCCAGGGCTTTCTCTTGCAGGGAGCATTTCTATCACAAGGGGGAAATAGAGCTGCCAAAGGACGTGCTGAAAAAAATTGGGGTCTCTCTCTAGGGACTAACAAACTATAGGGATTAAAACTAGCACAGATGCAGAATGCTGCCTATATAAGCCCTAGCAATGATCCCAGCTGTGGCACCCACTCCCCCACGGCCGCTGAGGAGCCATCCTATAAGCATCTCAAATTAAAAAAATGTGTAGCAGAGTATTCGGGTGTCCTCTCCTGTTCGCAGTCACTCGATAAACTGAGAAAGTCCTGTGAATTTTGGGGAGACACCACAGTTCCAAATAGCAAGGCTGGAGGTCCCCAAATACTCCTGTGCACTGTCCTGGCTGCTGCACTCGGGGCTCAGTGAAAGCAACGATGGAGGGGAGGAAAGTGCCCTTCCCGGAGAGCAACAGTCAGCTGGAGAAACCCTGAGAGTGCAGGGGCAGGGAGAGGGGCACAGCCAGCAGGGAGCAGAGCCTGGGAGCTATTCTGAGCAGTTCCAGGCCTGAGACAGATGGGGGGACTTTTCCTAGTGACCAGAACGCCATCTGCCAGACCAGGCGCATCGCCATTGCTGTTATCAAAATGTTCCCAGGCACAGCAGAGTAAGATGATAAGCAGTACAGCAAGCAGCGAAAGCAAAAAGCAGCCACTAATGAGCACTAAACTCTAATATACAGTAAAGCAAGCAAACCCCATGGCAAGCACAGAAGCCTGCCGATTAATAGCTAAACAGCAATAACAGCTATAAATTCAACCTAGCACATTCCAATCAAATCTGTTGCTATCTCGAACCCTTCGAGCCCCATGTTGGGTGGCAAGAAGGACCATCATGGTTTAACCCCAGCTGGCAACTGAGCCCCATGCAGCCACTCACTCACTCCCCCCGCGGTGGGATGGGGGAGAGAATCAGAAGGGTAAAAGTGAGAAAACTCGTGGGCTGAGATAAAGACAGTTTAATAGGTAAAGCAAAAGCCACGCACACAAGCAAAGCAAAACAAGGAATTTATTCCCCACTTCCCATGGGCAGGCAGGTGTTCAGCCATCTCCAGGAAAGCAGGGCTCCATCACGCTAAGTAACAGTCACTTGGGAAGACAAACGCCATCACTCCGAACGTCCCCCCTTCTCCTTCTTCCCCCAGATATATATGCTGAGCACGACGTCCTATGGTCTGGGATACCCCTCTGGTCAGTCGGGGTCAGCTGTCCCGGCTGTGTCCCCTCCCAACTCCTTGTGCCCCCCCAGCCTCCTCGCTGGTGGGGTGGGGTGAGGAGCAGAAAAGCCCTTGGCTCTGGGTAAAGCAGGGCTCAGCAGTAACCAAAACATCCCTGTGTTATCAACACTGTTTTCAGCACAAATCCAAACCATAGCCTCCTACAGCTACTGCGGAGAAAATTAAAACTCTACCCCAGCCAAAACCAGCACAACTTTGTAGCAACTAGATGGTCTCTAAAGGTTACTCCAGAGTTGCACCACAAAGACCCAAGTGGAAATGATCCTGAAGTAACGATAGTTGTAGGTGGGTCTTCTCTGTTCATTGAATTTTGCTCAGGAGATTGTTGCAGTTGTAGCTTGTGCTCAAATATAATGGAGCTTCAGGGATTTCTCGAAACTATTTTGGGGTGCTGTTTGTAAAGAAAAGGTGTGGTAGATCCAATGGCCCAGAGCAATCCAGTTTCTTGCTGAGGAAGTTTTCTCCTCTATCCATTCTGTCTTGGTTCATGTTGCTTCACCTGTGCTTCCTGAGCACTCGCTAGCAGCCCTACCTTCATTGCTGGTATGTGACCAAAGTCTAGCACTTGTGGGATACAAAAAAAATCTTCTCGTGATCTTGCTGCTAGCTCAGAAGGACTACTCTTTTTCCTCCCCCCCTTTCCCTCCCTATCCCCTGTATAAACACACATCTGTAGGGGGGATAATGGGGATTTGCAGAAATTAAATGTGCTGCTGACCTTGTACAAACTCCTGCAGACCCAGGGATTATTTGATGCATGAAGGACTTCCCTCTTAGATGGAAAAGTGCTGTGAACTACAACCTGCTTCTCATTTGTGTTATCATACCTAGTGATCAAACAAGGGTTGCAAAGCACTGCAGAGCTGGGTCTTCTGGGATACTGCTGAAACTCACACCTGGAAGGTTGCTCACATCAGGAAGGCTGATCAATGGTTTACCCCTCCTCTTCTTTGGCCCTACTTTTACGCCTTGGTGTCCCCCCAGATAGAGCTCCTAGGTGTCCTTTCATCTTCAGGAGTGATTAGACTACATTGTGTTTGCCTAAGTGAGACATTTACTTAACAGGACATCTGTAATCTCTGAATAACCAATACCAAAACTGTCATGAGAAATACCCTCTCAGTTTCTAGCTGCCTTCTCCAGATCCTGTCTTCATCCATAGGTGATGCTGGATGGTGAAGTTCCTCTCAGTCCTGTCATGGTTTCCTGCTCTAGGTCTGTCTGAGCCTCTTCCTTTAAATGTTGGTCCTGATGCCTCCTCCAAGCAGTAATAACACCATTTTGGGGTATTTTTCCTCTATATCAAGAGTCCAGATCACAGATTTGTAATACTTCTTTGGTAGACCATGATGTCATGATAGTTTTCCAATCATCCATAAAAGTTCTCTAAACTTCTAGTTTAAAAATCAATTTTTAAACCCAGATAAAATACAGAAATTTCAATAGAAATTCAGACGAAGCAAAAAGGAAAGCAACTCTGTTCTCTGCTCTTTGAAAGGGTGTTGATCATTTTTTTTCACCACCTGATTATGCTTTCTGGAGAATAAATCTGAGAAAGCTGAGATAAAAAGCATGGCAATTACTGGATATATATATATATGCATATGTACACACATATAAAACTTTACACAATAATTTTGAAGATACAAGCAATGTTCCTCTCTTTTTCCTTCCACGGGCAAAGTCTGAAGGAGAAACTGTTATGAGCCATTGCCAAGTTGGTAAAGACAAATGAACACTTCCTTAATACTGATGTGTTTTTAGATCAAGCAGCTGGAGGTACTGTACTTTATGGCAGAGAAGAAAAAAATTTTTTAGTAATACATAAAAGAAAACAATATAGTGCACAAACTACGCAGCGCTTCATTATTTCTTAATCTGTTTCATGTGATCGTAGAGGTTTAGAGGCTAGAAAAGGAGAAGGCGTTTGAGAAATTCCAACTTACAATGTCTGGAATTAACATGTAGCTGAAAAGCAATGGAAGTAAAACCAGTGTTTACTGGGAGATGCCAAGAGTCTGTTTGCCTATCTGAAACAGATGCTTCCTGTTTTTCAGCATCTAAGGGGAGTTTCAAACCATGAAGCAACAATTTGAAGATGACTGTTATGTCTTCAAGAGCTCTTTTGTATGTGGATGAGCCTTCTTTTGTGTACACTTACCAGACAACTGTATTTTTGTGTGTATTATAAGTACTTCTTTCTTTCTTGGTGAATCACCTGCAGGTACACATTTGAGTCCTGTTTTGAAAAAGTAGCTATTTATATATTCATAAAATATACTTGCACATTAAGTGTTCATGTCAAGCTGGCAATAAAAATAGAGTAACAGGATGTTTTATTTAGGATTTAAAAGGAGATTATGAAACTGCTGTTATATAAAATATTTGCATACATTCTTAATTTCAAATTGTCTGAGGGCTAAATTTCGTATTTTGGGTGATGCACAGAATTCCTACTGACTTTTCTGCAAGTGATGTATGTGACAAAGGTGCCCCTATATTAGGATTTTAGTTCAGATGAGGAGCAAGCTTTTGAAGTAAACCTCCTGACTGTCTCCATTTACTGCACTTGGGTCTGAGAGCATGTGAAGTGAATTCCTTTCGCATGAGCTAAACTAGAGTAGGTTCTCCAGGACAGCATGCAATGCATTCCAACCATCAAGGAGCATTCAGGCTATATGGAAGTAAATCATCCATAAAGTGTATGGGGTAGGTGTGGCTCTTCAGCACCTGGCCTTTCACTCTGCAGTTTGGGCCTATTGCACTGCATTACTTTCTAAGGTAGACATTGGCTTCAAGGCCAAATTTAGCCCAGTAGTTGGGCTAAATAGCCTGAGAATTGTTTGAAGTTTCCCCTAAAGATTAATAGAACTGGTGAAGGGACAGAGCTCATCCTTACACATCAGAGAGGAGGGGTAAGGTGCACATGCTGTGCCTTTTTCCCCTCTGAAACCTCATCCGTAACAGAAATTTGAAAAACTTTCAGCCTAATTGCTGGAGAGATGGTGTGAACCCAGCACTCCCAACCGAGTGTTAAAATACTCCTAATGCTCCTCTTTCTGCTTTATTAGTTTAGCTTGCTACTGCTAATTTTTCTGGGACAGTGAATCAACTTTCATGATTCCTAATGTTACACCTATAATACTGTTATGTTATTTTGTTTGGAGGTGCAGAGTTCAAATCAGCAATTACTGAAATACTGCTTTATGAAGGACATCCTTTTAAACATGTTTTCAATTTTTGTTTTCATGGTATTCACAGGTTTGGCAAATATACTGTACTGTAGGCATTACAGGTACTGGTGACATAGTAGTTTTATTAACATACATCAGATATTCTTTAATAGCCTTTAGTTTTGCTGTGTTCAGTCTCCAAGCAGAGCAGTTTATCTCTCACTTTTGTCTACTTTGCTGTTCTTCCTTTTACTGTTCCAGATCACACCCTTTAATTGTAAATCTTGTGAGGCAGGACAACTGTTGATTATTTGGTTCTGTGTTCCTAATAGAGCCATTATTAAGGATAATAAGTATATCTCCTGCTGAACCTTAAAAAGCAGTAATTATCTTATTATAAGTAGATCTCAAAATCCACCCCTTCAAGCACAAATGCTTTCTTCATGCTTTCTTCTTTTTCCACCTCTAGAAAATAGAAGATGCTAATTTAAAGACAGTATGAAATTAATCTTCCCTGTAGTCGTTATTATCACTGACATAATTACAATGAGTTTTATGTGTTAGTTCCTATGCAACCAATGCTTGCATACCTTTAACAAGTCAAACCTACTACAGTTCCTTTTCTTAATGCTATTTGTTTTGTACCATTTAGGACTAGAAATTGCTATAGGCTTATTGGTATGCACTATGCTTTCTTTGGTCTTGCTGAACACAGGGAACAAAATTATATGGAGTGAGATTCTTCCTGCTTAAATGTAGGTATCTGCAGCCCAGACTTGGAGATGAGTGGGGTGCCCCTCGCTGTCAGCGCAGACAACGGCACCTCCACAGTGTCTCCCCCGCCTCTGAAGCAGGCTCCTACTTCTGGCTGGGTGAATCCCACCCGGAATCCCATTCCTAGCATTTACTAGGTCTCTCTGATCACAACAGGAGCCTAAACACCTAGCCCTGCACACACACCTACTCTGTAGACTCTAATACTAGATGAGACAATTTCAATCCAAGGAGTTTCAACTGCTTCTAAATTGTAGCTATTCAGATTGCCAGGCACCAGATTGGAACTGGATTGCAAATCCCACTGTGATTTTTTTTTTCCCTAGATGAATCCCCAACAGAGTGTAGGAGGGAGGGTTCCTTCTTAAGATGGTCCTTCACTTCCCAGGAACTGATCCCTAGAAGTTCCCAGGTGACCCAGCTGTGCACACAGGTAAGAGGCCCAGTATATTCCATATACTGTCCTTTGTCATGAAATGCATGGGGCTGCAGAAAAATAATGTTAATTAAAACACTGAAAAAGCAATCACAAGGATAAAGTAGTTTATGCTATTCATACTCTAAAAGTTTTGTCAACAGTTAGGAAGGGAGACAATGATGGTGAGGAGAAGAAGGATTATGGGTGAGGGTGGGTTTATGAGGCATGAAAAGGGGCTGCAGTTTTCCTATTAGCACTGTTGAGAATAGCACGGCTGGTCACATAGCATTAGTTATATAGTTTTTCCTCTCTTCCCTATTCAACCTGTGGTTCTGCTTCCAGCCTTGCCTGGTTTGGGGAACCTAGCACAAAATCCGTTACACTAGTTCTAGTGTCTGTTTTTTGAAGTTCCTTTGAAATGGAGTTTTTAAATTAAATTGATCTAAAAAAGTGAAGAGCAAGGCTAGTAGTTTAAGCATTAAATTTGGGAGATATTTGCATCCTGTACATATGACAGCAATGACCGTCTAACTGGTTTGGCTCAGCTAAGTGATCAGTAAGACCACTACCAATTAAAGGTTAGCTCTAATGTTTTGTGGGATAACCGGTTCCTTAATCTTGCCCTGACAACCAGCCAAAAATAGGCAAGTGATCAGTCTTACTGACGTTGCCTAACAAGTTTGCTCTTTCCCTGTTGCTTCAGTACTGCAGCAAATGCTACAGATGATAGGAAAACTGGGATGTTTTAACTGTGTAGTTGAAGCTGTAGGAAAACCAAGGAACCAGGACTATTTCTTGCAGAGATACACTCCACATGAAAAAAACCACCACCATCTGAAGCATTATTTTACAAGGATATTTTTGCTGTTTGTTTTGTTAAATACAAGTACAGGGACACATTATCTGCTGGGGGTTTTTTTATGCTCGGGTAAGCCTGAGCCGTGGAGAGACCAGTAGACCCTCCTTGGGAGCAGCAGGCTGTTGTGTAGGATGCACCCACTCGAGGCACCTGTAGGAGCTGCTGACTACAACAGACAACATGTCAGGCTTTAACAGATTTAAATTTCATAGGTATTTTGTAATATTGACAGCATTTCTGTTAGAATCAGCTAAGGTATAAGGATGGGAAAAGCCAGGGCAATCCTACAAATTTACGGTAAATAATTGCTGAAGCAGGAAGAGTTGGTGAAGTATCCCCAAGGAGAGAGTGACTGAAGTGGTCTTTAAGAGACAGTATCTGGGGACTTTCCATTCTGTGGTGATGACTTTACCGCATTCTGGTGCATCACTGAACCTTCCCGAAAAGCCGAAGCACCCCAGGCACTGCTATGTGAAATAATCCAGCAAAACACCCGAGCAGCCTGCAGCTGAGAGAGCTGAGGAGCTGCTCTGCCTGCTAGGGACACCACGGAGCAGCTTGCAGACAGCAAACACAGCTGATGGGGACAACTGGCAGAGAGCACAGCTGGCAGAAGCAGCTACGAGCCAGTCCAGAGGCCAGGGGGTGGCAGGCAGCCAAGCGGAGTTGCTAAGTTCAGCTTAGAGCACAGGGTCCTTTCTGGCTTCTCTGTACCAAAGCAGAGAGGTGACACATTAAGCTGATACAGCACCAGCCAAGCTCTGTCTTTTGGGACAATAGCTCAACCCCCAGTCAGGTGTATTAGATGATGAAAAGTGGGGGATGATTAAAGGAGGAGGGTTGTGGCTGATATTTTCTCCGCTCTCTGGGCCACACCAGGTCAGGACTGCAGCCAGTATGTTCTGATGGAGGGTAGTTTTGTTTGCTGTAAATTGTATCTCACCCAGCCCCTTACAAGTTTCTATTATTTAAACTCATGTGTGCAAAATACTGTTTGTCAATGGGAAAAAATTTTCCCATCTTAGGTGTGTCAATTTAATTCCCCTGAGTTTCAGGCTGACAGTCAGACTCCTGTTCTGTATTTCCTTGGAAACAGCATCCGCTGCTTGTGGCTAGTCCGTGCTTGGGGAAAGGGGTACAACTCACCTTCTCCTATTCTACAGCACTATAACCTCTTTACAGCTGTTATCCACCTTGTCTCCAATTCCATGTTGGACATGCTGCTCTTTAAAACAGACCTCTGTATATTACATGTATGTTCTCTATTTTTGCATCTTATAGGCGCGTGCACTGAACTACACTGCACCATTATTCCAGTCAACCCAGTTTACCATGAAATTCCAATCACTTGATAGAATTACTTTTTTGTTCCTTATTAATGGTCTCCATTATATCTGTGAAGTTTCCCAGTGAATGAAAAATACATTGAATAGAACTGATCCTGCAACACACTATCATAAATGCTCTCTAGAATTACTTTCTGAGTCATAATCTTTTTAGCATGTGCTGCATTCATTTTGTATAGTGCTAATTTTTAATCAACACATCATTTGATGAAAATTATATCAAATCCTTTAGTAAAATCTAGATGTATTACATTGCATTGTCTCCATTCACTGATTTTATCAATAGAAGTAATTATCTGGCATTATTTGTTTTCTGTGGGCTCTCTGTTGCCCATCCTCTGCAGTTATCTTTAAAATCCACATGTTGAACCTTAGCCTAATTTAATCTCTTTGAGGCAGGAACAATTCCAGTGTTAAGACAGTGCAGAGCACGAAGGGAATTCAGAGAACTACTAATAATAACCGTATGGCAACTATTCTTCAGCCCTCTGCTGTGATCTAGTTGTTTCACATTTATTGCATTACTCTAGTCAGGACAGAATTTGAAGTACCAAGCCCAGAAAAGGACTTCGGAACCTACAAGTTACATCTTGAAGCTTCCACATTATAGGATTCTCCCTGTAAGAAGAGTTTTAAAGCCTGTGTTAGAAGTCCACACTTCTTAAATGGGGCATATATACCTACAGACACCTGGAAAAGACAGCTATTTAGAATTAGCCTCTAAGAAACACTGAAAACAAGGCTGTGTTTGAGATCCCACCAGTCTCCATGACGGATGAATTTTGCTGCATGCCAGCACACTATCCTCAAATATTTATTCTTTTAGAAACAGAGTAAGATTTGCTCTTTTCCTGTAACCCATGAAGAGCAGCCTTCTCTCCTGTCTCCTGTGTGCAGATGCAGTGTTCTGAGCACTGAGACAGATCCCTTTCCTTCCTGAGTCTGGAAGTTCAAATCCACTTTCTTGTGTCACAGGACTGTGTTGCAACGTCAAGCTGCCTTGAGAGAAGCAAGCGGCGGCTGCGTGCTGAGGCTGTTCTGTTTGGAAAGGGAACGTAAGATTCTCAGAGAAGAAGGAGTCTTACAGACAGTCAGGTCGACTCCCCAGGAGGAAGTGTTACCCTAAAAAATAACAGCCAAGATATGGATGTGAAAGAAGGATCTCATGTAGCCCAACAGCCTAATGCTGCTACTGCTAGGGACAGGCCCCAGGTTTCACACCAACCGTGCAAGGGCTCAGGATTCACCAGGTTTCATCTGAACTTGTCTTTGCCTACATGGAGCTTTGTTTGGGTTTGCTTAGCTGCAAACCCAAACCAGTGTTTTTTCTAACGACCGGGTGGCTGCTGCTTGGTTTTGCTTTGGTTTGTCTTTGTGTAATGGTGTGGTATAACCACATTTCCTTCTACAGATAGTAGCAGCAAGTAGTTATTGTGTGCAGAATGACCTATTTGTGAGTTGCAGGGAACGGTGCAGCGCAGAGGAGCATGGGCGTGGTGTGATAGCAGAGGGCTTGCAAGTGCGGACACGGGATGCAGGGTGGAGGAGCAGGAGCAGAGGCTGAAAAGAGGGGGCTCGGGGTGCCACTGGGGACCCCAGCGCTGTGAAGAGGTCACCGGTGGTTGGTAAAGAAGTCCAGGCTGGGAGTCCGGGCTGAAAGAGCAAGTCTCGAGCAGACTGATCACGCCGATTTGCTGTGTTGAGAGAGGCTCCCGTGCCTCAGCTGGGGTTGGGGTTAGGGCTTCAGCACGTACGGCGCTGATCTGCTCTGCAGCCTGGAGGACCAGGCCAACAGAAGCCTCATGGGTTTCAACACAGACAAATGCAAAGCCCTGCACTTGGGAGGGATAAGCCCAGGTATGGGTGCAGGATGGGGCCTGAGCAGCTGGGTGGCAGCTCTGCAGCAAAGTTCTTGGCAGACCACGAGCTGAACGTGACTGAGCAGGGCACCCTGGCAGCCATAAAGAATAACAACACCCCGGGTGCATGAGCGATAGCATAGCCAGCAGGCAGTGGCAGTGATTTCCCCCCCAGGTCACATCTGCCTACAACATTGGGACCCCTCTTACAAGATAGTCAAGCTGCAGAGACGCCAGTGCAAGACCATTGAGATGATTAGGGAGCTGTTGATTAAGAACATAATAAGCAAGAAGAGCAGAGGGAGCTCTCCTGGTGTAGCCGGGAGATGAGAAGGACGAGGAGGAGTCTAACTGCTCTCTTCCATTACTTGAGTGGAGCTACCTGATAGCCTGAGAGTTGCCTCTGAGGCGCACAACAAAAAGGACAGGAGGCAACAGTCACAAGCTGCAGCAAGGGAAATCCTAACTGGATATAGGGCAGAATTTTACAAGTGGTTTAACACTGGAAAGGGTCACCCGGCGAAGCTGCATGATCCCTGCCTTGGAAAGTTTCGAACCCCAGCTGAGCAACTTGACCTAGCTTTGAAGTTGGCCACGCTCAGAGCAGGAGGACTAGATGAAACATGGAGGTCACTTCCAAACTCAGTGATCCTACCATTCTTTGATAAAAACAGCAGGTTTCCACGTCTTGGAGAATGTGAAATAGTGCTATCACTGCTAAGTCAGCTACCATGCTGAGGGGGCCCCATGATGCAAAGCTGTATTTAAGGTTTGTGTTAGATTTATAGCTGGACAGACATCTACGGCAATAAGTAAAATAAAAATCACTGAGTTTAAAAAGTTGAGTAAACTAAGCTTTAGATAATAAAGAAGAATAACTGGCTTGCATCATTAAGATTCTCTCCCTGGATGGACTATTAAGACAAGGCTAAATATAGATGTTAGAATGTCAGAATCATAGCATACCTAGGTAAAACATGTTTTTAATTTGAAAAGGGATGATAAAGTATGTTTTGAAGCACGACTCCTAAAATTTCCTTGCCATACTGAGTTTCTGCGGTGTGAGTGGCTTCTCAGCCAGTGCTCAGCTAAGGCAAGAGTTAGTCTTGCAGAAGGTAAATTCAAGATTACTGATGGAGCTGAGAAAAGAATGCCGAGTTACAGTTCAACTATAGCTGAGAGTGACCCTTTCTGATACACAGTTCATGATCCTGTTCTTGGGATCTAGGTGGCACTGAGGAGAACACTTGTGTTGGGACGCTGCATCTACAAGATGCCAGGTAGCAGAGGAATTTAATTCTGTATTGAATTCATGGGCTGGTTCTTGGAATTAGGTATGCTGCAAGGCTAAAACCGGAGTGAAGGTTAGGATTAGTACCTCTTTAGGAATTATGTATAAGGAATTTATCCTTGTGTTAGGAGCCCAAGCTTGTCCTTTATAATGATTAATACTGAAGTATGTATAATATTTTTCCAAAAGGCTTTCAAAAAGTAGAAACTTTTTAAAAGTAGAAACTTTTTAAGTGCCTTGCCCTTTTAAAGGGTTATTTATGTTTCTTGGGAAACACACAAACTGGACTAAAAATATATTTTGTAATCAAACTTCTTCTAATTTTACTATATAACTCCACATAGCTATGCTAACTATATCACTATGAAAAGATACACCAAAACTGTAAATGACTAAGGACCAGAAGTTAGTATTTAAAGTGTAATATTCATTTGTAGTGAATTATCTGTTAAAGTCAAGAAGTTTAATTAGTTCATTTTTCCTTTTTGTTCTGTTGAGTTCCTATAGGGATGAATTTGGCCAAGGTTGTTTAATTTTCTGCAATGATTTAGATACCCAGTATGTTCAAGAATCATTCTTTTTCTAATTTTTCTCTTAGTCATGCAAAGTAAGATTAATTTACCATTTTTAAAGCTACTGAACAAGCAAATTTAATTTTTGCTGTTTATAGTTAAATTCTAAATCAAATATGTAAATATGAGATGGGGAACCACTATTCAAATAAATTATCTTCTTTTTTTTTTTTATTTCAGGGACCTTCGTGTTTACCTCTGAGGAAAATTCAGAATGCAATCCATGTGACTATTTTAAAATCTGCCATTTACTTTTGCTTTACATTTGGTTTAGCATTTTTGTTTGTTTTTGTTGTTTTGGGTTTTTTTCACCCCCAAAAATGAAGTGTTCATGAAGTTAGTTTCTCAGCTTTGACAAAGGCTGGTTGCGCTGGCAGCTAGCCAGCATCTTTTTTGCAGAATAACTTTAACACAACTGTGCTATGGTTACCTAAATAGTAGGATAATTTTCATAGAATTCTTGCTACTGTGACTCTGGAATGTATGCTGCTGGTATCTGGCAATTGCCCCAAACTAATTAGCTCTTTATTTTTGAGGATAAATGCCTATTCCACAGTTGGATAAATAATGTGTATGAAGTCACTTTAGGAAAAAAATAATATTTTTATCAGGATGCAAGACCTTTCTGAAAAGAAGAGGAAACAAAAGGTTCTCATTTATTGCAAGTAGAGAGTTAGAAGTCCTGACAGCCATCAGCACAGTTCAGTCTATGGTACTGATACAGTTTAATCTCTCATATTCTGTTAAGTAACAGAATCTAATTTACCTCCCATTTGAGAAATAGTGTGCAATTCTAAGTGGTATTTTAAAACTGAAAATAAGTAATGGATCAGGTCTCATCTGAATAATTTGTGGATATGAGTAAGTACATTGAGACAGCAGAATGTGACGTGAGAAAACGGAAATATCATACTTGTACTTTTCACACAGGCAAAGAAATAGTACAATAAATCCTCCAAAGTCAGCAAATGTTAGGTGTGGGCTTACACCTCACTTAAGTCAGGCAGACTGCTGCTGCCCAACACCACAGTTATGAATTCAAGCATATGGTTAAATGCATTCCTGCATTAGTGCCACAGTTGTTCTGGAAGACAGTCAAACTCATTACATTATTTGGGCTACAAATTTTTAGCCTCATTAAAACCCTAATTGCTTGAATGTTGCCATGAAATGAGGAAAATCTGATGGACGGTGTTCCCAAAAGACAATCCACATGCTGTCAACTGTTTGGTTAAGGTATTTTAATGTCATGGAAAATAATATAAAATTAAAATTCATGAATGGTGGAATAAATGAGGATGGAAAAAGAAGAAATATTTTTTTAAATTCACTTTCCCATCTGAGGTCCTTTTCTGTTTTCATGACAGAAAGAGAAACAACTCTCTGAAGTTCTCATTTCTTCTCTAGATATTTTAGTGAGTTGCTAAATATTATTACTATAAGTCACAATGCCTTTCTGATAGTTCATTAATAATGCAAAATCAGCCTATATCATAAGTGAATGTTTGGTAACTGGGACTATAACTGTCATTATAAAATGCAATCAAAATAAATGCTGTAAAGTTGGAAAATTTAGTTCAGAGATATAAATGAGTCACGAGTGATTAAAATCAGCTTCTCAGAGAGTTAGTGTATTCACTTTGGAGCTTGCTTCTGGTAAATGGGTAGAAAAAGAAGACTTTGCCCCCACAGTAACTAATTCTTCAAAGCATCTTGTGTACAAGGACCTCACTTTAGCTGCAGAGATCCCCCAGTTGTGTACACGATAGCCACGCCGAGGGGCAGAGCAACCCAGACCACTGCTCTGCTTCTTCCCTGCCCAGAAACCTGGTGTCTGCACGCTGGGAGAAAACTATGGGCTCTGTAGAACCCAACCATACTGAGTAGCTCAGAAAATTACATTTACCCTAAAATGATAAACTTTTTGAGTACCTGAACAAAAAGACCTTACTGCTGGAGGCCTTTCCTGGAGGTGAAAGCCAAAGTGATTTAACGGATTAAAGCCTGCTTTGCCAAACTGAGCATCTGACCTTAAAGCTCCTATCGAGGAATAATGGTTGCTAATTGTGGGAGTGCAGGTTTTTAATAGTATTCCTAGTACTTCAGTTACTGTTGCTTGAGTCCTTGTAGGCTGAGGCATAAAATCAACTGCAGAAACCAAATCAACATCATAGATGGTACTGATAGGGTCTGTTATCCACTCAGAAAATCTTTCAGCTGGAAAACAGAGAATGTTTTATATCCTTTCATGATTTCACAAATCTTTCCAGACAGAATTCCTTCTCTTCCCAGAGTCCAGACAATAGGACCCCATCCTGTGGGGGAGACTTGCACTTTCTGGTTCCATGTCTAACAGGGGGTTATCAAATATGACAGAGAGCCTTAAGGAGCCATTAATTTTTTCCTCTATGAAAGTAGAGCCATGTTCTCTTTATGTCCAAAGAGCATTTGTTGGTTTCTTCCACAAAACAAGTGTGATCTTGGCAAAAAAAAAGCATCAAGAAGTGAATAAAGTAATTAACATAAAAATCAAACACAGCTTTCAAAATGAATTTGGGACAGAGCTTCACTGTAAGCCTGACTGCATGAAAAATAGTACATGGGGGGACCTGGCAACATGCTGGGATTTCATTTATCTTCGAAGGAATACAAAAACACCCACCACTTTTTTTCAAAATGATGAAGCAATAGACATGATATGGGCATATATAGTGACAGATTTTTTAAAATTCCACTATCTTGGCTTACACGGAGAAATTTGTGAAAGAAACTGTTAAAAAGGAATTGACAGAGAAGTTTGATTTTGCTTCTTGCTGGCTGTTTAGATTATATAGTGTTACCCTGACTCCACTGGGATCCTTCTGGGAAGCTGAAATGATATGTGAACCTGGTATATCATCCAGATCATATATTTACGTGAGTTCGAGTGTATGACTGTTGACAGGCAGCGGATCCAACACTTACCCAGACTGGTCCAGGTTATCACCCTCGCCATGTACACATTTGTCTGAATATTTACGGGTCGGTAATAAGTCAGCAATTGGTGCTCCCTGATGAAATCTGCGGTGGAGTCTACCCTCAATGATTAAATCTGTGCCTATTTTGGCAGAGATACTGATTTCTTCCATGCCTGAAACAGTGTGAGCTGATGTCTCCACTATGTTACTAGGAAATACATGAAGTCATGTGCATGAGTAATGAAAGGCACAACCTGACTGATGGAGAAGGATGGCTCAAATGTAGCAATTAGGGTATTGCTGTTCTTGGGTTCAGAATTGCTGTAATGATTTTTTTCCTAAAAGAACTGAGTTTGATTTTAATTGCAATGAAGAAAATAACTGGAGAACCTATGTATTATCCATAGAGGCTGAGTGCACAATTTCTTCTGCATTAGCCAACTCACAAAGCAAGTTTTACGTATGAAGATTTTGCCTTCAAAGATGTGTTGCTAACAGTCGCAGTGATTTTATGAACACTCTGGAAGAAGGCTGAGGGAAAAGATGTGGGTAGAGATTAGGCAGAGAAAAAAACCGTGTAGTATATTATTCTTAAAAGATTTGTAACACTCACATATATTCTGCAAATCAGCTGATATTTCTCAGAAACATGAAAGGCCTGGAGGTGAGTGGGCATGGCAGGGAAGGATCGAAAAAAATAATTCCAATTGCGAAGAATAGTCCAAGAACATGGGAAGTTGCTGAAGAGGAAGTAGATTTCCTCTTCTGAAATTTAAGTACTTTCCTTGAGTGCTCAACTGATCTTGTGATGAACATGTTGAGGTTTCATTTTGGGGCTGTCTGATCGTATGTTCATTGAGAAGAACATTGTTATTTAGACTTTTTGAGATAAATTGTATGCAGACAATCTTTTTGTCACCATCCTTGCTGCCATATTAAACACTCTTACTTTAGCAGCACCTGAAATTGTCTGCTGCCATGAGCTAGTCATGAGTTACCTTTCTAAAAAAAAAAAAGGCTTGAAATGCATCCTTATATTTTTCTGGCAACCTGTCCAGAAATGAAATCAGTATGGCCCGTGGCTCAGTTGAAGGTGCATGAATAATATTTCTTCATTCAAAAAGACCTAATCAGTTTGATTCCTTGTCCTTTAAAATGAAATCTGAACTGTAATCTGACTTCATTGACTGCTGAAAACTAGTACTAAAAATACTCCCAAGTCACATGCTTAGAACTAGAGATCCATGCTACGTGCTTCATTCTGAGATGAGAGCCAGAAAAAGTGCTCAGTAGATCTAAAATTCCTCTGTTCATAGATGTAGAGACCTTACTATGCAGTAGTAAGTGTAAGATGTGAAATGGATTCCATGACACCTCCTGGATGACTCTGAGAGTGCTTCAGGGGTCTTTGCCATTTTGAAGAGCTCTTGAACAAACTGAAAACTGTGTCAGAAACTGATGCTACTTAACCTGGAATGGCTGTGCTGATCCTACAGAAGAACGCTTTCCCTAGGATGTGGGAGGAAGGAGCCTTATGGTTGTGCTGCTGATGATCTGCCTCTTCTGACTTGGATCAAACTGGAAGAAAGTTTGAAATAATCCAGGAAGGATCAAACTGGAAGAAAGTTTGAAATAATCCAGGAAACTTTATCTAGTGCTAAAGGTGCTTTGATAGATAACATAGCCAGTTCTGGTGTAGATAAGTATAATATAGTGAGACGAGAATATTTGTTGTATAGCTATCCTTTGTCTTTGGAGACTTTTGGAAGTCTTATTTATACTTTGTGATTTTATTCTGCATGGAACCAGTAGAGAGGTATACAAACAAACGCATTACTAACTTTGTCATGGTAGAGAAATGGTGAAATCATTAGCTGTCTCTGCACTGATGACTCACTAACTTCCTCATGCTTATGCCATGGTGACAACATGCTCTTTTTTTCCTGCAGACAGCAAGGATAGGTTTCAAAGGCTTTGAAACATAGGCCTAGATACCTTTTACTGAAGAATGTATTCTCCTTGACACCTGTGAGACTGCAGACATAAGCCCTTGAAAAACTAGTATTTAAAGTGAAAACCTTGAAGGAGTGGAGATTTTTTATGTCTAATCTCTGAGTCAGACACCTCCTTTAGACTTTACCATCACAAAAACAGAGCTTCATAAGTATTTGTGTATTTTGAAAGCGGATTACAAAATCATGGAGTTATAGGAGGTAATTCATACTAGAAGAATAAAGGCACTAAACATATCCATCAGCGTGTTGTATCACAGATGGTTTTTAAAGCCTGTGGTCTGGATTCAGCCATGGTGCTTGCTGATGGTTCCAGTAATGATGGTAGCACTGATGGTTCCACTTGCCCTAGCAAATGCTGAATGCCTTGTCTTTGGTCAATGGATTAAAACAATCAGCAGTAGCAAAGAAAGAGTGTGCTAATCAAAGGCAGGAAAGAAAGATATAACAATTCTCAAACAGCAGTGTGTATTAGGATATTGGCATTGTTTCAGTGCTGTGTTCAGCTATCAGAAAGCACCAAGTTATGGCTAAGTTCACTCCATTCTTCAGGGTCTTGAAAGAAACAGTTTGAGAGCAGCCAGGATAAAAAGATAGTGTTTGTTGGATGTTAAGTAAGGGAATTACTGAAAAATACTTGAGGAGGAACCAGGGAATATGGTATGTTCACCACAGATTCAAACTTAGCAAGCAGTATTTTTGTTGTCATGAAAATGGTATTGTGTTATAGTTGCAGTTGTTTTGTTCCAATAATGCTGAAGCTCACTTCTAAGCTCACTCCTATACTCGTCCACGTATTATTTCATATCTACAGAAGAATAGATGCCACTTCCAATTTCTTAATTTCCTACAGAAGAGTTTGTGTTGGTTTTGTGTGTGGGTTTTTTTAGAAGTGCAAAGATTGAATCATAAAACTTCTTTTCTTGAGATGTCTAATTAATGATCTACAAGGCAGAAAGCTGAGGCGGTGGAGGGGAGTAATCAATGTTTGCGTCCTGTGGCATTCGGGTTCAATTATACTGCTGAAACCTGGAAGCAGTGGTGTTTTAAAGCAATAATTCAGTGTTACACATTACAGCTATTCTGGAATCTGTAGTTTGTTCATAGTTTATGCTGTAATTACTGCAAGTATATCCCTCATTCCTTAAATAAGATTGCACGTATTGAAATGAGTTATGTAGATATCTGATAATTAGCAACAGCTGACAATAATAAAGTAACAATCACAAAAGAAAGCAAGGAAAATATCTCCTGCTTTCCACTGCAAAATTTTCACAGAGTCAATGATCTCATTCAAATGTCAGCATAGCATATTGTGTCAGTTTGACTGTTGTGGTTTAACCCCAGCTGTCAACGAAGCACCACGCAGCTGCTCGCTCACTCCCCCTGCGGTGGGATGGGGGAGAGAATCAGAAGAGTAAAAGTGAGAAAACTTGTGGGCTGAGATAAAGACAGTTTGCTAGGTACAGCAAAAGCTGCTCACGCAAGCAAAGCAAAACAAGGAATTAATTCCCCACTGCCCATGGGCAGGCAGGTGTTCAGCCATCTCCAGGAAAGCAGGGCTCCATCACACCTGACGGTGACTTGGGAAGACAAATGACATCACTCTGAACGTCCCCCCTTCTCCTTCTTCCCCCAGATATATATGCTGAGCACGACGTCCTATGGTCTGGGATACCCCTCTGGTCAGTTGGGGTCAGCTGTCCCGGCTGTGTCCCCTCCCAACTCCTTGTGCCCCCCCAGCCTCCTCACTGGTGGGGTGGGGTGAGGAGCAGAAAAGCCCTTGGCTCTGGGTAAGCAGGGCTCAGCAGTAACCAAAACATCCCTGTGTTATCAACACTGTTCCCAGCATAAGTCCAAAACACAGCCCCATACTAGCTACTGTGAAGAAAATTAACTCTATGCCAGCCAAAACCAGCACACATATACAACAGACAGCCCTGAGGTTTCTTTCACACTGTAATCTGATAGGTATTTTGTATGTAAATTCCAGATATTGTCCAGTCCCCACACCTCATTGCCATTTAAGAATGAGCAAATACAAGGTGCCTCTCTGGAATCATAATAACTTATATTTAGCCCTATTGGTGCATACCTTTCAACCATCCCTCATTTTCATTTCTCTCTTTCCCATATAAATCACTCCCAGTGCTTGAGAACTATGTGCTTACGTACTCTAAGCTGAAACATCAGAGGACAAAATAGCTGTGCCTTTGTAAACACGATGAGAGGAGATGGGTATCTCCCCAGCAACACTGAAGACTTGAATTTCCTTAACTCCACCATTATTTTCACAGGATGCTCTATTTATGGAATCACCAATAACCAACTATTTCCCTTTTTCTAAGCAGAATAAAACATTAAGATCAGATAATATAAAAATGATCAAACCAACCCCCCACCTAACCTTAGTAGGGAAGAATATAAGATCCTGTCACACTTCCATACTATACTTTTAAGTTACCCATGCCTATACTTACTATAATAGTTATATAATATATAGTAATATGTTATAGTTATTATAATAACTATTCATGCCTTTTAAGTTATGCATGCCATGGTCTGTGGGATCTACTGATTATGTTTAGATTTTTACAGTGGATTATAAAAGAGGGAGGAACAGTATTATAATGCTGAAAAAGAGTCTTATTTTTTTCTTAGAAACTGTTTTTTTTAGTTTTTTGTCATCTAGTACCCTATTTGTACTCAGCATTAGCCTCTCAAGACACCAGTGGTCCTTCACCCATCCCTTCACACCGCTGTATGGACAAAGATAATAGTGACATGGATTTGCCTTTGGGTTTTTTTTAGCAATTTCAGCTGTAGGCTTGCTAGTTTGGCTGCCTGCAGACACACCTAGAATACTTGTGAAGGTACGTGGTTTCTTGGCTGTACCAAAAACTTCAAACAGGCTGATTTAAGAGGAAATACTTTGGTGATAGCTGATGAGAAATTGCTTTGTGTTCAACAACTGGACAAGGAAGGAAAAGAAAGAAAAGAGTCTTCAGGTGATACCTTCCTGAAAACAGAGGCAGAAGATTAGAAGTAGCGTGTGAAGTGAGAAGTTTATGAACAAAAATACCAGTGAAATTTTCGCTGAGTTTCTGCCACTGAAGTTATGTTTCAGACGTGTGCTGCGCACAGGGAGTATACGTCCTGTAAGTAAAACCACGTTACTGTCTTCTGTATTCCCACTGCTTAATCTGTCAGCTAGGAGCTGACCAGGTATCCACAGTCAAGTCATTTGTCCATCATTATTTTGACGTACTACTTGAGATCATGCGTTGAACTTGAATTACACCAACAGGAATCTAGAAATTAAATTCAAAATGAATGTATTCTGGTAATGTTTGTGGCTTTAGAGTTACATTTGTCTTTTGCAAATAAACACATTAAACTTCTTTATTTCTACGTGTAAAACCATTAACAGCCAGAGGAGTAGAGGAGTTCTGTACAGGATTTGGTGTGATATCCTGTGATCTTTGACCTGTCCTACGTACTGTGCAACTACAGACATGGCATTTAATTTGCCTGTGCCTTACCTGTCCCTGTATGACATGGGGATGGTAGCACTTCCATATCGCATCAAACTGCTATGACGAGAAATGGATACTGGGGGCTCCTTAGATGCCATGATAATGGATACAAACTAAATACAGGAGAAAAAGACCTGGGGGTGCTGGTTGACAGCCTGGAGAAAAGAAGGCTGAGAGGAGACCTTACTGCTCTCTGCAACTACCTTAAAGGAGGATGTAGCCAGGTGGGTGCTGGTCTCTTCTATCAAGTAACAAGCGATAGGACAAGAGGGAATGGCCTCAAGTTGCACCAGGGGAGGTTTAGATCGGATGTCAGGAAAAATTTCTTTGCTGAAAGGGTTGTCAGGCATCGGAACAGGCCGCCCAGGGAAGTGGTAGTCACCATCCCTGCAGGTGTTCAAAAAGTGCGTAGATGAGGCACTTCAGGACACGGTTTAGTGGTTTAGTGGGCGTGGTGGTGTTGGGCTGACAGTTGGACTCGATGATCTTAAAGGTCTTTTCCGACGTTCTATGATTCTAAACAAGGTGAATTATTGTGGACGGATTCAGTGTGACTGAACTAGCGGTCTTAAAAAAAGGGGCCTGCGCAAGTACCTGAGAGGGTGAAATTCCCCTTTTTTCAGCCTGTCACTTAAGGCAGGTAACGACCAAGGCAGGAGCACGTCTGTTGGCTCAAGTCTCTTGTAATAACGACTGCTGTTCTCTCTTCGAGGGCAACTAACGTTAGCGTCTGCTTTTCCACGCCTGTTTCTTCCTCCTGGCTTCCCCGACCACCCCTCGGGGGAGCAGCCGGCCCGCCGCCCGCCCCGCTCAGCGCCGCGCCGACGGCCGCGGCTCCCCCGCCGCCGGCGGGAGGCGGCGCCCCGCGCTCTGCCGCCGCGGCCCCTCTGCGGCGCCCCCTGGCGGCGCGGAGCCCGCCCGGCCGGCAGCGGAGCCGCCGCGCCCCGTCCCTCCCCTGCCGCAGCGGGCGGCGGCGGCCGCCGCTCGCCGGGACGGACGCCCCTGGGCTTTGCCGCCGGGGTGCGTGTTGCGTCGTGGCCCGGGAGCAGGAGTCTGCCTCACCGCGGGCCCGCGCGCGGGACGGTGAAGTTTGGGACGTTACCGGCCGGGCCGCGCTCTCCCCCGCCGCCGGCTCCCGGGGAGGCGGGGAGTTGCTCGGGGCGTGGGGGCCCGCTGACTCACGAACGGGGAGGCAGGGGATTCCCCGGCTACCCTGCGGGACGGGACGGGGCGGGAGTTTCCGCGCAGGGGCGAAAACGCGCGGGACCGGCCGCCGGGCTCGCTTCCACCGGGGCCGTTCCCTCCCCGGGGGCTCCGGCGGCCGAGCGGGGCGGGGCGGCGGCGGGGCGGGGCGGGCAGCCCGCCCCCCGCGCCGGCCGTCGGGCACCCCGCGCGCCGCGGGCCGGGGCAGTCACGCGCGGCTCCCGCCCGCGGTGACGTCACCGCCCCGCTCCCGCCTCGCCGCCTCAGTCGGCGGCGGCAGCCCGCGGGCGGCGGCGCGGGCCGGTGCACCGCTCCGCTCCGCTCCCGCTCTACGGGCGGCGGCCGGCGGCGCCGCCTCCTCCCCTCCCTCTCCGCCGCCCTCCTGCCCGCCCCGCGCTGCCCCATGTTCGGGCTGGCGGAGCCGGCGGGGCGGCAGAAGCCGGGCAGAAGTGGTGGGTTTCCGAACATGGCGTCCGTGGGGGATTTTAACGTCCTCGGCGCCAGCATCCCGGCCACCAAGGTGGAGCTCTCCGTGTCCTGCAGGTACGGCGGCGGCTGCGGGCCGCCCTGCCCGCGCGCCCCGGGGGCGTCGGAGGGGGCAGGCGGGCGAGCGGGCCGGTCCCCGCCCCGGGCTCTGTCAGCCGAGGGGGGCGGCCGGGAGAAGCGGCAGCGGCCCGCCGCAAGCCGGGCGCCGTGCGAGGCGCTTTCCCTCCAGTCCTCGGAGAGCGTGCCCGGCGCGGGCAAGTTGCGAGCGCTCAGCCGCCCGCAGCGCCCGGGCGCAGCCCGAGGTCGGCGGCCGGCCCGCGGCAGCCCGCTTAGGCGTGCCGGGGGCGGGGGTGCTGCCGGCGCACCCCGGGGCAGAAGCGCCGGCTCTCGCAGGGGCTGCGGGCGGCTGCCGGCTTTGCCGAAACGGGCGGCCGCTGCTGCCGCCCCAGATCCTTCCCGTGCCGCTGCCGGCACGGGGGAAGCTGGCCGGAGGGGAGCGGGGGTCGCGTCGCTGTGCGTGCGTGCGCGCAGAGCGATTTCTCCAGCCGCTGTTTTAACTTCTGGAGCTGTCCCAAGCGCCGCGGGTGGGGACGGAGGAAACTCCCCTCCGGAATAATCCTTTCGTAGGTTGTCTGAGGCTCTCCTGCCGAACTGTTACGAAACCGGGCGTGCTACCTCGTCACGTTTTACCGTAACGCTGTTGCCGATAAATTAAGAAAATGCCAGCCCGTAACGCAAAACCTAGCGCATGCCGTTTTGTTCCTCGGCATTTATTTGGCCGCGGTTTGTTTATCGGTATTTTCAAAAAATCCTGCTTTCTCCCTTGAATCGCAGGGAATTTCCCGTTAGAGGTCTAAAAATATTTTATTTGTGGGCTTTCATATTTGTATCTTTATTCATGTTTCACATGAATATTCCTTAAGTATTCCCTAGTAGTTGCAGAGCAGTGGTTCCTTTCACCACCAGAGTTGGCAGCTTCTAGCGGATAATTTGAACTGCTGGTGTTGTTTCCTGATGCGAAATGAGGCAAAGTTTGTGCTTCAGTCCGTTGCTCCATTTTCTAATGTAGCTGCCCGGGAGTTCCTGCAGCTGACACTACTTCTCCGAGGACAGAAGGGCAGGGCTCTAAACTTAAATTGTCAGGCAACTCCCTCTCTTTCCTTAGTAAATAAAGTATGATTTGATGTTTTATCAAGGTTGCGTTTCAAAAGAAGGCTGAGACAATAAGAAATAGGGTAAGATTGAATTTGGAATACTGAAACAGTCACTAGGCTGACATGGGAACACCCCGATGTACTTACTGCCTGCCTCTGCCAAGTTCACTGGCAACAACCACAGAAAACCCTGGTCTGGTGAAGGGCGTGCTGGTATGTGTAAAAGCAATCCAGGACCTTTAGTATTACTTTTAGGTTCCTCAAGTAACCTGTCACAATTACAGATGTCAGAACATTTATGCTGGATTTGACCCAGTTGACTTATAATGGGAGTTTCTTTCATTCCAGGTATTGTTTGTATATACCTGCAATGTTTTCTTCAAACCTTAGTTTTATAGTGATTTGAGAATCCATCAGGTAGTTAGGAAGAAATGTAGGAATATGACATAGATGATCAATTCTGACCTTCATTACCTTACTTGTAACTAATTTCAGTATATAGTTCACAATGTTAATTTCTCTGTAGGTATCTTCAAAAGCCATGTTTGTTTTTCTTATTTAAAAAAAATGGTTTCCCATCCTGATATGTCTCAATGTCAAGTGCAGAAGGATGGGAATTTCTGCGGCGATTCCTTTCTTCTTTATGTGCTGGGATGACAGCTTTTGGTTACAAAATCATGCTTTAAAATTGAGTATAAAATGAATGACATTGGGGCAGAGAGTAATGATTAACACATGTTTGTGATTCATCTGTAAACACATTCATTGGCTAAAGCTCTCGAAAAGTAGTGTTAAATGAAATTGTGAAATACAGCAAGAGCAAACTGCAAAGTTCAGAGAATGCTGAAAATTCTTGAATAATTAGCAGTTGTGTATTGCTTACACACCTGGAGAGAAATGCTTTTAAAGTAGTTTGGGTCAAGACATTAGTTTTCCCTTGATACCTGAAGAGTTGTAGAACCAATTTTGGTCACTAGTTTACATCAACAATTATCAGCTCCTACCTATTCTTTCTTCCTAGATTTTTTTTTCTTTTTTTGCTTGTTTTCTGTATAGGAAATATGGGAACTTCTTCCAGTTTGTACAGGTGCTGTAACTTGGTCGTCAGTGAAGCAGTACAAGCTATTTGTGCCACACAATAGATTTGTGACTCTAGACAATTCTTTTCTCTCTTTCCTTTCTCTCTTTCCTTTCTCTCTTTCCTTTCTCTCTTTCCTTTCTCTCTTTCCTTTCTCTCTTTCCTTTCTCTCTTTCCTTTCTCTCTTTCCTTTCTCTCTTTCCTTTCTCTCTTTCCTTTCTCTCTTTCCTTTCTCTCTTTCCTTTCTCTCTTTCCTTTCTCTCTTTCCTTTCTCTCT